>NC_090447.1:380969327-381574327 GCF_031143425.1 Pleurodeles waltl
CATGGACGTACTAGGAGGGTGATAGAGCGCACAATAGGTCTCTGACAGCTAGATTCCATTGCCTCCATATCTCTGGGGGATCCCTGGCCTATGAGCCTGAGAAGGTGTAGAGAATAGTGGTGACCTGCTGCATGCTGCACAACATGGCTGTGAGGAAATCTATTCCCCTCTTGGAGGAGGAGTGGGCTGTAGATCCAGACCAGCTTCCTCAGAGAGGTGATGAGAGTGATGGTGATGATGAGGAGGGGGAATTTGTACACTCCAGGAACCAAATGATCCAACTGTACGTCCAGTAACTAAGTAGTACTATTTGATGCTGTGGTTTTCTGTGCCGCATATTGTCGCTATGCCTTATCCTCTATGGGGGTGTTGGGTCTATAGACATTGTCACTGTGACCAGGTATGCATGGGACATGTGACATTATGGACAACTTGTTAGACATTTCTGTTGGCACTACCCTGTGTTATGTGTGGGGTGCCATTCCTGCAATTAAGATATGAATAAATCATTTCAATGACAATTGCATGCCACTTCGATTTGATTCAACATAATGACAGGGGAAATTTACATTGGTGAACAGGTGTTTTATTTGGTGTTTGGGATGCCATGGTGCTCTTTACAGTGATGGGAGTGGGCTACTGGTGGATATATTGGCTACATGGTCTCAGCGATTGTTGGCAGTGGTAATATGTCCATCTGTTATTCATAGGTTTTGGGGTTGTTATTGCACGGTGTGAATGGCGGTTCAGTGGCACACTTGGGGGACAGTTCCTGTCAGAGTCACTTCTTAGAGGGGGCATTGGTCTTGGGAGGTGTTCCAGTGCTATATCTTGGCCTGAGGGACCGTTTGGGTGCCTGTTGTTGGCCTGTACGGGTTGAGGTGCTGGTCTCCTGTGTGTCCTCAGATGGTGGCACAAGTCCAGTTCCTGCTGCTGCTGTTGTTGGCTGGTCTGTATCTTGGCCTATAGTAGGGGCTTCCTGGTCTATGGGGGTATCAGGCTGGGTTGGGACAAGGTGCAAAAGTGCACCTGCTATGGTGGCTATGGTAGTAGTGTGCAGTTTCCACTGCTCCATAGTCTCTTGATGTTGGGCTATCTGCAGCCTTTGACTCTGCTCCAGGGTGGCCACAATCTGGCCCATCCTGTTCTGGGTATGGTGGTATGCTCCCAGGACCTCAGAGATCACGTCCTGGGATGCAGCATCCATCCTGTGCCCCCCGGGCCACTGATGCCCTCCCACAGGGCCTAGCCCCTGTGCCTGCGTCCCCTGCACAGGTCTGGCGTGACCACTTGTACTGGGGCCATCATCTTCCTGCCTGTTGGTAGGTGGTGACTGTGGCCTCTGCCCTTGTGTTCCACCAGTCTGTGACCTAGATAGACAGGTGTGGGGCGGATTGTCCTGGCCTGATGTTGGTGGGTGGGTGGTAGGGGTGTCTGCATAAACAAGTGCTTGAATGATTGCATACATTGTTGTGGGACTACCTGAAAATCAGTTGTATTACACTGAAAGTTCAAGTAGGAAATAGGCAGAAGAAGCCAATGGAAAGGTATGGCAAGAGTATTTTGGCCCATATTTATACTTTTTGACGCAAAACTGTGCTAATGCAGTTTTGCGCCCAAAAAATTAGCGCTGGCTAACGCCATTCTGAAGCACCATGCGGGCGCCGTATTTATTCAATGACGTTAGCCGGCGTTAGCCGCCGGCGCTGTCTGGTGTGCGTTAAAAAAAACGACGTACACCAGGCAGCGCCGGCGTAGGGGGAAAATGGCGTATGGGCGTCCACAAATGGTGCAAGTCAGGCTGAGGCAAAAAAATCGCCTCAACCCGATTTGCGCCATTTTTTTACGACGCCCAACCCCCATTGAAATGACTCCTGTCTTAGCAAAGACAGAAGTCATGCCCCCTTGCCCAATGGCCATGCCCAGGGGACTTCTGTCCCCTGGGCATGGTCATTGGGCATAGTGGCATGTAGGGGGGCACAAATCAGGCCCCCCTATGCCACAAAAAAAAAAAAAAAAAATACTTACCTGAACTTACCTTAATGTGCCTGGGATGGGTCCCTCCATCCTTGGGTGTCCTCCTGGGGTGGGCAAGGGTGGCAGGGGGTGTCCCTGGGGGCAGGGGAGGGCACCTCTAGGCTCATTCTGAGCCCACAGGTCCCTTAACACCTGCCCTGACCCAGGCGCTAAAATCCGGCGCTAATGCAGGTTTTTTAGACCCGCCCACTCCCGGGCGTCATTTTTGCCCGGGAGTATAAATATGACGCATATGCCTCGAAGTCATTTTTTAAGACGGGAACGCCTACCTTGCATATCATTAACGCAAGGAAGGTGTTCACGCAAAAAAATGACGCTAACTCCATGAACTTTGGCGCTAGACGCGCCTAACGCCAAAGTGTAAATATGGAGTTAGTTTTGCGTCGAAAAAAACAACGCAAATTCGGCGCAAACGGAGTATAAATATGCCCCTTTATGTTTAAAAACACTCTTCATGGATCTCTTTAAGCAATATGTCTGTATTTCAAGAAGTGTTTCGAGACACATAGGGCCTCATTATGATCCTGGCAGTCACCAGACTGTCATGGTCATACCGCTGCCAAAGTGTCGGTCCCACCGCAACATTAAAACCATGGTGGAGCTGACCCGGTCGGATCACCGACATTGCCAGGTTGCTGCCAGTGGACAGCTTGCCGGTCTCAGCGGTTGTAATCCTCCAGGGCAGCACTGCCATGGGGATTACGAGTCCCCTTTCCGACAGCCTTTACATGGTAGTAGCCTCTCCATCCAAAGGCTGGCAGAAAGGGGGTGCTGGGGGCCCCATGGACCACATTGACGGCAGATCCATAACAAGCAGGTGTCAATATTAAGGTGCTGTTTCCATCCGCCTACCCTAGGGGAACTCCTAATAGGGCCGGTGGTGTTCAGGCCACAGAGGTACAAAGTTACACAAACAGAAGAATAGTTATTGTTTATACTGCAAGACTGTATTACAATGTAGTAAAAAGTATCACTAGCACTTTTTTACTGTTCTCAGCTTTTATACTTCATCATAAACAATGGTTTGTATAAAGTATCATCTTCAATCATTGGGGAAAAAACAATCAAGGGATTATAAAAAAAAAACTAAAGCTGCATGGTAGATCACTATAAATAGGTGATACCATGCATTGCACTCACTATATTTAATAAATGAGTGGCTTTCTCTTGAGTTACTATAATATTCTAAACAAGCATACTTAAACAAAATTCTTATATGAGTGTATCTGGTGCAATATCAGAAATAAATGTAAAGACAGATCCTTTTGAAAACATCATCCCTGGTAGGCCAAAGGATGTTTAAACTGCTGATGATCGTTGTAAACAAAATCCCACATAGTAGTTTTTCTCCATAATTAGGATGTAGAAGTTTGGTTGGAGAAACAAAAGTAGACACATTTTTAGGTCGAGCGTAACAGCACGCAAGCTTTCCGACGTGTTGTAACCTATTTTTGGTATTTAACCATGCCCACGTCACACCCATCACTTTCATTCATTCTTGGGCTTGCCTTGCAAAAATCCCTTGATGTCATTGGTAAAGGCTTTAGTTTCTCCCACCTTAGGGTGGCTTTGTCACCACCTTGCAGACTGACCCTGTTACATGGATAATTGCACCTTTGCTGATATGCTTCAGTGTGGCAAACTACTTTTTATGGGTGAGCGCAAAGAGCTCTGTCCATTCTGTAATCTCTCTTTGGGCTTCAAACCACCACCATTTGAGTAGGTCACTGCAGTACTGAACAATCCTTATGTTGGACACTAGATGGGTGTGGAGGATTCAAATGAAAAAATATATTTTGTCCTTCGATACACACACACCAATGTTTGGAATTGCGATGGGATGCTTTCTTAGGTCCTATATGTAGTACAAGTGACCACACACCGAGTAGAAAAGAGTAGAAGTTCCCATGTTTGCACTATTTGCCACTTTTGGTAAACAACTTCCAAATGAGATATGAAGATCGTAATTAACACTCATATTTCCTGCCTACTGATTTTTCCACATGATGACAGACAGAAAACATTGTTTTTTATTGTCCATTTATTTTGAAAAATGGAAGCATATAGAAATTAAGTATTTTTGAGTGATTTTACTTGCCTTTAATCACAATTGGAAGGCTAATACCTGTGCAGACTCACAGCATAGCTAGACAATACAGGTTAAAATGGCATTTAATAACTGCAAATGTTTATTTTTTGCTTCAGTGTACAAGCGCTTTCTGACCTGTTGTTATTAATCTGTGGGCTTTTAACCACCCCTTTCTCACACCCATCACTTGTGGCTGTCTGGTGTCTTTTTTGGGGGAATTGTGTTAGCCAGCCAGAAAATCTGATGGTGGGGTGGTGAAAGTGGTACTCAATTGGATTTAGCATTAGCATGGCAGATTTAAATTAGGTTGCTAAAAGGCAACGTTTCCATTTTTGGCTGCAGATAGAGGAAGAAGGTAAATGGAAGTACTTTAGTTATATGCAGGGCCACTGGAATTATCTGGCAGGAAAAGACCAAATTATGAGGCAGGGTTGACAAAGTCCAGTCATGAATTTGCAATGCCAATAGCTCTAAGTTAAGCAAATGTGAGACCCATTGCATTGCAAATGCTTGTTTAGTTTTGAAGGCATTTTTTGGTTTCAACTTAAGGCTACTGTAATTGGAGTATGTCCATCCAGTATCAGACCTTAATTAGAGAGCATTGTATTGAGTTGTTATAATAACTCCTTTCTGGAACATTAAAAGGACACTTGGGCCCTCATTACAACCCTGGTGGTCTGAAGACTGACAGGGCAGTGGTGGCGGTCTCACAGACGACAGGTCAGTGGTGAAGACCGCCAAATTATGACTTCAGTGGTTTGGCCGAAGCCAAACTGCTGACACTGCCCATCCCACTTCTTTCCTGCGGTCCGCAGGGCTGGAGGTAAACACCTCCAGGACAGCAGATGCTGTAATACCGCTTCCAGTATTACAATGCAGGAGACCGCCAGCATTTCACTGTCAGTCGCACCGCCAGATAAAGCTGGCGGTCTTGCATCCTGGCGACAGGAATAAGCATTCACGACATTCACACACGCACTCACACACTCAAACATGTCCCCCCGTCAGATGATCCACTTACCTCATCCATCGAGGTGGTCGTTCGGGAGGGGACGGGTCCTGGCGCTTCCAGCGCCGGCAGAGCCCCACCATCAGGACACCACCATGCTGTGTTACGGGTCATAACATAGCGTACTGCATCCTTTCAGCGTGGAGGTGCTGGCAGTGGAGCCACTTCTTCATCACTGACCACAGGCACGACTTTGGCAGCCTTACAAAAAGACCACGGAAGTCGTAATGAGGGCTTTGGTTTTTTGAAGATTTTTTTAAAAACTTTAACCTGAATAGACCGAGTAATGTCTAAAAACCATGTAGAGGAAACACAGTATGCCACTTTTTAAACCAGAAATATTCTTTAGATCTTTGATTGAAGAAAGAAAAGCTATGAGCTCTGTAATTTGAAAGGAAGTTTTGATTTGTATTTTAGGTTGTCATTGTGTTCTATTCATACAGTTTTGCTCCTTTAATAGACAGTGTAGGGTCCAGAGGTTTTATTAACTCCTTTGTGAAAGATAATAGCCAAAGTTGTGAAATTTCTTCTGGAAAGTGATACTTGTCCAGCTTTGAATTTTGTAATTTGAGTTTCTCATTTGGAACCATCCGCTCTGTATTGTTGTAGCATAACTAAAAAAGTATGTACCAGTTATTTGACAACAAGATGACATAACAGCTGAACTGTAGTTTGGAAAGAACATATTTTGGTTAGTTTTTCTGTACATTTGTCAAAAGGCACAGTTTTAGGATACTGTAATGTTAAATAAAGAAAATGTTCAGAATTGATTGCAGTGCTAGATGTGAAAGAACAAACTTCAAAGTCATTGTTCCATCTGTAACTGAGTCAAAATAAATGATCAATATTTACCTCTTGTTCTAAGACTCTAAGAGACCCTAGCACCTCCTTGCACCACATTAGCATCATTTCTTTATGCTAATGTGGCCCAATGAGACCAAAATTGCTGCTCCAAATTTACAAAGTGGTGCAATGCATACATTGCACCGCTTTGTAACTGTTAGAAACGGGTTCTTTGGTTGGCAGTCAGGTTACCCCAGTCCAAGCAAGGACACTCCCTCTAATCAGTGTAAGTCAAACACAATCCAAATTATCCTGTGCCCACTCTCTGGTAGCTTGGCACTGAGCAGTCAGGTTTAACTTAGAAGGCAATGTGTAAAGTATTTGTGCAATATATCATGCAATAACACAGTAGAACGCCACCAAAATATACCATACAGTGTTTGGAAAAATATATTATATTTATCTGATAAGATGATGCAATAAGTATATGTTGAAATATCACTGTAAAATTGATATAAAGGTCCTCATTACAACCCTGGCGGTTGGTGATAAAGTGGTGGTAATACTGCCAACAGGCTGGTGGTAAATATTGCCAAATTATGACCATGGTCGAAAGAGCTCAGACAGAGAGACACTTAACCACACCGACCGCCAGGGCGGAATCAACTGGCACCATGTCGGTAACCTCCTAAAGCCAGGCAGAAGACAATGTTCCGCCCACTGTATTAAGAAAGTCCAATCCGCCACCTTTTCGGGGTGGTACCAATGACATCAAAAGCCTGGCAGAAACAGATCTCAGAAGTCAAAGGACTCACCTGTGGAGACTCAGGGAAGAACCATAACGCCATGGAGCCCGAGCTGCACATATTCCCAATGTTGATTTACGTCCTGCTCCACTACGAACACCAACGACGGCAAAGACGACCACGGTGAGTACAGCCACCTAGCACACCGGGGAGGGAGGGAGGAAAAAGAGAGTGACACACACATGCAACACACAACACCCCCACCCCCAACACCAGACACACAAGCAGATGTAGCATCATAACATATTTACCCCGTACCCCTCAGGAATAATGCAAGGACAACTCCAATAGATAAAAGTGAGTGTAATAAGATAAATATAGTAGCAATACGTGCATCAAAATCAAAAAGTAGATACATATTTACAAATGAAGGGACACTGTCCAGTCCTCAATGTTCGTGGGCCAAGGCCCCACCTTACTCCTGCAACAACAAAGAGAGAACCCTGCAGGAGCATCAGGTCAAAAAAAGGCTGGCACCTCAGTCAGCAGATGGTACAACGCCACCGGTCCTGGAGGGGGCAACATGCCCTGTGCTTGGTCGTGGGGAGTGCAAGGCCACCGTTTCTCACGTGGGTGAGTTGCCCACTGACTCTAGAGGGGGCAACATGTCCATTACACTGTCCTGGGGAGTGCAAGGCCACAGTCTCTCAAGTGGGTGAGTTGCCCACATGCTCTGGAGGGGGCAACATGCCCATTACTCTTTCCTGGGGAGTGCAAGGCCACAGTCTCTCAAGTGGGTGACTTGCTCACATGCTCTGGAGGGGGCAACATGCCCATTACTTTGTCCTGGGGAGTGCAAGGCCACAGTCTCTCAAGTGGGTGACTTGCCCACATGTTCTGGAGGGGGCATCATGCCCTGTGATCTTCATCCTGGGGAGGATGGGGTGAGTGGATGGCATCTCCACTGGTTCTGGAGGGGGCATCGTGCCCTGTAATCTTCATCCTGGGGAGGAGGGGGTGAGTGGATGGCTTCTCCACTGGTTCTGGAGGGGGCATCGTGCCCAGTTATCTTCATCCTGGGGAGGATGGGGTGAGTGGATGGCATCTCCACTGGTTCTGGAGGGGGCATTGTGCCCTGTGCTCTTCATCCTGTGGAGGATGGGGTGAGTGGATGGCATCTCCACTGGTTCTGGAGGGGGCATCGTGCCCTGTGATACAGATCTTGGGGAGTGCAAGTTCACAGTCTCTTAGCTGGGTGTCATACCCACAGGATTTGCAGGGGGCAGGCCGCACAACAGCCCATAGAGGCAGGTCTACAGAATGTCTGCCAGTGGTGACCGCTGTTCAGCGGTTGCAGTGTTGCTGCTGGTAGAGCTGGTGGTGGTGGTGGGGAGAGGCTCCAGCCCATCCCTTAGGGCCTCAGATGGCTGCCCACTGGTGCTGCTTCTGCTGGTGGTAGTGGTGGAGCGAGGCCCCAGCCCATCCCCTGTAGCCTAAGACAGCTGCACCACCATGGTTGGTGGTGTGGGCTCAGACTGAGTCCAAGCACCAGGGCCCTTGTCCTTACTGCCTGATGGTGCAGGCCCCTTGCCCTTCCTGCCAGCAGCTGGGGATGGCTCCTTGCTCCTTTTGGCAACAGTTAGGCTGGGGGTGGCCTTTTGTTCCTTTTGGCAGCAGCTTGGCTGGGGGTGGCTCCTTGCTCATTTTGGGAGCAGCTGGGAGTGGCTCCATGCCCTTCCTTGCTGCAGCTGTGGGTGGCTCCTTGCCCTTCCTTGCTGCAGCTGGGGGTGGCTCCATGCCCTTTCTTGCAGCAACTGAGGGTGGCTCCTTGCCCTTCCTTGAAGCACTTGGGGCAGGCAACCTTTCCGTCAGGCTGGCTGGTGCCTGGGATCCAATCCCACCTGGAGCTGCTGGGGACACTACTGTGCCCGTGGACTGGGTGGATGAGGTGCTTGCCTGGGTTTTGACCACCCCTGCCTGATGTGAAGGACGGGGGGATGAGGGGTAGGGAAGAGGTCAGCGTGGAGAGGAAAAGCTTCTTAGGGACATTGGGGTGGGAAGAGGGAGAAGGTTTGGGAATAGAGGAAGAGGGCGTGGTTGTAGGAGGTGTCTGTTTGCTGTGTTTGGGTGCAGGTGCAGGTGCATGGGCTGGATGCTGGTGTTAGGTGGATGGCTGTTGGGTGTCTGAGTGCTTGAGCTTGTGTACTTTGGGAGGAGGGGTCACAGACACAGTGGGAGAGGACACAGGGGACGTGTGCATGGATGTTGTGGTGCTGACTGCCAGTGAGGTGTGTGCTCTGATATGTGTGCTGGTGATGGTGGCAGTGGATGAGGATGTAGTTCATGCAGGTGTGAGTGGAGACGCAACTGGGAGGGAGGTAGAGGACGAGGAGGAGGGGGACACAGTGGAGGCAGTGGATGTTGGTATGTCTGAATCTGGATGGTGTTTGTGTGAGTGTCTGTGGGATGATGTGTGGTGCTTGTGTTTGCCATGTCCACTCTTGTGAGTTGTCCTGTGTGCATGCTCGCCTGCCTGTGTGCTTGGGATAGATTGTGTTTGAGGGGTACGGGACTGGAAAGAGGAAGTTGGAGCGGGGGAACAGGGACAATGGCTGCCATCAGATAGGAGGCAAGAGCCTGGATTAATCTCTGTTGGGCCTCCAAGCTAGTGTGAATGCCCTCCAGAAATGCATTGGACTGTTGCATTTGGGCTGCCAGCCCCCGGATGGCATTCACAATGGTTGATTTCCCAACAGAGAGGGATCTCAGGAAGTCAATAGCCTCCTCACTCAGGGCAGCAGGGCTAACTGGGGCAGGGCCTGAGGTGCCTGAAGCGAAGGAGATGCCCACCCTCCTGGGTGAGCGGGCATGTGAAACTCGCTGAGGGGCTTCTGGAAGGTCGGTGCTGATATTGGGGTGGCGGCTGTACCTGTAGCTGGGTGGGCACAGAGGTGTCCACCACTACCAGGGAACTTCCATCGGAGGAGGTATCGGTGCCCGAACTGTCCCATCCAGTCTCTGTCATTTGCTCCCCTGCCCTCTGTCCCACAGGTGCCCTCACCGTCGGTGGACTCTACCTCCTGGGTCCTGTGGGATGTAGCTCCCTCCTTCGTCGGTGCCTCTGCTCCTCCGCTAGATGATGCTAATGCACATAAGGACAGGGTGACAAAACAAAAAGGGGATGAGACAAAGGATACACTTGGTCAATGGCGGCACCAACACCACTGTTGGCATACAGAACACACTCACACATAGGAACTAGCCCTACGCACTAGGGAAAGCACTACCAGTTACAATGCTAGTCACCAGGCCCTGGGTAGGGACACATACCGCCAACTGCAGCATACCTAGGACCTACACACCCCTGCCAAGTAGTGGATGCATACTAGCTAGGTTGGAAGAATGTTACATCAGAACCATGCCCAACATGGGACTTGCTCTGCAATGTCAGGCCTGGCCTAGAGGGACCTAAGGCCCACATCCCCCACCCAGATACCACCCCACCAGGTGTATGTAGTGATGAAGGGTACTGTACTCACCCCCATGTTGCTGCTGTGATGCCCCCAAGCACCATTCCAGCTCCAGATAGGCCACCGCCACTATGCAGGACATCAGGGGGGTCAGGGCTCGACGGGTACACCTTCCTCGATGGGAGGACATCCCGAGCTGGGCCCCCACCATCTTCCGTGCTCAGCGTCTCAGGTCCTCCCACTGTTTCCGACAGTTGGTGCTCTGCCTGTGGTAGACCCCCATGGTCCTCACATCCTTGGCGAGGGCATGCCATATACCCTTCTTTTGATGGTGTTGACCTGCAGAGGAATTAGACACAGGGAAAGGTATTAGTCAGACTGTCCTGCCTGTTACACTCATGGCCCACCATGCCCCTTCCCATCCCCATTACCACAGACATGGCCCAGCATACGTACTGCACGCTGCCCAGGGCCCATCCATCAACCCTCCCACAAGAGGCCTTCACACACATCACTCCATGCATTCATGCCCCATGCATCGTACTCACAGTGTATTCACCCCTTGGTCTGGAGGCCCATGCAGTAGTCGGTACTGGGGTAGGACCCCATCCACCAGTCTCCCCAACTCCACCGAGGTGAAGGCAGGGGCTCTTTCCTCAGTCACAAGAGCCATGGTAGGTTCCAGACACAGGTCACAGCAGCACATGCTGAGTAGGTCCTCTCCTGTTGAAGGTCAGGTAGCAAGTGAGTGAACAGATACAAATGCTGGTGACGTCCGCGGTGGTCCAAACTGTCACCGCCGGCGTACATCACCATTGGCCACTATACCCCATAGGGCCCAATGATAACCAATGAGGATTTGCACGGCGGTTCCCGACTGCCTCCCGCCACAGCGTCAGTGGAATCACCTCATTTCCATCTGTCCCTCCATACTGGACAGGCGGATGCCATTTCAGTGGGGGTGGGGAAAGGCCATGGATCCTAACTGCGTCACAGTTCACATTTTCACATTCTGGACATATGCCACCAATAAATTGTAACTATCACAATATGCATTGAACTGTAGTGGTTATAATGTACAGATTATGACCAGCTGCTCAATCTTTTGCCCCGTAGATGGATGAATAGGAGATGAAGACATCCCCCCGGTGTACAGACCCCTTGTGGACTTGGCAACAATGGAGAACAGGCACTTTATACTCACCTACAGACTTGACAGGGCCACAATCACAGAGCTGTGTGCCCAATTGGAGCCTGACTTGATATCAGGTATCCATCATCCCACTGGGATCCCCTCTCTTGTGCAAGTCCTATCAGTGCTCCATTTTTTGGCAATAGGTTCTTTCCAAGTGACAGTGGGCTTGGCAGCAGGAATGTCACAGCCAATGTTCTCTATAGTGTTGACCAGAGTGTTGTGTGCCCTGATTAAACACATGTGCAGCTACATCGTTTTCTCCCAGGTGGAGGATTTGGTCACAGTGAAGGCTGACTTCTATGCAATGGGACATATCCCCAACATCATTGGTGCGATTGATGGTGCACATATTGCATTTGTCTCCCCCACCCGGCAAAATGAACAGGTCTTCAGAAATCAAAAAAGTTATCACTCGATGAATGTTAAGATGGTGTGTTTGGTGGACCAGCACATCTCCATTGTCAATGCTAAGTATCCAGGCTCGGTGCATGATGCTTTTATCCTGAGGAATAGCAGCATCCCAAATGTGATGGGCAACTACAAAGGCACAGGGTGTGGCTAATAGGTGAGCCCTGGTTCCCACCCAGTGCATGTTGGTGTATGGGTATGGTGTGAGCCATAAGTGTTAGCGTGTGGCTAACAGTTGTCCCTCAATATTTGCAGGTGACTCAGGTTACCCATACCTAACATGGGAGGAATCCCAGGACAATGGCTGAGGAACGTTACAATGAGGCACATCGGCGAACAAAAAGGATTATTGAACACACCTTTGGCCTCCTGAAGGCCAGGTTTCAGTGCCGCCATCTAACAGGTGGATCCATGTGCTATTCACCCAAGAAGGTCTGCCAGATCATCGTGGTATGCTGTATGTTGCACAACTTTGCCTTGAGACGCCATGTGCCTATTCTGCAGGAGGAGGAGGCTGGAGATGGCCGTGTGTTAGCAGTGGACCCTGTGGACAGTGAAGATGAGGAGGCAGAGGATGAGTATGAGAACAACAGAAGTGCAGTAATTTGTCAATATTTCCAATGAGACACAGGTAAGACAGTGTTTTTTCACATTTCATTGACAGATTGATGTTTTACATGGTCACTGGCAGGCTGTGAATTCCTACTTATGTGCCCACTCACTGTACACATTGGCATTTATTTTTGCAGATGCTGGTGCCCCACTATTGCTCCTGGTGTGTTCACTGCAGCCAACTAGATGTCTTTCCTATGTAAACATTACTGTGCAGTTTAATTGCAATGTTTAAAGCTTGTTAAATGAATACACACTTAAATCATTTGATATACTCCATACTTGTATTTTTTCGAAGTGTGTTTATTGAAGTGCTCTGAGGAAAAGGGGGAAGTGCAATGGGCTGGGGTGATGATGGAGGAAAGTCCAGGTTAGAGTCCAGTCTATTTGTAGCACAGGTGCATTGTCCAAGGGGGCATATGAAGGGGAACAATGGCAGTTCAAGGTGGACAGGGTGACAGAGTGGGACACAAGGGTGACAATCAGTAGAGTCTTATTTACTGGCAGGGGTCATTGGCAATAGTCTTTGGCTTCTGCCTGGTTTGCAGGGAACATTTGCTGGTGGTTCACCTTCTGCAGGGCGAGGGGTGCTGGTGGCCTGTTGGTCCTGTGGTGGGGCCTCCTGTCCACTAGCATCAGCGGAGGTGGAGGGCTGTTCAGTAGTCTGGCTAGTGTCAGGGTCCCACTGGTGTGCCACTACCTCCCTCATACTGTTGGCCATGTGTGCCAGCACCCCTGCAATGGACTTCAAGTCCTCCCTTATCCGCAGGTACTGTCCCTCCTGCAGTCAAATGTTCTCCTGCATCTTGTCCAGGATCTGGCCCAGCGTATCCTGGGAATGTTGGTATGCTCCCAGGATTGTGGTGAGTGCCTCCTGGAGAGTTGGTTCCCTGGGCCTGTCCTCCCCATGGCACACAGCAGCCTTCCCAGCTTCCCTGTTGTCCTGTGCCTCTGTCCCCTGAACCGTGTGCCCACTACCACTGACCCCAGGTCCCTGACTGTCCTGGGTTTGTGGGGTGCCCTGGGGTCCCTGTAGTGGAGGACACACTGCTGATTGATGTGCCCTGGGGACAAAGGTATGGGCCTGCTGTGTGGGTGCTGTGGTGGTGTTTCCTGAGGAGGGAGGCTCTGTCCTGGGTAACTGACTGTCCGGAGGTACCTGACGGGCCAGGTTGGTCATTCAGTTCCAGGCGACCAGAGCTGTTGTCATCACTGTGGGCCTTTTCTGTGGGGGGACTGGTTGTTGCTGGCACCTCTTCTCTGGTGACATTGGCAGGGATACCTGTGGGGATGTAAATGCAGTGTTATTGTTTCTGTGTGTGACATATTGTGCATGGGTGGGTTGCCCTCTATGGTTGTTATTGCCCTGGCAGCTTTGCCATGTGTGAGTTGTTCTTTGGTGGGCTAACTGATTCTCCCTAGTGTGCATGCTGTGGTGATAGGTGTCCATGCAGGGCTGTGAGTGGTCTCCATGCATTGGTAGAGCATGCAGTGCTTGGCATTAGGATGAGAAAGTTGTGATAGTGGGGTGTGTGGGAAGTGGTGGAGCGATGCGAGTGAGGGTAAAGGTGGGGGTATGTGATGGCATGCAGGTAGATGGTGATAATATTATAAAGTTGACTTACCAGAGTCCAGTCCTCCTCCTACTCCTGCCAGGCCCTCAGGATGCATAATTGCCAAGACTTGCTCCTCCCATCTTGTTAGTTGTGGAGGAGGAGGTGGCGGTCCATCGCCAGTCCTCTGTTCTGCAAGCTGGTGTTTTGCTGCAAAGGAACACACCTTCCCCGTAGGTCGTTCCATCTCTTCCTGATGTCATCCCTTGCTCTGGGGTGCTGTCCCACGGCATTGACCCTGTCCACGATTCTCCACCATAGCTTCATCTTCCTAGCAATGGATATCTGCTGCACCTGTGATCCAAATAGCTGTGGCTCTACCCGGACGATTTCCTCCGCCATGACCCTTAGCTCACCCTCAGAGAATCTGGGGTGGTGTTGTGGTGCCATGGGTGTAGTGTGAGTGATGTGGGTGAGTATGTGTAGGGTGATGTGTTGGGGTGTGTGATGTAAGGTGCATGGGTGGTGTATAGGTGATGGTGGTATGTGGCTCTGGTTGTGTGGGTGCTCTTGCTGTCTCTCTCTGGTGGCAATGGTTTGTTTTCGTAAAGGGTTGTGGGTGATGTGGGTGTGTGCTTTATAGTGGTGTGGGTGTGGTGTGTGTATGTGTGTCAGGTGTGTGTAGTTTGAATTGTCCAATGTGGTGTTGCTTTGTATGTGTGTGTGTATTTTGAGCCCAGCGGAAAGTACCGCCGATGGCTGACCGCCATTGAATGTCCGCAGTGGTGATTCGTGGGTCATATTGTTGTGGACGTAGTTCTGTTGGCGTAATGGTGTGGGTTTTGCTACCGCCAGTTTATCACTGACCTTTGGGCTGGCTGATTTGTGTGTGTGGCGGTATAGTGATGGACTGGTGTGTGTGTGTCATAATATGGTTAGCAGATATCCGCCGCTGCGGCAGCACGTTGGCGGCAGTCAGCATGGCAGTAAGTGGAATTTACCGCCAATGTCATAATGAGGGCCAAAGTGTCTTTAGTCTCTTAAAAGTAACAAATGTCTCTTGCAAGCACAAAGTCCTGTGTTTGTGTTTAAAATCTGTGAAAGGAACCGCTGAAGAGGAGATGCGCAGAAAATAGGAAGGTGTGTGTCATTTATTTTCCATGCAGGGAAGGCTTTTTCATTGATTTCAGGTGCGCAGACTTGGATCCTCTTTGGGTTGCGGTGTTGCGGACGCCCCGGGGGTGATGCATTGAAATCTGGTGCTGGCAGGACAAAGTCACATGGGCTGCGTCGATCCGGTGGGCGCTGCATGGAAAATTCTACTGCACAGCAGGCCCTGCATCGATTCCTCTCAGAAAGTCGGGCTGCGTTGTTCCAGATCGGCTGTGCATCCATCCAATAAGCCATGCGTCGAATTTCCAGTTGCTACGCTGGTGCTGCTTTGATCTTCTCCTTGCAAAGTCGGGCTGCGTTGTTCCAGTTCCCCGTGCAGTGATTTTCTCACCGCAGTGCAGGCTGTGAGTTGTTTCTGGCAGCCGGTGCATTGATTTTCGCCGCACTGGGATTTCTTCCTGCAGGAATAAAGTCTTTTTGGTCCTGAGACTTCAGGGAACAGGAGGCAAGCTGTATCCAAGCCCTTGGAGACCACTTGTCAGCACTAGCCATAGAGCAGCAGGGCAGCAGGACAACAGCAAGGCAGGAGTCCTTCTCAAAAAGCAGTCAGGTGAGTCCCTTGGGCAGCCAGGCAGTTATTCTTGGCAGGTTGCAGGTTCTGGTTCAGGGTTCTTCTCTAGGAACTGTCTGTGACAAGAGTGTCTTGTCAAGAAGTGTCTAAGTTGGTAGGGTCAGAGACCCTGCTTAAATACCCAAAAGTGCTTTTGAAGTGGGGGGGGGGGACTTCAAAGAGTGGCTTAGAAGTGCACAAGGTCCCCTTTCAGTTCCATACTGTCTGCCAGTGTCCCAGTAGGGGGTGTGGCAGTCCTTTTTGTGAGGGCAGGCTACTGTCCTTTTACTTGTAAGTTTCAGGCCCTCCACCCTCCCAGTCCAGGAAGACCCATTCAATATGTAGATGTATACAAGTGTGACTGAGCATCCTGTTTTTGGGATTGTCTGAGTGAATGCACAAGGGAGCTGTCAACTAAACCTAGCCAGGTGTGGATTGAAAGGCACAGAAGGATTCAAGTGTAGAAAAATGCTCACTTTCTAAAAGTGGCATTCCTAAAATAGTAATATAAAATCCAACTTCACCATTAAGCAGGATTTTATATTACCATTCTGGCCATACTAAATATGACCTGGCTACTCCTTTCAGATCAGGATCTACCACTCAAGCAGTGCAGGAGGGTGGCCCTAATGCTATCCTATGAAAAGAGTAGGCCTCACAGCAGTGTAAAACGAATTTAGGAGTTTTACACTACCAGAACATATAGAACACACACGTTCATGTCCTGCCTTTTACCTACATAGCACCCTGCTCTATGGGCTACCTAGGGCCTACCTTAGGGGTGACTTATATGTACTGTAGAAAAAGGGGAGTTTAAGGTTTGGCAAGTACTTTTAAATGCCAAGTCGAAGTGACAGTGAAACTGCACACACAGACACTACAGTGGCAGGCCTGAGACATGGTAATGGGGCTACCTATGTGGGTGGCACAACCAGTGCTGCAGCCCACTAGTAGCATTTAATTTACAGGCCCTGAGCACATGTAGTGCATTTGACTAGGGACCTACAAGTAAATTAAATAAGCCAATTGAGTATGAGCCAATGTCACCAAGTTTTAAGGAGAGAGCATATGCACTTTAGCACTGATTAGCAGTGGTAAAGTGCACAGAGTCCTAAAGCCAGCAAAAATGAGGTCAGAAAAAGAGAAGGAGGAAGGCAAAAAGGTTTGGGGGTGACCCTGCAGAAAGGCTATTTCCAACAGTAACCCTTTGCACTCTATAATGCCTGAGCCAGGCATAATGTATTTAAGGGGGTGTTCCTCCATGGGTGGGGGGGCTGAAAAAATGGCGCAAATAAATCTTGTGTAATTTAATTTGCCACTTTTAACGCCTGCTCAGAAATTGTTTTACACTAATCCTGCAAACCTCCGAATAAGCATCAAAAATGTTGATGCTGTTTCTCCTAATTACCACCATGGTGCACTAAGGAGCGCAAGAAAAGTGGTACTGCACTGTATGCAGCGCCACTTTTCTTAAATCAGGGCCTAAGTATGACCATAATAAATTCTTGTGAGTCTTGTTGAGGGTAAACATTATTGATACAAAAGATGTTGGGTACCTTCAGCAGAATGCATTGCACTTCTGTCATTCATTAAATGTTGCAGCAAATTACTTTCTCTTGTCTGATTTTTGTTCAATTTGGTTTAATACTTAATTGGAACAGCACATTGAAAACAACATTCACATAGCAGTTGACACCAGAACTGTTCTCCAAATGGTAATTTACAATTTTCTCTTCTTAGCACCTACCGTGTTTTCCTTCTGTGCTTTCTTTTCTTGACAGTCTGTAGACTGTTTTGTAATCTTCCGCTTCAGACAGGTTATCTGTTTCTCATAAATAGGATATTGGCATAAATGAGCGTATATACTTCTATACCAATTGTATTCTCTCGTGCAGCTTGCATCAGCAATGAGGGACATATTTACAAGCCCCCTAGTACCACCTTGGGCCGCCCTAGTGTCATTCTTTTTTACGCTACGGTGGCATTAAGGAGGCCTTTTTCCCACGCTGTAGTTACAAAGTGGCCCAATGCTTGCATTGCACCACATTGTAAACCCTTGTGCTGTACCCACACGCCCTTGTGCTGTCCCACTCTAATGCCTTTCACTATACCTCCATATTCCATATCAGATGCTTGATCCATGTTTTTCACTAATTCTTTGATTTCAAAGTTTAACCAAATATTCATGTTCCAATACCTCCCATAGAATGTCTTGTTTCATTATGCAAAAGTGTTTTAAAAACAGAATGTCCTTTTTTGCAGGTAAAAGTTGGAGTAGGGCATCAAATAGAATTAAGGCACTCATTACAACATTGGAGGTAAAAGCCGCTTACCGCCGTGCAGAAGACCGCCAACACACCGCCGCGGCCGCAAAATTCCGCCACAGCTATTATGACCCACAGTTTGGAATCTGCCAAAATTCAGACACCCACACAAGTCCGCCACACCAAAGGTCAGTGATAAACTGGCGATAACAAAACCTCCACCATGACGCCAACAGAAATACACCCACACTATCACGACCCACGAATCCACGCGGTGGTCTTTCAACCACGGTATTCCATTGGCGGTACACACCGCCGCGCTCAAAATACACACACATTTACATAACACAGCCACATTGGACAATTCCAAATACACACACCTGATACACATACACACACCACTCCCACACACCCAATACAATATAAAACACACACCCACATCACCCACAAACCCCTACTACCAAAAATTCCGAAAGAACGCCAGAGAGAGACAGCATCAGCAAGAACAACAGCACCAGCAAGAACAACAGCATCCATAGGCACACAACACCATCACCCACAGAACTTCCACGCATCTCACACAAAACACCACTACATATCAGCACACTTATCACCCCACACTCCACCCCACACATCACCTACACCACCCCATGGCACGGCAAAGACACCCCAGGTTCTCGGGGGAGGAGCTCAGGGTCATGGTGGAGGAAATCATCCGGATAGAGCCACAGCTATTCTGATCAGAGGTGCAGCACACCTCCATTGCAAGGAAGATGGAGCTATGGCGAAGAATGGACAGGGTAAACACAGTGGGACAGCACCCAAGAAATTGGGAGGACATCAGGAAGAGGTGGAATGACCTACGGGAGAAGGTGCGTTCTGTGGTCTCAAGACACCACCTGGCGGTTCAGCGGACTGGCGGCGGCCCCCACCTCTTCCCCCACAACTAACAACATGGGAGGAGCAGCTCTTGCCGATTCTGCATCCTGAGGCCTCGCAGGAGTAGGTGGAGGAATGGACTCTGGTAAGTCAAATCTTAACTATTACATCACCCACCCTACCTGCATGCCAGCACATACCCCTACCCTCACCCCATCACTCTAACTCCTCACAAATGTCCCTACATCACAAACCACACATCCTAACACCAAGCCTGGACGCAACAACAAAGCATGGACACCCATCACCAAAGCATGCCCACTGTACATATCCATACAACCCCCTAAACCATCATCACACAAGCTCCCACACAGGAATGCAAGCACTGGGGTACACGGTCACCCACCCATTGCACACCATGGCACACACAGATGTAATAACCATCCTTTTATACCCCTGCAGGACCCCTACCCAACGTCACTGGACAGGAGGGTCCACACATGTCCACACCACCAACAGAAAAGGCCCACAGTGATGACAGCACCTCTGCCCAACTGGATCTAGATGACCAGCCCGGACCATCGGGGACCTCTGGACAGTCGGTTCCCCTGACACAGTCACAGGCCACTACAGACCTTCCCCCCTCTGGAAACACCAGTACAGCACCCACCCAGCGGGCCCATACCTCCGTCCCCAGGACACGTCAATCAGCAGGGTGTCCACCACTACAGGGAGCACAGGCTAACCCACCACCCCAACAACAACAGGGACCTGGGGGCAGTGGGCACAAAGTCCAGGGGACGGAGGCCCAGGAACACAGGGGAACTGGGAGGGATGCTGTGCGACAGGGGGTGGACAGGCCAAGGGAACCCACTCTCCACAAGGCACTCTCCTCCATCATGGGAGTCTACCACCACTCCCAGGAGACGATGGCAACGGTACTGGCCAAGTTTCAGGAGACCCAGCGCCTGCAGGAGGAACAGTATATGGACTTCAGGGAGGAACCCAGAACCATCAGCTCCACCCTGGGCACCATCGTAGGGGTGCTGAAGGAACTCGTGAACACCAGGAGGGACACTGTGGCACTACAAGGGGCTCCTGACACTAGCATGGACAATGAACTGCCCACCCACCTCCGCCGGCGCTAGTGGACAGGACGCCCCGCCACAGGACCATCACACCAGCACCCCACCCCCTGCAGAGGGAGAACCACCCTGTAAACAGTCCCTGAGATCCAGGACAAAGACAGAGCATGATGCCAAGAACCCAGCCAAGAAATGAGACCACCCTGATTGTCATCCTACTCTCCCACTTTGTCACCCTGTCCATACTTAAACTGCCCCAGCTCCACTTCCTATGCCCATATGGGCAATGCACCTGTGAGACTAATAGAATGGACTCTGCCATGGACATTCCTCAGCCATCACCCCTCACCATTTTACTACCCACTCCAATATTGAGCACTTAAATAAACACACTTCAAGCACAAAACAATCTGGAGTCTGTCTGTGATTTTGAAATAGTGTATTAGAAATTACAGTGACAAAATGCTCTTACAATTGTAATGTCAACATACCTAAGTCACACAGCTCTAGTCCATGAGGAATCTAAGCAGATGTCACACAGTGGGACCCACATCTGTGAAATTGTAAGGGAAAGTGACAACTCAGTGCCAACACACTGGGTGAAAAGGACAGACAGTAGAGAGGTAGTAGTGTTAAAGTACATGTAGTAGGCAGGTCTGTACTCTTACCTGTGTCTCACTGGAAATATTGCTGGATCACTGAGTCCCTGTTGTTCATGTCTTCTTCCTCTGCTTCCTCGTCTTCACTGTCCACAGGCTCCACAGCTGCTACAACACCGCCATCTGGACCATCCTCCTGCAGAAAAGGCACCTGTCGTCGCAAAGCCAAGTTGTGAAGCATACAGCAGGCCACGATGATCTGGCACACCTTCTTTGGTGAGTAGAATAGGGATCCAGGTGTCATATGGAGGCACCGGAACCTGGCCTTCAGGAGGCCGAAGGTCCGCTCGATCAACCTCCTAGTTCGCCCATAGGCCTCATTGTAGCGTTCCTCTGCCCTTGTCCTGGGATTCCTCACTGGGGTCAGTAGCCATGACAGGTTGGGGTAACCAGAGTCACCTGCAAATGGCGAGGGACAACTGTTAGACACGCACTAACCTGCAGGGATACCCCCAGACACAGACAACCATTCTCACCTAATACCTGTGCTCACCTAATAGCCACACACGGTGCCTCTGGAGTTGCCCCATCACATAAGGGATGCTGCTATTCCGCAGGATGTAGGCGTCATGCACTGAGCCAGGGAACATGGCATTCACATGGGAGATGTACTGGTCGGCCAAACATACCATCTGTACATTCACTGAATGATAACTCTTCCTGTTTCTGTACACCTGTTCACTCCCGTGGGGGGGGACCAAAGCCACATGTGTCCCATCAATGGCACCTATGATGTTGCGGATATGTCCCAGGGCATAGAAATCACCTTTCACTGTAGGCAAATCCTCCACCTGAGGGAAAACGATGTAGCTCCGCATGTGTTTCAGAAGGGTAGACAACACTCTGGACAATACGTTGGAAAACATAGGCTGGGACATCCCTGATGCTATGGCCACTGTTGTTTGAAATGACCCACTTGCAAGGAAATGGAGCACTGACAGCACCTGCACTTGAGGGGGGATTCCTGTGGGATGGCGGATTGCTGACATCAGGTCTGGCTCCAACTTGGTACACAGTTCCTGGATTGTGGCATGGTCAAGCCTGTATGTGATAATCACATGTCGCTCCTCAACTGTCAACAGGTCCACCAACGGTCGGTACACCGGAGGATGCCGCCATCTCCTCACATGTCCCAGCGGTGCTTTTGAAGGACAACAGCAAGCACAGAGTCAAACAATTCAGAGGTACGTATCCACAGTTTACACAGAACACAATTCATACACAAAAGGTGGTGTTGAGTCTAGGCCTAGGTATGTGTGACGCAGTTGAAAATTAATCCATGTGGGCCCCTGAAATGGCGGCTGCCTGACCTTTAAAGTGGGACAATGGGTTGTGAGATAACTGCGCTGGCGTTGTACACCGTTGCGATAGGCAGTCGAAGACCGGGGCGCAATGCTGCATTGGTTAGCATTGGACCCTATGGGTCCCAGGAGCCAATGACGATGTACGTTGGCGGTGACGGTACGCACTGCCACGGACATGAGTGCCATTTTCTATCTGTTCAATCACTCGATACCTGATCTTCGACAGGAGAGGACCTACACTGCAAGTGCTGCTGTGACCTCGGTCTGGAAGAGACAATGGCTCGAGTGTCTGGGGAAAGGGCCCCTGCCTTCACATCGGAGGAGTTGGAGAAACTCGTGGATGGGGTCCTCCCCCAGTACACGCTACTCTACGGTCCTCTAGACAAACAGGTAAGTACACTGGGAGCATGCTGTATGGGCTATGCCTGTGTGGAGAGGGCTGGATGTAAGAAGGAAGGGGGGAGAGTGTGGCGTGCATGAAACAACGGTGAATGCATGTGCCACATGGCAAGGGTAGGGATGGGGACCAATCACTTTGACGGTGCAGTTGGTAATAACTTACTCTTCCCCCTGTACATTTCATGTAGGTCAGCACCCACCAGAAAAAACATATTTGGTGTGCTATCGCCAAGGACGTCCGGACCCTGGGGCTCTACCACAGACAGAGCACCCACTGCCGGAAAAGATGGGAGGACATTCGCCGCTGGAGCAAGAAGACGGTGGAGGCTCAGCTGGGGATGGCCTTCCAACGTGGGAGGGGTGCCCGTCGCACCATGACCACCCTGATGTTCAGGATCCTGGAGGTGGCCTACCCGGTTTTGGATGGGCGCTTGAGGGCATCACAGCAGACACAAGGGGGTGAGTACACTCTCATTCTGCTGACTGTGTGCAGTGGAGGGGTCTGGGTGGGGGAGGTGGGCTGTGGGTTTCCCTAGGCCAGGGCGAGTTCCGTAGGCAAGGGCCCTCCATAAGGCAGGCCATGTGGCACCCCACCCCACCTCTGTAGAGTGCCAAGTACACCTAGTCAGGCCCCTGTGCCAACGGTAGCGGTAATGCATGCACTCAACATGTATTTCTTCTGTCCCCCCCCTGTTTTGTGGTCTCTCTGTTCTTGTGTGCATTAGCATCATCAGGTGGAGGAACAGTGGCACCGGAGCACCAGGGGGCTGCATCCCACATGGCCATGGAGGGCCACACTACGGACTCGGACTTCATCAGTGGGATGAAGGGCGAGGGGAGCTCCACAGCGGGGACAGGAGCTGAGACCAGTGACACAGACTCATCCTCTGATGGGAGCTCCCTTGTGGTGGCGGCAACATCTGTGCCCCCCCATCTACAGGTACAGATGCCACCACCCCTTCCAGCACCGCCCTCCCAGCAGCCCCTCAGCCTTCTCCCTGTGCCCTCTCACCCGGCTCAAATCTGAGCTATTGCTAAAATGCAAGACCATATTGAGGACCAAAAAGTAGATAGGGATGGACAAGAAAAAAACATGTGAAAGTCAGTACCCTGCTGAGTGTGGCAACACCAACAATTGTCATTTTGTGCAAGTTAGAGTTTGTAAAGGCATACAGGAGTGTAGAAAAGTCTATTATAAAACAAATATAGGGCCTGATTCTAAGCTTGGCGGGCGGCGGGAGCTGCCCGCCAAGCGGGAACCGCCAGAAGACCGTACCGCGGTCAAAAGACCGCGGCGGTCATTCTGGGTTTCCCACTGGGCTGGCAGGCAACCGCCAAAAGTCCGCCCGCCAGCCGAGTGGGAAACACCCTTCCCACGAGGAAGCCGGCTCCGAATTGAGCCGGCGGAGTGGGAAGGTGCGACGGGTGCAGTTGCACCCGTCGCGAATTTCAGTGTCTGCAAAGCAGACACTGAAATTGTTTGTGGGGCCCTCTTACGGGGGCCCCTGCAGTGCCCATGCCATTGGCATGGGCACTGCAGGGGCCCCCAGGGGCCCCACGACACCCCATACCGCCATCCTGTTCCTGGCGGGTCGATGGCGGTATGGGGTGTCAGAATCCACATGGCGGCGCAGCAAGCTGCGCCGCCATGGCGGATTCCCATGGGCAGCGGAAAGTCGGCGGTACACCGCCGGCTTTCCGCTTCTGGCCGCGGCTGTACCGCCGCGGTCAGAATGCCCGGCGGAGCACTGCCAGCCTGTTGGCGGTGCTACCGCCGGCCCTAGAATGACCCCCATAGTGTCTATGTGAGGCTTGCAGTGCGTGCAGTACAATGTATCTTATACCATATTCTATCCTATAAAAAAGTTGGCCAAACAACACCAAGATCTGATTCCCACAATCTCTCAATAGGTGATTTGAGTCTAGGTGAAACAGACGTTCTTCAACGTTTATAAATTCCAGCTGCCCTAGGATAATTAGAAGTTACCATTGGGTGTGGAGATGATGCAAGACAACAATGATTATGATGTAAAAGTTTATAGAGGGCCTCTTGGACCAGAGTAGAAAGAATGATATATTGGGATTTCATGCAAATAGGGAGATTACAAATTGCTGAGAGAGTAGTAAAAGGGATGAGAGAGTCTTTATGATATAATTGGGAAATGACAAGAATACCTTTAGTCATCCAAGCCATCCAACACAAGGTTTTACCTTGTTTCCTAAGAGAACTATTGTGCCAAATAGGACTGTTATAGAATTGATTAATGGGGGTAAGATGCGAAATAAAAAAAGGTTTCAGTAAGTTGACTGAATGGGAGATAGTGCTGGGCAACCAGACTTTTGGGGGGGTTAGACATAAATATAATGTGTTTATGGGAAAAGAGATAAATAAATGTTTCTTCCGCAGAGAACCATAGCTTTTGAGGGGCATCATTGAGTGTAGATAATTAGGGATGTATTTGCTTAATGCCAAAAGATTTGTGATAAGTTAAAAAGTCAGGAAAATTAACTCCACCTTGTACTTTAGGAAGTTTTAATTTCAAGAGAGAGATTCAGGATTGTTTACCATTCCAGAAGAACTTGGATAGAATTGTATCAATTGAACTAAAAAATAGCTTAGGTATCTTAATAGGAAGCATCATAAGGAAGAAGTTAATGTTAGGGAGAAGCATCATGTTAATGGTGTCTAAGCGGCCCCACCACGTGAGATATAACGGAGACCATTTCTGTGTGAGATCTACAAGCTTTGCAGATAAGATTTCTAAATTAGTCCTTAATGTATCCTTGAGAGTAGTGCAGTAACATACCCCCAGGCATTTAATCTTAGAAGAATTCTAATATAATCCTGCATCAAGGAATACAGAGCCAGTGCAATGAGCATTAAGGGGTAAGACCACTGTTTTGTCTATATTAAGTTTATAGCCAGACACATCAGAATATAAGTTGAGCTCATGCAGTAATGAAGGAAGAGAAGTGTCAGGGTGAGACATGAACAAAAGAATATCATCAGCATATGCCATAAATTTGATGTGTGCATTATTAATTTGAAACCCCGTAAATTGTTCAGACATTTTTAATTGGTATAGAAAAGGTTCAAGAGCCAATATAAATAGTAAAGGAGATAATGGGCATCCCTGACGAGCACCCCTTTTAAGAGGGAAAAAAGGAGATCGGATACCATTTGTTATAACTGAGGAACATGCTGAGGAATAAAGAATGGATATAAAATGTCAGAATTTAGTACGTAGTCCATGCCATTCCAATGCCTTCAACAAGAAACCCCAGTAGACCCTATCGAAGGCTTTTCCGCATCCAATGATAAAGCTGTCAGAGGAATCTTAAGTTTAGATGCCTTGTTAATAATATTAAAAAAAGTATGTGAATTATCTGCTACATTTCTATTAGGACTAAAACCAGATTGATGAGAATCAATAAGGTCAGGTATATATGAGAATAAACGGAGAGCTAAAACTTTGGCATAGAGTTTACAATCAGTATTAATTAAAGATATGGGTCTATAATTTTTACAGTCAGTCGCATCCCGATCTTTTTTGGGAATAAGACAAATCATGGCCTCCATAAATGAGCCAGATGCAGAACCTGACATTATTAAGTGATTAAGAAATTGAAAGAGTTTGGGGAAGAGAGACTTAGCAAACTGAATAAAGAATTCTACTGTGAAGCCATCCGGGCCTAGAGCCTTAACCTTAGGGAGAGATTGTAAAGCTGTATATACTTTGGTAAGTTGTAGGGGTTGGCCTAAAGATGAGGGGTCAATCTGCAATGGGTCTCTTGGTTTGAGACTAGAGAAATATTGGTTGAGAGATTCAGCTGTTGGTGTGTGTTCTGAAGTGTACAGGTCCTTTTAGTAAGAAGTGAAACACAATGCTATATCTATATCTCTAAAGTGTTTAACACCATTGTTATCTGTGATAGATTTAATAGTTGTTTTTTCTTTTCCTTGTTTCAAATATCGAACTAGAAGAGAACCAGCTTTATTGTTACCACCATAATATCTGGCATTTGTTTTCAGGAGGGCGCTGCATGCTTGTTCAGTGGTGTATTGGTTAAACTCCATTTTAACTGAGACTAGTGCTTCAAGATGTGATTTACTAGTTTTGTGAGTATAGTATTCACGTTCTAGGGAATTTATATTTTCAAAGATGGAAGTTGATTTTTGTTGTGCAGACTTTTTTTTTTGAGTGGGCGTAACTTATGATGAAACCCCTAGAGGCTGCTTTGAATGCATCCCACACAAAATGAAATGATAGTTGATCACTATCATTAATGTGGAAGTATTCTTCTATAAACTTACTATAGGAAGCGATAAAAGTAGCATCTGAAAGCAGAGAGTTATTAAACCTCCATGAAGAAGTTTTGGAACCCTTAAGAAATAGATCAAGGTCAGTAATCACAGGTGCGTGATCTGAGATCAAAATAGCACCGATTTCAGAGTTGACCATATGCTGCAATAAATCTTTACTCAGAAAGATGTAATCAAGGCTAGAATGGGAATGTGGGTAGGAGAGTAAAAAGAGTATTACAAGAGGTCGGGTCAGCATATTCTCCAGGAATCAGAGAGAGAATGCTGAAAAATAAAGTTTTTAAAAGCTTTGTGGGAGGCATGTGGAACGAAACGTGACGTGGAACGTCTGTCTAAACATGGATCGAGAATTTGGTTGTAGTCACCACCTATTAGTAAATTGTTTGAGGAATGTTTAGAGACAATATGTGAAAGATTCTTCCAAAAATTTGGATCTGGATATGTGGGGCTGTATATATTTAGGATAGTAAGAGAAATATTGTCAATTTTAAATGTAACAAGTACCCAGCGACCTTCTGTATCTTGATGCTGTGAAATTATGGTAGGTATGAGAGATTTATCACAGAGTATAATTACCCCATTTTTGTTTGTGGTGGAAGGGGAATAAAAAATGTCCCCCACCCATTGTTTTTCAAGCTTAATTGCCTCAGAGTCGTTGAGGTGAGTCTCTTGCAACAAAGAAATGTGGCATTTCAAATGAGCTAGGTGAGATAAGACACGCTGATGTTTAATGGGGTGTTTAAGCCCCTTAACATTCCAAGTAACAGTTCTAAGTTTCATAACAAGAAGTATTAATAAACAACTGCTGTAACAAGGAAAAACTAGGCATATCAATTTTCCAAAAGCAAAGAAATGGGAAAGAAACAAGATAGTAAAGAAAAAGAAAAGGAGGAAGATGACCTCCAGAAGCTGTATATACATGGAAGTGGCAATACAGGGTCTAATGTCCATGAAAGCTAAAGAAGACATGATAGAAAGTGAATACCCCGAAAGGTAGAGGGACAGCGGAGAACCTGAAAAGACCGCATAAGAAAAGTGATATTAGATATTAAAACATATGAAGGTGAGTTTAATGGAAGAAAAAAAACATACAAATGAAAAATGTACCATTCAGGAGACCAAATAACGTAATAACTATAGTAAATGAGTGTGACATGAAGAACAATAAAAATCAAACCTTACCAGTGGAACGTGTAAGAGAACAATTTGGATGGTGAGAAAGGGATACGGTGGGAAAGGAACACGAGGATTGCACAAAGAACACTATCTTAAACTTTAAAAAAAATAAGAAAGTAAGAAGATGCAGAGAAGGAAAACCATGGATATAAATACTAAACATAACCATTACTATTAAATTGTCCAGAAAAAAAAGAAAGGACATTAAAGACCAATTAAATCATATCTTCAAGTAATTGCAGATGCTCCAAGTTCCATTGCTTCTGTTTTGTGTTGGTTAATAAAAGTCTGTAGTGCCGAAGGTTCCTCGAACGAGTAAGATTTGTCCTTGAATGTAATTTTGAAAAGGCATGGGTGAAGAAGACCATATTGAATATTCAAGGATTTGAGTTGTGGATGTAAGTCCAAAAACTGTTTGCGACCTGCAGCTGTAGCAGGAGAGAAGTCTTGTGTGAAAAACGCTCTATGACCTGACCATAGCAAAGAGCCCATCTTTTTGGCTTCAAAGAGTATTTGCATCAAGTCAGTAAATTGAAGAAAGAGAATAATAATGCCTCTATGATGTGCACGAGGGCCAGTTGAAGTCTGTGGACCTAAACGATGTGCCCGTTGGATAGAGAGGGGAGAGGTAGAAGGCAAGCGAAGAATTGAAGGTATTGCTGTTTTAAGGAATGCAATCATGTTAGAGCCTTCCGAACCTTCTGGAATCCCAAAAAGGGGAAGATTATTTCTCCTATTTCTATTTTATAAGTTTTCAGTAAGCCTTTTAAGTTGAGTTATGTCCTTAGAGATCTGAGGATTGACAGTGTTACAATCTTCAAGGTTACTGACTCTCTGTTCCAGAGTACAAATTTGTTGTTTGTGTTGGGACCATTGCTCCTCAATACGTTGCAAAGAGGCATTAGTGTCCATCATAAAGGGCTTTAATGCATGCAATTCCTCCATGACATCATCTAGAGTAAGATGTGTAGTTGATTTTGAGGGAGAATCAAGGTCTTTATTTGGGCGCTTGACGGAGGAGGTGTTATATGGTTTTCTTGCAATTGCGCCAGCAGCATGAGATGAAGAGGCGCTATCCTTAAAAGAGTCTGTAGCATAACCATTGTTAAAGCTGATGGTAGAGAAGATTTAGTTATATGTGTGTGCACCACTCGAAGAGGATTATTAGACTTGGAGGAAGAGGATGACTGACTGCTCTGAGAATTATGTGTTCTCCCCATAAAAGCCAGCAGCAATTTGATAATAGGAAGCCAGCAATGTGAGGTGATGATGAAATTATATTACGATGAGAAGCTGCTGCAGACGTTTCCAACAACAGAGCAAACTATAATAAAAAATATATAAATAGAAAATCCTAAATTATTTTTACAGGCATGAGAGAATACCACAAGAGTAAAGCACTTTACTGCGCATAGTCAAACAATTGGTGATTAGTTTTAAGGGTACCTTCTGAAAATGAAAAATCCCCTCCTCAAAGGAAAGCATTTCCCACATTATGAAGAGCAATTTGAAAGAGCTCCTTGACAACAAGAGCTGCCAGTGAATACTGAAAGTTGAAAACCTCAGCTAAATGTGTTTGAAGAGAGAGGTCAAAGGTTCAGCTGGCTGTCAGAAGGTAATAAATATTCCATTGCAAAGGAAATTAGATTTGTAGAATGACATCCAGGCAAACAGTTAAAAGTCAAATAGAAACATCTCTGTGACAGTTTAGGTTTGTGCAGAGGCTTATAGAGTGAAACGCAAATGACGCAAATAAATAATTACCTTAGGCCCTCACATGAAGTCTCTGAAATGACTTCAAACTCCATGTCTCTGTAAGATAAAGGAATATTTATGCAGTGGCAGAGCTCCAGTGCTAAAAAATGCTGAAAAAATTAATCATTTTGATGTGAAAACATCTCCTTCCTTCCGTGAAGTGCTGAAGCCTCATGGAGCTCTAAAGAGCAGCGCCATCTTGCATGACCTCCAGCCACGCCCCCCTACCAGGTAATTTCTGATATTCTGATTTATTGTCGTACTCAACAGGTAGCATTAGTAGTCGATGTAGAGTAATTCTTTTAATGTTATGTGCAGCTAATCCTGTTGGTGATGTTACTACACATGACAAATATGAAACTATAGCCTTCTGTAGATAACCAGTGAGGACATTAATTAAAAATCTTTCGCCCAGTGCTAGCTTGTACACTAATGTATAGAAATATTGGTTTCTGTGAAAAACATTCACATTGCTCCTTCTCATGGAGGAATTCATGCTCTATTTTATCTTTCACTTCACTGCAAATTTCCCTCTGTTCTCTGTTCTGTTGTCCTACTAATTGTTTGAAACTCACATTCTCCTCTCTTGCCTGTTGCATTGCAATCTCAACCTCATTCCTAGCTATAGCTGCTTCATTTTGAATTACTGGTTCTCCAAGAGGATTCTGACTTGCTGGTGCAGGACTTTGGCTGGTTTGTGAACTCTCCCTGGCTAGTTCAGCAGCAATTTGTTCTTCTTGTTCAATCTCATCTTTCAACATCTGCAAGTACATTGGAAACACTGTATACTGTCTTTCACAGCATTGAATGAGTCTTCATAACAGTTATCGTGTCCAAGTAAATCTGATTCAGCATGCCATGGCTTGAACAGTTACAAAAGTTCCAAGTAGAAAAACTCTCTGCTCTCCGGATTCTGGGGAGTAAGATTTATGTGGTTAATTAGATTTCATTTGTTATGTCTCAAAAATAATTGTCACATCAGAAGACTGTACATTTTCTTTCTATGTTTTCAGTTACATTAGTTCCATACCATTAATGCTGAAACCCCTAGAGACATGTGTTTTGACGATGGGGCTCCATCTTGGGCAGTATGTATCCTGCATGTTAGTCCTTAGAATGTCTGTACTCTCTGGATCACATTCTGCAAGGGATTACATTTCTGGGAAATACTTTAATACTCTATTGTGACTGCTTGCAAGGCCTAGGCTTACCCATATGATTCATCTAGACTTAGAGAACAAACTTGCTGAGCTCAACCTATCTGTGTATTCATAAGATTCAATTTCCCTGTGGGAGAGCATTTTCAAACTGAAGCTGAAATCTTCTCACACATCTCTTTCATATCTGTCTTCTCTGACTTTGTTATATTAGAAGTCACATCGCGAGGAACAGCATAGGCGTTATCTGCAGCAAATTGTACAACCACATTTGCATTCCACATCTTCAGAATAACAGAATAACAGGGTTGTAGTCATTTATATATTTCAAAGCTTCTGTTCTTCCGAAGTTGCATGTGTTATTTCATGATTTCCATGTTAGGCTGTGTCTGACTGCAAACAAAAAGATGCTTACTCTTCCTTCTGAGACTAGAGGTCATGGGAATCTAAAACAACTTTTTATGTAAAATATTGCCTTTGTTGTGTATTTTCAACAATAGTATTTACCACACCTATGATTTTAAAATCATAGAACTTTTTGTCACAATCCCTTGTCAGCAGTTTCTTTTGGGATGGCACATGTCACATACTGTTCTTTGAATAAGAATATAGACTGATCAGTGTTTGTTCCAAACTTTGGGACATCTTTTACCCATAATAGCATGTGAATATGTGGAGCACCTCTAGCTTGGTACTCTTTGCACCAAAAGAAATCAGTCACTTCACCAAGAAGAGTATTCATTTTGTTGCAGATGAAAGCCATCATTGCTTGAAACCTGTGGTTAAAATACCTTCAAACATTTACATGGCTCCCCTGCTGTCTTCACATTGATGTCTTTTATATATGAGTTTGCATCTCGTAGGAGATCAATCAGGTTGTCCCAGGCATACTCATTGCAAATGAGTGTCAGAAACCAAGTAGCTGCTCCTAGGTTTTTCAACATGCATTTCAGCTCACCATGGCGACAATACCAATACTTGTTTGTACCACATTGGCATGCCCTCAAATTAATTACTTGTGTTCCAGATTTTCGTCTTTTCCAAGAACTTTGCCAAAAAATTCCTTTGCTGAGAGATTATGCAGATTCACTCCTGTTTTGAGAATGTGATTTACTGCATAAGATAAGCCAGACATGCCACTATCAAATAGTCAATGAAATTTAGAGGGAATACACTGGCAAAATCTAGGGTCCTCTGAGTAAAGTCTAGTTGATCTGTACTCACCTGCTGGTATTTGTATCCGCCAGTTATCATACCTACCACCTACTCCAGTAGGATACAGATGTAGAAAACAACACGCTTCTAAGCTTTTCCCCCACACACTTAAGGAAGCTCTTCTCATTTCTTTAATTTGAAAGCAATCAATAGCATCTCCAATAATCTCTTTAAAATGTAGTTTATGAATACTGTAGTGTATATGGATCAATCCATCTTTTCAATTTGACCTATTAATGACAGTGTCTTATCCTCCATATGTGTAATATTTTGAAGAACATCTGCATTTTTATAGTAAATGTTATTTGGTACCAGATATAGGCCCTCGTTATGACATTGGTGGTATATCACACTTACTACTGCAGTGACGGCCGCCAACATACCATCGCGGAGGTAAACATCCATCTGCCAAATAATGACACACACACACCAAACCAACAGAATACAGCCACAAACACAAATCTGCCAGACCAAAGTTAAGTCTGAAACTGTCGGTACTAACACCCACACCGTTATGCATACTAAACAACACCCTCCACATTATGACCCACGAATCAGCAGAGCAGACATTCAACTGCACTAACCAATTGCCGGTACACACCGGCGCAGTCATAATGGCCACCCAAATACAAAACAACACAACATTGCCCAATACCAAAAACACACACCAGACACTAATACACACACCACACCCATAAACTAACAGCACTATGAAACACACACCCACATAACCCACAATCCTTTTCTAAAACAAAAAGACTGCACTTGCTAGCAGCACAAATCACAGAGGCATCTACACATACACCATAACCACCCATTCATCCATCACACACCCCACATCCTACACCCCACCACATTAAGCAACACCCTCTGCACAACACACACCACACAACACCCATGTTCCCAAAAGGCACCCCTGTTTCACTGATGAGGAGTTGTGGGTAATAGTTGAGGAAATAGTCAGGGTAGAGCCACAGCTGTTTGGAGCACAGATCGGAGCTATGGTGGAGAATTATGGACCGTGTGAAAGCCATGGGCCAGCATCCACAAACAAGGGACGACATCAGGAAGAGGTGGAACGACCTACGGGGGATGGTACATTCCATGACAGAAAGGCACCAGCTCACTATCCAGAGGACTGGAGATGTACCCCCGCCATCACTCCCACAGCTGACAGCATGGGAGGAGCAAGTTTTGGCAATACTGCATCCTGAGGGATTCACTGGAATTGCCAGAGGAATGGACACTGATGACCCAATATTTACTACCCATTCTCCCATACCTGCATGCCACCACCACCCCTCACCCTGACACCCATCACTCCACTTCATCCCACACAGTGCACCATCACAATTAACTGACCTAAATGCCAAGCCCTGCATGCCATACCCACTGCATGCACATCCCTTCTAGCCCTACATGTACACCCACCACCAATGCATGCACAGCATGGAGAATTAACAATCCCACAATACATCAAAAACACAAACAAAGGTAGCAGGACAACAGCAACAATATGGGGAAGCTAGGGATGCAGAATATGTCACAGACATGTAGTATAATATACCACTCACATACCCACAGTTGCCCCTCCCAATCTTAGAGGCTTGGAGGTGCCACGGCTACCAAGTCCCCCACCAGAAGATGCTCCCAGTGATGACACCAACTCTTGAGTTCTGGATCTGGATGAACTCTCTGGCCCATCAGGGACCACTGGTCAGTCGGCTACCCCAGCCCACACCCAGGCCACCACAGAGCCTCCCCCCTCAGCATCCAACACCACAGCAGCCACCCTCCATCCCCAGACCTCTGTCCCCAGGACACGTCAATCAGCAGTGTGTCCACCTGTACAGGGACCCCAGTCCACATCTCACAGGCAAGACAATGAGGGTCCTGGGATCATTTGCAGTGGGCACACCATTCAGGGGACACAGGCACAGGGGGCTAGGGACATTAGAAGGACAGCTGTGTGCCAGGGGGAGGACTGACCCATTTAACGTACTGTTCAGGAGGAACTCAATAATGACCTGGGGGTTTACAAACAATCCCAGGACAAGATGGGTAAGGTGATAGACATCATGCAGGAGAACCACCAGCTGCAGGATGAACACCACTAGGAGATCAATAAAGAATTGCAGGCCCTGAACACCACCATGGTCTCCATAGCAGGGGTGCTGGGTAATATGGCCAACATCATGAGGGAGTCTATACCACACCAGCAGGCCCCTTCCACTAGCCAGTCAACTGACCAGCCCTCCACATCTGCTGCAGCTAGTGCACAGGAGGCCCTGCCACAGGACCCACAGGCCACCAGCACCCCTCCCCCTGCAGAAAGTGAACCACTCAGCAAACATTACCTGGACCCAGACAGACACCAGAGACACTTGCAAAGACCAAGACCACCGCCAGGAAATGAGCCCTTCCTGAATGTCTTCCTTGTGTTCCACTGTGTCCCCTTGTCTACTTTGAACTGCCATTGCTCCCCTTACTATGGCCCCTTGGACATTGGACCTGTGCTACAAACAGACTGGCCCACCACACTGGACTTTCCTCTACCATCACCCCATTCCATTGCACTATCCCTTCATAAGTATCTCTTTAATAAACACCCTTGAACACAACTGGAGTAATAGTGCTTTGTCTGACAGAAATGTGCAATATTTTGAACTGTATTTTCCTGTGAAATTATCCTGTACTTTGTGATTCCATCCAAAAAATGGCCTATATTAGTAGTTTGTAGTCATCACATCAGTACACAGTTGTAACCTCACCAATATCTGCAAAATGGGAAGGTATAGGTGACAGTTATTTGGGATGCTAAGGAAGTGACTGCCATCATGCTACAGCCACATAGAAAAATAATTTATTAGAGAAACAGTCAGTTCAACTGTCTTATCTGTGTGCCTTTGGAAGTACTGCCATATAACCAATCTCCTGTTGTCCACATTCTCATCCTCTTCCTCCTCCTCCTCCTCCTCACTTTCCTCAGTGTCCACTGCTGCCACAGGAACATTTTCACCCTCCTCCGCCTGCAAATAGGGCACATGTCATCTGATGGCCAGGTTGTACAACTTGCAGCATACAACTATCTAGCAGACCTTCTCAGGGGAGTAGAAGAGGGATTGTAGGAGGCTGGCCTGGCTTGTAGTGGGTACCAAGGGGTACTTACAGTCTGTACCAAGTCCAGTTATCCCTTATTAGTGTAGAAGAGGTGTTTCTAGCAGCTTAGGCTGATAGAAGGTAGCTATAGCAGAGCAGCTTAGGCTGAACTAGGAGACATGCAAAGCTCCTACTATACCACTGGTGTCATATGCACAATATCATAAGAAAACACAATACACAGATATACTAAAAATAAAGGTACTTTATTTTTATGACAATATGCCAAAAGTATCTCAGTGAGTACCCTCAGTATGAGGATGCCAAATATACACAAGATATATGTACACAATACAAAAAAATATGAAGAATAGCAAAAGGAAGTAATGCAAGCAGTGTATACATTAGTTACAATAGATTGAAATAGGAGCACATAGGTATAGGGGCAACACAAACCATTTACTACAAAAGTGGAATGCGAATAACGTATGGACCCCAAACCTATGTGAGCTCATTAAGGGTCGCTGGGACTGTAAGAAAACAGTGAGGGTTAGAACAATAGCCCACCCCAAGACCCTGAAAAGTAGGTGTAAAGTGCACCTATATTCCCCAGAGAGCACAGAAGTCGTGATAGGGGAATTCTGCAAGGAAGACCAACACCAGCAATGCAACCAAAGCGGATTTCCAGACAAGAGTACCTGTGGAACAAGGGGACCAAGTCCAAGAGTCGCGACAAAGTCGAGAGTGGGCAGATGCCCACAAAATGCCAGCTGAGGGTGCAAAGAAGCTGCCACTGGATGGTAGAAGCTGTGGATTCTGCAAGAACGAAGAGGACTAGGAACTTCCCTTTTGGAGGATGGATGTCCCACGTCGGGAAGAAGCTTGCAGAGGTGTTCCCATGCAGAAAGACCGCAAACAAGCCTTGCTAGCTGCAAGGGTTGTGTTTAGGGATTTTGGATGCTGCTGTGGTCCAGGAGGGACCAGGATGTCGCCACTTGGAAGAGGAAACAGAAGGGGCACCCAGCAGGTCAGGGAGCCCTCACAGAAGCAGGCAGCACCCGCAAAAGTGCCGGAACAGGCACTACGAAGAGGAGTGAACTGGAGCTCACCCGAAGACACAAAAGGGAGTCCCACTACGCTGGAGGACAACTCAGGAAGCTGTACACTCCAGGTTAGAGTGTCAGGGACCCAGGCTTGGCTGTGCACAAAGAAAATCCTGGAAGAGTGCACAGGAGCCAGAGCAGCTGCAAATCACGTGGTACCCAGCAATGCAGTCTAGCGTGGGGAGGCAAGGACTTACCTCCACCAAACTTGGACTGAATAGTCACTGGACTGTGGGAGTCACTTGGACAGAGTTGCTGAGTTCCAAAGACCCCGCTTGTCATACTGAGAGGGGACCCAGAGGACCGGTGATGCAGTCTTTTGTTGCCTGCGGTTGCAGGGGGAGGATTCCGTCGTCCCACAGGAGATTTCTTCAGAGCTCCTAGTCCAGAGAGGAGGCAGGCTACCCCAGAGCATGCACCACCAGGAAACAGTCGAGAAGGCGGCAGGATCAGCGATACAAGGTTGCAGTAGTCGTCTTTGCTACTTTGTTGTGGTTTTGCAGGTGTCCTGAGCAGTCAGCAGTCGATCCTTTTGCAGAAGGTGAAGAGAGAGAGAGATGCAGAGGAACTCTGATGAGCTCTTGCATTCGTTATCTAAAGAATTCCCCAAAGCAGAGACCCTAAATAGCCAGAAAAGGAGTTTTGGCTACTTAGGAAGGAGGATAGGCTAGCAACACAGGTAAGAGCCTATCAGGAGGAGTCTCTGACGTCACCTGCTGGCACTAGCCACTCAGAGCAGTCCAGTGTGCCAGCAGCACCTCTGTTTCCAAGATGGCAGAGGTCTGGAGCACACTGGAGGAGCTCTGGGCACCTCCCCTGGGAGGTGCAGGTCAGGGGAGTGGTCACTCCCCTTTCCTTTGTCCAGTTTCGCGCCAGAGCAGGGCTGGGGGATCCCTGAACCGGTGTAGACTGGCTTATGCAGAAATGGGCACCATCTGTGCCCATCAATGCATTTCCAGAGGCTGGGGGAGGCTACTCCTCCCCAGCCCTGACACCTATTTCCAAAGGGAGAGGGTGTAACACCCTCTCTCTGAGGAAGTCCTTTGTTCTGCCTTCCTGGGCCAGGCCTGGCTGGACCCCAGGAGGGCAGAAACCTGTCTGAGGGGTTGGCAGCAGCAGCAGCTGCAGTGAAACCCCGGGAAAGGTAGTTTGGCAGTACCCGGGTCTGTGCTAGAGACTCGGGGGATCATGGAATTCCATGATCTTAGACATGTTACATGGCCATGGTCGGAGTTACCATTGTGACTGGCTAGCAGGATCCCAGTGAGACAGTGAAAACACCCTGACATATACTCACAAACAGGCCAAAAGTGGGGGTAACAAGGCTAGAAAGAGGCTACTTTCTCACAGAGATCCACCTGTCAGAGGGAGGCACCTGAACCTGGTCTTCAGGAGACCGAAAGTGCTTTCAATAATCCTCCTTGTACGCCCATGTGCATCATTATACCTACTCTCAGCCCTGTCCTTGGATTCCTAACAGGTGGCAAGAGCCAGGACAGGTTTGAGTGGCAAGAGTCACCTGCAAGAAGTGAGGGACACATATTAGCCTTGCACAATGGATTGGGGGATGACTCAGGAAGGCATACACTGACATACATTGGGTGAGCTTTCAGGCTCACTTATAAGCCACACTCTGTGCCTTTGTATTTGTGTCATCTGCTGTGGTACGCTGCTATTCCTCAGGACAAAGGCATCATGCACCGACCCAGGATACCTGGCAGAGACGTGGGAGATGTACTGGTCAGCACGACACACCATCTGGACATTGAGTGAGTGGAAACTCTTCCTATTCCTCTACAACTGTTCATTGGCCGTTGGGAGGAATCCTACATGTGTTCCATCAATGGCCCCAATAGCATGTGGAATATGTCCCATTGCAGAGAATCCAGCCTTCACAGTGGCCACACCTTCTACTTTGGGGAAAGTGATGTAGCTGCCCATTTGCTGGAGGAAGGCAGTCAAAACCCTTGCCAGCACTATCGAGAACATTGGCTGTGACAGTCCTTCAGCCAAGCCCACTGTCACTTATAAATAGCCTGTTGCCAGGAAATGGAGCACTGATAGGGCCTGCACAAGAGGGGGATCCCAGTGGGATGATGGATAGCAGATATCAGATCAGGCTCCAATTGAGCACACAGGTCTGTGATTGTGGCCCTGTCCATTCTATAGGTGAGTATTATGTGCTTGTCCTCCAGTGTAACCAAGTCCACAAAGGGGTCTGTACATGGGGCCTTGCCCCCCCCTCCTATTCCTCCACAGTGGTAGGTACCTAAGAGAATGAAGAGTGAGAAGGGAGTAACAACATGAAAAATTGATCCAACACTTTAGTGTACATAGAGCATTTATGTATTTGGACACTGGAAAAGGCTATGTATGTACAATCAACACCAATGACGCAGTTTATATTCTAAAATTGTGTACCAGCACTATAAAATTGCAACTGTCTATCCCGTATGTAGTTACAGGTGGAAGTGACCTCACTCCACCGGCGTTAGATGTACAATTCCTCATTGGCTAACATGGGGTTCTATGGAGTACAGTATCCAATGAGAATCACAGCTGATGGCGACGGTGCGCCGCGGACGTGACCACCATTTGCTGACTATAAACTCAATTGATTCCTGACTTTCTTCATGACAACACCTCCACTGCGTGTGCAGCTATGACCTGTGTCTGGAATCTGCCATGGCCCTTGCGACAGGGGAAAGGGCCCCAGCATTCACTTCGGAAGAGTTAGAGCGCCTGGTAGATGGGGTCCCACCCCTGTATGGACAGCTGTATGGGCCTCCAGACCAACAGGTGAGTACACCATGGGGACGTTGCATGCGACAGGGCTGCATTGAGATGTGTGTGTGCTGGCAGTGTGTCATTTGGGTGGGGAGTATGGCTGGTGGTAGTGTGCATGCAGGGCTCTGAGTAATCTGTGTGTCATTTGAGGGGAAAATGAAGTTTGAATGCCATGTGTGTGACAGGCTGGATATTGTGTTTTCCCTGCAGATTAGCGCCCATCTGAAGAAGGGGTTGTGGCGTCCCATCACCAAGGAGGTGCGGACCCTTGGGGTTGATAGCCAGTGGAGCTCCCACTGCAGGAAATGGTTGGAGGACCTGAGATGCTGGGCCTGGAAGACCATGGACGACGAGCTGGGGACGGCCTCCCAGCGAGGAAGGGATGCCTGTCCGAACCTGACCCCCCTGATGGCCCGCATTCTGGTGGTGGCCTATCCAGAGCTGGATGGCCGCTTGAGGGCATCACAGCAGCATGAAGGGGGTAAGTCTAGTGTGTGTGACAATCATCTTTGTTGCCTGACATGGGATTCTGGTGGAGGGTTTTAGTCAGTGGAGGCCCCTTTATGCCAGCTCATACATTGCTGCATGGTCCAGTTCAGGTTTATTGGGTGAATAGCAAAATTTGGATAGGTAGCTAGGTGGCTTTCCTTGTCAGAAAGGGCTTAGTAGATCCCAGGAGGGGTGCAGAGGGTAGTGTTTGGCTCTTACCTGATGTGGTACCTAGCCAATGGCATGCCAGTGCAGTGCATACTACTCATTCTTGGTCCCTGTGTGTGATGGTGATGTGTATGCCATCTGTTGTGTTGGTGCTGTAATTGACCCTGTAGCCCCCTTCTTTCTCCCCGTATTTTCTTCTGTCATCCTGTCCATGTGTGCTTTAGCATCATCCGGCGAAGGAGCAGGGGCACTGGGGAGTGAGGGAGCTGTAGCCCATGGAACCCAGGAGGCACAGACCACAGATGCCGAGGGAACCAGTGGGAAGGAGGGCGAGGGGAGTACCATGGCGGAGACAGGAGGTGACAACACTGACTCTGAAACCACCTCCGATGGGAGCTTCCTCGTGGTGGCGGACACCTCTGGAACCACCCCAGCTACAGGTACAGCTGCCACCCCCTGTACCAGCACCGCCCTCCCAGTAGCCCTCCACTGAGTTGCCAGTGCCCGCTCACCCAGGAGGGTGGGTATCTCCTTCTCCCCAGGCACCTCAGGCCCTTCCCCAGTGAGCCCTGCTGGCCTCAGTGAGGAGGCTATTGACTTCTTGAGATCCATCTCTGTATGGCTGTCAACCACAGTGAATGCCAGCCAGAGGCTGTCATCCCAGATGCAGCAATGCAATGCCTTCCTTGAGGGCATTTGAGGTGGCCTGGCAGCTCTGCAGAGATCGATTCAGGCTCCGGACTCCTCTCTGATGGCAGCCAGTGTCCCTGGTCCTCCTTCCCCCCTCCAACTACCACTTCCTAGTCCCAGTGGCACAGACAAACACAGGCACCATGCTTCAAGCCACAAGCACTCACACAAACAACGGACAGATGCACACACTACAACACCCACTGCCTCCACTGTCTCCCCCTCCTCCTCCTCCCTCACAGTCACATCCGCACTCACACCTGCACGCACTGCATCAACAGTCCCAGACCGTGCCACGTGTACACCCTTGCCCACAGACACCACAAGAGCAGACACGCAGACATGCACACCACACACCACATGCGCAGTCAACACCACCACCATCACCACTTCATGCAGCACACCCACCTCACTTGCAGACACCACCACAACTTCCATTCACACGTACTGTTTGTCCTCTCCCACCCTGTCTGCCCCATCCAAGTAAACAAAAGGGCACACACTCACACCCCAACAGCCATGCACCTCACACATGCACACTGTCCATGCACCTACACCCAAGTCCAACACACCTACTCCTCTTATTACCACTTCCTCTACCTCCACTCCCATCCCTCCTCCCACATCCCTTCCCAATGTCCCTAAGAAGGTTTTCCTTGCCCATCTTGACATCTTCCCTACACCTCCCCTCATCCTGCTCGTAAGTACAGGGTCCCAACCACCCGGCCCAGCACCTCAGCCAACCAGCCTGGCACTGCTCCGACCCAAACATCTGCTGCTGGCACCAAGGGGCCCCTGAGTGGGACGGCAGCCCCTCCCAGCAAGGTCACACCTCTGCCTCAAAACCCTAAGAGACAGAAGATGGGGTCAGTGGAGGCACCTCCTAAACCTGGATGCAAGGACACAAGTCCCATGACAAAGGGTAAGGGGGGCCCTCACATGAGTGAGCCCAAGGATCCCCATCCACCACCTGAGGGCAAAGATCCCCATCCACCACCACCTGGGGGCAAGGATCCCCCTCCACCACCAGAGGCCATTTAGCCCCCCTCTATATCCAGTAACCTAAGACTCCCCTCAAGGGACAATAGCCAGAGACTCCCCTCCAGAACCAGTGGGCAAGGAGCCCCCTCTAGAGACTGTCGGCAGGAAGACCCCTCCAGAGACTGTGGGCAGGAAGCCCCCTCCAAGTCCAGTGGTCTAAGACTCCCCTCCAGGACCAGTGGCCTAAGACTCCCATCCAGGGAAAGTGGCCAAAGACTCCCCTCCAGAATCACTGGACAAGGAGCCCCCTTCAAAACCACTGGGCAAGGAGCCCCCTCTAGAACCAGTGGGCAGGGTGCCCCCTCCAAAACTGTGGGCAGGAAGCCCCCTCCAAAACCAGTGGGAAAAATACCCACTCCAGCTGAGATGTACTCCACCCCGTTCCCGCTGAGGTGCCTGCCCATTTCCAACATAATGCCCCTGAACATGGAGTCCAAATTATGTCATAAGTCAAGTTGGGGCTTGGACGATGCCCTGTGGCCATGTGGCCCCTTAATACTTTGGACTGGCCATTGGCCCAATCTGTACATTGACTTGTATGTAGTTATTTATTTATTCATTATGGTGACTGTTGGCAGCAAATTGCAGTGATTGTACTACAAGTAAGTGTCCTTGCTTTCTTTGCTCCTTGGACCTCTAACTGTTGTTGTACTAGGCAGCTGGTTGTGTGTGTGTTTATCGTGTGTGTTGTGCGTGAGTGTGTCACTCGCCTTTTCCTGCCTCCCTCCCTTGTGTGCTAGGTGGCTGTACTCACTGTCGTTGTCTTCATTGTTGTTGGTGCTCCTGGACGGCCAGGGTGTGGTAGAGTATCGGGAAGACTTTGAGTCCTGGTTCCATGGCTGCTGCGGAGTCCTCTGTTTCCCTGAAGGTGAGTCTATACTTATCTGTAACATGTAGTTGACTACCGCTGTAGTCGGTGCTGTTAACGCTCTGGCGGTTTGTGCGGTACATTGGCTGTCCATGGGAGGTATCACCACCACGGTCATAATTTGGTGGTAATTACCACCAGCCTGTTGGCGGTATTACCGCCACTTTAACAGTGTGGTCAGTATACCCCCAATGTCATAATGAGGGCCAAAATGTTTTTTCTTTTTTTTTACTTTGCTAGCATCTGCTTACTCTAGCAGTATATTTTTGCTCTTGGTAGGGACACCATTTACTAAAGTTTCAAGTCTCTCTGCACCCCTACAGTTTCAATATTCTACTTGAAATCTAATGGTAAGTACACAGCTCTACTTTTAAGACCTTTCTAGAGCTCTGTTGGAGGTAATTTTCCTGTGTTTAGCTCCATATGGATTGTAGTCTGAAATCAATGTATACATTGTATGAGTATAGATTCATAAACATTCAAATCTTGAAATTTCATGGTAAAGCCTCCTAACTAAAGTTCGCATTTCTGAGTGGTATATTGCTAGCATTCTAAAATGATAAAAGTTGCTCTTGCATTTGTATATTTCCTTACTTTGCATGGATCTAAACCTTGCAAAATAGACATTTTCTCTATAAGACTTTTGATGGAAAAATACATAGGACATTTCTCAATATGTCATTCATTGCTGTCAGACACTGCAAATACAGATACAGTTCCATTTATTTAAAGCCGCCTTTCTACGTATTCCCTGTACCTATTCAGCTATGACTTCCTCTACATTTCTAGGTACCATTACTTCTTTTGTAAAAAGAAAACCATCTTTCATCTCATAACATTGACCAGATTCATCAACTGCATGCACTAATGTGTTCTCTTGCAAGTAAAGAAAGGCTCTGTACTAAACATATGTCTCCATTCACCAATGAAAACTTTGCAAAAGTTAGTTCTATTGACAAGTCGTTTCTTTTGGCTTTTTCTCCTCATACTCAAAACTATTTTATCTAGTGTTGTCATTCTATTTAGGATAAAAAAATAACTTCCTTTAGAGAGCAAAGGCCTTATTGACTGCACCCTCAGCATGTTCCTTTTGTGTGACAGTTGTTCTCCTCCTTTTGTACTTTTTCATAGTTCTCATAAAATTTTGAATTACTCTGCTACATAACATTCTAACTCTGATTTCCTTAAAAAGCTGCTACCTTCTGGTTAAACTCTGGGCTTCATTTTAGAATTTTTTACTTATTAGTTGATCTCAAACTTTGTTTTATAAGCACTGAATTTTTTTTTTTTTTTCAGCTGACCAAATTTTTAAAGAAACTTCTTTGTTCCCTTATCAGCAGCTCTTTTCTCTCTCACTACTTTTTCCCCATTTTGCCCCTTTTGTTCCTCAGTGATGAGAAGATAATATTGTATTGCAATTGTGTGTGGTTAAGTACAAATTGATGTATGAAAAGAAAGAGAAAAATATATTTACATTTTCATTATTACTATATCACATATTCGTATAATTAACTACTAACATGAACAGTTCTCTTACGGTAATATAGGCAACATTATTCTATTAATTTTCAAGTTTAATTTTCTGTATCTTTTTCTGTCTCACAGTATACATTAGTCTATCACTGGGTATAAGATCATATTTATACTGTGTTCTTATATATTATATATATACCTATGTTTAAAGGACTGCTAGTCTGCATGGGTGAATAGGGTTTGTCAGAACTTGGCTACATATCTGTGTGAGTCTATGAGTCCAGCTGCTTAAGTAGGTCTAGCAATATATAACTGTATGTTTTAGTAACTTTATGACTAAGGCCCTCATTACAACCCTGGCGGTCAGTGTTAAAGCGGCGGTAATACCGCCAACAGGCCAGCGGAAAAAAAATGGGATTACGACCACAGCGGAAACCGCCAACATAGACAGCCCCTTTAACACTCCGACCGCCATGGCGGTACAAACAAACAGCGCAGCGCTAACCGCCAACAGACAGGCAGAAGACAATGTACCCCCCACCCAATCACAAGATGCCAATCCGCCACCTTTTCCGGGGCGGAACCAACGCGATCAAAAACATGGCAGAAACAGTACACAGAAGGGGAAATCACTCACCTCTCCACACCCCACGAGGAACCAGGACGCCATGGAGCCAGAACTTCACATCCTGCCGGCAATGGTCTTCCTGCTCCTCTATCAGGAGCTCCAGAGACGGCAGCAACAACCACAGTGAGTACTGCACCTACAACACAGGGGAGCGGGGGAGGGAAAAGAGAGTGGCACACACACGCAACAATCAACACCCCCACCCGCACCCACAACACCATACACACAAATACATGCTGTAACATTACATATACACCCCCTCCACCCCCTTCAATAAAGCAAGGACAAAAGGAATTGATTTGAACAATTGTAATCAATAAAAATCAAGTAGTCAAAACTCTAAATACAGTATATACAATTATGTACTCCAACTACACAAGTCCGGATAGTGTACCAATCATTGTCTGTGGACCACTGGGCCCAAAATGCATGGGCGAGGCCCACAATCGATACCTGACTCCAAACGGAGAGAACACTGGAGGAGCATCAGATGGAAAATAAACAGGCACCTCAGGGGGAGAGGGGCACCTCAGCCTGATTAACTGCTCCACAAGGGGGCTCCATGCCAACTGCTGTATCCTGGGGAGTGCAAAGCCACAGTCTCTCAAGTCTTTCCAGTGGGTGGTTTGCCCACTGCTTTATCCTGAGGAGTGCAAAGCCACGGTCTCTCAAGTTTTTCCAGTGGGTGGTTTGCCCACTGCTTTATCCTGGGGAGTGCAAAGCCACAGTCTCTCAAGTCTTTCCAGTGGGTGGTTTGCCCACTGCTTTATCCTGTGGAGTGCAAAGCCACAGTCTTTCTAGTGGATGTCTTTCTCCACTGGTTCTGGAGGGGGCATGGTGCCCAGAGTGCTTCATCCTGCCAAGGACAGAGGTAGTGGATGTCTTTCTCCACTGGTTCTGGAGGGGGCATGGTGCCCAGAGTGCTTCATCCTGCCAAGGACTGAGGTAGTGGATGTCTTTCTCCACTGGTTCTGGAGGGGGCATGGTACCAAGAGTGTTTCATCCTGCCAAGGACAGAGGTAGTGGCTGTATCTCTCCACTGAAAGTGATGCATCATTGAAGCTGCCCAGGCTCCTGGAACTCACCACCAGCCTCGGACGACTGACCACTGGGGATGGCAGCCATGTCTGCGGTGGTGCCACTGGCTCAGGATGTCGCGGGGCCGCTGGCGGTGCTTGTGGTAGTGTCAGTCGTGGCGGTGCTTGCGAAGGGCTCTGTGGCAGCGGTGCTTGCGGCGGGCTCTGTGGCAGCGGTGCTTGTGGCAGGCTCTGTGGCAGCGGCGCTGGTGGCGGGCTCTGTGGCAGTGGTGCTGGTGGCGGGCCCAGTGACAGCGGTGCTGGTGGTGGGCTCAGTGACAGCAGTGCTGGTGGCGGGCTCAGTGACAGCTTGCGGCAGGCTCTGTTGCAGCGGTGCTGGCGGCGGGCTCTGTTGCGGCGGTGCTGGTGGTGGGCTCTGTTGCAGTGCAGATGGTGGTGCAGGTGGCGGTCTTCTTCGCCATACAGGTTGGCGTTGACGTGGACAGAAGGTGTGACACTGGTCCCTCAGTCGGTGCCACCTATCCTCTTTCGGTTTCCCTGAGCCCTTGGTGGCAGGTGTTTTCTGCTTCTCCCTCCGGGATGTGGGCAACTTTTTAAGTTTTGCAGGTGGTGGAACGTCCTTGCCCTCGCTCCAAGGCACATTGGCAGCCCTGATGGTTGGCGCACTCCAATAGCCTGCAGTTGCTGGCACCACTGTGCCTGGTGATGTGGTGGCTGAGGTGCTAGGTTGGGACCTGGAAAGCCTGGCCCTAGGGGACGGGTGGGGGGGAGGTGTAGGGAAGAGGTCAATATTAGCCAAGAAAAGTTTTTAGACACACTGGGACGGGTAGATGGAGGGGGTTTGGGAGTGGAGGAAGAGGTAGTGGTTGTAGGAGGTGTACGTCTGCTGAATTTGGGTGAAGGTGCATTGGCTGGAGGCTGTTGTGAGGTGGATGGCTGTTGGGTGGGTGTGTGCCTACGTTTGTGAACTTTGGGAGGAGGGCTCATAGACACACTGGGAGAGGACACAGGAGATGTGTGAATGGTAGTGGGGGTGGTGAGTGCACGTGAGCGGTGTGTGGTGATGGGCGTGCTAGTGATGGAGGTAGTGGCTGAAGATGTAGTGCATGCAGGTGTGAGTGGAGATGAGACTGGGAGGGAGGAGGGAGACATGGAGAAGGGGGCCACAGTGGAGGCAGTGGATGTTGGTATGTCTGCGTGGTTATGATGCTTGTGTGGGTGTCTGTGGGATGTGTGGTGCTTATGTTTGCCTGAGCCACTTCTGTATGTTGATGTGTGTGCATGCTGGTCTGAGGGTGTGCTTAGGATAGCCTGGGGTACACTGGATTGGGTCTGGGTGGAGGAGTTTGGAGGGGGGAGGCTGGACACAGGGACAATGGCTGCCATCAGTGCTGAGGCCAGAGTCTGAAATGCTCTTTGTTGGGCTGCCTGACCAGAATGAATGCCCTCCAGGTATGCATTTGTTTGTTGCAAATGCCTCTCAACACCCTGGATGGCATTCACAATGGTAGACTGCCCAACAGTGAGGGATTTCAGGAGGTCAATAGCCTCCTCACTGAGGGCAGCAGGGATTACTGGGGAAGGGCCTGAGGTGCCTGGGGCGAAGGAGATGCCCACCCTCCTGGGTCTCCTGAAAGTTGGCCAGTACCGTTGCCATCGTCTCCTGGGAATGATGGTATGCTCCCATGATGTTGGAGAGGGCCTCGTGGAGAGTGGGTTCCCTGGGCCTGTCCTACCCCTGTCGCACAGCAGTCCTCCCAGTTCCCCTGTTTTCCTGTTCCTCTGTCCCCTGAACCGTGTGCCCACTGCCACTGCCCCAGGTCCCTGATTTTCTTGGGGTGGTGGGTTTGCCTGGGTTCCCTGTAGTTGTGGACACACTGCTGCATGACGTGTCCTGGGGACAGAGTGATGGGCCCGCTGGGTGGGTGCTGTGCTGGTGTTTTCTGAGGGGGGAGGCTCTGTGGTGGCTTGTGCCAGTGTCAAGGGAACCGACTGTCCCGAGGTCCCAGATGGGCCGGGCTGGTCATCTTGATCAAGTTGTACAGGGCTGCTGTCATCACTGTGGGCCTCTTCTGTTGGGGGAGTGGAAATGTCTCGAACCTCCTGTTCGGTGACGTTGGGTAGGGGTCCTGCAGGGGTGTAAAGGCATGATTATTGCATCTGTGTGTGCCATCATGTGCAATTGGTGAGTGACCCTGTACTCCAGTGCTTGCATTCATTTCTAGGTCCTTGTGTGATATTTGGTTTGGGGTCTGTGTGGGTGTCTGTAGTGGACATGCTTTGGTGATGGGTGTCCGTGCTTTGGTGTTGAATGCAGGGCTTGGTGTTGGGATGGGATCTTTGTGATAGTGGGACATATGTGAGATGTTGGAGTGATGGGGATGAGGGTGAGAGGGGAGTGGGAGTATGCGATGGCATGCAGGTAGGGTGGGGGATTTAATAGTTAAGAGTTGACTTACCAGAGTCCATTCCTCCTGCTACTCTTGCGAGGCACTCAGGATGCAGTATTGCCAAGACTTGCTCCTCCCATGTTGTCAGTTGTGGGGGAGGAGGTGGGGGTCCACCGCCAGTCCTCTTTACTGCAATCTGGTGTCTTGAGACCACGGAACGCACCTTCCCCTGTAGGTCGTTCCACCTCTTCCTGATTTCATCCCTTGTTCTTGGATGCTGTCCGACTGCATTGACCCTGTCCACGATTCTGCGCCATAGCTCTATCTTCCTAGCAATGGAGGTGTGCTGCACCTGTGATCCGAATAGCTGTGGCTCTACCCGGACGATTTCCTCCACCATGACCCTGAGCTCCTCCTCTGAAAACCTGGGGTGTCGTTGTGGTGTCATGATATGGTGTGGGTGATGTGTGGAGTGGTGTGGGTTGTGATGTGTGGGGAATGTGTTTGTGTGTGTTTTCTGAGGTACGTGGAGGTTATGTGAGTGATGATGTTGTGTGTCTGTGGATGCTTGTGTTGTTTCTGGTGGTGTCTCTCTTTGGCCTTCTTTCGCAATTCTGGTCGTACGGGTTTGTGGGTGATGTGAGTGTGTGTTTTATATTGGATTGGGTGTGTGGGAGTGATGTGTGTATGTGTATCAGGTGTGTGTATTTCGAATTGTCCAATGTGGTTGTGTTTTGTAAATGTGTGTGTATTTTGAGCGCGGCGGTGTGTACCGCCAATGGAATACCCCGGTTGAAAGACTGCCGCGTGGATTCATGGCTCGTGATAGTGTGGCCGTATTCCTGTTGGCGTGACGGTGGAGGTTTTGTTATCGCCAGTTTATCACTGACCTTTGGTGTGGCGGACTTGTGTGGGTGTCGGGATTTTGGCGGATTCTGAGCTGTGGGTCGTAATAGCTGTAGCGAAATTCCACCGCCGCAGCGGTGTATTGGCGGTCTTCTGCGCGACGGTAAGCGGGATTTACCGCCAATGTTGTAATGAGGGCCTAATTGTCTATTTAAGTGGCTATAGAGATACCTTAGTGCCGGAGTCAGGGAACAGAGGGGTATGGGGTGTGTTTTGAACTGCCTTTGATACTGCTGCATACACAAGTACTTTCTGAGTATGTGAGCAAATGTAGAAGTCACTCTCTGACTGGGTGAGACAGAAGAGCTATGCTTTGGAAACATGTATGTCAAATCCTTTATGAGTAGTATGCTCTATGTAGTGTTTGGTTTAGGAGTCTGCAAGTGCAAGGGTAAGTTTCTAAAACTGAAAAGGACATCTCTCAATCACTTAAGCTCAAAGCACCATGCTTGATGGCATACCTACAGCATATCTTAGAGGTTAGTGTTTTTCTACTAAAATATAGGTTTAAGACTTGACAAAGGGCTTTTAGTGACCAGCCTCAGTGGACTGTGAGATTGCACAGACAGGTTCTGCAGTAGTAGACTTCACCCATGTTTAAAGCAGTATTTGTTTGCATACATTACAAGATTATGTCACTACTTGCCTATATTTCTCACTGAATGTAGGAGTCCGCCTATAGAAGTGCCATGAGATGTTTTAGTAATTGTGCCAGTATGTGACTCTCTATTTTAGTACCTCTATGACTTTCTAAATGTGGATGTAAGTAGCTGAATTATTACCTCCGAGCCTATGTAGGAGAATACATGGGTATATGCCTGTGTCTCCAATTGAAGTGGATACTGGTGTATACATAAGTGCTTTCTGAGTATGTAAGTGAATGCAGAAGTATTGTGTCCCTCTTTAACTGGGTGAGACAGATGATCTATGCTTTGAAGTCATGTATGTCAGTTCCTTTATGAGTGGTATACTCTATGTAGTGTTTGATTTTTAGGGGCCTGCAACTGCATGAGTAAGTTATTCAACTAAAAAAGACATCTCACATGTTTTGAGCAGAAAACAACATACTTTATAACATACCTACAGCATATCTGAGAGATGAGTACTTTCTATTAAAAAATGGGTTTGACACATGGGAAACAGCTTGTACATGCCATAGGAAGCTGGAAATGTGAGGACACAGACAGGGTCTGAACTAGTAGACCTAACTCATGTTTAAACACTGTGGCCTATAATTAAAGGATAATGACGGAGTGCAACGCTGCACCAAAATTGACAGTGCTGTGCTCTGTTATTTTCACAACACAGGGATGCATTGTATTTAATTGACTATGGTGCACCCCTGTGTGGTCCCCTGCGTGGGCGCTAAATTTAGCTGTCAGTGCCAACGCAGGCATCCTTGCACCATCGTACAAGGTTGTCTGCGTTGAGGGGTGTGATTATTTATGTGCGGGAAGGTGTCCCTTCCTGCACATAAACAATCACTAATGGCTATTTGGCAATTCTGTGTGTGCAGCACACACAGAAGTGCCAAACCATAATTTTCCAATTATTGATTATGTGCAGGAATGGACACATTCCCGCACATAAACAATCATTTCTGGCACTCTGCTCTTTCTATGCGTGCTGCAGAATGCAGCACACATAGAAAAAAAAAAAAATGAGGAGGCATATTCCTCCTTGTTTACACCTTGCTGTCACCACCCCTGGGGTGGCATTAGATTTTGGCACTGCCTCAGGTTTATGAAACCCCATAATTCTCAGGCTGCATCAAAATGCAATGGGTGTTGCTGTGGCACACCCACAGCTATACCCATTGCAAGCCCCTTCCACACAAAGGGCTGCGTGTGAAGGGGTTGTATTTATAAAGTGGTGTCAAGCCACAAGAAGTGCTTTAACGCCACCTTGTAAATACGGGGCAGAGCATAGTGCCACCGAAGCAACACAAAAAGTGATGCTCCAGTGGAGCTAAGGGCTCATAAATATGGCCCTGCATATTTAAGTATGGCTAGCAATCTTGTTCTACACAGCTGACTCAGGATTAGTTTTAACAACATATCTCACCATCCAAGCACATACAAATCTGCCCTATAATTTAGCAATACCTACTGTAAATGGTACCTAAAACATAGCTGTCAACTTTCACAGTTTAATGCTCCATATACACCTGCAGTGCATGTTTTCCCCTTTCAAGTCCTCTTTTAAAATGGAATAAATAGGACGAGTCCCAGAATTAAAAGAAAAACATACTTTGTGAACAGCACATCATGTATAGACATGTTCAACTTTCACATCTTCTAAAACCTTGTTATGTATATTTAACCCTTAGTCTGCAGTTTATTCTAGAGATTAGAAGATGCAGAAAAGCAGCCCATGTACATTATGCAGTTCCTGGCAACGTATTGTGAACCAACTTTTCACACACCTAGTCTGTACCTCAAACAAACTGCAGCTTGGTCACCTATTATTAAATATATAAAATCACTCATACTACCACTCATAGATCATCTCAGGTACTTTCATTACTTTTTATATATTGTGTACTCTCATTAAACAATCACACATAGAGATATACCTTTTTAATCAATTTTATTTCTCACAATCAAATTTAATTCACATACCTGAAGATTGAGTTCATTGGTGAAATAGTTTTTTTTTCTCTTATCTGATAGATTCAATAGTGAAAATTAGTCATAAGAATGACACACCACTCTCATGCAAAGCAACCACAAATGGCAACATTTTCGACTTTGCACTGTCTGATACTGTGGAAGGAAGAAAATAAAAGCATACCTTTCATAGTTTAGTTTTGTAAGTCCACTTCTGAATGGTTGACATGTGTTAACCCTTTTGTGAACTTTTATAAAGAAGCCTAATGGTTCACTTTTGGTATATATTTGCATCTTAATTGTGATTCTTGAGACAAATTTGCAAAAAAAAACTTGTTTCCGAAAACACTTGTAGCTTAGTATTTCTATGACTTTAAAAGTACAGTACACTTTATAAGCAATCCCTCACTAAGGGCTAGATGTAGCAAATGGTTTTTCCCATTCTGTGTCAATGCGAAAATGTGTTCGTACATATGGCCCTAAGAAACTAAACCATTATTAAGCAATAATGAGTCTAAATACCTTTAATTTGAAAAAAGATAGAACTCTCTTTAACATCCTTCCCCCAATACACTCTTGGGGCCACATGTACGAAGCAAAAAATTTGCCAGTCGGAAATAGCGACTCCATGCGAATCACAATTTCCGTCTCTCAAAATGGAATGTACGAAAAAATTGCAAATCAATTTTGCGATTTGGTGCGATATACTTAATTGCACATGGGAATTTAACCGAATCGGAATTTGCGACCCGGAATCGCAAATTGCTACTGAGTCGCAAATAGCGGACGGGTGCAAAAGAAAAAAGAAATTACACTTCCTGGTGCTGGATGATGGCCTCAGAACCAGGAAGTACCTCCCATGGAAGTGGGAGTGTTCTAACCAGGACAGACAGCAGAGGCACACCCAGCTGAGAGGAGCAACTGCAGCCATGGCAAGCCAAACTAAGGGGCAACCACTGCAGGGAGGAAGAGAAAGCTGAAATTCTCTGACAAAGAGTTGATGGTCCTCACTGAGGAGTGCTGCCTACAGCATGAGGTCCTGTTTGGGAAGGCAGCAATGAGTGTCCCTGACTCACAAATAAAGAAGATATGGATGGACATACAAAGCAAGAGAAATGCCATTGGAGTCAGTCACCGCTCCATCGAGGAGGTGCGCAAAAGATGGTACGATCTCAGGTCAAGAAGCAAGGAAAGGGTTGACGAGCGGTTGAAGGAGGCACATGGAACAGGTGGGGGACCATCCACAGTACCATCACCCACAGCAATAGAGAGCATGGTGGAGACCACACTGGAGCCAGAGGCTGTTGCTGGAATTGGGGACCTGGACAGTTCAGCACCTGGAACCTCCAAAAGTAAGTAGCAAATTACACTTATTTACACTATTCAAGGCACCAGGTAAGCAACCGCAGTTCACAAAAGCATGCATCATCCAAATAGTTCCATGCCTAAATGCCCACCTCAAGTTCAGTGCATTATGGGTAATGTAGTACAGTAGTCCAATATTTGAGGAATATTCATTTTGATAAGCCACACATCTGAGGGGCACTGAGAGTGTATCCCCTTACCCCATAGGTCTCCCTCAGGTATCCACTGATGACCCCAGTGTGGAGGGAGATGACGATGCCACCATGACAGCAGACGAGGCAGTCACCATTTCCGCAGGGGAGTGCAGCACCACACCAATTGTTCCCCATGCACATGAGACAACAGAGGAGACAGATGTGGACAATGAGGCAGTAAACCTAACACCCCAGCCACAGATGATTGAGATTTGGCCACTGAGAAAAGCAGGGTCTGGGAATAGAAGGAGTCGTCTGACACATGATGAAGGTGAGGAAGATGTCTCTACACAACAATTCCTTGCACTGGAGACATCCCTACTCAGCAGTCACCGCCTGCAAAATAAACACATGCATATGATGAACCGTAACCTGCACCAAAAGCAATAGACATTCACACAGGGATTTGGGAATGCTGAAACTCAATTATCCACCATGAACACCAACATGGTCAACCTCACCACTGCCATCAATGAACAATGTAGGGAAATGGTGGCGGATCGGGTCCATGCAAGGTGCAAAGAGTGCGACCACTATGTTTGGACCGGGTCAGTCAGTCCATTGCTCGCCTAGCCACCACAACTACATGCCTGTCAAGACGCAAAGTCACGTTCCAGGTTGAACTAGGGAATTTTGCTGGAGATGTGGCAAGGGGACTAGGGTGCATTGACCTCATTCATACCTCCCAGGCAGCAAGAGGTACTGGTGACACCCCTCAGGACAATGAGGACATATGTAATGTAGGCAGCGCTTCTGCCTCAGATGCCCTCATCCTGCATAGTAGCAGTGCCTGCCAGACATCTGTGGACCACCAGGCACAGCCCATGTTGGTCGTAGCTATAGGAGGTTGTGATGTAGTCTCCCTAGGTTTAGCCTAAGGCACCTGAGTGGAATGTGTTTTGTTACATAAGAGTTATTTACTGATGGCTATACGCCACTATTTACATTGTGCACTCCTGACATGAAAGGATATTTTTGTTTTGCACAACCTGGCTTTGTGTGTCTTACATTTGTGAGTGCTGTTACAGTTGGCACTTATCTGCCAAAGTAATGAGTAGCTATGTGATCCCGTCTCTGTCTGCCCTCCATTGCCGTGCTACCATCACCAGGCTGTCGTTGTGGTGGCTCCTGCTCCTCATCCTCTGAATCTGTTTCATATGGGGTGAGCTATAGCCCACATCTGGTTGCTATGTTGTGTAGGATGGCACATGTAGCCACAATCTTGCATGGAGTCTCCGGGGCATACTGGATTGCACCTCCACTTTTGTGCAGGCATCTAAAACGTGACTTCAACATGCCGAAGGTCTTCTCAATGACGGTTCTAGTGCGCCAATGTCCAATGTTGTAGTGCCTCTCATTCTGATTGGTAGGTGTTAGGAATGGGGTAAGTATCCATGGCCTCAGAGCATATGCACTGACACCTGTATAACAAAATAGCAGATATGAGCATGGCTTCACATGGTTATGCAGTGACACGTATTTAGGACATTGGTATGTACTACACAGTACCTAATAAATATCCATCATCAAACTCCCCATGTTCTAGGCGTTGGTGTGTCCCACTATGCCTGAATATGTACGCATCATGTGTGCTCCCTGGAAATTTTGCCACTATATCAGTAATGACATTATGGGCATCGTATACCACCTGGATGTTAAGTGAGGGAGTGCATTTCTTATTGCAGAACACATATTCCAGATTTGCAGGAGCACATATGGGTATATGTGTCCCGTCCGCACACCCTATTACATGGGGAAAGTTTGCAATTCTGTAGAAGTCCAATTTGGTGTTGTGTATTTCCTCCGCATTCCTGGGAAGGTAAATGTATCTGCAGATGTGTGCGAGTATGGCATCTAAAAACTGTCGAAAGAATCATCATAGGGCACTTAGGGACACCCCACCAGCAACAGCAATCACCCCCTGGTAGACCCGCAAGGCCAAGAGGTGCAGTGAGCACAGCACTTGCACATGTGTGGGGATGGAGCAGCTGTGCAGGGTTTGGCTTTCTAGCTGAGGTTTCAGTGGTTTAATGATCTCTAAGATGACTGTGCTGCTCAGTCTATATTTCTCATATATTTCCTCCTCAGTCTGTTGAAATATGGTCTGCCTGGTTCTGTATATCCTCTCCTGACTCTGCCTCCTCCTCCTCTGCTGGGCAGCCTGGACTCGCCTCCTCCATGCAATCACATAGAGTGCAGCCATTTTGAAAAATCCAGATGCCTTCTGGGTCTGCTTTCATACTTTGGTTCTGATTACCACCTGTTTGGAATCAGTGCTAATCTAGGTGTGCAAAATGGCCTATTTGCGACTAATCGCAATTTGCAACTGCCTTGTTCAGTTTGCGAGTCGCAAATTGCGATTTCTTATTTGCGAGTCGCAAAATCCAATAGCATATGTTTGCGATTCGGTAATTGGTCGCATTGCTATTTGGGACTCCGAAATGGCATTTATTATACCATTTTGCATTTTGCACGGTCGCAAATAGCCCTGTGACCGATTTGAGAGTCGCAAAACATACGTACATGTGGCCTTAGGGTCTCCATAGCAACCCAATACAACCAGTAGGTCACAAGTTTGCAGACATCCTAGAAGGGGCATAGTGGTTTACTGTACAGTTTGAAAAGCAAAGCCACGTCTATACTGCACTTTTTTATGTTTACCAGAGCCAATCATAGATCAACATACTAATTTTCAATACAGTATTGATTGTATTCATCACCACATTCACAGCATCCAATCAAATGTGTTTTTTTTAAAACCAGGATCACACCTCCATTTTACCTGCCTTCCATTTTCAAAATTCTCTCATTCAGCTCCAGGCTGTTCCTGTCTGCTACTGCTCCTTCACTTCAAAATGGTTAGAGTGTGGATTGTGGTCCACAGCTATGCCTTTTGGGCTAGAGGGGCTGCTAGAAGGACCTTAGGTTTGGCTAATGTGCATATAAATTGGATTGGCCAAAGAGGATTAACGTGGCATCAATTGCTTCCTTTGTTTTAAAGCATTGTGGATTCCCAACACCCCGACCTCTTGATTGTGCACTGTGGTGGTAATAGCCTAGACGCACTGACTGGGGTAGGAGTGGAAATCCTAATGAAGAATACCCTTGCACAATTTATGTCACTTTTCCCTCACACTGCATTAGTATACTCCAACGTATGCCAAAGGAAGAAATGGAAATGGTAAAATCAGTTCTGTCCACAGATTGTCAAGGCCAGGAAAAATGTTAATAACGCTGTTTGTGCATTCCTCAGAGACCATAACATGGGTTGTATCTATAACAACAACCTGCACTTTGAGATGGATGGTGTATATATAGAAGTGATGGACTGCACTTCACAGATGAAGGCAACAGGGTATTTCTTTACAACCTGAAATCTCCATCTGATCTTATATGTAGCAGCCACATACTCACAATGATCACATAGGCTCTTCTCAGGGCCACCCTATTGCCCAAAAGTGTTGTTCTTTTTCTTTATTAAAACATTTTTTTCAAGTAGGTCTGTGGGTGGGTGTGTGAGTAAGTATGTTTCTGACTGGGTGCATGAGTGTCTGAGTTGGTCTGTGAATGGGTGCACCAGTGTCTGAGTAGGTCTGTGACGGGGGCCTAACAGTGTGAGTGGATCTGAGTGGGTGCATCAGTGTCTGAGTAAGTCTGTGAGTGGGCGCATCAGTGTCTGAGTGGGTCTGTGGGAGAGTGCATGGGTGTCTCAGTGGGTCTGTGAGTGGGTTGTGTCAGTGTCTGTGTTAGTTTATGAGTGGGTGCATGAGTGTCTGAGTGCTTGTATAAGTGAATGAATTAGTATCTGAATGAGTTTGTGAATGTTTTTTAAAATGTTTTGCCAATATTCAAGAATTCTTCGTAATGTTACATGAGGGGCATGCTAAGCATTGTGACATACTCATGAATATCGGGCATGGTGAAAAAAATTTTTTTTCAACTTATCATTTGATTCTCAAACACCCCTACATCACACCCCTGGGGACAGGGTACCTCTACCTTCTACCACTTTTTATTTTATTTTTCAGCCACGATGACTGTGTCCCATGACATAAAATGGCAGCTACAACTTTCCGATCAGGTTACGGCCAGCCAATCACAGCATTCCTGTTGGTGCTTGCATTTGCAAATACGTTGCGATCACCACAAAAACTATGTGATGCATCTGCAGCCCTAGATATACAAATATGTTTCTGCTTTAATACCTTGAAAATTACAGAATGATTTTCACCAAACAATGAAAAGCACAATTTGTTGAGCACAATCTAGCTTTCTACCAAATCTGGTGTAATTCTGTCCAGCGGTTCGGGCTGTAGTCGTGTTCAAAACTCATATGGGAATTAACATAAGAAACACGCTTTTTTTGTCTCCCTTCTTTTTCTCGGCTCCCACTGCGAGCCAGTACATGAGTTGCTGAATGGGTCTGTGAATTGGTGGGTGAGGGTGGGACTGGTTTATGAGTTGGTGCATGAGTGTCTGAGTGGGTCTCTGAGTGGGTCCCTGGGGAGGGGACTGATCTTCACCACAGGACCCCTATCCCCCAGGGCCTGGCCTAACTATTCAGTTTTTCTAAGGTAGGGTAGCTGCATGGCCAACCTCCCCATGGCTGATCTAGGTTCCAGGGACCCATCCCCTGTGATCTGGCCATGCGACCTGGGTGCTCCGCACCCAGTGAAATTGTTGGGGACCGGGGGACCCAGAGGAAACCTTCACTTGGATGAACTGAGAGCTGTTTGACAGTTCTCACTTCATCTGAGTGGAGTGTTTTCTGTGACTTGGTGGGAGCTCTCAGCTTCCAATAAGTAACAGCAAATTACCATGTTCGGGGGGTAGGCACCCAGGGACATAGCAGGAGCATAACCTGGCAGTCTCCAGGGCCATTACTGGCTCCATGAGAGGTGCCGCAAAGACCCCCTCCAATGAGCATTGCCCCGGGGAGATGGTGGTCCTCGGGCAGCAAGAGGGTGCACTACCCCCTCACTGTATTTGATAAGTGCCCTGGGTAACTGGCCGTCCCTGGGCCTGTGGAAGGACTGTTGGTCCCTTGCAATCATTTTCATAAGTTCCATTGGGAGGTGGCTCTCTCCGGAGCTGCAGGATGCGCCCACATGGACCCCCACACACTATGGCCCTCATTATGAACACGAGGGTCCGTATTGCGCCGCTGGCAGTAAAGACCATCAACAGAGGAGCGATCCAGGCTGCCAAATAATGAACCAAATGAAACACAGGGATACAGAAAACCACCCACCGCCAGTAGAAGAGTGCCGACGACGACGGCAGAGTCCACCCACAGACTGATGGAAAGGCCCAACCCGCCCATCTAATAATGAACCACTAGTCTGCCGCCAGTTCTGGGGGAAACCACTGCTGCACAAAGCCAGGTGGAAATGAACCAAATCTAATGAAACACTGACTGGAGGCCCACACAACGCACTGAAGCAGATATGGATAGAGAGCTGCAGATCATGCCAGGCCTGCCTCTTGCCATATACTACCATGACCGAGACCGCTGACGAAGACAATGACGTTAAGTACCACAACCTACAAAACAAGGGAGGAAAGGGCACAGTTACATACCAACCCACTCCACTCACCCTGCAATGCCCCCACAACCCTTCACAGCAGCACAACCCATACACCCCATAGCAAGAGGTACTTACCCAACACAAGGAAAATCCAACTTGACCATAGTACAAAACAAATGCCTCACACCCATAAGCAATGAAACAAAAGACCAGGGTTCAACAGTGTCCCGCCAAAACACAGGCCACACAGAAATATTTTATTAAAGCTAACAGAGCCAACTACTTCAGTCTGTAGCGCTACAAGTGCCGTGGGCCACAACGGACCCAACCTGACTCCAAACAGTGCATGGTACTCCACCTAATGGGGCAACACGGGGGCATCCAGGCACCTCACGGAACGGGGGCAGTGGGTGGTGGGGGTGGGGATTTGTGACGGGGTGGGGCTTGGACTTTCGTTTGGAATGTGGAAGGGGTGTGGGTTTATCCTTTGAAGGTTGGGAGGTGTTTCGAACGGGTGGAGCCAGATGGACTTGGCTCTGCCTGGGCCTTTTTTTTCTCTGGGCAAGGGGCACGGGAATGTGAAGGGCGGACAGGGGTGGGCTTCGAAGTGGAAGGAGTGGAAAGGGCAAGGAGGTGAGCACGCTTAGGGATAAGATGGGGTGGGCCAGTGGGTTGGAAGAGGTCAGCACTGGAGAGGAAAAGTTTATTTGGAGCAATTGTGGTGGTCCTGGATGAGGGTGTGGGAGTGGAGGCAGACGCAGTGGATGTGTGTGGTGTAGGGATGCGTGTAGCGGGGGCAGGTGACTGGACAGTATGCTGTGGTGTGGTGGATGAGTGATGGGTGGGTGTCTAGGTGCGAAAGTGTGTTGGAGAGGGTGCACACAGTGGGAGAAGACAGGCAGCTAGTGTGGATGTAGGTTGTGTGGGTGTCTGCAAGTCTGGTGAGTGTGCTGCATGTGTCAACCACAGTAGTTGTGGTGAGTGCAGGTGTGGTGTGTGGGGTGCATGTATGGATGTCTGCTATTGTGATGCGTGCAGTAAGAGGAGCAGTAACAGTGAATGAAGGTGCAGTGAATGATGGTGTGGGTGTAGAGGGGACAGAAAGGGAGGTGGAAGAGGTGGCCACAGTGGGGGATGTGAATGTTGTTGTGTGTGCATGTGTCTGTTGGCTGTGTGAATGCTTGTGGTGGGAGGTTTGGTGCTTCTGTTTAGAAGCATGCTTCTTGTGTGTTGATGTGCTTGACTGCGTGTCAGAATCTGTGCTTTGGACGGGTGAAGGGAGTGGGGTGCTGGAAGGGGCAGAGGAGGTTGGAGGGGGTACGGAATGGCCAGGGAAACTGGCTGCCATCCAAGAGGCCAGAGCCTGAAAAGATCTCTGTAGGGCAGACACAGCACCGTGAATGCCATCCAGATAGGCATTTGCCTGCTGCACCTCTGATGCTAGCACCTGGATGGCATTGACAATGGTTGTCTGCCCTACAGAGATGGTTCTGAGGAGGTCAATAGCCTCCTCTGTGAGGGCAGCAGGGCTGACTGGGTCAGGGGACGAGGTGCCTGTGGCAAAGGAGATGCCCACCTTTCTGGGCGAGCGGGAACGGGCAACTCAGTGGGGATCAGAACAGATGGTGGTGATGGAATGTGGGGTGGCGGAAGATGTCACTGTGGTGGTGTTACCACTAGGACCCGCCACCCCCGCGGAGCCCCAATTGGAGGAGGTCTCGGTGTCACTATCTCCAGTGGTAGTTTCCTCCCCCATAGTACTCCCCTCGCCCTCCCACCCACTGGTCCCCTTGGTGTTGAATGTCTCTGCCTCCGAGGATCCGTGGGCTGCTGCTTCCCCACTTGCCGGTGCCTTAGCTCCCTCGCCAGATGTTGCTGCTGTACAAAACCAGCACAAGAGAACAGGGGTGGGGAGACAAAATAGGAGAGACACTTGTAAATAGCTGAATGGAGGTACATAGTGGTCATACATACATCCACCCAGAAGACACACCCAACAGGCTTCACCGTTCACTATGCCCATGGCCATGCTCCTGACTACTGTCCAGAACACTGATCTACACCCATCCCCTGAACTACCTAAGGAGGCGGCATGTGGGAGACCTGACAAAGACACCCTCTACTCCCTTTAGGGACCATCATGTACAAGGACACCAGTCAGAGTCCCTGCCTCTAAGCAGCATGAACCCTAATGCACACACAGACATCCTTCCAGACTGAAGTTTGTGACATGAGTACTCACCCCTTTGTGACTGCTGTGCAGCCTTCAAGCACCCATCCAGGTCTGGGTAGGCCACCACCAGGATATGTTGACGGGCACCCCTTCCATGTTGGGAGGACTTCCCCAGCTGGGCCTCACAGATCTTACTCGCCCAGCGCCGCAGGTCCTCCCACTTCTTTCTGAAGTGGGTGCTCTGCCGGTTGTAGACCCGCAGGGTCCTCACCTCCTTGCCGATGGCATGCCAAAGTGCCCTCTTCTGGTTGGCGCTGACCTAAAAGGGTGACACAGATACGGAACACAGAGGTCAGGCACTTGCAAGATAGGTACAGCTGGCTATTTGTCCACTATGGGACGGACAGTACTTTCAGACTTACAGGCCATCCGCACGCAGCATGCCATGCATCACGGCCCATGCAGGCTCAGAGGTGCACACATATGTCCATTCAACACCATCCATTACACCCAAACAGTGCCCCCCAAACTCAGACTCACCGATACCTCTGGCCATCCATAGAGTTTTGTTTACAGGGGCAGGACCCCGTCCACTAGCCTCTCCAGTTCCTTCTGGGTGAAGGCTGGGGCCCTTTCCCCTGCAAAACAAGCCACATTCATGACACGTGGCAGGCCACAGCAGTACACACAGTGGAGTACCTGTCCACACGAAATCAGGGAGTCAAGTGAATAATAGATGACGAAATCGCATACGTATTGTGGGGGTGTTCACCGTCACTGCCGGCAGTGATCAAGATACGCCAGGATTCCCCAGTGGCATCCATGTTAATCAATGACAGTGCAAACAGCGGTAAACACCGCCTTACGCTGTGATGTCAACCACTAGCAGTATGAGGTCACTTCCACAACGAAAGGCCTGGATTACAGTGGGCAGACATTTTGTCAGTAACTACACATCTATAAATAAAAATGTGCACAAGGCAGGCCCTACTAGCCACATGAAGCACCTATGCATGTGACCATTCTGTAATATATCACACATGAAAAACACTGTTCCCTCATTGAGGTGTAGATGTAGAATTGTCAAGAAGCAGTTAATGTTGAGTCACTACAATGAAATATGCAGTGCACAATTGATGACAATGTGTGCCTATCTATGTGTGTTCATCACGGGAAACATCCTGAACAACTAGGTCTAAACCACTACTTGCCTGAACCACTACTGCTAAACAACTAAAAAGTCTCTACAACTAAGTACTGAACAACTACTGTCTGAACAACTACTGTGTCTGAATAACAATTGCCTGAACAACTAATTTTAAGGTAAGGTTTTCCTTTTGGTTTTTATGGTTTATTAGTTTTTTAGAATATATATATATATATTAGTTGTTCAGGCAATTGTTATTCAGACACAGTAGTTGTTCAGACAGTAGTTGTTCAGTACTTAGTTGTAGAGACTTTTTAGTTGTTTAGCAGTAGTGGTTTAGGCTATAGTTGTTTAGGACCTAGTTGTTCTGTCACATATTCGTTCATCACACCTTTTTGATACCCCTCGTAGGTACGACCCTTGTGGTGAGGAAGGGCACCATCGGTGTACAGACCACTTATGGATAAGAGGACCATGGTGGAGTGGCAAATCATAATCATTTATAGACTCACACGTGTAACAATTCAGGAACTTTGTGCTTTATTGGATCCTGCACTAACTCTGGGAAATCGTAATCAGCATGCCATCCCTACTGAAGTGCAGGTGGTCTCCGCACTCCATTTCCTGGCCACGGGCTCATTTCAAGTGACAGTGTGCATGGGTGCTGGATTGTCACAGCCAATGTTCAGCATGGTACTGTCAAGATTTCTAAATGCATTTGTACGACACCTGAAGTCCTATGTGAGGTTTCCCCAAAGTACTGACTTCCCTGCCATCAAGTCTGAATTCCATGACTTTGCCAACATACTCCATGTGATAGGTGCCATCGATGGCACCCACATACCAATCATCCCCCCAAGAGTGAGTGAACAGGTGGACAGAAACAGAAAGAGCTTTCATTCCATGAACATCCAATTGATGTGTACTGCAGACCAGTGCATCTCACATGTGAATGCCATGTTCCCAGGTTCAGTCCATGATTCCTTTGTGTTGAGGAACACTAGTGTGCCACAGAGGATGGAACAACTCCAAGAGGACAGAGGGTGGATCATAGGTAAGTGTGTCTGTCACTAACTGACACATAGCAGACAGCCAGGCTGTCTGACTAAGGGTCTTAACAATGACTACTCTGTATTGCACCCTTTTCTGGCTATCCAAACTTGCATTGCTCTTGACACCAGTGAGGAATCCTTGGACGGATGCAGAGAGGAATTACAATGAGGCCCATGGACGTACTAGGAGGGCGATACAGCGCACAATAGGTCTCCTGAAGGCTAGATTTCATTGTCTACATATCTCTAGGGGTTCCCTGGCGTATAGGCCTGAAAAAGGGTGTAGAATAGTGTTGGCCTGCTGCATGCTGCACAACATGGCATTGAGACATTTTATCCCCCTCTTGGAGGTAGAGGGTGCTGTATGTCCTGAACAGCTACATCAGAGAGGGAAGGAGAGTGATGGTGATGATGCGGAAGCGGAAGATGTCAATTCCAGGACCCAAATGATACAACTCTACATCCAGTAACTGTGGGGGACTTTGGGCTTACATTGGGGTTTGTGACACATACTGTCAGTGTGCTCAGTCATATAGGGGGAGGGTTGATATTGATATGTGAGACATGGTCCAGTTCTGCATGGTACAGATGGATATTTTCTGCATTTACTTAGGGCACACATTTAGGCACACATGACTCCCTTCATGCCACGATTTGACAATAAAGAGGTTAGCAGTCAGTTGCATCTATTCTTCACTTTGTTCACATTTAAACACAGGGGACAGTGTTACAGGTGTGATATGTGTTTTATTGGTTGAAGGGAGTGAATAGTGTTATTTACAGTGATGGCAAGTAGTAAAGGGGTGGGTGTCCTCAAAGCCAACATGGTGGCAGACTTGTTGGTAGTATTGATGGGTCCATCATTTCTTACATTAGTTCATATTGCCTCTTAGCAATGTGTGGTGGCTGATTGAGTGGGATGGTTGATTTGCAGATTGTTGCTGAGTTACTTCTTGAAGGGGGCCTTGTTCTTTGCTGGAGTTCCAGTGCCATATGTTGGCCTGAGGGTCCGTTTGGGCACCTGCTGTTGATCTTCAGGGGATGACATGGTAGGCCCTTGGGTTTCCTGTGAGGGAAGTTCCTGGGATGTTTCTGCTGATGGTGTAATTTCATGGTGGGTGTCCGGTGCTGTAGTGGGGGCCTCCTGTCCTGTGTGGTCTCAGACTGGGTTTGTACCAGCTGCAGCAGTGCTCCTGATATGGCGGCCATTATGGCGTTGTACTGTTTCCACTGGTCCATGGCCTTTTGGTGGTGTTCCTGCAGCATCCTCTGACTGTGCTTGAGGGTGGACACTATCTGTGCCAACCTGTCATGGGTATGCTGGTAGGCCCCCAAAACCTCTGATATCACTTCTTGGGCTGCTGCATCCATCCTGTGGCATTCCCCCTGGCCCACTGAGACCCGTGCACTTTCCCTAGCCTCCTGTGCCTGTGTCCTCTGCACAGGTCTGGCAGGACCACTTGTACTGGGGCCCTCACCTTCTGCATGTTGGGAGTGGGAGACTGTGGCCTCTGTACCTGTGTTCCACCAGTCTGTGGCCTGGGTATACTGGTGTGGGGACTCTTGCCCTGGGCTGCTGGTCTTGACTGGGTGGTAGGGGTAACAGTGGTTTCCTGGGTGGGGCTGCTGCATGGTGACAGTCCAGGACTGTGTGAGGGGCCTGCCAGCTCATCAGTGTCCAGGGATCCTTCACCAGTGTCCTGTGAGGTGCCTCTGTCTCCCTGGGGGCACTGGCACTCCTTGTACCGTCCGTTAGGGTGGTATGGGTGGTGGTGCCAGTTGGGGGACATAGACATGTCTGTTACAGATACATGAACGTTTGGGGTGCACAGGACTGGGGTAGTTTGTACTGGGGATACTTTCAGTGGCCTTACTGGGTGCCTTTGTGAGTTTTACACTGGATTTTGCTTCAACTGTGGGGTTGCATTGTGGTATGGGGTGTTGTTCCATTGTGGATACTTGCAGGGGTAAGTGGCTGTGCACAGGGGGAGGGATGTGGGCCTGTTAGTGGGTTTGTAGTCATGCGGGGGTGGATTTAGTGGCTGCTGCCTGGGTGGGTTCTTGGTCCTGGTGGGTGTGGGTGGGGTGGGGTGGTGCATGCATTACAGGTATGGTGTATATGGGGTAAATGTTGATGACTTACCCAAGTCCATTCCTCCAGTGAGTTCAGTGAGTCCCTCAGACTGCAGGATGGCCAGTACCTTTTCCTCCAGTCTGTGTATTCTGGTGGTGTTGGTGGCGGTCCTCCCCCAGTCTTCTGGACTGCAACGTGGTGCCTTGATGCCATGCCCCTGACCTTCCCCCTTCAGGATGTTGCACCTGGTGCGTGGATGGTGTCCCACTGCATTGACCCTGTTCACAATGGTTTGCCATAGCTCCATCTTCCTTGCGATGGGTGTGTGCTGCACCTCGGCCCGAATACTGGTGGCTCCACCTTCAGGATCTCATCCACCATGGTCCTTAACTCCCTTTCTGTGAAGCATGGATGTTTGGGGGGTGACATGGTGAGTGTGGTGAATGGTGTCGGGCTTGTAACGTGGTGAGGGGGCTCTTCTGTGGGTCGGTGAGCGTCTCATGTATGGTGGTGTTCGGTGTCTGCCTCTGGTGCTCTTCGTCTTCTTGGCCTTGTTTCATTGCAAAGGATTGTGGGGTATGTCTAGTGGTGTTTTATGGGTTATGGATGTGTGTCAGGTGTGTGGGTTGCACGCTTATCCAATGTATGCACTTCTTGCTGTTAAGTCAACTTGCCGCCTGTGGCAGTCGGCACCGCCAATGGTCATCCGGCCTCGACTGTCTGCCAAGGTGATTTGTGCATCATTATTTAGAGGGCGGGATGTGGGTGTGCTCTGCGGAGGTGGGTGGGGAGGTCTGGCATTCCCACCGACAGGGTCATGGTGGGAGTGGTGGTCTGGTGATTTTTGGCGGGGTCGGAATTTTCGTTCATTATATGGTGGGTTTCCATTCACCGCCAACAGCGGCCTTCTGTTCACCGCCGCCACGGCGGTCAGCGGTTCATAATGACCACCTGTTTGATAAGTGGCTCATGGAGGTGGAGGATCCGGGCCGCCGATTACATTTAGTTAGAGTCCCCAGGTCTGCGGTGGGGCCAGGCCACACCCTATTATTCAAAATATAAATGCCACCAGCACCTGGCCCACCCGGGGGCTGCAGTTAACATAAGTAAAGGAGCCCACGCTCATTTCTTTTTTAATTTTGCTGGATCCACCTTGACTCCCTGCAAATGTTTTTGAAAAAAAGCTTTTATGTTCTGGGGTTCTCTTTGGGACCCAACACCAGAGGTAAGGGATCAGGGTGTCTATACCCTGCCCCTTTAATTTTTTTCATCTTTTTTTCTGGGACTCAGCTGAATCTGAGTTCCATGATGGCTGCCGATACTTCCTTGTTGAAATGTTTGCAGTCCATCAGATCTCATCACGAGATTGGGAGGATTTGCAAAGTTTTTGCATCCCTAATTATACAAATTAGTTTTTTCTTTAATTACTAAAAAAATGAAGAAATGGATTTACACCAAGTAACAAAAAGATTGCTTTCTGGACAAAGAGCTACCTTTCTGCCAAATGTGGTGTAAATCCATCCAGTGTTTCGGGCACTGTTGCTGTTCAACATCTAAATGGAAGAATGAATGTGGAAAAAGTGTTTCCCGATCCTGTATTGATATCTGATTGGCTGGCAACACTTCAAGTGTTGGCAGTCATCTTGGGACTGAGCTTTAGCTGAGTCCCACAAAAAAATGGAAATAAAAAGAAAAGGGGCTAAGGTGGGAATACCCTGACCCACTAGTCTCTGTTTTGGGTTACAGAGGGACCTCACCAGGGAAAACAAGCACTTTAAAAAATAATTGCTGCAAGTTTGTAATGAATGTGCGGCAAAAATAAAAACATAAACAAGTGCTGTATCCAGCTAAAGCCCCCGGGTGGGCCAGGTTCCGAGAGAATGTCAATATATTTTCAAAATAAAGGGGGGGCACTTTTATGCTCAGGGGACCACCATATCCCCAGGGCTCATAAATATAAGTATGTAGGTGGGCTCACTGTGCCCGCCTGTGCCCCAGGGACTGCCACCTCCCAGGGGACTTATAAGCATATGGGCAGGCCCATAAGGGAGCCCTGGGGATCGCCACCTCCCTTGGGAAAATCATGAAATTAATTCTGGGAGCCAACACAAACCCCACAGCCCAGGGAAACTCCAACTCCCAAGGGCAATTCATTCACATAAGGGGGGACTGCTCACCCTCCTGCAGCCACGTGGACCACCACCTCCCCAGAGCTGAAAAAGGATAACGGAGGCAGTTCATGGCAGATCCCCATCCCTGGGGACTACCGCCTCCCCGGGACTAAATACAAACGATCGAGAGGGGCAGGCGGCCCCCCTCATGGAGCCAATAAAGGCTGGCTCTTGCTATATACCAGTGTGCCCACCTCTGGGACATAACTGTTTGTTCTGACTTAGTGGGAGCTTTGACAGCTCAGACACACTCAGGCCCGTATTTATACTTTTTGACGCTAAACTGCGCTAACGCAGTTTAGCGTCAAAAAAATTAGCGCCGGCTAACGCCATTCTGAAGCGCCATGCGGACACCGTATTTATAGAACGGCGTTAGCCGGCGTTAGCCGACCGGCGCTGCCTGGTGTGCGTGAAAAAAAAACACGTACACCAGGCAGCGCCGGCGTAGGGGAAAATGGCGTATGGGCGTCTCAAAATGGGGCAAGTCAGGTTGAGTCAAAAAAATCGCCTCAACCCGATTTGCGCCATTTTTTTACGACGCCCATCCCCCATTAACATGACTCCTGTCTTGGCAAAGACAGGAGTCATGCCCCCTTGCCCAATGGCCATGCCCAGGGGACTTATGTCCCCTGGGCATGGTCATTGGGCATAGTGGCATGTAGGGGGGCACAAATCAGGCCCCCCTATGCCACAAAAATGTTTTGAAAAAAATACTTACCACAACTTACCTTTTCTTCCCTGGGATGGGTCCCTCCATCCTGGGGTGCCCTCCTGGGGTGGGCAAGGTTGGCAGGGGGTGTCCCTGGGGGCAGGGGAGGGCACCTCTGGGCTCATTCTGAGCCCACAGGTCCCTTAACGCCTGCCCTGACCCAGGCATTAAAAAGAGGCGCAAATGCACGGTTTTTTGCCCCGCCCACTCCCGGGCGTCATTTTTGCCCGGGAGTATAAATACCACGCACATGCCTGGGAGTCATTTTTTAAGACGGGAACGCCTACCTTGCATCTCATTAACGCAAGGAAGGTGTTCACGCCAAAAAATGACGCTAACTCCATGAACTTTGGCGCTAGACGCGTCTAACGCCAAAGTATAAATATGGAGTTAGTTTTGCGTCGAATTTGCGTCGAAAAAAACAACGCAAATTCGGCGCAAACGGAGTATAAATATGCCCCTCAGACTCTTACACATACACTCAAAGATCCACTGTAATGCTATCTGTATTTACCCACCTTGACCACTGACTCAATTTTGTGCTTAGCTTTACTTCAAATGACATCACATTGGTGGTGTAGGTATTTTTCCACGCACAGCTTGTTAATATGTTTTCACTTTTCTCACCAGGGTAGGAAACACAACATGGGGGATGCAACGTTGATTAGAGTGTACAGGGATGAGAACGTTTATGGCAGAGAAGGGTACGGCTCGGTCTGGGAAATACACGTGGGATCTGGCCAATCTCTTTGCATGTTTTTTTCAACACTGACCTAGTACAGCCTTCGCTTGAATTTCATAACTTACTCAAAGGGAGGGGGTTTCTAGAACCTTCCTCTTAATTTGTTGAAAGTATATAAGGTGGGGAAGCATTACACTGGGGCATAAGGAACTCATTTCTGAGGGTGGACACATTGCTCAGAATATTCCCATTGGAGACATTTCTCCTGTCTCAGCTGTCTTGGGTTCCACATCTTGACGTTGCCCTCCCTGCTGGCCTGCGGACCGCCACATCTCCAGGGCTTTGTTCTGAAATGGGGTGCCACTGGACCCCTTCTGCTGCCCTGGGGATCACTACCTCCCCAAGGCGTTCACGTAATATATTGTGGGGGCCCCTGCCCTGGAGATGACCACCTTCCCAGGGCTTTGTTCTGAGATGCGGGGGGGTTGCCCAGTGTCCTCCTGCTTTCCCAGGGGCCACCACCTCCCCGGGGAGTTCACATAATATAATGCGTCCATCTGAACGCCACCCACAACACCCTGGGGCAACACTATATTCAGAGCTGACCCAGGGACCACTATCTCCTTGGGCAAATCTTTAAAAAGGAAAGGGGGTCACTATGGGACCCCAAGCCCCGGACACCACCACCCCCCTGGGTATCCATATTGTGGATGGGGGCCACACGTCCCCCCTTTTGGAGTCACAGATGGCCCTTGGGGCTGCCAACCTTCAGGGCTGGCTCCTGCTATCTCCTGGGGTGCCCACCCTCGGGACATAGCTGTTTGCTGTGGCTTGGCTGCCGTTCTGCAGCTGCAGCCAAGCCACAACAAACACTCTGTTTCTTGACAGCGGGACCTGTAAAACAGGTCCTGCTGAAAAAAATCATAGCTTTCATCTCTGTTCCCTGCAACCATGCAGGGGACAGAGATGAAATGCTTCAGCAAGCACAGAGCTACTGTCAAAGCAGCTCTGTGCTTGCTGAAGCACTGGCACTGTGAGGGAAGCCTTAAGGCTTCCCCTGCAGGGTCAGGCATCTTTTGATTATTTATTTATTTTTTAATATATAAATAAACAAAATAAATATATAAGGGCCACTTGCTGTAAAGCCCATAAAGGGCAAAATAAATAAATAAATCCCCATAACTCAGTGTGAAGGTCACAGAGCTTCACACTGAGCATTAGAGTTCCAGTCCAGCTGGACTCACTTCCCTTTTTTTTAATAAAATAAATTATTGTTTATTTAAAGTAACAAAATACATTTCTTATTTTAAATCAAACACAAATATCTCATTCTAAGTATGTGAGATACTAAAGCCTAAAACACATCTTTCTGTCACTGTCTTTCAATCAATTTCTTCCACTCACACACCTACTTAGACACTCACGCACCCAATGACAGACTCATTCAGACACTCACACACCCACTCACAGACCCACTGACACCCTCATGCACACACACACAGACCCACACACACATTGATGCATTCACTAAAATACTGATGTACACACTCCCACACCCAGACAGACAATCTGACAGCCATCTCACCCCCAGATACAACCTCTCATGCCTATTCTCACACCTAGAGAAGCCGCAGGCAACTCCCGCAATACACGGCCATGGAGCTGTGTGCAGTGTGGGTTTGGGATGTTAGGGGGTGCTGGTCGTAGTGTCTGGCAGCAGGCCAGGACTTGAGGACAACCTACCCTGTGCACAGGTGAAGGTTGTGCACAGTGCAAGGTTGGGTGCTTATAGGGAGTGTGGCCAACTGCCTCCATGCACAGCCAAAGGGCATGCACTGCACTCCAGTGGTTGGATTAACGTATAGTAATTAAAATTACTATGTTTTTAAAAAAACAAAGAAATTCACTGAAAAAAACAAAGGTTACAGGGGCATTATAGTTAGGAAATAGAATTTTTTATATATATAAAAATAATGTATATATATATATGTGAATATATATGTATATATGTACATATATATCTTTATCTATTTATCTATATATATAAAAGTATATGTATGTGTATCTATCTATCTATCTATCTATCTATCTATCTATCTATCTATCTATCTATCTATACATACATACACACATATAGATACTCTCCAGTACATTTGTTATATATATTTATATATATCAAACCTATCAACCCTACTGGAGGCTGCCAGTGAGTAATTGTAGTTAGGACCTAGTTTTAATTAGAGAAGAGTGGAAAAGCATTTTTTGCTTTCTAATAACTTTAGCGCCATTTGATAAGCGTTCACAAAATTTAGTTTGCCACTCACTTCAGCGACCATCTTGAAAGTTTCATGATGATTCGTGAAGGGGGCTGAGAAAAAGAGAGGTCTCAAAACATACTTTTCGCATGCAATTTCCCATCGGGATCTTAGACACAAGTACAGCCCAAACCGATGGACACATTTACAGCAAATTATGCAGAAAGTTAAATCTTGGTACAGAAAGATTTCATTGTCTAATTTGGTGTAAATCTGTTCAGGAGTTTTGAAGTAAAAAGATGTATATATGTCTAGTGAGACAGAACTGCCCCTGATCTGGGAGGATTTATGGATCCATGCATCAACAGCAATGTGGAGATTGGCTGGTGCAACCTGAAAGGAAAGTTGCAGATGCCATTTTGTTCATTGGGATCAGCGGAGCAAATAACATTTTAAAGTGATAAAAGTGGTCAGGGTAGAAGTACTCTGACCTCATGGGACTGATGGAGGGGTATGTTAGGGGGCTCTCATGGCAAGAAATTGTCAAAAAACATTTTTTTAGCATGCTAGGATCTATGGACACACCCAAATCCTCCCAGATCCACACAGATTTGAGTGGGTTTGGGTAGATCTGCATATCCAGAAAGCAGTTAAAAGAAAACACATATACCCACTCACACACTCACACACAGTTACGTACTCACACAACACTCACTGGCCCACTCACACAGATACACAAAAGCACTCACACACCCGCTCACAGACCCACACAGCACTTACACACCCACTCACACACCCACTCACACACACAATTACACACTCACATAGCCACTTGCACACCTATTTACCCACACAGCCACTCACACACCTACTCACAGACCCACAAAACTACACACACACCCACACAGCCACCCACATACCTACCCACATCCACTCCTACGCCCATTCACAGACCCACACAGCCAGTCACACACAAACTCACATACCCACTTAAACACCCACACAACCACACACACCCACTAACACACCCAGGTTAAAGGGATGTTATACTTCGGAAATAGAATTTAAAAACTGTAGGAATTCACTGAAAAAACAAAGGCTACATGGACATTATAGTGAGTAAATAACATGTTTTAAATCCTTGGAAATTCACTAAAAAATTAGGTCCAGATTTTACATACACAAAACCATGGAAGCAGCAGTTATAGTTATTTCAAGTAGCTGTGCCCTAAGGTAATTATAACTCTGTCCTCACCATGCAGTGCTAATTACACCACATAATACACCACTCGTGACATCTTCAATGACATCATTGATACTATCACTGCAACATTTGTAGTGAAATTATTAATGAGAAAACTGTGCATGGTGGGGTACAAGTTATATTTACCTTAGGGCACAAGTTATACTTTCTTGAGATGATTATAACTGCTGCATTTCTATGTTTTTTTTGTGTGTAAAATCTGAACCTAACTATAAAGTCCCTGTAACCTTTGTTTTTTTGCAGTGAATATATTTATAGTCATATGTTAGCGCCAATCAGTGTGTACTTGTTGTGATAACCTAGTTACCATTGGAAATGAACTTCTGTTTTGCTAATAACTTTGGAGCAGTTTGACAAATCATCACAAACATTTAAAAAAAAGTCATTCCACATCAGTTCCTTACTGCCTGAAAAGTTTCAGAAGATCCATCAAGCGAGGGTGGAGAAAAACGTGGTGGCCCCAAAATGCAATTTGCCACACAACTTTCATGGGGATTTTTGAACAGTGGTTAAGCCAAAAAGGCTGAATAGAAGTATACCAAATTTGCCAGAGAGCTAGATATTTACCCAGAAAGTGTACTTTTTGTGAATTGATATAAATCTGTTCAGTAGTTTTTAAGGTTAAACGTTTTGATATCTAGATGGTTGAGTTTGTGTGATGCCCACAGGAGACCTGCGGGAGCCCCTCAGGCATCAATTTAAAAAAATAGGACAATCCATTTGGACAAGAGGGCCTTTTTTCCTATTGGCAGCCTTGCTTCAGCTGGAGTGAGAGGCTCCTGTTAGTCAAATTTTGAGCCACAATTACAAGGCTCGAGTACAAGGTATAAGGAGCAGCTTAGCAGGGTACCCTCACTTCCTGGACCTTGTGGAGCAGACCAGAGGGACCTTCCCAGGGTTAAATTAATAAAAAAAAGTTCGGAGGGTGCAGCAATCATGCTGCAGTCCAGTGGGAGCCAGTGCTGGGCCCTAGATTCTTGAAGGAGTCCCATTAGAAGTTAGCACTGCCTCCTGGCTTTGCTTAAAAACCAAGGGTCATATTTATAGGGGTATGGCAAAGGGCAGCACAGCAGGTCATCTTGCTGCCTGTTCTATGCCAAAGTAAAAGCACAGGAATGCACTGTATTTATGCAATACAATGCATTCCTGTCCTTCCCTCCTGGTGCAGTTTCAGCAGCTAAGCACCAATACAGGCACCCTTGTACCATGGTGCAAAGGTGCCTCTGTAGCATGTAGAATTGTTTTTGTGTAGGACAGGGCACCTTCCTGTACTAAAGCAATCCTGAGAGACATTTTCCTCTTTCTACGTGTGCTGCAGAGTGCTGTACACACGTAAATAGGAACAAACGATTAGAAATAAAATTCTCCTCTTTGTTCCACCTCACCTTGGTAGGCATAAGGTTTTGGCGTGTTTCCCAGGTTTACATGATTTAAGGGTTTTCCATGGGTGCTGCATGAGAAAATCCAATGCAACGCTCATGGAACACCTCCCTGGTGCAAAGTAAGGCAATGCAGTGACTTGTGCTGCCTTAACTTACAACATATCTACGGGGCCATGCAAACTGAAGCAAAGTAGCTCTGCTTGGCCTCATATATATGATTATGTATTCTGCTCCGCCGGAGTGTCAAAGAAAGTGACGCTCCGGTGGTGCACAGAGCTCATAATATATCCCCAAATGTTAAAGTGATCTTAAAGCGAGGTGAAAATGTAATAAAATGTAGTAATTTATACTAAAAAAAACACACCCAGACTCATCAGTTACTTGGAAACCCAAGTAACTATAACTTGCACTCTCAAAATATACTGCTTGTGACCTCACATATTACAACACACATGATATGTTCTATGACATAATTGATAAGATCACTGATGGCAGCTGAAATGACATCATTGATGATATCGTGCCATGTAGGGTCTTCAAGGTGCAATGAATCTTCAAAGTAAGGACATTTGATCCTGGTCTCTGCAAAAAGCCAATTTATGTCTCAGATGATCAGAGTGATGTGGTCAAATTTCGGCTTGAAGGTGATCATTTTTAACTTGGAGTGAACAACAGCTATGATCAGGAACACCAGTTAGGGTGATGTTGCCTAAGTCTAGATGGCATATGATTAAAGAATGGGAAGCTGATTTTATTAGCTAATGAGGCAGAAGAGTCTTGATTTTCTTAAGCTATTGCTAGTAGATGTCGGCAGATTGTGCTAATTTGTTGATATGGTAGAGTGTTGTCAATAATAAATCTCAGAGATGTAGAGCTGAATGTCAACTTCATATATCAAGGGAATGGCTGACTGTAACTGCTTTCTGGACATTGGTATTTGGTACATTAGATTAGATCACCAATTTCCAAGTACAAAGAACTCTATGGACAGTACTATTCATGTATGCAAAACTTGTCCTGAAGGGAGTTAGCTGTCTAATTCCCCAACTACTTATTCTAGTAAAATGACAGGTAGCTATGCCTTAAAGTCTCTGATCCTCTCCTCAGACAAAGTGCTTGATACAAGACACTGTGTACTGTCAAGAATAACTTAAATACTGTTGGGATTTCATGTCACCCAGAACAAGACCAAAGTATATCTGGGTTCCATTCATTATGTATTTGGCTTTGAGAGAGCAGCAACAGCTCTCGAGTTCTACAGAAGATGGAATAGGGACAGATTGTGTGGGACCGGGCAATGGCATCAGCCTCCTAGAATGTGATCTACCGCACAACTTAATCCCTCCTAATAGAGTTGCCATACATAAGCTGACTGATGAGGTACAAGAATGTGCTCTCTGTAGTGATGCAGCATTGGTGGAGTGTGGAAAGAGGAGGGGAGCTCTCTCCAAAATACAACAAATGAGATGTGTGTCAAGATGCCTATGTGATGTCTTTTAAGATTAAGATGAATGGAGAGTGAGTGTGCTTTTGATGAATAGCATTTAGAGATACAGCTAAGCCACTTTCACACTGGTGAAAACTGCCCCAGATCTCACCAGAAGTAAACATAGAAGTTTGGGGTAGGGATTAAATAGCGTTGGTGCCAATATGAGGCCTTGAGGAACACCATTTATTATTGGAGAGCTGTCTGAGATCTATCTGCCAATGTTCATCAACTCCACATGGTGGTGTAGGAAGAAGAAGCCATTCAGGGATTGATTGTGGAAATTCTGTGTTTCATCATTGCAGATTGTGCAGGCTACCAGCATTTATGGTCACTGATAACTTAAGAATGATAGGCAAACATGGGTCACTTTCATCTAGAATGCGGTATATGTCAAGAACCTGCATGGTGCTTGATGTTAAAGCTAGTAGTAAGTGAGAAGGTAATTTTTTGTGACTTCAGTGATAAGTTGCTTTGAAAGAGGAGTGGAACCAATTTGCTCCTCATTGAAGTTAGCACGGCCTGCCAAATTGTTTATGTGCAGAGTTCACCTCACTGACTCACTGTTCACTCAGAGTTTGCAAATAGCAAAAAATTAGTAAACACATAAAGGTGTAAATTTATATTTCTGAATCAGGCCCTCTTACTACAACAGTATTTCAAACACATGTAAATCCATAGTCTGTTTCAGGAAATGTCAGTAGTTACATATGTTGGTAGCCAAAAGAAGATGCAATTTCCCCTTTTATTCTTTGCAACTTAACCTAACTTAAAACTTCTAAAAAGTGGATTTAGCCTTCTATTTGGCAGATAGAACAGCATGCAATGCCAAATAGACAATCTGGTTAACTGTCATGAAATTGCACACAACAGTCATTCCCATTTTAGCAGCTGAGTAAGTAGAGGTTTAGTTTCACAACTAAAAAGGCACCAAAATCCACTTCAAATGTAGATTACAGCAAAAACGGATGTAGAGGTCCAATTTACGGAAGTTATCAGACAGAGATAATTGTATTTGTGATGCCTGGCTACATGCAATTATTTCAATTTATATTAAAGTCATTGACTACTAATACATAATTAGAATGCTTGTGCCCTCCAGAATATATCACAATGAGATGTAGGAAACCAATTAACCTAAGGATGTAAAAAAAGGACAAGCAAAAAAAGTTTAAAATGTAGTGAGATAAAACAATAATGAAACAATTTCAAAAGGGGTTTAAAAGCTATATTAAAAATAAAAATGTCACAAGTAAAACTCATTAGTAAACAATGTATTATTGTCATTATTGTAAGTTCAAAAATATTTAAGATGACAAATGGTGTTCCACTAAAAATTTACAGAAAAGCTACATATTGCAAAAAAACAAACTAATTAGAAGTGGCCTCCAGAAAGTTGGTTATGATCTAGAAACGTATTTGCACCAATCCTAAAATGAACATATACTGGTAAATGCCTGATATAGGCCATCATGCATCCTACCTCAACCTGGAATGAAAATAAAAAAACTATAGTGGGATCCACATGGAGGTTGTAGCGTAAGTGAAAAAATTCAAACAAGCCTGAGTGGGACAAATCCAATTTTTTTGTGGTTTTTTTGTGTATGTGGTTGACCTGATGTTGTGACATCCCCCTGGTAAAACTAACATGTCACTTGGAAGATTATTTGCAACTTGCCCCTCTTATTAGTAGGCTGTGCGTATGGGGGGGCTATATGGATCAAATACTTTTTCCAGAATGCTTAATCAGACAGTGATATCTGGCATAAAGTGTTCTAAGCAACACCATTTATTTTCAGTTGCTGACACTTGAATCCATATTGTGTTTGAAAATACAGTTTTTGGTATGAATTTGTATAAATAGTAAAAATAGTCTTCCTTGCACCAGACGTTCAAAAAATGGATGTCTAGTGAAGAAGTCCTGCTAGAAAATGTATAGCTTCTCCACTCAATGCATTGTTTTCCACATCACAAAGGACAGTAGCTTCATTTGGAATATGAATCTACTCCATAATATATAGAATTAAGGACTAAACGTTCCACAGAGGGTAAGCACACCATTCTACTTAGAGTCCAGCTCTATAGACTAATTAGTAATCTCCTTTGAAGAAGTTCAGTTCAGCATGAGAATCTAAGTAGTAGGTTAAGGGAGCTGCACAGATATGCCCTCTACAAATGCAAGGTTTCTTTATCAATTTATTTTTTCCTATTTAACATCAACTCACAGAAAAGTCGCTAAGCAGTAATATTGAGTGAAAAGTCTCCCTATATTATTAGAATATATCCATTTTACCTTTAAGTTGTTCACACTTAAACGTTTACTAAAAAAAATGAAAAACACTTGTAATAGTTGCTGTCAGGCAATTCAAATATCTTAATTATTGTGCATTTGAAGAAAAACAAACTTTTTACAGATTATTACATTATTCACAGTCACTTTAAAATTACATGGATCTAGGATTTTAATTAAATGCTTGAAATATAAAGTCACAATGCTACAGGGTCACATCTTTGACACTTCAAATTAAAGAAATCCAGTAAATTGGAAAATGTGTAACAGTTAATAACATTTGAGGCACAGGAAGATTATAAAATAAACAAAAATCAAGATTCTTCTTCAGAAAGACAATTCTAAATTCCAAATTGAGAGAAGTTTTTACTCAGCTTGAGCCTAGCAACTCTAGTGTGATAGGGCATCAGGCTTATGAGGAAAGCAAAAGGGCAGGTTAATTGTCTGTAAGAAAATGAGTTGCTGTTTGAGGGAAGTGAATCCCTACTCAAGCAGGAACCGCAATCCTCGCCAGGATGAAACCACAAGCAAACACTAAATTATTCTGTGCTCAACCCTTGGGTAGCTGGGCACAGAGTAGTCAGGCATAACTGAGAGGCACTGTGTCAAGTATTTGTGCAACACTTCAAACAGTAACACAGTACAATGAAAACATACCAGCAATAGGATCCCATACCAGATTAGAAAAATATAGCCATTTTTAGTAAATAAAACAAGACCAAAACAACACAAATCCAATAAGTAGGACCAGAGCTATGTTGATATTAAGATTTCAGTAAAAAAAGTGTAAAGCTCCAACTGTGTATCTCCTGTTGCGCTGGACTGGGACAAAGACATAAGATCAAACTGACCGTGATAGAAAGCCTGCCAGCTACAAGGACCCAGGTACGCCTGATGAACAAGAGTACTTTTAGTCCTAGTTGCGGAGTGTGACACTGGTGGTAACTGCGAGTTGGTTTGCGACCGCGGGCCAGATGTAGGAAGCCTTTTGCATGTCGCAAACTGCGAAAAACGCAGTTTGCGGCATGCAAAAGGCCGAACGCGATGCTCATCCTCAAATTGCGAGTCGGTACCGACTCGCAATTTGAGGATGCCACTCGCAAATAGGAAGGGGTGTTCCCTTCCTATTTGTGACCGCATCGCCGGGCTGAGTTGCTTTGTGACCGCGAATGCGGTTGCAAACCAACTCGCAGTTACCACCAGTGTCACTGGTGGTAACTCATTCGCAAAAGGGAAGGGGTCCCCACGGGACCCCTTCCCATTTGAGAATGCCGAAAAAAATATTTTATCAGAGCAGGCAGTGGTCCTATGGACCACTGCCTACTCTGAAAAAAACTAAACCAAATGGTTTCGGAATTTTTTTATTTTTGCAACTCGTTTTCCTTTAATGAAAACGGGCTGAAAAAAGAAGAAAAAAAAACTGCTTTATTGAAAAAGCAGTCACAGACATGGAGGTCTGCTGACTACAGCAGGCCACCATCCTTGTGAGTGCAGGGACTCGCTATGGGTCGCAAACTGTGACCCACCTCATTAATATTAATGAGGTGGGTCTTTGCGACCCCAAAGCGAGTCGCAGAAGGTGTTTGAGACACCTTTCTGCATCCCATTTTGCGAGTTGCAATTTGCGAGTCGGTCAGACTCGCAACTTGAAAGTCGCAAAATTTTCCTTTCCTATATCTGGCCCCGCATTCGCGGGCACAAAGCAACTCAGCATGGCGATGCAGTCGCAAATAGGAAGGGAGCACCCCTTCCTATTTGCGTAGCGCATCCTCAAATTGCGAGTCGGTACCGACTCGCAATTTGAGGATGAGCATCGCGTTCAGCCTTTTGCATGCCGCAAACTGTGTTTTTCGCAGTTTGCGACATGCAAAAGGCTTCCTACATCTGGCCCTAAATGGCTAGGGCAGGAAAATGACAACTTTCTAAAAGTGGCATTTTCAAAATTATAATTTAAAATCCAACTTTACCATGAGAGAGGAGTTTTCATTACAATTCCTAAGGCATTAGACAAGAACTGGTTCCTACTTCCATTTGGGCATTACAGCTTAATAGTTCCAAATTGGTAACTCCCATGTTACCTATGTGAGAGATAGGCCTTGCAGTGGTGAAAAATGAATGTAAACATGTTTTTACTACCCGGATATGTAAAACTTAAAATGACATGAGTTATTATTATCATTATTATTATTATTATTATTATTATTATTAGGGATTTGTTGAGCACATGGCAACCAATAGGCATCCCAGCGCGATTGACCTCCCTGGTTGTTAATTCTCAACCAGCAAAGTTTTGAACCATTTTCTAAAGGACAATTCATTATCAACTGTTCACAGGATAAGGGACAGAGGGGGTCATTCTGACCCCGGCGGTCTAAGACCGCCGGGGCCAGGGTCGGCGGGAGCACCGCCGACAGGCCGGCGGTGCCCCGCAGGGCATTCTGACCGCGGCGGTTCGGCCGCGGTCAGAAGAGGCAAACCGGCGGTCTCCCGCCGGTTTACCGCTGCCCTTAGAATCCCCCATGGCTGCGCAGCTTGCTGCGCTGCCATGGGGGATTCTGACACCCCCTACCGCCATCCTGTTCCTGGCGGTTCGCCCGCCAGGAACAGGATGGCGGTAGGGGGTGGCGCGGGGCCCCCGTAAGAGGGCCCCGCAAAGTATTTCAGTGTCTGCTAAGCAGACACTGAAATACGCGACGGGTGCAACTGCACCCGTCGCACCCCTGCAACTCCGCCGGCTCAATTCTGAGCCGGCGTCCTCGTTGCAGGGGCATTTCCTCTGGGCCGGCGGGCGCTCTTTTGGAGAGCGCCCGCCGGCCCAGAGGAAATGTCTAAATGGCCGCCGCGGTCTTTTGACCGCGGTGCGGTCATTCAGCGGCGGTACCTTGGCGGACGGCCTCTGCCGTCCGCCAGGGTCATAATCAGGCCCAGAGTGTTCCAGAGCTTTGTCACATTGGGCCTGACAGTTCTTCTACTTTTAGCCCTTTTGATGGGTGGGACCACAGCCACAGCCCGTGAGGTATTGGAGGATCTGAGATTTCTACAGAGGTTATTCAATGGTGACTTTTGGCGCTCCTAGGTAGAGGGAATTTCGGTAGTCCAGGCATTAGAGGATCAATGCCTTGAATTCTATCCCCCTAGAAAGAAAGGGTATCAAATGTAGAATTTTTCATAACATTTTTAGGATCTCATAGCAGCAAGTCAAATGTTTGGTTGGTTGAGTCTCCATGCATAGGGTTGTGTCCAGCCATACCCCCAAACTTCATATAATATTTTGTGGGGCAGGGGATGGACTTAGGTGGTCAGGCCACCCACAAAGTTTTGGGGGGCTTGCGCTGTTCCCTAGTATCATCAGATAACTTTTCTTTCCATTGAGCTGAAAGCTCAATTTGTCCATTCATCTAGCTACTCTCTCAAGGCATGGTACAAGCGAGGAGACAATATGTTTGCAGTTGGGGTTAAGGGAGAATATCAGCTTGGTGTCCTAGATATTAAATACGATACACACTGCCTTGTGAGCTACTTAGGGCCTGCCCAAGGGCTGGCATATGTATTTAAAAGGAGATAAGGACCGTGCCAGGCCTAAATAGCATTTTAAAACTTCACACATATGCTACAATGGCAGACCTGAGACATGTTTACAGGGCTACATACGTCGATGGCACAAGACGTGCTGCTGACCCACTAATATAATTTACTTTATAGGTCCAGGGCACATGTAATACCATCTTTACTAGGGACTTACAAGCAAATTAAATCTACTAATTGTGGATAGGCCAATTTTACTATGTTTTAAGGCAAAGGTAAAGTGTGCAGAGTGCTACGGCCAGCAAAAACAAGATCAGCAAAGATTAAGCAGGAAGAAAGACAGTTTGAGGAACGACCACCCTAAGTCTCACAGGTCTAACATTGGCTAAATAGAAGCATATACTGACCTACAAATGTAGAGGCCTAGACCCATATTTACTATGTTTTTGCATCTGGATTATGTCACGTTTGTGGCTCAGCCCAAATTAAAAAATTTGGGGGCATTTGCAAGGCCATGTAAAAGTCAATTTGCATGGTTTTGTGTAGTGTAGTAAATACAAATTAACACAACACAGTGCTGCCTTGCATCATTCTTCATCAGATAGGCATTACATGGGTAGAACATGGGTGTCTCCATGCATCCTCCCATGTATTTTGTTGAAACCCAGAAAACAGATTTATAGAGAATTGTAAACCTGAATTTCCACCAAAAGGGTGGATAAATATCTTTATTTCTCCACATTACTTTCTCTTTCCATGTGTGCTATGTTCTGCAGCACACATAGAAAGAGAAATATGCCTCCAAGGACTGTTTTTGTGCAGAAAGGAATTCCTTATTTCCCAAAAGCAATCCTGCTTAAAATGCTAGGCAGCCTCAAGTGCGCCAGTGCAGGGAGTGATCTGAAGAGTGCCATGTCTTAATAGATATTGTGCAGTTCAACTGTTCCTTGTTCACGCAATGCAGCACAGCAACTTTACTTGCTGCCATGCCTTGTGTGGACATCTAATAACTATACCCTCCTCGAATCTAGATCAGTTACCCATAACTAGAAGAGAATTAAAGTAAATGTGACCATTAATAAAGAATATACCATGCGGATTCTGCTCCTGTTTCTTGTGACGAAAGAGTCTTTTTGTTGCTACTTTCTATACTAAGGCTAACCTATGTCACTGTAGCAGAGGTGGAAGATGTGATGGGCTGACTTCCTAATATTAAGGCTTTTGGAAAATATGGTTATCACATTGAGAGGTACAAAGGCTTTTCCCCTAGACCCCGGGTCTCATAGACCTATTTTCTGGTTAAATAGTGATTACAAGCTGTTAGTAAAATTTAAGAAAACCCTGAACAATCTCTGCATTATCCTTAGAGCCCAAATAGTGCTTCTCCAAGGGTGATATCTAGCCTACAGCATGACATATTTGTTAGAGGTCAATAATATATTGATGACATTTAAAGTTCCCACTGTCATCCTGTTATTAGATGCCAATGAAGTGTTCAACCTTGTGATATGGATAATATAGTTTTTTGTTTGAAAAATATAACAAAATATTTAATATGTATTTTTATCATTTTTATTTCGCTTTTTGGTCCCGCTCACAAGGTTGATCACATCATTGGTGATATTTCTAAAGCAAAAGTTATTAACAGTTTATCAGTCAGGCAAAACTTATATGCAAGTCCATTGTGTCGATGAATCTAAATGTAATTCTATGTGCTGTTCTGCTTTATTTAAATAAAAATACCACAAATTGATGGTTGAAGGATTTTTATGTGCGCTCTGTGACTATCTACCTAAAGAAATAATCATAAACCTTGTCACAGTGTACCCTCAAATTCACTAAATTTACCTGACCCTGGCACAGAACAGATATGCCTGGCTTAGAGAAATGTGTAAAGTATTCATGCAGTACCAAAACAGTAATCCAATAAAAATGCAAAACAGAATAACATTTAACAAACAAAATGACACTAACCTGACAAGAATCCAATAAGGGGGACTAGAGATATGGATTTATAAAGTTTTAAGTAGAATTAGCACCATAGCACAAAGTGACAATGATAGTTAATGATCGTATTAGAAGGGGACCTAAGCACAATTTGGCGCTGACTGCAATGGAGTGTTGGCTGCATACATCAGAGATTTTCACCCTGATCAAGTATTTTACCTTTTGACTTTGGTTCTTTAAATCCCAGTCCACCAAAAGAGTACAAGTCTGAAGCCCTAGGACCTCTGGGAGGCCTTCGATACAGGGCGTCAGGTAGGGGCCAACAACAGGGTCCAGTTTGAGTCCAGTTGAAAACTGGTCAGCAAGACAGTTGCAGAATAAGGCCTCTAGTAGATTGTTGTATTGATCTAGCTTGAAAAATAGGTCAGGCTTATTACCCTTGGAGTCTACTTCTATTTCGTGGGTTCAACAAGAAACATTTCTCTCAGGTCACAGACAGTAGCTCCAGTACTCTTCTGTTCTTCCTCAGGCATAGGAGTATTCTGAACTGTGTGCCTGAACATGCCATATGTATGCCTGTCATGACTTCGTAGGTGGAAATGACTCCTGGGCACACCCTAACAAATGAGGTAAGCATTACATGGACCAATCTGAGGTCTGGGTGTGTGTGTATGGGGAATGGACTTTGGTAATTTAAATGTCCTCCCATAGCTTATATCCAGTTTGGGATCACCACTTTACCCACAATAAACCCAGTGACAAACATATTGTGGAACAAAAGTAGGTTTTTTTCCACCAACCAGATAGTGGATACACAAGATTTTGGCATCCTGTTTCCATTCCTTTCAAGTGAGCACCCAGTTTTAACTGTAAAACCTAGAGACAGAAGTCTGGTGGGACAAAGCAGGTCCTTTAGCAATAAGACAATTAATATACATTTATCATTTTAACATCCTGTTCTCTGCCTTTCAACTGCACTCCAAAGTGTTAAATGAGAACCGAGAAAATCTATCAAATAGGATTTAAAACTCAACTGTGATTTGGCACTGTGATGTCAAAAAGGATGCTCACAGCCCTCACACTTCATATTGTGAGAGGTATAGAGGAGGTGTCTCTGCACATTCAGATCAGGCTATTGTTTGCTCCTTGGAGACATTTCAAACCTTTGTCACACCTATTCAAATTCTAACTACTGGCTGTCAGAAATAATAGCACAAATGCAAAGTTATCCTTCAGGAGCTTTAAGCATGGAAAAGGTAACTTTCCAAAGGTTACTGTTTTTTTAAAGTTATTAAAATCCACAGTCACCATTGAATAACTATTAAATATATTTGTTTAACTGTTTTACCAACTAGTTGAATTCCTGTGATACAGTAGCAGTAGTTTAATCTGTATTCTGGGATTCTACTGAAGACAGCTATTCCTGCCACAGTAAAAAGTAGCTTTTGGGTGCTAGTCACTCTAAGGACAGATTGACATTATAATTCTACATGTCCTTCTTTGAAACGCCATGCACCCTGCCTTGTGGGCTACAACGCAAATTGAGTTGTCACCTAATAATATTTAAAATTTAATTTTTGACCTGTTAAAATAGTTTATTTTGACATGTCGAACTACAATTTGTACACTGCTACAGTTTGGCTATGTTGGTAGGCCCTGGGTAAATATTGTACCATAATCAAGGGGCATTTAGGGAAGTTAAATATGCCAATCAGGTGTATTCTAATTTCATCATGTTGAAAGGGGCAGCACAAACACTTTATCACTGGTTAGCAATGATACAGTGTACAGAGTTTTACAGCTAGCAAAAGAGTGAAGGCAAAAATCTGGGGGCATACAATTTAAAAGAAGGTAATCCTTACAATGTTGTAGCCATAAGATCATATTCAGACCAAATGCTCTTGATTTGAAGGCATATATTTTGATTATGCAAGAACTGTTCAACATCATGTAGAGCTCTGCAAAGCTTTACCAAACAAAGGAGCTATAAAGTGAATAATGGTGAATTAGAGACTATGCTACAAATAGAAATGAAGACCAAAGGTGACATAGGAGGTATTTAGGAGTAATTGTTTTAGAAGAGTGATGGGCTGGGATGTGGCCCTAAGTAATTATCAGTGGCTGAGATTAACCCAAGTAGTCCATCCACCACTTGTTGTATACTTCAGTGTTATGCCTTAAGTGTGACAGGTATGCTCAGACCTGGGTCCGGTGCTCACTGTGCCAGTAGAATCAAGCTACATCAGACTGATGAGACCTAGTCAGGGCAAAACCTGTCTTAGGTTGCTTGTGTACTTATTCAGGGAGGAGCTGGCCTGGCAGTTTGGGCTATACAATTCCTAATGGAGAAGAGTCAAGGCTGATTTGAATGTGGCTGGGTTCAAACTGAGATGGCATGATGTGCATAATAATGATGGATTGGCATACACCCTGCAAATAATTACCAGTGGCTGAGAATAATTCAAGTACTCCATCCATCACTTTTATTATACTCCTGCACTCCACAATTGAAAGACATGCAAATTCTAAACAACATGATACTATTGTCCCATATTCGTTAAGTGTAATATAAAAGATAAGCCATTCACATACACCAAAAAACCAAACCTACCAATAGAATATAAAAACACAATAAATATGCAAAGCAAAACCTACATACAATGTACCTAGAAGTCACTGACTACTCATCATCATGCACTGTCTAAATTAAATAAGTGAAAAGCTCTAACATGCTTAGTGCAAACCATAATCAATAAAATAAATGTTACTTTACTTGGGAGAAATGAGAGGATTTACAAAAATCGTGAGCTCTGAATATGTGGGTGAAACTTGGCTTGCGTTTTCTTTTTATAAACTGAGGAAACACTGCTTTCACTTTCAGGTTCTGAAATTTCTCACACAGAGCATTTTGAGCATATTTTGTACACATCAGACAAAGGTCCTCTACAAGTTCAGAGGAAAACGTGAGTTTTAACTTGCAAAAGAGGCATAACATGCAGAATCAGAATGTAACACAGTCTTATGCATATTTAGCCTTTTAACAGACCTTTACTCATGATTCATCTTGTGAGATTCTACCTGCCAGAATTTATTAGGGGAGAACTGTGAGGGCTTGATAATTATCACACCATTCCTAATTGCTTTCCCTTTGCAAAAATGTGTTTTCATAGTCTTTGGAATCTAACCCTGCACTTGTAATTATGGCCTAAGCAGGTTGGTCCTGATTGGTATGTTTCACTGTAGGGCCAGATATAAAATAGGGATTTTGAGATATTGCGAAAATGAAAGAAAGAATGGGGGATCGTTCTTTAAACATCTAAATGATGAATACTATGCAACTTACATGTGTCAAGTCGTAATTGAAGTAATTTACCACTATGCAATATAACAGACTATGGATGTCACACTACACTCCTGCATATCCAAACTAAGTAAATTTACCCATTACAGATGTGTGTCTTAGATATGAAGGATTACAGCTCAGAAATTGGGTTTATAGAATCTGATTTTGTAGCCTACTAATCAGTTTTTGGAAACAACTTTTACATTTTCATGTTAAATCACCAATCAAGAGTAAATGTAAATTCAGATACAGAGGCTTATTTAGAGATTGACAGACAAACAACGCAGATTTCCTTGTCCACCAAACATGTGTCTACTCGCTCTGTTTAAAATAGAACGAAACCATCATATTTCTGCTGATGGGGCCTTTCCTAACTCTGTCACTGGAAACTTTTTTATCAATGGCCAGAATAATGTTAGGCAGTCAGACCATCTGCCTTCCTTCCATATCTTTTCAGTTTGAGGTTACCAGAGAAAGCCTGTGCAGATTGTGTGATTTATTAACCATATCTGCAAAATACAATTACAGTAAAGAGATGCATTTATCAAGTGTGAAACTTGCAAATGAGACATAAGTGCAGAAATATTTGTTAATGCACAACTGTATATTGTACTCTTTCAGGGCTCTTTCCTGTGCTAAAATGTAGACATTTTGACCTGCTAATTTCAGTGAGGTGAAAACTGTGTGTATTTGATAAGTATCACACAACTTGGAATAATTGGAATTTAGGTCCAAATGTACTGCTTACTGGCCAAAAATTGTGACCACTATTTTTGCGACCAGTAAAGTTCCAAACTAATAGATTGGTTCGTAAAAATCTAAATCACAGCAGGTCAGATCTTACCTATCACATAAATATTAATGAGGTTGGTCGCAAATTGCAACTCGTTATGATAGGATGCCGTCACAGTGATGGTAACCTGCTGGGGTCTGCAAACCCCCATGTCTGTGATCATTGCTTTTAAAAGTAGCCTATTTTCCTTAAAAGAAGACTAAGCTGCATTTGAAAAGATAAGTGGACTTTTTTTGCTAGTGTGCCTATTCTCAAACGTTTTTTTTTAACATTCACAAAGTGGAAGAGCCCCTTACCTTTTTTTAATGGTCTATTACCCCATTCTGCTGTCTGTAACCTTTCAATGATTTAAGATCGCTATTTCCTTCCTAAACCATTAATACATACAACACACCCTTTTCAAATAGAAATTTCTAATCTCCTTTTAAACCAATTTCAGGAGCTGTTAAAAAGTTACAGACTATTAAAATGAGTTTAGTACTTTGCTAAAACAGTGTTTTGTTCACAGGCTCCAAATGGGAGTGTTTGACTGGAAAACTGTGTTTCATGTCTCACCTTTAGCCATGGAGCTTGCAAGGCAGGGCATCAATAAAGAATTAGTTTTATATATATATATATATATATATATATATATATATATATATATATATATATACATATATATATATATATATATATATATATAAATGGTGTTTTACACTGACATGTTCCAGTAGGTTAATCCTGTTGAAATTAGAGAGGGGAAAGTCAGTAGAAGGACAGAATGTACAGAATGTGCAGAATTGTGTATGCAATATACAAATCCTATTCTGCATTTTAAACCCAATTGAAAAGTTGAAAACTAAAAAGTGAGGTACTTACCCAGTAATACACCACTCCAGAATAATAACAGTTATTAAGAATGCTATCATGCACAGCTTGTAGTTTCAGGCCACTATGTACAATTCTCCTGCTAAGCACGGTACAGTCAGATCTTGTCACAAAATGGAACAGACAAGTAACTACTGTTCCAGACCCTACATCAAGGGTCTCGAACAAGTAGCTCAGGAACTACTGGTAGCTCACCAGTACCCTCAAAGTAGCTCTCAGAGGTGATGCCAAGCCCAGTATCTCATTAAAAGAGTCCAGGCATAATAAAGATGGTAACACTGCTCATCTCAAGACCCTTAGAGTGACAGCCAGCCAAATCAATGGCAGAGGCCCATGATAACACTCAAATGCAAACTGTGTTGGCCTATGCAGTCTTCCATGCACTGTGTTCTCACAAATGATGAGATTTGATGTGTAATAAGTGTTGTTATAAATCGTCTGATTTTATGTGGTATAAGTTATGCAATATAATTGGGTATAAGCACCGCATGGAGAAGCAGAGAGGTATTGCTTTTGGCGTGTGGTTAGCGAGCTGAAAATAATATGTAGGAAGGCACGCTATTAACAATGCGACGGTTGTGCATAAATTAGAATTTAAGGTGTAACTGTAACTTTATAATTCTAATGTTTGTACACTTTAGGCTTCATTGGTTTAGAAAGAAGAAATAAAGATATAGGGGGTTATTACAACTTTGGAGGAGGTGTTAATCCGTCCCAAAATGACGGTAAAGTGACGGATATACCACCAGCCGTTTTACGAGTTCCATAGGATATAATGGACTCGTAATACGGCTGGTGGTATATCCGTCACTATACCGTCACTTTTGGGACGGATTAACACCTCCTCCAAAGCTGTAATAACCCCCATAGTAATTTAAAGATGGTGCGTAAATTATAAATATGAGGTAGAACTATAACTTTAGAATTTATAATGTTTGTGTACTTTAAGTGTGGTCTGTATAGAAAAGTAAATACATTTCCCTAACTATAATTAAGTTGTGACCTGTGTTTTTTCCATAGGATGTTTTCATTTTTATTTTTATTAAAAATGTGTTTTAAATTGTACAGTCCACTGTAATTAAGTGGAGTGTCTGTATGTGGAGTGTCATACAGTATAATGGAGGAAAGTGTCATAGAGTTTTGTGGCGCGGAGTGCAGTGTCATAGAGTGGAGTAGAGAGGAATGGAGTACAATGGATGGCATAGCGTGCAGTGGAGTAAAGTGTCGGACAGTGCAGTGACTTCGCAGGGTACAGTAGGGTGGAGTGCACAAGAGTGGAGTGGCTTAGCATAGAGTTGAGTAAAGTGTCATAAACTGGAGTGGCATCTCAAAGAGTTCAGTGGAGTGGTGTGTCTCACAGAATTGTAAAGTGTTATAGAGTGGAGTAGAGTATTGTACAGTAGGGTTTAGTGGGGATAGAGTGGAGTACGGAGTTTTGCAGTGGGGTGTATGGGGTTAGAGTGAAGTAGAGTCTCATAGAAAGGCATGGAATGTAGTATAGTTTTGTAGAATGGAGTTGCTTAGAGTGGAGGAGCATGTCATACAGTGAATTGATATAGATTGGTTTGTGGAAAGTGGCGTGCCATGGGATAAAGTAATGTATAGTGGAGAAGAGTGAAGTGGATTCATGTAGAATGCAGCGGAGGAAAGTGTCATAGAATGGATTGTTATATTGTAGAGTAGAGTGGCGTGGATTGGAGTAGAGTGGCCTGGCATAGCATGCAGTGGAGTAAAGTATCATAGAGTGGAGTGGCATGTTGTACAGTGGAGTAGTCTGGTATGTCCTGGAGTCTAAGAAAGTCTCATAAAGTGGAGTAGAATGGAGTGCCACATAATGATTTAGAGTGTTGTACAATAGAGTGTTGTGGAGCGGAAAAGTACGGTTGAGCAGAGTGGCAGAGAGTGGAGAAGTGTTGTGCATCAAGGAGTACATAGAGTGGAGTGGTGTAGAGCAGATTGTTGGAGTATAGTAGAGTAATTCGAGTTGAGTAGTGTGTCAGAGTCGACTCCAGTAAAATTGAGTTTAGTGACATCAAGGGAGTTGTGTATAGTGTTGTACAGTAAACTAGAGTGTTGTATGCTCACATAGACTAGAGTATACTGTTGTACAGTGGAGTGTTATAGAGTGGAGTATTGTGTGGTAGAGTGGAGAGGAGTAGACTGGAGTAAAGTGTCACGGAGTGGAGTAGAGTGGAGTGGCATGCAGTGGAGTAGTATATAGTGGAATAGTAGGGTACAGTGGTGTAGAGTGGAGTAGTGGTTCTTAGAGTGAAGAGAAGTGGTGTATAGAGGCACAGAGGGAGTTGTGTAGTGTGCCTTAGAGTGAGGGAGAGTGTCATAGAGTGGCATTCTGTGGAGTAGAGTATTGTACAGTGTCATAGAGTAGAGTAGTATGTTGTTCAGCTGGTTGTAGGGACATATGGTGTAGTAGAGTGTTTTACAATGCAGATGTATATAGTAGAGTAGAGTGCATTGAGTAGAGTGTCTGTCATGGGTGTTTGTTTGGGTTAGGATTTTAGTATAAAGAAACTCTGATTATACAAATTGTTGTTGATTCATCTTCTTTTATTGACTATAGATAACTCAACAGTTGCTGTTTTTCTCTTATAGACTCTCTTTCACTTGTTCATTCTTATTGTCTGTTCATTTTCAGTTAGTCTTGGCTTTCTATCAGTGGTTCTCTTTTCTTCCTTATATCTAACTCTTTTATGTCTTCTTTCCTACAGGCCTCTCTGTGATTGGTGCATCACTTTCTGTGGTGTGACAATGAAGAGACACAAAAATAGGGAAAAGGTAAGTATTTTACTCTTTCCTGGGTTTTTTTAAGGGGAGGGGTGTGAGGATCTGTGGCTAAACCAGGAGAAGATAATATCTTCCTTACTTATGTGCTCCAGTGCCGGTGATGTGTTCAAATAGTTGCTCTTAAAGTGCTTTGTTTCCCCATTATGACCCTTCTTCTACCCCTCCCTTCCTCTCCGAGACAAATTGATATACGTTTGGCAGGTGTGGGCTTCTGGGATATGGTATGGTCTGAGACGTACCAGTTTCCCCTCTTGTGTCTTGATTCCCTGACAAATTAAAGATGTTTTTCCCGGTTTTGAGGGAAAAAGCCCTTTATGCTGCTCAAGGACCTTTGTAGTTGCCCTTGTTGTTCAGGGGATATGTGTGGATTGATATGCTGCAACCAAGAGTCCACAATATCGGGTTGGGGACATAATGTTATATCTAGGGGTTTTACACTATTTATGACATACCCAATGTCAGCTTGTGGAATAGAGATGTCTGACTCTTCCCATTTCTTTAATAGGTTAATATGATAGATCTGTGTTTTCCTTGGGACTCTGAAATTTTGAGTCGATATGTAACTGGGTTTATTTGTTCTATTATTTCATACAAGCTTTGCCATCTAGCTAATAACTTATTATCAGAACTGGGTAGAAGCACAAGTACTTTTTCCCCCGCTTTTATTTCTCTCAGTGATGTTCCTTGGTCGTAATACTTTTTCTGTCTACCTTGGGCTTCTTCTAAATGTGTCATAACGTCCTCCCATACTGACTGGATTTGTTCTTTCAATTGATGTATATATTATAGTATTTCCTTATCTTCTGATTCATTTGCCTCCCAACTCTCAGCCTCCATATCTAATAGGGTTCGGGGCTGACGACCAAAAACAAGTTAAAATGGACTGTGTCCAGTTGAAGATTGTACGTGTGTTATGATGGCATATAACACTAAGGGTAGTTTTTTGTCCCAGTCACGGCCAGATTCAGCAATGGATTTCTTTAATATGGTTTTGATGGTTCGATTGTACCTCTCTACCAACCATCTGTTTGGGGTGATATATTGAAGTACGTAGATGTTTTACTCCCAATAGTTGACATATTTGGGCCATTAATCCAGACATAAATGGGGTACCCTGATCTGTTAATAATTCTCGGGGAAATCCAACTTAGGAAAAAAAAAACGATCATTGCATGTGCCACATTCTTGGTTGTCATGCTGGAGAGGGGAATCACCTCTGCGTATCTGGTTGCATAATCGACAAATACAAGGATGTACATATTCTCTTTTGATGACGGTGTTAGGGGTCCTACAAGGTCCATACCAACTCAAGAAAAAGGGATATCAATAATTGGCAAAGGTTGTAAGGGAGCTCTCTTGAGTTTTCCAGGATTAACTAGTTGACATTTCGCACAGTGAGCACAAAATCTCCGAATATCTGAAAGCACTCCAGGCCAATAAAAACGTCTAAGGAGATATTCTTCTATTTTTTCCCTTCCATAATGCCCACCCCCTATTTGACTATGGGCTAAGTGCAATACTTGAGTACGATAATGTGTAGGTACTACTAACTGTTTTCTCTCTAGACCATTATGTTGTGTCATCCTATATAGCAACCCATTTTGGGAAATCAAATGTGGACCTACCTGTCCGGTTTTCTCTGCCAATGCTGAGACATCAGCATGTCGTAAGGTCGGGTCGTCCATTTGGCTAGCCTGGAAGGTTGGCAATGTTGCTAGGACAGGTTTCTTGGTCGGGATGAAGATTTGGCTGAAGAAGTAGTGGTTATATGATGTAGTTTTTTTAATTCTCTTTTCTCGGATCAGGACATTTTCACCTTTTCCTTGCCTTTCGTTAAGTTTGATTGGCTAAATGGGGCCTCTATTAACCATGAATTCAGCACCTCCTTTTGTGTTATAGTATTTAACTCATCAGTAAAGGCAGTGTAGTCCGAATTGTGGCTAATAGATAGTGCCTAAGATCACCATGTATACAGCAGATGGAAACGGACGTATCGGTTTTCATTTGCTCAGGGTTTATGAGGTCCTACCTAATCACAGATTGACTGCAACCCGAGTCAACCAGAACTCTAGTAGGTTTCTCTGTCACTTTGAGCTTTCCGTACTTGTTCTTCCCAAACCATCTGCAGGTGTCTCTGTCCATCGGCCAGTTTCTGAATCATGTCCTCTAAGATAGGCTTTGTGTCCATTTGTACATCTTACTATATATATTAATATATACAGATCATCCCACTTCTGACACCAATATGTCATGGGTGTATGTTTGGGTCAGGATTTTAGTAAAAAGAAACTCTGATTATACAAATTGTTGTTGATTCGTCTTCTTTTATTGACTATAGATAACTCAAAAGTTTTGTCATTCTTCTCTTATAGACTCTCTTTCACTTGATCTTTCTTATTGTCTGTTCATTTTCAGTTAGTCTTGTCTTTCTTTGTCTTTCTATCAGTGGTTCTCCTTACTTCCTTGTATCTGACTCTTTTATTTCTTCTTTCCTACAGGCCTTTCTGTGATCGGTTCATCACTCTCTGTGGTGTGGAAACGAAGAGACACAAAAATAGGTAAAAGGTAAGTATTTTACTCTTTCCTGGGCTTTTTCCTTATCTCTAAGGGGAGGGGCATGAGGATCTGTGGATAAACCAGGTGAAGATACTAGCTTCCTTACTTATGTGCTACAGTGCCGGTGATGTGTTCAAATAGTTGCTCTTACAGTGCTTTGTTTCTCCATTATGACCGCACTTCTCCCCTCTCTTCCTCCCCGTAACAAATTGATATACGTTTGGCAGGTGCGCTCGTACCTGTAGTAGCCACGCCCCTCCTGGGATGTGGCAGGCTGCGCTGGCGTTTTCTTCCTCTATCTTGTCCTTGGCGGAAGGCTCCGTCTCTCGGGTCTCCTGTGTCATTTTGTTCTCTCAGCTCCGTTCCTCTGATTGTCTTTCTCCTCCGTCATCAGGTTCGGTATGCTCCTTTTCCATCATCTCCGACGCTGCTTGTCCCTCCCTGCATCCTTTCTTCCTTCCTCATCTTACCAGCGTAACCCTCTACTTCTGGGTTTACGCACATAAGGATAGACGCCTCCCCTTCCGAGGCGCCCCCTGGGAACCTGCCTCTCGGTCCTGTGGGAATAGCAGAATCGCCCATAACAGTCAGTCTTTTACAGTGGCATAAAGTGTTGTGTCATACAGTGTGTGGTATGTCGTGCAGTGTCATGCAGTGCAGTACAGTGGAGTGGCATAGAGCAGAATTCAGTGTTGTACAGTGAAGTGATGTACAGTACACTAAAGTGTGTTACAATATTGTACAATAGGGTGGCATAGAGGGTCGTTGGGTTGAGTAGGTTAGGGTGGCATTGAGTTGAGTGGCTTAGAGTGGTTAATGGAGTACATTTTCAACTTCACATTCACCCCCGCACCTCTCTTTGATATTTGCGGCAGCCGCTGCTGGTACAGTGTTGAGACTTAAAATGTTGTGCCGTAGAGTGTCTTAATGTAGAGCTGTCGTAGGTTCACCTTTTAGCACCTAGGTCCCGCACCCATATTTTAGCCTTTTTTGCAGATTTTTGGAGCATAACTTCTGGAAGGACTGGATTTGAACTGGTCAATGTCATTCTGGCCATGTCTCTATTATTTGCAGCCTGTCTTCCCTTGTTTGTGGTGCCCCTTTGAATACACTCTAGAAGTGAGTCTTGCTGCTTAGCACATTCCTTGAATGGATGCAGATCTGATGATGTTCTAGATGACGGTTTATTGCCAGACATACCTATTGAGATTATGGTTGTTGTGTGACGTCTTCTGTGAACCGCCCCTGTGGATTTATTAGCTCCAACATCCAGTCTCAGCTCACTGCCCTCTGAAGGGGTGGGCGAGTGTGGCGTGCGAGGGGGGAAATTTAATAAAAATAAATAAATAATAAATACATTTTTACCTCCTCAATGGCCTGCCCTGAAGAAATCCTGACTCTGCTCAAAGCAGCGTCAAGATTGGCTAGGAGAGCCTGTGCAGGCTCTCTCCAGCCCAGCAACTGTATTTCAGGACTGGCGAGAGCATACTGCGCATTATATTTTGGCCGGCCAAGCATAGATGTGCACTGAGGGGGGTGCTCTGTGCACTCCCCTCAGTGCTCATCACCCACAATGCCCCACCCCTTTACAAGAAAAGGATAATTTTTGTAAAGGTTTTGCAGCTGCTGCAGCTCCTGGCGGTGTGGGAGACGTTTCTCCGCACCTAACGGAGGAGCCGCACCTGCCAACATCTAGCACTGCATGGAGGACTGCCTCGTCAGTCGGAATTATGGCTGAGGCACCTGAACATGTGTGATCCTTGGATCTTATGATTACCGTGCTGGTTAACTTATCACCTGCTGAAGTGGAGTCTTTCCCGGATTTGATCTCCATTGATAACATCAGAGGTTTCCTGCAGGATCATGACTACTGTTAAATTTGACATTTGCCATTGTTTTGTTTGAAATTCTAATTTGTCCTTTGATTCAGCTAGCTTTCAGCTTAGTTTGCTTAGTTTTTATCTCTTTTCATGTATATTTTTAGTAAGCTTTTAGTATATAGTCTTGTGTAGTTCATTTTGGCCCATATTTATAATTTTTAGCGACGCATTTGCATACTTTTTTGATGCAAAAGTAGCACAAACTTACAAAATACAATTGTATTTTTTAAGTTTGCAACAATTTTTCATCAAGAAATGACACAAATGCGGCACTAAAAAAGTAAAAATATGGGCCTTTGTGTATTGGACCCTGCACTCTTATACCAACAATGGGGAAGGAGTTGTGATTTCTCCATTTAGAGCCTAGGTTCAGCACCCACATTTTAGCCTTTAGGACCATAGCCTGTGCCTTTAAGGCATGCACAGCATTTTATTTGCTTTCATTCATTTTATTATATTTTACCACAGCTAGTATTTCAGCTTGTTGCTTTCATGTTGTATCAGCTGCCATTCTTAGAAAACACATTTTGTTTGTGCTCCACATTTACTTTCACTTTATCAGTTTGGTTCTGTGCTGTACCCAAGGCTGCCATATTTATCACAATAGTGTACTAAGTATTGCTGCTAAAAGTGTACCAAGTTAATGGACTCACAAAATTGTCAGGACTGTTCTCAGAACACAACACGTTTTGTTATAAAAACACCACACAAGCCAAAGGAGGTTAGAGAGGACATTCCAACGAGAGATGCCATCTTATGCTGTGTGCCACTTCATCGCAGCTTCTATGATCTTGGCCTTATCTTCCCAGTCAACTGGGAGGACTGCAAAGCAGACCAACAGGCAAGCCCCTGGCCTATTAGTTTTTTCAGTGAATTTCTAAGGTTTTTAAAAAATTCTATTTCCTAACCATAACGTCCCTGTAACCTTTAGTTTTTTTCAGTGAATTTCTATAGTTTTTTTAATGTATAGTAATTTTATTTACTGCATGTTAATCCAACCACCGCACGCACGGCCTTCGGCAGCTTGTGGCAGAGGTTGGCCACAGCCTCCAGCCAGACCCTGAAACCAACCCCCTACATGCACCGAACCATGCACGTCCTTCACCCATGCCCAGGGGAGGTTGCCTGAAAGACCTGGCCTGCAAGCCCTGCGGCCAACACCCCTAAACACCCAAAGCCATGCTGTGCATAGCTGTTTCACCGTGCATGCTGGGAGTTAGCCGCAGCTTCTCTGGGTGTGAGAATAGGTGTGAGAGAGTGTATCTGGGGGTGAGAGTGGCTGACAGAATGTCTGTGTGGGTGTGAGAGTGTGTACATCAATGTTTTAGTGAGTGTATCAGTCTGTGCATGGGTCTGTGAGTAGCTGGATGAGAGTGTCAGTGGGTCTGTGAGTGTCTGGGTTGGTCTGTGAGTGGGAGTGGGAGTGTCTGAGTGGGTCTGTTAGTGGGTTTGTAAGTGCTAAGGGGGTGTGTGAGTGGGAGAAATTGATTAAAAGAGACACAGAGAGAAAGTGTGTGAGAGAGAGAGACTTGTTTTAGGCTTTAATATCTCACATGCTTAGAATGAGATATTTTTGTTGTAGTTAGCAAAAATAATGTATTTAATACATTTAAAAAAGTATAATATTTGTATTAAAATATAAAAAAGGAAAGGAGTCCAGCTGGTCTCAAACTCCCATAGCTCGGTGTGAGATTGCTTTAGGCAAAAAACAGGAATTCGGTGTTTTGTAGGTTGCTCTTTACGTAGGTGGTAGACATTCAAATGTGGGTGATGTGTAGTCAATGTTGAAGTATAGTTGCGCATCATTGGCATATTTGGGAATGGTCTTACTCTTTTGGTGTGGCGTGTTTTGAATTAGCATGCCCCTCCCCCCATAACTCCACACATTTATGAACAAATATCCCTTATTTTCTCATGACTCCCCTGGTCCATTTTACATTTACTTCAAACTAGCATATTTACAAGGAAAGAGCTCTTCACCACCAGAGTGGAGATCCCTGCACAGAAAAAAAGGAGGGGCATGGTGGAGATCTCCATCTGTAGTAAGTCGTACCACCGGAGTGCTACTTTATGTACTACAAAATGCAGTCTGTGAATCAGGCCCAAGATCTTTGTCTCTCTCTATCTTTCTCTCTCCCAGTATTGTTCTCTCATTTCTTAATGTACATACATGCATGCACACATGCCCCTAGAGATGGATGGGCATGTGCAAAAGTAAACACACTGCATGTGCACACACTGTAAACCCATCATTTTGATTGGCAGACTTTTCTAAGCTTTTGTATTGGACATTTTAGTTTAAAGGCCAATAATTCTGGAAATTTGCTTTAATTTATGACGACATGTAATAGTGGGGTCATAATACCTTTCGTGTTTTCCGATGAAGGAAGCAATGTAAGAAATAACACATGCCAACATGTACATATTTCTCTTTTACAGCTGCCTCTCATTTGAATGACAGTTCCTATCTCTACACTGTGATACTGCCTGCATAATATACAGAGTTCCTTTGCATAATGTTGATTTTTAATTCCTAGTTTGGGCGCAATATTTTACCTTCTGCTCATACTTGTTGCGGGACTAACAGGATTTTTGTGTCTTTTCAGTTGTAATTATGTTTCCTGGTTAAAGCCAGGCTTCTGATGTGTCAAAATGTCAGAAAGATCTGTGACACCATACGAAGAATCAAAGCAAAATGGTTTAGCAATATTGGTTCTCCTTTCATAGTTTGTACCCTTAATCAACAGAGATCTTCTTCCTGATGAGTGATAGTACGGTCCAGGGCCATAGTCCAGTGGTGGCTCCTCCGCTATGGCCAGCTGCAATTTGAAAAATAAAAACAAGAATAAACAATGTTTATTATCGTTTTTATTTCAAGGGGTGGGTCCATGAGGATGATGAGCATTGAGGGGGAGTGATGTGTACTCCTCTCAGTGTGCATGTGTATTTGGCCAGCTGTCTCAGGATGGCCAAACACACATGCGCACTGAGCTCTCTCCAACCCACCAATGTGTTGCCTCTTTTGGAGAAAGCAGGATCATGCTCCCAGTCTGCCTGGGAGTGCCAAGCCAGGGTGCTGAGGCCAATCCTAATACTACTCTCATGCTGCCAGCAGCATGAGCGCAGCATTAGTATTAGCCACAGGCTGGGAGTCTGTGGCTGCAGTGAGTGAGAACAGAGGAGTGGTGCAATGTGAATTTATAGTAGCTCTCCAGTTCATGCTATATCTGCTGAGGGTTTCTGCAATGATTTTTCATACCCACTCTTACAATATTGAGAACAGGTGGAGCACCACCGGATTCACAATTTCCGTTACTACTTTAAGTGTGTGTAAAGAGAGTCCAGCCCAACATATCTGATATCTTACCTCCTTCAAACAATTTGAGTGTTTTAATATTCTTCCTATTTCTTTTAGTGTAGTCTCGGTATTCAGGGATTGAAAGTTGATTCAAAAGCTATCTCCAGCAACTAGTCTGTCACCAGAACACTATCTGGGGAAAGGTCTTTGCGAGAAAGTGTAATGGGAGCGAAAGAGCTTATTAAGTTCCAATCTGCTTTTACAGAATATTCTGTCAACAAAACACAAAATTGGAGCAAGACAGCCTTCTCATGACTGGCAATCCATGCAAGATATGCTGCCTCAACCAGATTCCTCTGTAGATGCTGAAAAGCAACAAGTCATCAAAGAATGTAAGTAAGAAACTTGCATTGTGGTATTTCACCTTTCCAGACATATCAGGCACTGAGGTATAGACCCGGGGATATCTTGATTCAGACCAGCTTTCAAGCATTGAGTTTCAGGAATAATTGCTGTAAAGTATTGCTATACACTTCCCTACACGATTGCAAATCTTAATCTGTCCCACCCCCAGCATCCCATTACCAAACCCATCCCCAAGTCCCCTTCCCCCAGCCCCCAACCCCCATCGACCTTCCCCCACCACCACAATGAGGCAGTTCAGCCCCCAGAGCCTGAGCGATGACCATTGAAGCACCAATCTCACCCCTCTCCCCTGCTCCTGACCACCATCCTTTGCAAGGAAGCCCTGCTCTTATCCTCCATAAAGCCTCTGCAGACACAGGAAAGAGAAAATGAAAGAATAGTCCACATTCAAAAGAGGGGCAACATTTTCACACTCTTCTCCCCTTTGTCCTGGATAGCCCTTTCCTCACAATAATTTGGTGCCCCTTCAGGTGCTTCTGTATCAGACCGAACACCCAGCAGCTTGAGCTACTCATTCAGGTAGATTATCTAGCAACCCTTAAGAAGCTTTCTCACTCCCTGGGTAGAGATCTCTTAAATATTCTGAAGGTTTTATCTCTGAGGTAAATGTTAATGGTTTGCCATCAAAAATCTTCCTTTAAGGCGGATTCAGCAAAAAGGCTTCCGCTCCTATATCTTGAACCATCGTTGTGAGTGCCTCATCCACCACCTTCTCTCCACCATGGAATGACAAAACTTGAGGCATGCAAAGAAGGAATGACTGTTGTGGCACAGCTTGTCATCTGGGCTTGCCTTTCCAATAATTGCCCGCCGCAAACAGAAATTTTCCAAAACGGCTCTATGCTGCACCACTTCTCAGGACCTTGGCTAAGCATCAGAGGGAAGTGATGTTCCTGCTGCACTTCCAGATCCCAATACACACATAGCTAGCTTCTTGAGAATGGCTCCTCTAAAAAGGCCCATTATAAAGCCTTAATTTTGTTACCTTCCATTCTATTTTCGAAATCCTCCCTCCTCCCCAACTTGTTCTAGTAATACCACTTGTTCTTCCACCGAGGACATCCTTTCCACTATCTTCACACAGGTCTTGTTAACTTTCCTAATAGACCCTTGAAGCTTTTTGGTATCCAAGTGTGCCCTACTGCTCTCATTACAGGTCTCATCCTACAGCTCCTTTATACTTTTATAGATTAGACCCAGTGAGGGTTCTTCTCCGATGGCAGAAATCAGATGCTCAGAATATTAAGGCAGTGAGTCTTTGTGTACTTGGGGGACATCCAAATAAACTTGACATGTTGCTGAGTAGTCAATTTCAAGGCTCTGGGTGCTGGGTAGTAATCTGCAGTAATCTCCTTCTGCACAAAAACAAACATCCCGCAACACAGGCATAATTTCACCATGGTGCAAGGGTGCCTGCCTTGGCACCAGGCAGCAATTTGTGTGCCAGCACAGGAGGAGGGACAGAAATGTGCCATATCTTGTAAATGTGGTGCATATCTACCCATTCAACATGGTACAGAGTGGCGCAGCAAGACGCTTTCTGTGCTACCCTGCCCCATGGGCCTTTTAAATAAGGCGCTGGTTGTTTGAAGCAGGTGCATGGTTAAGCACATTTCAGGGGACTTCACTATTTTCAAGACACTAGTGAAAGCTAAACAATGTACGTCTTTCAGGAAGGAAGTGTACCATAAGGGCTGAAGAATGAGATTGATTGATTAGGACTACTATGGACCTCATTACAACCCTGGGGGTCGGTGCTAAAGCGGCGGTAAAACCGCCAACAGGCCGGCGGTAAAATAAATTGAATCACGACCATGGCGGAAACTGCCAACATAGACAGCCACTTTAAAACACCGACAGCCATGGCGGTACAAACAAACACCGCGGCGGTAACCACCAACAGACAGGCGGAAGACAATGTACCGCCCACACTATTACAACAGGCCAATCCGCCACCTTTTCCGGGGCAGATTCACGTGAACAAAAACACGGCGGAAACAGGACTTGGAAGGGAAAACGCTCACCTCTACACACCCCACAAGGAACCTGGACGTCATGGAGCCAGAACTCCATATTCTACCTGCCTTTGTCTTCCTGCTCCTCAACCAGGAGCACGAATGCCAGTGGTGAAGACCACAGTGAGTACTGCACATACGAACAAAGGGGAGGGGGAAGGGAAAAGAGAGTGGCACACAGACGCAACACGCAACACCCCCACCCTCACACACTACAACACACACACACAAATACATGTTGATTCATTACAGTTACACCCCCCAACCCTCCTGGAAGAATGCAAAGACAAAAGGAAATGATTGTAACGATTGTAATCCATTAAAATCCAGTACTCAAAAATATATATACACTATTAACGAATATATACACCAAGAATTCAAGTCCATGTACTGCACATACATAGTCCGTGGACCACTGGGCCCAAAATGCATGGGCGAAGCCCACACAAGATACCCGATCAAAACAGAGAGAACACTGCAGGGGCATCAGATAGAAATACAACAGGCACCTCAGGGGGAAGGGAAGGTGGGGCACCTCAGATGGATGAGTGCACGACACCAGATCCACGAGGGGGCTCCATGCCCACTGCTTTATTCTGGGGAGTGCAATGCCACGGTCTCTCAAGTCTCTCCAGTGGGAGGTTTGCCCACTGCTTTATGCTGGGGAGTGCAATGCCACAGTCTCTCAAGTCTCTCCAGTGGGTGGTTTGCCCACTGCTTTATCCTGGGGAGTGCAAAGCCACAGTCTCACAAGTCTCTCAAGTGGGTGGTTTGCCCACTGCTTTATCCTGGAGAGTGCAAAGCCATAGTCTCTCAAGTGGATAACAGTCTCCACTGGTTCTGGAGGGGGCTTGGTGCCCAAAGTGCTTCATCCTGCCAAGGACAGAGGTAATGGATGTGAATCTCCACTGGTTCTGGAGGAGGCTTGGTGCGCAGAGTGCTTCATCCTGCCAAGGACAGAGGTAGTGGATGTGAATCTCCACTGGTTCAGGAGGAGGCTTGGTGCCCAGAGTGCTTCATCCTGCTCGTGGCAGCCTCAGTAGCAGCGGTGCTTGCAGCGCTCATTGGCCTGCGGTGCTGGTGGGTGGCTCAGTGAGCGCGCTGGTGGCGGCGGTGTCCTTGGCAGCGGTGCTGTTAGTGGCGGTGTCCTGCGCAGCGGTGCTGGTGGTGGCGGTGTCCTTGGCAGCGGTGCTGGTGGCGGCGGTGTCCTGGGAAGCGGTGCTGATGGCGGCGGTGTCCTGGGAAGCGGTGCTGGTGGCGGCGGTGTCCTTGGCAGCGGTGCTGGTGGCGGCGATGTCCTTGGTAGCGGTGCCAGTGGCGGCGGTGTCCTGGGAAGCGGTGCTGGTGGCAGCTGTGTCCTTGGCAGCGGTGCTGGTGGCGGTCTTGTCCGCTGTGCAGGTTGGCGGCGACTTCTCTTTCTTTCTGTGCCCCTTCCCCACCTTGGATGGTGGCGCAGCTGTCTTCCCACTTCCAACTGTAGTCCTGGCAGAGCCCTTGGTGGTAGGTGTTTTGCCCTTCTCCCTCTGGGCAGTGGCCAACTTCTTATGCTTCTGAGGTGGGGACTGTCCGTGGTCTGGCTCCTTGGCACACTGGCTTCCCTGCTGCTTGGCGCACTCCAGAAGCCGGTTACTGCTGGCACCACTGTTCCCGCTGATGTGGTGGCTGAGGTGCTGGGTTGGGACCTGGAAAGGCGAGCCCTAGGGGACTGAAGGAGTGGGGGAGGTGAGGGGAAGAGGCCAAGGTTGGACAGGAAACGTTTTTTAGATACACTGGGATGGGTAGATGTGCTGGGTTTGGGAGTGGAGGAAGAGGTAGTGGTTGTAAGAGGTGTACGTTTGCTGACTTTGGGTGAAGGTGCATGGGCTGGAGGCTGTCATGAGGTGGATGGCTCTTGGGTGGGTGTGTGGCTGCGTTTGTGTACCTTGGGAGGTGGGCTCACAGACACACTGGGAGAGGACACAGGGGATGTGTGAATGGTAGTGGGGGTGGTGAGTGCACGTGAGCGGTGTGTGGTGATGGGTGTGCTGGTGATGGACGTAGTGGCTGAAGATGTAGTACGTGCAGGTGTGAGTGGAGACGTGACAGGGAGGGAGGAGGGAGACGAGGAGGAGGAGGGGACACAGTGGAGGCAGTGGATGTTGGTATGTCTGCATGGGTATGATGCTTGTGTGAGTGCCTGTGGGATGTGTGGTGCTTATGTTTGCCAGAGCTTCCTTTGTGTGTTGAGGTGTGTGCATGCTGGTCTAATGGTGTGCTTGGGATAGGCTGAGGTACAGGGGTTTGGGTCTCGGTGGAGGAAGTTGGAGGGGGGAGGCTGGACACAGGGGCAATGGCTGCCATCAGTGCTGAGGCCAGAGTTTGAAAAGCTCACTGTTGGGCTGCCTGACCAGAATGAATGCTCTCCAGGTATGCATTTGTCTGTTGCAACTGCCTCTCTACACCCTGGATGGCATTCAGAATGGTAGACTGCCCAACAGTGAGGGATCTGAGGAGGTCAATGGCCTCCTCACTGAGGGCAGCAGGGCTGACTGGGGCAGGGGCTGAGGTGCCTGGGGCGAAGGAGATGCCCACTCTCCTGGGTGAGGGGGCACGGGGCACATGCTGAGGGGCTGCTGGGAGGGAGGTGCTGGTAGGGGGGGTGGCTGTACCTGTAGATGCGGGGAGCACAGAGGGGCCCACCACCGCAAGGGAGCTCCCATCAGAGGAGGAGTCCGTGTCGCTGGTCTCAGCTCCTGTCCCCGCCGTGGAACTCCCCTCGCCCTCCGTCCCACTGGTGCCTTCAGACTCTGTTGTCTCGCCCTCCAGGGCCATGTGGGATGCAGCTCCCTCCTGCTCCGGTGCCTCTGCTCCTCCGCCTGATGATGCTATTGCACACAAGAACAGGGAGACCACAAAAAGGGGGGAAAAGACAGAAGAAAGACATGTTCAGTGCATGCAATACCGCTACCATTGGCGGACACTACAGACACAGAAGTCCTCTGCGCTACTCCGTGCACTTAGAGTTCCCTAATTAATCACAGGGACATGGAGTACAAGGCCTATGCCCGATTGCTGCACACATGGAAGTCATACGAGCCTGACTAGGTGTAGTTGGCTCTGAACACTGGTGGGGTGGGGTGCCACATGGCCTGCCTTACGAAGGAACCTTGCCTACTAAACTCGCCCTGGCCTAGAGGAACCCAAAGTCCACTTCCCCCACCCAGACACCTCCAATGTGTGCTGATTCAGCTGAATCAGATTGTACTCACCCCCCTGTGGCTGCTATGATGCTCTTAAGCGCCCATCCAACTCCGGATATGCCGCCACCAGGATCCGGAACATGGTGCGACGGGCACCCCTCCCACATTGGGAGGCCATCCCCAGCTGGGCCTCCGCCGTCTTCTTGCTCCAGCGGCGAATGTCCTCCCATGTTCTACGGCAGTGGGTGCTCCATCTGTGGTGGACCCCCAGGGTCCGGACTTCCTTGGCGATGGCACGCCAAATATCCATCTTCTAGTGGGCGCTGACCTACAGGAATAGTACATGGGAAAAGGAGAAGATATAACCGTCCGGACCGTCACAGTCATTGGCCTGCGTTCCTACCCTTGCCATGACGCACATGCACTCACCGTCGTTTCATGCATGCCTCATTCTCCCCCCCTATCTTCCATCCACACCACTCCACACAGGCATTGCCCATAGAAGCATGCTCACAGTGTACTTACCTGTTTGTCTGGAGGACCGTAGAGGAGCGTGTACTGGGGGAGGACCCTATCCACTAGTTTATCCAACTCCTCTGTGGTGAAGGCAGGGGCCCTTTCCCCAGACACATGAGCCATTGTCTCTTCCAGACTGAGTTCACAGCAGCACTTGCAGTGTAGGTCCTCTCCTGTCGAAGATTAGGTATTAAGTGAGTGAACAGATAGAAAATAGCGGTCACGACCGCAGCGGTGCGTACCGTCACGGCCTGCGTAAATCGTCATTGGCTCCTGAAACCCATAGGGTCCAATGTTAACCAATGCAGGATTGCGCCGCAGTCTTCGACCGCCTACCGCGTCGGTGTACAACGCCAGTGCAGTTACCTCATATCCCCTTGTCCCACATTACAGATCAGGCAGCCGCCACATGACATTATTTTTAAATGCGTCACACATATCTAGGCCTTGCATACACACTAAGACAGGCACATAGCGGACTTAAAAATGTGTGCAATAAAGTTGTGTTTTCGTACCTCAGTGTTGGCTGACCCTCTGCTCACTGTTCTCCTCCATAGAGCACGTCCGCTGGGGCAGGTGAGGAGATGGCGGCATCCTCCAGTATACAGACCACTGGTGGACCTGTCGACAATGGAAGAGCGACATGTAATTGTCACCTACAGAGTGGATTGTGCCACAATCCATGAACTGTGTGCCCAGTTGGAGCCGGGCCTGATGTCAGCTATCCGCCATCTCACAGGTATCCCCCCTGTAGTGCAGGTCCTACCAGTACTCCATTTCCTGGCAAGTGAGTCTTTTCAGACGACAGTGGCCATAGCATCAGGGATGTCCCAGCCTATGTTCTCCAACGTGTTGTCCAGAGTGTTGTCTGCCTGCTGAAACACATGAGCAGCTGCATTGTTTTCTCTCAGGTGGAGGATTTGCCTACAGTGAAAGGTGACTTCTATGCCCTGGTACATATCCCCAACAACATTGGTGCCATTGATGGGACACATGTGGCATTGGTCCCCCCCGCAGGAGTGAACAGGTGTACAGAAACCGGATGAGTTACCATTCAATGAAGGTGCAGATGGTGTGTTTGGCCGACCAGTACATCTCCCATGTGAATGCCAAGTTTCCTGGCTCAGTGCATGATGCTTACATTCTGCGGAATAGCAGCATCCCTTATGTGATGGGGCAATTCCAGAGGCACTGTGTGTGGCTATTAGGTGAGGACATGGATCCTATGCAGTGTGACTAGGTGTCTGGGTCTGGGGATGCCCCTAAGGGTTAGTGTGTGTCTAACAGTTGTCCCTCGACATTTGCAGGTGACTCTGGGTAACCCAACCTGTCATGGCTACTGACCCCAGTGAGAAATCCCAGGACAAGGGCAGAGGAATGCTACAATGAGGCACATGGGCGAACTATGAGGGTTATAGGGAGGACCTTCGACCTCCTGAAGGCCAGGTTCAGGTGCCTCCATAAGACAGGTGGTTCCCTATTCTACTCACCAAAGAAGGTGTGCCAGATCATCGTGGCCTGCTGTATGCTGCACAACTTGGCTTTGCGGCGACAGGTGCCTTTTCTGCAGGAGGATGGCCCTGAAGGAGGTCTTGTGGCAGCTGTTGAGCCTGTGGACAGTGAAGACGAGGAAGCAGAAGAAGAGGATATCGACAACAGAAACACAGTGATTCATCAATACATCCAGTGAGACACAGGTAAGAAGACATCACTGCCTGCTACATCTGATACACTTGTTCTACCTCTCATCTGTCTGTCACTTTCACCCAGTGTATGGACCCTGGGTTGTCACTTTCTCTTTTGATTTCACAGATGTGGGTCCACTGTGTGACATCTGCTTTGTTTCCTCATGGACTAGAGCTTTGTGACATAGGTATGTTGACAATACGATGGATATTACATCTTTCCTCAGTTATTGCAAATACACATTTGCGAAAGCACAGCCTGACTCCAGATAGTTTTGTGATTTAAGGGTGTTTATTTAAGTGCTAAATAGTGGAGGGGATTGTAAAATGGTCAGGGGTGATGGTGGAGGAATGTGCATGGCAGAGTCCAGTCTATTAGTCTCACAGGTGCATTGTCCAAAGGGGCATAGGAAGTGGAGCTGGGGCAGTTGATGGATGGACAGGGTGACAAAGTGGGACAAAAGGATGACATTCAGGGTGGTCTCATTTCTTGGTGGGGGTCTTGGCATTGTTCTCTGTCTTTATCTTGGATCTCAGGGACTGCTTGTGGGGTGGTTCTCCAGCTGCAGGGGGTGGGGTGCTGGTGTTGTGGTCCTGTGGCGGTGCCTCCTGTCCACTAGCGCCGGCGGAGGTAGTGGGCAGTTCATCGCCCAGGCTAGTGTCAGGGGTCCCTTGATGTGCCACAGTGTTCCTCCTGGTGCTGATGAGTTCTTTCAGCACCCCTACAATGGTGCCCCGGGTGTTATTGATGGATTTGAGTTCCTCCCTGAACCCCAAATACCGTTCCTCCTGCAGCCACTGGGTCTCCTGAAACTTGGCCAGTACCGTTGTCATTGTCTCCTGGGAATGGTGGTAGGTTCCCATGATTTTGGAGAGGGCCTTGTGGAGAGTGGGTTCCCTGGGCCTGTCCTCCCCCTGTCACACAGCAGCACTCCCAGTTCCCCTGTGTTCCTGGGCCTCTGTCCCCTGAACCGTGTGCCCACTGCCACTGCCCCCAGGTCCCTGCTGTTGTTGGGGTGGTGGGTTAGCCTGGGTTTCCTGTAGTGGTGGACACACTGCTGCTTGACGTGTCCGGGGGACAGAGGTATGGGACCGCTGGGTGGGTGCTGTGCTGGTGTTTCCAGAGGGGGGGAGGCTCTGTTGTGGCTTGTGCCAGTGTGAGGGGAAACGACTGTCCCGGGGTCCCAGATGGGCCGAGCTGGTCATCTAGATCCAGTTGGACAGAGCTGCTGTCATCACTGTGGGCCTCTTCTGTGGGGGGAGTGGACACGTCTGAAACCTCCTGTCCGGTGACGTTGGGTAGGGGTCCTGCAGGGGTGTAAAGGCATGATTATTGCATCTGTGTGTGCCATGGTGCGCAATGGGTGGGTGACCCTGTACCCCAGTGCTTGCATTCTTGTCTAGGACCTTGTGTGCTAATTGTATAGGGGTCTGTGTGGGTATGTGTAGTGGCCATGCATTGGTGATGGGTGTCCATGCTTTGTGGTTGCATGCAGGGTGTGGGAAGTTGACTCTGTATGTACTATTTCAAAGAAAGAAATAACATGCACAGAGTCCAAGGGTTCCCCTTAGAGGTAAGATAGTGGCAAAAAGAGATAATTCTAATGCTCTATTTTCTGGTAGTGTGGTCGAGCAGTAGGCTTATCAGAGGGTAGTGTTAAGCATTTGTTGTACATACACACAGGCAATAAATGAGGAACACACACTCAAAGACAATTCCAGGCCAATAGGTTTTTATATAGAAAAATGTATTTCCTTAGTTTATTTTAAGAACCACAGGTTCAAGCTTTACAATCAATACTTCAAATGAAAGGTACTTCACTTAGGTATCATAGGAACTTTGAATTAGCAAAATAGCATGTACAGTTTTGGCAAAAATGACAATAAGCTATTTTAAAACTAGACAGTGCAAATTTCAACAGTTCCTGGGGGAGGTAAGTATTTGTTAGTTTTGCAGGTAAGTAAACCACCTACAGGGTTCAAAGTTGGGTCCAAAGTAGCCCACCATTTGAGATTCTGGGCAACCCCAAAGTTACCACACCAGCAGCTCAGGGCCGGTCAGGTGCAGAGGTCAAAGTGGTGCCCAAAACACATAGGCTTCAATGGAGAAGGGGGCGCCCCGGTTCCAGTCTGCCAGCAGGTAAGTACCAGCGACTTCAGAGGGCAGACCAGGGGGGTTTTGTAGGGCACAAGGGGTGACATAAGTCAGCAGAACAAGTACATCCTCAGCGGCACGAGGGCGGCTGGGTGCAGAGTGCAAACAGGCGTTTGGGTTTGCAGTAGGTTTCAATGGGAGACTCAGGGGTCTCTTCAGCGATGCAGGCAGGCAAGGGGGGGGCTCCTTGGGGTAGCCACCACCTGGGCAAGGGAGAGGGCCACCTGGGGGTCGCTTCTGCACTGGAGGTCGGATCCTTCAGGTCCTGGGGGCTGCGGGTGCAGTGTCTTTACCAGGCGTCGGGTTCTTGGAAGCAGGCAGTCGCGGTCAGGGGGAGCCTCTGGATTCCTGCTGTAGGCATCGCTGTGGGGGGCAGGGGAATCAACTCTGGCTACTCACGGGCTCGCAGTCGCCGAGGAGTCCTCCCTGTAGTGTTGTTTCTCTGTAGGTCGAGCTGGGGGCGTCGGGTGCAGAGTGGAAAGTCTCACGCTTCCGGAGGGAAACGTGCAGTCCTTCAAAAGTTGTTTTGTTGTTGCAAGTTGTAGTTTCTTTGGAACAGGGCCGCTGTCCTCTGGAGTTCTTGGTCCTTTTAGATGCAGGGTAGTCCTCTGAGACTTCAGAGGTCACTGGACCCTGGGGAGCGTGTCGCTGTTGCAGTTTCTCTCGAAGTGGGGAGACAGGCCGGTAGGGCTGGGGCCAAAGCAGTTGGTGTCTCTGTCTTCTCTGCAGGGCTTCAGGTCAGCAGTCCTTCTTCGTCTTAGGTTGAAGGACTCTATCTTCCTCGGTTCTGGGAGCCCCTAAATACTCAATTTAGGGGTGTGTTTAGGTCTGGGGGGTCAGTAGCCAATGGCTACTAGCCCTGCGGGTGGCTACACCCTCTTTGTGCCTCCTCCCTGAGGGGAGGGGGCACATCCTTAATCCTATTGGGGGAATCCTCCATCTCCAAGATGGAGGATTTCTAAAAGTCAGAGTCACCTCAGCTCAGGACACCTTAGGGGTTGTCCTGACTGGCCAGTGACTCCTCCTTGTTTTTCTCATTATCTCCTTTGGCCTTGCCGCCAAAAGTGGGGCCGTGGCCGGAGGGGGCGGGCATCTCCACTAGCTGGGATGCCCTGTGGCGCTGTAACAAAGGGGGTGAGCCTTTGAGGCTCACCGCCAGGTGTTACAGTTCCTGCAGGGGGAGGTGAGAAGCACATCCACCCAGTACAGGCTTTGTTCCTGGCCACAGAGAGACAAAGGCACTCTCCCCGTGTGGCCAGCAACATGTCTGGTGTGTGGCAGGCTGGTAAAACTAGTCAGCCCACACTGGAAGTTGGGTATGTTTTCAGGGGGCATCTATAAGATGCCCTCTGGGTGTATTTCACAATAAAATGTACACTGGCATCAGTGTGCATTTATTGTGCTGAGAAGTTTGATACCAAACTTCCCAGTTTTCAGTGTAGCCATTATGGTGCTGTGGAGTTCGTGTTTGACAGACTCCCAGACCATATACTCTTATGGCTACCCTGCACTTACAATGCCTAAGGTTTTGCTTAGACACTGTAGGGGCATAGTGCTCATGCACCTATGACCTCACCTGTGGTTTAGTGCACCCTGCCGTAGGGCTGTAAGGCCTGCTAAAGGGGTGACTTATCTATGCCATAGGCAGTGTGAGGTTGGCATGGCACCCTGAGGAGAGTGCCATGTCAACTTAGTCATTTTCTCCCCACCAGCACACACAAGCTGGCAAGCAGTGTATCTGTGCTGAGTGAGGGGTCCCCAGGGTGACATAAGACATGCTGCAGCCCTTAGAGACATTCCCTGGCATCAGGGCCCTTGGTACCAGGGGTACCAGTTACAAGGGACTTACCTGGATGCCAGGGTGTACCAATTGTGGAGACAAAGGTACAGTTTTAGGGAAAGAACACTGGTGCTGGGGCCTGGTTAGCAGGCCACAGCACATTTTCAAATCATAACTTGGCATCAGCAAAGGCAAAAAGTCAGGGGGTAACCATGCCAAGGAGGCATATCCTTACACAGGGCTTGGTGTTGGGATGTGTGGTTTGTGGTAGTGGGACATATGTGAGGAGTTGGAGTGATGGGGGTGAGGGAGAGGGTGGGGGTATGTGATAGCAGATAGGTAGGCTGGGGGATATGGTAGTTAAGATTTGACTTACAAGAGTCCATTCCTCCTGCTACTCCTACGAGGCCCTCAGGATGCAGTATAGCCAAGACCTCCTCCTCCCATGGTGTTAGTTAGTCTTTGCGGTGCCATGGGGTGGTGTGGGTGATGTGTGAGGTGGTGTGTGTTGTGATGTGTGGGGTGATGTTTAGGAGTGTGTGGTGTTTTGTGCGTGGATGTGTATGTGTGATGGTGTTGTGTGCCTCTATATGGTGGGGTTGTCTTTGCTGTGCTGTCTCTCTGGCCTTCGTCTAAATTTCTGGTCGTAAGGGTTTATGGGTGATGTAGGTGTGTGTTTTATATTGTATTGGGTGTGTGGAGTGGTATGTGTATGTGTATCAGGTGTGTGTATTTAAAATTGTCCAATGTGGTAGTGTTTTGTAAATGTGTGTGTATTTTGAGCACTGTGGTGTGTCTCGCCAATGGAATACCGCGGTTGAAAGACCGCGGCGTGGATTCGTGGGTCATGATAGTGTGGGCGTATTCCTGTTTGCTTGACGGTGTGGGTTTTGTTATCGCCAGTTTATCACTGACCTTTGGTGTGGCGGACTTGTGTGGGTGTCTGGATTTTGGCGGATTCCGAGCTGTGGGTCGTAATAGCTGTGGCGGAATTCAGCGGCGGTGTGTTGGTGGTCTTCTGCACGGCGGTAAGCGGGATTTACCGCCAATGTTGTAATGAGTGCCCATATTCTGAATGGAGAATTTTGTAAAAGAGTATTGTTTGAGTGGTTAAATGTTTCAGAGGAAATTAGTTCTGATTTAGTCCCAGGGAAAACAGGGTAGGTGCTCATGGGTGTTACCCATGCCAGACTTGCTATGAATGGTTGAGAAAAGGCAACATCCCCTTGATAGAAACCTATATCGAATGAAGTTTTATCCAAAAGAGAAGACAGGCACTTTTGAGACCCAAGGCTTCAGTAGAAGCCCTGGAAGCACCACCAGTTGGCATATTCCCTAAAGTTCCTGGTGTCAGAAGCCCCATCCTTGCAAGGTGCAGAAAGTCTTAGGTGGCAAACAGCAGACCTTGGGTACAGACCGACTGATTTGTAGGCTATGTAATACTTTCTTGATGCAACACAAATCACCACTAGAGGGCCACATATTAACACTGAGTGAACTCCTGTTTCTGCTGTGAGACTCGCATAGTTGGTTTTCTGGACCTGCTTTCCTAACACAGAAACACTAGGATTGTTCACACATGGTGCATACTGGAATAGGATGTGAACACATGTGCATTTCGGTGCCAATTCAAACCCTGTTATATGTGGGGGTACTCATCAATGGAGTACAAGAATCTGTGGGGTGTTTACATTGAAGCAAAAACATCAATGTTCATGATTTTCCTGGCAAAATGAACTAGGACAGCAACATACGTCTCTATCATGACTAGAAACATCAGCTTCAAAGATGCTGTGCTACGTTGCATGACAAAGAAAGAGCTGAACAACGATATATCAGCAGCTATATGGCACTATCTTGTTCTCTCCCCAGCACTGGCACACAATCAGGCTGCCATACATACACCATTGCATCATAGTGCAAAGGATTTCTTTGTGAATCTTGCATAGGTTTTGCACTGGAAGGATACTGTAGGAAGTTGGCTCTGTATATACTATATCAAAGTGAGAGATAGTGTGCACAGAGTCCAAGGGTTCCCCTTAGAGGTTGATAGTGGCAAACTTAGATAATACTAATTCTCTATTTTGTGGTAGTGTGGTCGAACAGTAGGCTTATCAGAGGGTAGTGTTAAGCATTTGTTGTACACACAGAAGCAATAAATGAGAACACACACTCAAAGACTTCACTCCCTGCCAATAGGTTTTTATTTAGAACAATATGTGTTTCTTAATTTATTTAGAACAACAAGATTCAGAATTTAGGTAAGTACATAAATTGTAAGGAACTTCACATAGGTAAGTATAGAACTTTTATTCAAAACAGTAGTACACACAGTTTTGGTTAGAATGGCAATAAGCTATTTTAAAAGTGGGCACAGTACAAAAATCAACAGTTCCTGGGGGTAGGTTAGTTTCTCTGGTAAGTAAAGCACTTACAAATTCAGTCTCCTGGGCATAGGCAACCCACTGTTGGGTGTTCAAGGCAACACCAAAGCCACCGCACCAGCAACACAGGGCTGGTCAGGTGCAAAGGTCAAAGGAGGGCCCAAATAACAGAAATGCCTATGGAGAACCGGGGTGCTCCAGTTCCAGTCTGCTAGCAGGTACGTACCTGCGTCCTTGGTGAGCAGACCAGGGGGGCTTTGTACACACAAGCACACAAAACATACCCTCACCGGCACATGGGCGGCCGGTGCAGTGTGCAAAGTACGTGTCAGGTTTGTTTTTTAAAAGAATGGAGGGACCCAGGGGTCACTCTGGCGATGCAGGCAGGGCACAGGGCACAGGGGGGCTTCTCAGGACAGCCATCGACTAGGCTAGGATGAGGGGGGCCTGCTGGTCACTCTTGCACTGGTAGGTGGTTCTTCTCTGTCTTAGGGGCTGCGGGAGCAGTGCTTGAGCCAGGCATCGGGTTCCTTTGTTACCAGGCAGTCACGGTCAGGGGAAGTCTGGGGATCCTCTCTGCAGGTGTCGCTGTAGGAGTGCAGGGGGGTCAACTCAGGGTGTCCACGTCATTGGAGTCACCTGGGAGTCCTCTCTGCTGTGTTGGTTTCTCCAAAACTCGAGCCGGGGGCGTCAGGTGCAGCGTATGAAGACTCACGCTTCTGGCGGGAAGTTGAAGTCTCCTTAAAGTTGGTTTGTTGTTGCTGTTTGTGAACGGAGCCACTTCTCTGGAGGTTCTTGGTCCTTTAGGTGCAGGGTAGTCTGCTTGAGTCCTCAGAGGTCGCTGGTCCCGCTGGATGTGGTGCTGTGCAGGTTCTTTGAGTGTGAGACAGCCTGGTAGGGCTGGGGCCAAGTCAGTTGTCATCTCCGTCGTCTCTGCGGGGCTTTCAGGTCAGCAGTCCTTCTTCTTTCTTCAGGTTGCAGGAATCTGATTTTCTGGGTTCAGGGACACCCCTAAATACTAAATTTAGGGGTGGGTTTAGGTCTGGGGGACAGTAGCCAATGGCTACTGTCCTGGAGGGTGGCTACACCTTTTTTGTGCCTCCTCCCTGATGGGAGGGGGGCACATCTCTATTCCTACTGGGAGAATCCTCCAAAAGCAAGATGAAGGATTTCTTAAGGCAGGGGTCACCTCAGCTCAGGACACCACAGGGGCTGTCCTGACTGGTGGGTGACCCCCTCCTTATTTTTCTCATTATCTTCTCCAGACTTGCCGCCAAAAGTGGGGGCTGTGTCCAGAGGGGTGGGCATCTCCACTAGCTGGGATGCCCAGGGGCGCTGTAACAACAGGCATGAGCCTTTGAGGCTCACCGCCAGGTGTTACAGTTCCTGCACGGGGAGGTGATAAGCACCTATACCCAGTGCAGGCTTTGTTCCTGGCCACAGAGTGACAAAGGCACTCACCCCATGTGTCCAGCAACCCATCAGGTTGTGGCAGGTTGGCAGGACCTGTCAGCCTAACACTGGTGTTGGGACCAGTATACAGGGGCATCGCTTAGATGCCCTCTGTGTGAATTTTTCCAAAAATCCCACCCTGGCATCAGTGTGGATTTATTGTGGTGAGAAGTTTGATACCAAACTTTCCAGATTTCAGTGTAGCCATTATGGAACTGTGGAGTTTGTGTTTGGCAAACTCCCAGACCTTATACTTTTTATGGCTACCCTGCACTTACAATTTATAAGATTTGGCTTAGACACTGTAGGGGCATAATGCTCATGCAACTATGTCCTCACCTGTGGTATAGTGCACCCTGCCTTAGGGCTGTAAGGACTGCTAGAGGGGTGACTTACGTATGCCACAGGGAGTGGGATGTGGGCATGGCACCCTGAGGGGAGTGCCATGTCGACTTAGTCATTTTCTCCCCACGAGCATGCAGATGATGGAGGCAGTGTGCATGTGCTGAGTGAGGGGTCCCCAGGGGGGCAGCCCTTAGAAACCTTCCCTGGTCACAGGGCCCTTGGTACCAGGGGTACTAGTTACAAGGGATTTATCTGTGTGCCAGGGCTGTGCCAATTGTGGAGACAAAAGGAAAGAACACTGGTGCTGGGGCCTGGTTAGCCGGATCCCAGCACACTTTCAATCATAACTAGCATCAACAAAAGGCAAAAAGTTAGGGGGTAACCATGCCAAGGGAGGCATTTCCCTACAGATACCCTATCAGTACAAAATACTATGGCCCTCATTACAACATTGGCGGTAAAAGCCGTATACCGCCGTGCAGAAGACCCCCAACACACCGCTGCGGCCCCGGAATTCCGCCACAGCAATTATGACCCACAGTTCTGAATCCGACAAAATTTAGACACCCACACAAGTCCGCCACTCCAAAGGTCAGTGATAAACTGGTGAAAACAAAACCTCCACCGTCACACCAACAGAAATACGCCCACACTATCACGACCCATGAATCCACGCGGTGGTCTTTCAACCGCGGTATTCCATTGGCTGTACACACCGCTGCGCTCAAAATATACACACATTTACAAAACACAGCCACATTGGACAAATCGAAATACACACACCTAATACACATACACACACACACCACTCCCACACACCCAATACCATATAAAACACACACCCACATCACCCACAAACCCCTACAACAACAAATCACGAACGAAAGCCAGAGAGAGACAGCACCAGCAAGAACAACAGCATCCACAGGCACACAGCACCATCACCCACAGAACTTCCATGCACCTCACACAACACCCCACTACATATCAGCACACTTATCACCTCACACTCCACCCCACACATCACCTACACCACCCCATGGCACGGCAAAGACACCCCAGGTTCTCGGAGGAGGAGCTCAGGGTCATGGTGGAGGAAATCGTCCGGGTAGAGCCACAGCTATTCGGATCACAGGTGCAGCACACCTCCATTGCAAGAAAGATGGAGCTATGGCGAAGAATAGTGGACAGGGTCAAAGCAGTGGGACAGCACCCAAGAAATCAGGAGGACATCAGAAAGAGGTGGAATGACCTACGGGGGAAGGTGAGTTCGTGGTCTCAAGACACCACCTGGCGGTTCAGCGGACTGGCGGCGGACCCCCACCTCCTCCGCCACAACTAACAACATGGGAGGAGCAGGTCTTGGCTATTCTGCATCCTGAGGGTCTCGCAGGAGTGGGTGGAGGAATGGACTTTTGTAAGACAAATCTTAACTATTACATCCCCTACTGTACCTGCATGCCAGCACATACCCCCACCCTCACCCTCACCCCTAGCCCTCTAACTCCTCACATATGTCCCAACATCACAACCTACCCATCCCAACACCAAACCCTGCATGCAACAACAAAGCATGGATACCCATCACTAAAGCATGACCACTGCACATACCCATACACCCCCCTAAACCATCATCACACAAGGTCCCACACAGGAATGCAAGCACTGGGGTACACGGTCACCCACCCATTGCACACCATGCCACACACAGATGTAATAAAAACATTTTTATACCCCTTCAGGACCCCTACCCAACGTCACTGGACAGGAGGGTCCACACATGTCCACACCACCAACAGAAGAGGCCTACTGTGATGACAGCAGCTCTGTCCAACTGGATCTAGATGACTAGCCCGGCCCATCGGGGACCTTGGGACAGTCGGTTCCCATCACACAGTCACAGGCCACTACAGAGCTTCCCCCCTCTGGAAACACCAGCACAGCACCCACCCAGCGGGCCCATACCTCCGTCCCCAGGACACGTCAATCAGCTGTGTGTCCACCACTACAGGGAACCCAGGCTAACCCACCACCCCAACAACAATAGGGACCAGGGGGCAGTGGCAGTGGGCACAAGGTCCAGGGGACGGAGGCCCAGGAACACAGGGGAAATGGGAGGGCTGCTCTGTGCAGGAGGCGGACAGGCCAAGGGAACCCACTCTCCACGAGGCCCTCTCCTCCATCATGGGAGCCTACCACCACTCCCAGGAGACGATGGCAACGGTACTGGCCAAGTTTCAGGAGACCCAGCGCCTGCAGGAGGAACAGTATATGGGCTTCAGGGAGGAACTCAGAACCATCAGCTCCACCCTGGGCATCATCGTAGGGGTTCTGAAGGAAGTACTAAACACCAGGAGGGACACTGTGGCACTACAAGGGGCCCCTGACACTAGCATGGACGATGGACTGCCCACCGCCTCCGCCGGCGCTAGTGGACAGGAGGCACAGCCACAGGACCACCACACCAGCACCCCACCCCTTGCAGAGGGAGAACCACCCCGCAAACGGTCCCTGAGATCCAGGACAAAGATAGAGAACAATGCCAAGACCCCTGCCAAGAAATGAGACCACCCTGATTGTCATCCTACTGTCCCACTTTGTCACCCTGTCCATACTGAAACTGCCCCAGCTCCACTTCCTATGCCCATATGAGCAATGTACCCGTGAGACTAATAGACTGGACTCTGCCACGGACATTCCTCCACCATCACCCCTCACCATTTTACTACCCCCTCCAATATTGAGCACTTAAATAAACACACTTAAAGCACAAAACAATCTGGAGTCTGTCTGTGATTTCGAAATAGTGTATTAGCAATTAAAGTGACAAAATGCTCTTTCAATTACATATCTATGTCACACAGCTCTAGTCCATGAGGAATCTAAGCAGATGTCACACAGTGGGACCCACATCTGTGAAATCGTAAGGGAAAGTGACAACTCAGTGACCATACAGTAGAGAGGCAGTAGTGTATAAGTACATGTAGTAGGCAGGTCTGATCTCTTACCTATGTCTCACTGGAAATATTGCTGGATCACTGAGTCCCTGTTGTTCATGTCTTCTTCCTCTGCTTCCTCGTCTTCACTGTCCACAGGCTCCACAGCTGCCACAACACCGCCATCTGGACCATCCTCCTGCAGAAAAGGCACCTGTCGTGGCAAAGCCAAGTTGTGAAGCATACAGCAGGCCACGATGATCTGGCACACCTTCTTTGGTGAGTAGAATAGGGATCCAACTGTCATATGGACTCACCGGAACCTGGCCTTCAGGAGGCCGAAGGTCCACTCGATCACCCTTCTAGTTCGCCCGTGGGCCTCATTGTAGCTTTCCTCTGCCCTTGTCCTGGGATTCCTCACTGGGGTCAGTAGTCATGACAGGTTGGGGTAACCAGAGTCACCTGCAAATGGCGAGGGACAACTGTTAGACACACACTAACCTGTAGGGATATCCCCAGACCCAGACAACCATTCCCACTGTCTTGCTTCCAGGTGCTCACCTAATAGCCACACACGGTGCCTCTGGAGTTGACCCATCACATAAGGGAGGCTGCTATTCCGCAGCATGTAGGCGTCATGCACTGAGCCAGGGAACATGGCATTCACATGGGAGATGTACTGGTCTGCCAAACATATCATCTGTACATTCATTGAATGATAACTCTTCCGGTTTCTGTACACCTGTTCACTCCTGTGGGGGGGTACCAAAGCCACATGGGTTCCATCAATGGCACCTATGATGTTGGGGATATGTCCCAGGGCATAGAAATCACCTTTCACTGTAGACAAATTCTCCACCTGAGGGAAAACAATGTAGCTCCACATGTGTTTCAGAAGGGCAGACAATACTCTGGACAACACGTTGGAAAACATAGGCTGGGACATCCCTGATGCTACGGCCACTGTTGTTTGAAATGACCCACTTGCAAGGAAATGGAGCACTGACAGCACCTGCACTTGAGGGGGGATTCTTCTGGGATGGCGGATTGCGACATCAGGTCTGGCTCCAACTGGGTACACAATTCCTGGATTGTGGCAGGGTCAAGCCTGTATGTGATAATCACATGTCTTTTCTCCATTGTCGACAGGTCCACCAACGGTCAGTACACCGGAGGATGCTGTCATCTCCTCACATGTCCCAGCGGATGGTGCCTATGAAGGACAACAGCGAGCACATAGTCAAACAACTCAGAGGTACGTACACAAAGTTTACACAGAACACCATTCATACACAAAAAGTGGCCTGTATGTGTGTTGAGTCTAGGCCTAGGTATGTGTGACACAGTTGAAAATGCAGCAATGTGGGCCCCTGAAATGGGGGCTGCCTGACCTCTAAAGTGGGACAATGGGATGTGAGGTAACTGCGCTGGTGTTGTACACCATCGCAGTAGGCGGTCGAAGACCGCGGCACAATGCTGCATTGGTTAACATTGGACCCTATGGGTCCCAGGAGCCAATGACGATGTACGCCCCTCGGTGACGGTACGCACCGCCGCGGACGTGATCGACATTTTCTATCTGTTCAATCACTCGATACCTGATCTTTGACAGGAGAGGACCTACACTGCAAGTGCTGCTGTGACCACGGTCTGGAAGAGACAATGGCTCGAGTGTCTGGGGAAAGGGCCCCTGCCTTCACATCGGAGGAGTTGGAGAAACTTGTGGATGGGGTCCTCCCCCAGTACCCGCTACTCTATGGTCCTCCAGACAAACAGGTAAGTACACAGGGAGCATAATGTATGGGCTATGCCTGCATGGAGAGGGCTGGATGTAAGAAGGAAGGGGGAGAGTGCGGCATGCATGAAACGACGGTGAATGCATGTGCCACATGGCAAGGTTAGGGATGGTGGCCAATCACTTTGACGGTGCAGTTGGTAATAACTTACTCTTCCCCCTGTACATTTCATGTAGGTTAGTGCCCACCAGAAAAAAGATATTTGGCATGCCATCGTCAAGGACGTCCGGACCCTGGGGGTCTACCACAGGCGGAGCACCCACTGACGGAAAAGATGGGAGGAGACATTCGCCGCTGGAGCAAGAAGGCAGTGGAGGCTCAGCTGGGGATGGCCTCCCAACGTGGGAGGGGTGCCAGTCGCAACATGACCCCCCTGATGTTCAGGATCCTGGTGGTGGCCTACCCGGAGTTGGATGGGCGCTTGAGGACATCACGGCAGCAACAAGGGAGTGAGTACACTCGCATTCTGCTGACTTTGAGTGCAGTGGAGGAGTCTGGGTGGGGGAGGTGGGCTGTGGGTTTCCCTAGGCCAGGGCGAGTTCCGTAGGCAAGGTCCCTCTGTAAGGCAGGCCATGTGGCACACCACCCCACCTCTGTAGAGTGCCAAGTACACCTAGTCATGTCCCTCTGTCATCTATGTGTGCAGATGTCGTCCATAGCCTTGTAGGCCATTTCCCAGGAATTGAACAGTGAAGCCCAAGAGTGCGGCGTAGTGCAGGGGGCTTGTGTGTCTGTCGTGTCCGCCAACGGTAGCGGTAATGCATGCACTCAACATGTCTTTCTTTTGTCGTCGCCCCCCCTTTTAGTGGTCTCCCTGTTCTTGTGTGCATTAGCATCATCAGGCAGAGGAGCAGTGGCACCGGAGCACCAGGGGGCTGCATCCCACATGGCCATGGAGGGCCACACTACAGACTCTGACTTCACCAGTGGGACGGAGTGCGAGGGGACCTCCACGGCGTTGACAGGAGCTGAGACCAGTGACACAGACTCGTCCTCTGATGGGAGCTCCCTTGTGGTGGCAGCAACATCTGTGCCACCCCCATTTACAGGTACAGCCGCCACCACCCCTTCCAGCACCGCCCTCCCGGCCCCTCAGCCTTCGCCCGTGCCCGCTCACCCGGGAGGGTGGGCATCACCTTCGCCCCAGGCACCTCAGGCCCTGCCCCAGTCACCCCTTCTGCCCTCAGTGAGGAGGCCATTGACCTCCTCAGGTCCCTCACTGTTGGGCAGTCTACCATTTTGAATGCCATCCAGGGTGTAGAAAGGCAGTTGCAACAAACAAATGCATTCCTGGAGGGCATTCATTCTGGTCAGACGGCCCTTCAGCCAGTATTTCAGACTCTGGTCTCAGCACTGATGGCAGCCATTGTCCGTGTGTCTAGCCCCCCCCCCCATCTTCCTCTACCCCGACCCAATCCCCTGTACCCCAGCCTATCCCAAGCACACCTACGGACCAGCATGCACACACCTCAACACACAAGGGAAGGTCAGGCAAAATAAGCACCACACATCCCACAGGCACTCACGCAAGCATCACACACATGCAGACACACCAACATCCACTGCCTCCACTGTGTCCCCCTCCTCCTCGTCTCCCACCTCCCTCCCTGACTCGTCTACACTCACACCTGCATGCACTACCTCTACAGCCACTACACCCCTCTCCAGCACACCCACCACCACACCCCGCTCATGTGCAGTCACCACCTCCACTACCATTCACACGTCCCCTGTGTCCTCTCCCAGTGTGTCTGTGATGCCACCTCCCAAAGTACACAAACGCAGGCACACACCCACCCAACAGCCATCCACCTCACAACAGCCTCCAGCGCATGCACCTTCACCAAAAGTCAGCAAACGAACACCTCCTACAACCACCACCTCTTCCTCCACTCCCAAACGCCCTCCAGCTACCCGTCCCAGTGTGTCAAAAAAACTTTTCCTGTCCAACCTTGACCTCTTTCCCACACCTCCCCAACCCCGTCCATCTCAAAGGTCCCGAACTAGCACCTCAGCCACAACATCTCCGGGACCAGTGGTGCCTGTAGTCACCAGAATCTGGAGTGCACCGGCCACCAGGGCAGCCAGTGTGGCACGGAGCCACAGCACAGACAGTCCCCCACCTGTGAAGCATCAGAAGTTAGCCAGTGCCCGGCGGGAGAGGGGTAAGACTCCAGCCACCAAAGCCACTCCCAGGGGTCACGGTGGGAGTGTGGTGTCAGCTGTGACACCTTCCAAGGTGGGGAAGGGCCACAAGAAACCCGGCAAGTCTGGGAAGAGCAGCACGGCGGAGAAGACCGCCATCATCCCGCTGCCCATGAGGCCACCTCCAGAACCAGCCCAGCTGCCCAGGACAGGACCGCCAGCATCAGTCCAGCTGCCCAGGACAGGACCGCCAGCACCAGCCCACCTGCCCAGGACAGGACCACCACCACCAGCCCACCTGCCCAGTACAGGACCGCCAGCACCAGCCCACCTGCCCAGGACAGGACCGCCAGCACCAACCCACCTGCCCAGGAGGCCACCGCCAGCACAGGCCCAGCTGCCCAGGGGGCCACCGCCAACACAGGCCCAGCTGCCCAGGAGGCCACCGCCAGCACAGGCCCAGCTGCCCAGGGGGCCACCGCCAGCACAGGCCCAGCTGCCCAGGAGGCCACCGCCAGCACAGGCCCAGCTGTCCAGGAGGCCACCGCCAGCACAGGTCCAGCTGCCCAGGAGGCCACTGCCAGCACAGGCCCAGCTGCCCAGGAGGCCACCGCCAGCAAAATCCCCACTTGCCCAAGAAGGACCGCCAGAACAAGCCCCACTGGGCCATGAAGGACCACCAGCAAAAGCCCCGCTGTGCCATGAAGGACCGCCAGCAAAAGCCCCACTGGGCCATGAAGGACCGCTGACAAAAAGCCCCGCTGGACCATGAAGGACCGCCAGCAGCTGAGTCCCTTCAATGGAAACCACTGCCTCAAGCACCAATGCACAGGCCACCGCCGTCTCAAGCACCGCTGCACAGGGCACCGCCGTCTCAAGCACCGCTACACAGGGCACCGCCGTCTCAAGCACCGCTGAACAGGGCACCGCCGTCTCAAGCACCGCTGGCCCATGAGCGGCAAGGGCACTGATGCAACTGAGTACATCACGGGGTGAATGATGCACTTGGGCACAAAGCCCCCTCCAGAACCAGTCGAGAAAGGCATCCACTACCTCTGTCTTTGGCAGGATGAAGCACTCTGGGCACAGAGCCCCCTCCAGAACCAGTTTGAGACTGTCATCCACTTGAGAGACTGTGGCTTTGCACTCCCCAGGATTGAGCAGTGGGCAAACCACCCACTGTAGAGACTTTAGAGACTGTGGCTTTGCACTCCCCAGGATTGAACAGTGGGCAAACCACCCACTGTAGGGACTTGTGAGACTGTGGCTTTGCACTCCCCAGGATTGAACAGTAGGCAACCCACCCACTGTAGAGACTTGAGAGACTGTGGCTTTGCACTCCCCAGGATTGAACAGTGGGCAAACCACCCACTGTAGAGACTTGAGAGACTGTGGCTTTGCACTCCTGAGGATTGAACAGTGGGCATGTGGCCCCCTCGTGGATTTGGCGTCGTGCACTCAACCGGCTGAGTTGCCCCTCCTTTCCCTCCCCCTGAGGTGCCTGTTTAGTTGCTCTCTGATGCCCCAGCAGTGTTCTCTCCGTCATGGTCGGGGATCTTGTGTGGGCCTCGCCCATACCGTGTGGTCCCAGTGTTCCACGGACTTTATTAGAGCACTACCTGGACTACTATGCTTGGTATATATTTTATACATGGTGTATGTTTACATTTCTGCCTACTTGCATTTAATATATTACAATGGTTACACTCATTTTCTATTGTCTTTGCATTCTTCCAGGGGGTTTGGGGGTGTAACTGTGATGTATTGATATGCATTAGTGTGTGTGTTGTAGTGGGTGAGGGTGGGGGTGTTGCGTGTGTGTGTGTCCCTGTTTTTTCCCTCCCCCCTCCCCTGTGTCGTAGGTGCAGTAATCACGTGGTCTTTGCCGCTGGCATTCGTGCTCCTGGTAGAGGAGCAGGAAGACTATTGCAGGTAGAATTTGGAGTTCCGGATCCATGGCGTCCTCGTTCCTCATGGGGTGGGTAGAGGTGAGCGTTTTTCCTTCGGTATTCCTGTTTCCACCGTGTTTTTATCCGTGGTGAATCCGCCCCGGTAAAGGTGGCGGATTGGTAGGTTGTGATACTGTGGGCGGTACATTGTCCTCAACCTGTCTGTTGGCGGTGACCGCCAAGCTGTTTGTTTGTACCGCCGTGGTGGTTGGAGTGTTAAAGTGGCTGTCTTTGTTGGCAGTTTCCGCTGCGGTCGTAATAGCAAAATCTTTTCCGCCGGCCTGTTGGCGGTCTTACCGCCGCTTTATCCCCGTCCGGCAGGGTTGTAATGACCACCTATGTTAAGACATCTTTAAAATTTTTCACTCTTCACATGTGTGCTGAACAATGTAGCACACATGCAAAATGGGAAAAGTTGAAATAAATGAAAGCATTTGTGCTTTTTCATGCCAGCTTTGAAGTGGTGTTCATTTTTGTGAAAGTAGATAGAGTGTTGTGCCAAATATGGGAACACCCATGTATTACCCATGAAATGCCCCCTTGGCGCAGATAATGCAAAACAGAATTACTTTAGGCAACTTTCATGGGCAAAACAAGGCTTGCACTGGAAAGTAAATCCTACAAAGATATTTTGTTCAGGTTTGCTTCGGTTTTGTGACACAAAGCCAGAATAAAATGTTGGTAAATCTGTCCCTATATCTGTAACCTTGGTATATTTTAGTTATTACACTACATGCAAAACAACACATGTCATTTGAAATACATTTGGAGTAGATACTACTTAATAGCTTAGGAGAACCATGTTGACATGGGCTCTCATAAAGAATGATCTAAATTGTAATCCCCAAGGATACAGCTCCAGGCCATTCTTTGTAGCATAGAGTTAACAGACCTGGAATTACTGGTTCGAAAAATACTGACCTGGTAATGCTGGGCCCAGAAACTTTGGAACCAGAACTTTGTGTAATGCTGTGGGCAGTGATGTAACATAAAATGTTGCAGCCACCCTGCAGAATGTGCTGAGTCTCCCATATCCCATGAGTATACATTAGCCTTGAGTTGAATAGGGACTTTCCTGATGTTTTGGGGAGTCCTTCAAGGGTTGGGGCACCTTGCCCTGCAGGGGCTATGGAGATCTGTGCTATGCCTCTGGTTGTAGGATATGTAGGCAGCTACTGTTCCCAGCCCCCATGCGCTCTCCTCATAGGAGAGCAGTAAATGCTCCCCCATTTTGTCCCTCATCTGCTCTGTCCTTAACAACCCTCACCCCATGCCACCTTCTCCAGGTTCCAAAAATAGCCCCATAATTATTTACCACAGGCTCCAAGCAGAAAGTAAATGGGTACCTATTTTGGCCTGTTATTTCTCCTGGAAGTGGGAACCACATGCAGAATTGTTGCCAGTATTTTTGGGTCTGCATGTCATTTCCCATTTCGGGGGAAGTCCGCAGTGACTCCTTGTTGGGAGGCAGCACACTTTCTAAGCTCATGGCTAGTCGTTTCTTTTGCAACCTCTTCTAACACATAGTGGGATAAAGATCCACTCAGAGCTACTCAGAGTTTCTGAATCAATCCTCAAAGGAGGAAAGACTTTGAGAAATGCAAACTGAAAATGTAAAAAGTGCATGTAAATTTGTGCTTGGCTCTTACTTTAGAAGCTTTCTCTCAGAGCACTGGATGCTGGAAGGAGACTCAGTGCAGCAATGAAGAATTACATGATACCAGGTTGGGAGACACAGTGGAGCGGAGTCACGAAACTGCAGGAACTGTGCTTGTCTGAGGTTAGGGAACTGCTGAAGAAGGAATATTTGTCATGAACTCTTCACTTTTACAGTAGCCGAGAACCCATGTACAAAGTACCCAACCCCCATTGCACAGAAGGCCAAAACTGTTGTTCCAGGGAGCTGCCTAGAGTAGAGTTATTGGTAGATCATAGTAGTGCAAAGTAGGTAGTAGCTGAGAAACAGTAGTTTGGCCTTTTGAGAATACACTGGCCCCTTCAAGACGGGATCATCTGGGAGAGTGTGAAAAAAAAGAAAAGCATCCCAATGTTTTAGCCCATAATTAAGAACAGCAACAACAAATGGATCTTGGTAAGATGAAAAGCAGTTGGAGTGAGAGAGTCAATCGTTAAGGTTTGCACAAACCCTGGTGGCTTTCAAAAGAAAAAAGTTCAGAAGAGGAGAAATTAACTCAGCTCTCCAGCTCAACATGCCTGCGGAAGTTCCTTAAGTGAGGAGCCTGCAAAAACACAAGCACTGGAGTGGAGTTCTGGCCATAACAGGGAATGACAAAGGGCTTCAGAAACATGCCCAGAATAGGTAGATACACCACTCCTGCAACATGGTAAGTAGAAAACTGGCTACTGCACCCCCTCCAGCCTAAAGTCAGCTGGACTCCTCAGAGGTGGCAACGATTGTACAAGTGATCCCAACTTTCCGTGAGGCAGTAGGAATAAAAATAGGGGAAGTGGGAGCTGATGTTACCCTGCTCTGCCAGGAACTCTATAATGTGGGTGGGTGGGTCACTGAGGAAGAAGGTACGGTCTCAACCCTGGAAGATGATGTGACTGATCTCAACGCACAGGTGACTAGTCTACTATCTGCTACCCTCATGCTGACAGCCTGAGCAGATGTCCATTCCACCAATCTATGCTTTGTGGGATTCCCAGAAAGAGCCAAAAACCTGGAAACCTTCCTGGATACATAGATCAGTTCCTGGATTCCGGAGGACACCTTGTTCCCTTGGTTTGTCACAGAGCAGGCAAACCAGGCTGTGGCCCTGCAGCACCCACTGGGAGTACCCCTGAGTCCCATAATTGCCACAATTCTGCACGTCTATAATCAAGACAACATCCTGCAAGCTGTGAGGGCAATGGGAGCTCTACACTTTCACTCGGCTCGCATCATGATTTTTCCCAACTATAATAAGTGGCCAGAAACAATGTAAATCACTCCACTCCATGAGAAATGTCCATGCAGCATATGCCGATCTTCCAAGCAAAACCAAACCCAGCTTACGTTTTGAGACTCCTGAGGAGGAATGGACATGGGCTGTGCCACCATCACAACCCTCGGGTCTTGCAACTAGAATCCACCAACTGCTGACATCTAGCAGCCACTCATTGAAGTTTCAACCACAAAGGACATCAAGGTCCAGGAGGGAAAGTGGGCAATAAATACCATCCACAGAATGGGGTCACTTCATTAATGTTCAGTTTCCTTTGCAGTTCCTCCCAGAGTCCCAGGTGGCCCAGGAAACCTCACCTGAGGTTACTTCAGAGGAAGATGGCTCGTTTGGTGTGTCCTTGGTGCCAGGACGCTCCTGGTGTTAACCACAAACTGAAGATGCAGCCTAGAGCAGGTCTAGTCTTACCAGTTTTACCACTGTGCACAGAAGGTTCTTTAAAAATGACAGCATGGAATCCTGTTCAAGAAGAGGTTCACCTCTAATGAGATGGTATGTATTGCATAGCAGTGATATTATTTTGGGGTGACATACTTCTAGGGTGGAACTGTGGTGTGGGGGGATTTGAGGGGATTGGTACATATCATAGTTTATGCTTTTGCAGTTGGTTGGTGTTAGAAATAGGGTCTTTGGTTGGCAGTCAGGTTACCCCTGTCCAAGCAAGGACCCTCACTCTAGTCAGGGTAAGTCACACAGAATCCAAATTATACTTTGCCCACCCTCTGGTAGCTTGGCACTGAGCAGTCAGGCTTAACTTAGACACAATGTGTAAATTATTTGTGCAATAAATCATGCAATAACACAGTAAAACACCACAGAAAATACACCGGCAGGCGCTCTGTCGATTCCTCTCAGGAAGTCGGCTTGATCGTCTGGCCTGGCTGTGGGTTGATCCAGTTGGCCGTGCGTTGAATTTCCAGTCACTACACTGGTGCTGTGTCGATCTTCTCCTTGGAAAGTCGGGCTGCTTCGGTCCGGTTCGGCATGCAGTGATTTTCTCACCACAGTGTGCGTCAATTTTCACCGCACTGCACTTTCTTCTTGCAGGAATGAAGTCTTTTTGGTCCTAAGACTTCAGGGAACAGGAGGCAAGCTTTATCCAAGCCCTTGGAGAACACTTCTCAGCACAGCTAGAGAGCAGCAAGGCAGCAAGGCAGCAGGGCAACAGCAAGGCAGCAGTCCTTCTTAGAAAGCAGTCAGGTGAGTCCTTTGGGCAGCCAGCCAGTGCTTCTTGGCAGGTTGCAGGTTCTGGTTCAGGGTTCTTCTTCAGGAAGTCTCTGTAACAAGAGTGTTTTGTTATGAAGTGTCTAAGTTGATAGGTTGAGAGACCCTACTTAAATACCAAAATGTGCCCTTGAAGTGGGGGAGACTTCAAAGACTGGCTTAGAAGTGCACAAGGTCCCCTTTCAGTTCCATCCAGGTTACTGTCCTTTGACATGTAAGTGTCAGGCCCTCCACCCTTCCAGCCCAGGAAGACCCATTCAATTTGCAGATGAATGCAAGTGTGACTGAGCATACTGTGTTTGGGGTTGTCTGAGTGAATGCACAAGGGAGCTGTCAACTAAACCTAGCCAGACGTGGATTGGAAGGCACAGAAGTATTTAAGTGTAGAGAAATGCTCACTTTCTAAAAGTAGCATTTCTAAAATAGTAATATAAAATCCAACTTCACAATTAAGCAGGATTTTGTATCACCATTCTGGCCATACTAAATATGACCTGGCTACTCCTTTCACATCAGGATCTACCACTCAAACAGTATGTGAGGGTAGCCCTAATGCTATCCTATGAAAGGAGTAGGCCTCACAGCAGTGTAAAACTAATTAAGGGTTTTTTCACTACAAGGACATATAGAACACACATGTTCATGTCCTGCCTTTTACCTACATAGCACCCTGCCCTATGGGCTACCTAGGGCCTACCTTAGGGGTGACTTATATGTAGAAAAAGTGTTTTAGGCTTGGCAAGTACTTTTAAATGCCAAGTCGAAGTGGCAGTGAAACTGCACAAAGAGGAACTGCAGAGGCAGGCCTGAGACATGGTTAGGGAGCTACTTATGTGGGTGGCACAACCAATGCTGCAGCCCACTAGTGGCATTTAATTTACAGGCTCTGGGCACATGTAGTGCACTTCACTAGGGACTTACAAGTAAATTTATTATGCCAGTTGGGTATGAGCCAATGTCACATGTTTTAAGGAGAGACCATATGGACTTTAGTGCTGATTTGCAGTGGTAAAGTGTGCAGCGTCCTAAAGCCAGCAGAAATTAGGTAAAAAAAAAGAGAAAGAGGAAGGCAAAATGTTTGGGGGTGACCCTGCAGAAAGGCCATTTCCAACTGTTTTGAAATGTTGTTTCTACACACATTCACTGCCATACACCATATGCCTCTACTTTGTAAGGTGTTGGACACCCCTGGGGGCGCTATCATGACTTACCAACCCATGCACCATATGATTGACTTCCAGATTCTGTCTTGGAATGTCAGTGGTCTCCTTGATTATATTAAACACCCAGTAGTCCTTTGGTGTGCCAAACAACCACACCAGAAATAATACTACTACTACAGATTTTTTTTTTTACTGGGTTACAGTTGCCCCTTTCTATTTAGATTTAGCTATGATTGTGTCTTTCTTGCCAGTTTCATTTGAGGTTCTGGGGGAGTGGTCATCCTCCTACCTGAACATTTGCTACAGGTGGTGACGTGCGCACTTTGGAACCCACACAGTTGCTACATAGGGATTGGAGGACTGCTAGGAGGGAAACACTGTAATATTCTAAGCATTTACATCCCATCCCATCTCCAGACACAAGCCCTAGAGGCAATATGGATGTGGTGGAGGAGTTACCACTTGAGATCCAATTCTTGGGAGAGACTTCAACACTGTGCCGCACCCAGAGTGTAACACTTCATGTCTCCCTACTAGACAAACCTTGGATAAATCTTAAGATCTGGATGGAGTCCCTGGGAATCTGTGACACAGGAAGATCTCGGCACCCCTGTGCAATGGGATACACATACACTTCATCCTCAGCTAAAACCCACTCATGCATATATCTCTTACTACTCCCAGCCAAAGACATGCACCACACAACAGTAGCGAATATCCTTCTGAGACGGATCACCGATCTCTCACCAGTCACATTACACATAGGGACTCCCCAACACTCAAGTGCCTGCCATGGTGTCTTAATGCCTGGTTTCTGGTGGCTGACTAGTTTGCAACCCACTTAGTCTTGGAGTTCAAGTCCTATTTTTCAACAAACAAAGAATTGATGGAAGCAGCTACCACACTATGGATAGCTAGCAAAACAACAATTTGGGAGGAGACTAAAGCATAACTCAGGTAGGCCAACAGAGCAACCATAGCCCAGGCACCGAATCGAGGCTCAGATCCTGGAAATAGAGACAAAAAGCTTCTCTGAAGTACGGGGACAAGAGAAGAAAGTTCCTTTACTGGTTGGCCACAAGAGGGAGGGACTCTATCCTGACCCCTACCTCACAGACCATACAGGTTAGCGTGTACACCCATCTGTTGAGATTGCAGAAACATTTGCTAGCTACTAAAGACAATTATATGCCCCTCAAACAAAGCCCATCCAGGAATGGGTTCAACAACTCCTTGCTGAAACATTTCTTCCTCATCTCATGAACACCCAAAGAGAAGATCCAGATGCCCCCCCTTTCGATTGATGAGATAGGAGAGACACTGCATGACCTGTATTCTGGCAAAACACTTGGGTCTGAAGCTCTCTTCTTGAATATAACAGTAAATGTTGGGACATTCCTGCCATACATGTGCTCAGGCTTCATATAGAGGCAGTCAGTAAAGATGTTTCCCATCTGACTTGGATCTGACTGCTGTAGTGGTATTCCCTAAAGCCAGCTACCCAGCGAACAACTGCACTGCCTACAGCGTATTGTAGGAGGCTAGCCTGGTTTGTAGTGAGTACCAAAGGTACTTCCACCTTATACCAGGTCCAGTTATCCCTTATTAGTGAAATGTAGTCAGTGTCTTTAGGCAGAGCAGCCAATGGTGAACTAGGAGACATGCAAAGCTCTTTGAATACCACTGCAGTCATACAGTACTTACACACATGAAAGACAATGTTCAGTGTTACAAAAATAAAAAGGCACTTTATTTTAGTCGCACAATGCCAAAAATACTTTGGAGACTATACTCCCTTAGGATGTAAGAAATTTACACAAAATATATACTAGTAACCAAAAACAGGTAAGAACACAGTGAGAAAACAGTCCAAACAGTGAAAATCCCAATAGGTTGCAATGGGCCTAGGGGGAACACAAACGATATACTAAACTAGTGGAATGCGAAGTCAGTTTCCCACCTAGGCAAGTGTAGGGTGCAGAGGGCTGCTACCCCACCCCTGGGCCCAGGAAAGCAGGAGTAAAACACATCAAGTTTCCTAAACCACACTAGGAGTCGTAATAGAAGATAATGCAAGAACCAGAAGAGACTGCAAGACACAAATGATGGATTCCTGGACCTGAAGACCTGTGGAAGAAGGGGACCAGGTCCAAGAAGCGCTGAAGAGTCCAGGGAGAACAGGAGCCCCTGCTAACCCGGATGAAGGTGCAAAAGAAGAACCACAGATGAGAAGACAAAGTCAGTATTGCACCAAAGAAGCCAGATGCGGGTTCCTGGTTGATGCAGAGGATGTCCCACGCCGGATCGATGAATGCAGTCTGATTTGCGTCACTGGATTCTGCCAACAAGACTTGGCACCCGCAAAGTTCACGGTTAGCAGAAAATGGCACTTCCTGGGACCAGGAGGGACCTGGTGGCCTCTACCCAGGAGGGGAAGACAGAGGGGACTCACAGCAACTCAGAGAGCCCTCAGAAGACCAAGCAGCATGTACAGGAGTCCCACAGTACAGGGACAAAGGAGGTGCAAATGCAAATGGAGACACAGGCAGCACAACACAAAGGACTCCCACGCCGCCGTAGAACCACTCTCAGTGCGTCACAGGATGGAGTGCTGGGGGTCTAAGCTGTGCTGTGCACGAAGAACTTCTTGGAAGGTCGTACACAAGCCTTGGCAAAAGCAAGTCACGCAGTTCATGGGGTACTGTCTTGCCTGGGAAGGCAAGCTCTTACCTCCATCAAAGTTGGATAGCTGGACTTTGGGACTGCTGGAGTCACTTCAGTCGACCACCCGTGTTGCTGGATCTATGCCTGTTATCTGGAAAGGGAACAGAAGTTACCAGTCATCGCTGCAGAGAGGTGCCTCCTGAAGCAGGGAAGTGACTCTGTCACACCATGGGAGATTCATTTGGTTCTTCTGGTGCAGGCTGAAGACAGTTGGAGAGACCCTAAATAGTCCTGAGAGGGGGATCGGTCACCTAACCAGGTAACCACCTATCAGGAGGGGTCGCTGATGTCCCCTACAGTCACTGGCCACTTAGATGCACCCAGAGTGCCCCACCACCTTGGAATCCAGGATGGAAAAAGCCAGGGACACTCTGAAGGAGCTCTGGGCGCCACCCCTGGTGTTATGGATAGGGAAGTGGTAAATCCAATTTTCTTTGTCAGTTTCACACCAGAGCAGGGACTGGGGGTCCCTGAACCTGTGCAGACTGGATTATGCAAAGATGGCACCGTATGTACCCTTCAAAGCATGCCTGTAACACCTAATTCCAAAGGGAGAGGGTGTAACACCCCTCTCCTAAAGCAAATGCATTGTTCTTCCTTCCTTGGATTGAGCTGCTCAAGCCCAGGGGGGCATAAGCCTGTCTGTGAGGTGGCAGCAGCTGGGGCTGCAGTGAAAACCTCACAAGGCTGGTATGGCAGTAATGGGGGTCCACTGTGGAGCCCCCAGAGTGCATGGGATTGTGCAACCAATACTCAGTATTAGGGTACAATTCCCAGTTGTTAGACACGTTACATGGCCATATTCGTAGTTACCATTGTGAAGCTGTACTTAGGTATTGACCTATGTGCAGTGCACACATAAAATGGTGTCCCGCACTCACAAAGTCCGGGAAAATAGGCCTGGACAATGTGGGGGCACCTCTGCTAGTGCAGGGGTGCTCTCACACACGGGTACTTTGCATCCAGCCTTCAGGCTCTGAAGGCCTGACATGTAGGTGACTTATAAGTGACCTGGTGCAGGGAAAATGGTTGTGAAAAAGTGCATGCACTTTTTCACATAGGCTGCAATGGGAGTCCTGTAGAAGCCTTTGTATGGGCTCCTTATGGGCGGCAAAAGAAATGCTGCAGCCCATAAGGATCCCTTGGAACCCCAATGCCCTGGGTACCTCTGTACCATATACTAGGGACTTAAAATAGGGGGCAAGTATGCAACTTTAGAGTGAAATACTGATTTACAAGTATGTAAGGATAAATTTGGAACCAGAGAGAGCATAAGCACGGGGGTCCTGCTGAGCCCAGTGACACAGTAAAGCATACTGATGAAAACAATGAAACATACTGACAAGTAGGCCACAAACCATAAGCACTGGGGTCCTGGATACAGTTCTCCAAGTTATAGGCTTTGAACCCAAATATCGGGGATATTTCGAGTATTTGTATAATGAACCTGTGTCACAGGTCCTCAAAAACGGAGTACTGTTGTCCACATTTCCGATTCAAGGGGGCAAGAGGCTGGGGTGTGCACTCCCTCCCTTCCTTGTCACCCTTGCTATTAATCCACTGACCAAGCTGACACAATGCCCAAGTGCATGGGTGGAAGCGGGGTGACTTGCTAGAGGACACAACTGTAATGTACGTGACTAGTCATTTTTCTCTCTACTCCTCAGGAGTCAGGACCTATACTCCTAGAACACCTGAAGATATACGAAGAAGCCTTTGGACTCAGAGTAATTGTAGTAAATCCCTCTTAATCCCACTAAAGGGAGATAATGCCACTGTCACATGGCAGTTGGATATCCCTATCCAGCGCCAAAGTTTTAAATACCTAGAGGTGCACATAACTGTAGGGCCCGAACTCACCTGTACACTTAACCTCATCCCCTCTCCTTAGTAAGACCAGCCGGAACTTTCATAGCTGATCTATGCTCCAGTTGAATGTAATGGTATGGGCAGGGTAACCCTTGTCAAAATGATGATGCTCATGCTCCTCCAGTATGTACAGCAGAACTTACCACTTCCTATTACAACTAGTTGGTTCACTTGTGTGGCAGCCTTTATCCACTGAATCCTATGGAGGTGCTGGCTCCCATGCGTTGCCCATGACAAGTGCCAACTAAGGGTTAATGATGGGTGTTTAGGGGCAGCAGACACTAAACTGTACCACTGAGCCTCTCAACTCCTTGTCATTAATGACTGATTGAACTGAAGATGGAGTGACCTGACATATAAAATGGAATCAGCTTTTTTAGGCCTTGATAATCTAAGGGACATGTTATCTGGATAGCCCATCCCATCACACACCCTAGAAATCATGAGTGGTGCTCCTGATTTGGTAAGCTACAACAAATTCAGGGGGTGGGACACAAGACTAATATAGCAAATTCCCCTATGGAGCGGTTGTTGGCTACATCAGACTGCCCGGTGAAGTCCAAAATATGGATTACCACCCTAAAGAACACCTGGAGTGAGTCTCACATAATGTCATTTCAAGAGCTACAGATGCAATTCAAACTCTCACATACTCAGTTCCACAAGTACCTCCAATTTCACCATGCACTGGCGAGTCATTCAGCAGAACATTGTGATTTACCAGACTTCAGCCTAATAACAGCCAAACTACTAATAGGTCATTTGGGTCATGGTTGTATAACTCAGATTTACTGTTCATTAAGATGCAATGCCCCAGCACACTCTGGAACCTTCAACACAAGTGGGAGCAGTGGGTGGGTGCCCTAGATGATACACATTGGGAAAAGGCATGTTTGGCCTTTCGAGTGATTGTAATATCCTCAGCCTCTGGCTTATTCCACTACACTATTTACGCACAACCTGTCTCACAGAGCAATAGTGTGGTTGAGCCAGAATACTCACTGACCCCAAATGTGCCAGTTGCATGTACCCCGAAGCAGACTTCTTCCATATGATGTGGCAATGCCTGACTACAGTACAATAATGAAAGCAGATCTCCTGTACCTGTAACACGAGTGCTGGAGCGACAACGTAAACTGTCAACAAAGGTGGCTCTAGGACATGGAAGGTGCCCAAGGAGACTGAATGCTTACCAAGATGGCAACAATTGTCACCAAGTGGGACATTGCACATAAGTCGACTTCTTGGGGCCCACCAACCCGGTCTGACTGGTAACTGCTGATGGACTGATGGGCTAATCGAGAAGAGCCTATATACACAGTCAGAGGGAATCCAAATAAATACCATAAAATATACATGAGATGGTGGGCATACTATAGACTAAATGAGTAATGAACCTAGGGTTTACCAAAAATGTCACACAGCACACTATGGGGGTCATTCTAACTCTGGCGGGCGGCGGAGGCCGCCCGCCAGAGTTCCCCCTCCAGAACACCGCTCCGCGGTCCGAAGACCGCTGCGGTGATTCTGTGTTTCCCGCTGGGCTGGCGGGCGACCGCCAGAAGGCCGCCCGCCAGCCCAGCGGGAAACCCCTTCCCACGAGGAAGCCGGCTGCCAATGGAGCCGGCGGAGTGGGAAAGGTGCGACGGGTGCAGTTGCACCCGTTGCGAATTTCAGTGTCTGCTAAGCAGACACTGAAATTCTTTGTGGGGCCCTCTTACGGGGGCCCCTGCAGTGCCCATGCCATTGGCATGGGCACTGCAGGGGCCCCCAGGGGCCCCACGACACCCCATACCGCCATCCTGTTCCTGGCGGGCGAACCGCCAGGAACAGGATGGCGGTATGGGGTGTCGGAATCCCCATGGCAGCGCAGCAAGCTGCGCCGCCATGGAGGATTCAGCAGGGCAGCGGAAAACCGGCAGGACACTGCCGGTTTTCCTGTTCTGACCGTGGCCATACCGCCGCGGTCAGAATGCCCTGCGGAGCACCGCCAGCCTGTTGGCGGTGCTCCAGCCTACCCTGGCCCCGGCGGTCCTTGACCGCCGGGGTCAGAATGACCCCCTATGTCACCTTGTTGCGCAGGATGACAGAGACAGAGCAGGAATGCGCCCTAGCTTATATTATAAGGCACATTCCTGCTGTTTCCCAGGGCCCGTGCACAATGTGCTGCCTAGCATCAAAGCAGGCACTCTTGCACTATGGTGCATGCATTGTAGTAGGATTGTTTTTGTGCAGTAAGGATACTCTTCCTGCACAAAAACAATCCTCTGTGACATGATCCTCTTTCCATGTGTGCTGCATAATGAAGCACACATAGATGAAACAACCAGGAGAAAAAACTCAGAGAAATAAACCCCTTTATGTCTCACCTGCAGAGGGGTACCAGTTTTGGCACATTCCCATGTCTACCCCTTATCTGGGAGTGGGTCAGCATCCATGGGTGTTGCATGGGAACCCCTGCGTCTCTCCCATGGAATGCCTCCCTGGAGCAGAGTAACACAACGCAGCGACTGGCTCTGCAATGCATCATTCTAGATTTATCAAGCTACTGAGGGCCATGCAAGGTGGCCTTGCGTGCCTTGCTTTGAAAAAACACACTTTAACGGTTATGTCACTTTTGCACCCCGTTTCATGGTGCAAAAGTGATACAACCCTATAACAAGTCTGCTTCTTCATGTTGTGTTGGCTTTGTACACAGATTGGCGTAAATAATGGGGTGGGACGAATGCACTGTTATTTCCTTGTGCTATGTTTGATGTACATGCTCACATTAAAATCAATAAAATATCACTATGAAAAAAAGATTTAATTCATAAAGAATGCCAACATCTGATGAAAAGTCAAGATGATTAAATCATTTGGCTTTAATTCTAATTGTTATTTCACCGATCTTTCTTCTTTCTGGATACATCACAAGCTTGGTTTTAATCAGCCACAAGGTTGACACTCTCGACCTGCACCAGTACTTCCTGTGGTATTTCAGACATAGCCAGGTTTTCCAACAAAAATCTATTCACCTCTATTTGCTTTTGCAGGAGTTACCTCCATTCCTAAAGGTTTACATTAACAGAATTTCGCACATTCACGTTAGGGTGAAATAGACAAGTATTAATGATGTAACAGATCTTTCACTGCAAAGTGCCCATTAATAACGTTAGCTCCTCATTGCTGAGAATCTTTGTGTTTATTTGTATTGCAAAATATGGCAACATGATACATACGCTGGCTTATATTAGAGAATGTGAATGATTGATAACATTGCCACGGGTAAAGAGCCCCACATTTTAAGCCTTATCTACGCTGACAAATGTCCTAATATAAATAAAACATTACATTCCTACAGTCAACAGTTCATAAAGGAATATTAGATGTCAAACCTGCCCTTAAGTGTAGTCACATTATATAGTCCAACAGTCACCAGACCACATGATGCAGGTGCATTGTTGTTGCTTCTTTAATAAGATCCAGCATCTCAATAAATCACTGCAAAACATGTATAATATTGGCGCTCATGCTTATCCCTTAAACGGAACTCAGTACTAAATAGTGGTGGCACATGAACAAATTAGTGTAGAAATGATTATGCCAGCCTATCTGTCCCTCAAACGCACAATACTGATGTATTCACTATTCCTATGAGCATAAAAGAGGTTGCATTCATGCATGTCTTTGTCAAGGATCTCTGAGTGTAGTCTGTACAAAATTTGAACTCCAGGCATTCGGGCAGGCAAGAAGGGTGACATGTGGAGGTGGGCAGTACATCTACCCATCTCCACATGCCTCCCTTTCGCTCATCTCTTGCTTCTTTCAAATCATGTAGAGATTCGAGGAAGAGGTTTTCTAGATTGTTAAGCCACTCACTACGCCTGCACAAAAGAAATACATTGGGGCATATTGATAACCCCCCAGCACCACCTTGCACCACATTAGCGTCATTTTGTCACGCTAATGTAGCCCAACAAAGAATGTATTTCGCCACTTTGTAACTCTTTGTGTTACATTATACTTGCCCCAAGTATAATGTATGCAAAGAAGGCATTACCCCTTTGGGGGGGGGGGCGAAAAAATGGCACAAGGAAATCTAAGGGATTTCCTTGTGTCATTTTGTATGGCACTTTTAATACCTGCTCAGAGCAAGCATTAGAAGGGGGCTTACATTATTTATGGTGGGCCTGTATGTACTCTGCAGGAGTAGCACCAATATTTTGGCACTACTCCTGCAGAGTACATCGTTAGCATCATAAAAAATTATGCAATTGCCCCCTACCCTGCGCCATGGTGTGCAGTATTTTAAATATGGCGGACACATGGTGGCAGCAGGGGGGCACTAAGGGGTGCAGAGAAAGTGAAGCTGCACTAGGTGCAGTGCCACTTACTATAAATCTGCCCCATTATGTGTAACTGATGACGGTGGGAGTGACACCAGCAGACAGGTTCTAAGTTTAGGGTATCTCCCCTGGCACTATGACTGCCACAGTTTTTTTTACCAAGACCACAATGTAAATCATGGCAGTCTAGAACTGTAAAAGTCCTTAATTGTGGACTATGCATTTAATTGGGCATGTAGTGGGTCTGTCTTTGGAAATGACAAATGTGCTGACAGGTGTACTGTGCCATTATGGAGGAGCAGACATTGGTATTGCTTTTCTCTGTTAAAACTCAGGCCCTTATTATGACTGCGCCGGTCTTTTCCCAAAGCCGCCGCAGCCGCCGGAAAACCGTCAGTGCTGGTGGTCTACTAACCACCATTTTATGACTGCCACTGGATATCCGCACTGCCGGCGATCTGATGTCTGGCGGCATTCACTACGGCGGTCAACGGCGAATAGGCGGTTCCACTGCCCACGCCAGTAATTCTGCGTGGTGGTCTTTTTCTGGGGTGGCAGTGCCGGCAGTGGGAGCACTGGGTCCCATCCCCTAACAGAGGAGCATCTCTTCAGATGAGGTGAGTGTGAATGGGTGTGTCTGAGTGTGTGAATGATGTGTGTCATGAACTTGGGGTGGAGGGGGAGTGATTGTGCAGGTGTGCCAATGTGTCTGTATGTAAATGTGGTGATGCATGTGTGTATGTATGTGGACAGGGGGTGGCGGGGTCTGCATGGGTGAATGTGTGAGGGGTAAGGGGCGTGTGAGTGACTGCGTGCATGCAGGTGCGTGTAAGTTTGTATATGTTTATGATGTGTGTGTGTGCAATGTGGTACGATTGGAGTGGGGGGGTGTGGTTGTGTGAAGAAGAGTGATAGGGTGAGGGTTGTGTATGAATGTATATAGTTGAAGGGAGGGAGTGGAGAGACGAAGAGCTTATGCATGCATGTGCAATGTGTATGGGTATGTATGCGTGTCTATGGTGGTAAATGTATTGAGTGCTTGTGTTAGTGGGCAGTTTGGCAGGGGCCATACCACTGCGGTCGTAATACGGCGGTCTGCACTGCTGGTCCCCTGGTGGTGAGACCACCACCCAGACGGGTCATAATGAGGGCCATAGATTGGAACCTAAAAAAAATTGTATATGGATCAGTACTAATGCCATCTTCTATCTTAACACTGACAAATCTCAACATTGGATCCCAAAATAAGTTTAGACTGAGGCAACAACCTATTATGTGTCACCAATCCCAATACCACCAACTGGATATCCATGTTGAATTGTCGGAAGTTCCAGGGATAACACAGAATGCATTGGGGACATGGGAGAACACAGGTCAGGTCTCTCTAGTGACCTGGATTTTGCTAGCTGGTCCTGAATTGAATACCATAGCAGCAGAGGTGTTAAAATATAATTGCCTGAGGGTTTGTGTGAATTCCGTGGGGATCCTTAGCAGAATAAGAACTAGTCCTTCCCAATAACTGAAAGTCTTCACAGCATTGAACATAATGAAGACAGCCTTTTGTAGATTAAATGAAAATTAATCAATGGGTTCTATTAAAAATTAGTATTCAAAATAATCTGTCAGCTGAGTAAGAGATCTCGCTGATCCCTGATCTGGGTGAAACCACTCAGATCTGTGAGGCACGTTGCTAAATTTTCACTAATATTTTATAATCAGTATTTAAAAGACATATCAGCCAATATGACCATTGGCCTTGGGGTTTCTTCTTTTTTTTAAAGAAAGCTAGCAACCACATCCTCGTAAAAGGAATTTTGAATAGAGCTATCTTTCAAAACATCATTTTAAAGTGTACATCAGAAATCTTTCAAATGTGGGAAAAGCCTTTAACAGTCTGATGGTAAACTTTGGTTACTTGTAACCTTACCAATCTCTACCCTCTCTAAAGCAAAGAGTAATTCAAATTCATAGACGGAACTAACTAGCTCTAATACCTATTGCAAAGACAGTTTTGCAATGTGCATTTGTGCCTGATACATTTAACTCTTCTGATGTCATATTGAAATTTAAAATGAAATATCAACACATTTTCTTTTTTGTGGTTTGAGCTTGTTTATTTTTCTCAAAAACACTGATGATTCCAATGAATATGAACAATAGTTAAAGTAATTTCTTGTGGCATTATCTGACATACCAGCTCTAAAGTCCATGTCATAGTATCATATATCAAACAAGTGAACATTCATGTTTTATAGTGGAAAGTGGTGTTTGAGTTAGGGTTGATTCCTCACCTCCGCTGAGTCTCAAGATATCTGACAGTAGTGCTCAAAATGTTCATATCTTCAAAGTCTTGAAGAAGACAGTGTCATAGTAGGTGTTCAAGCATGTCTTCCTATCCATCTCCTGCATTTTCTCAAGTCTCAGTGGACCAGAGTGAGCCAGGAAAGGAGTGTCAGATATTTCTTACTATTACCTCATCTGCTTCCCACTGGGCTGTGCAAACCAGAGGCAAATACGGACATTACTCTTTGCTCATCATTTGTTCTCACCTGCATTTTGACTTCTCTTTGCTCTCCAATAGAGAGATGAGAGCACGGAGCTTCAGCAGGAAGATGGTGTGAAACACAGGTAGACTTGTGGAAAAGTGGCAGGATACAAGGTAGCTAGTTAAATATTTTGCCGGGGGTTACTGAGAAAGGAAGTGTAGAATGGTAAAGCGCTAGGTGACCTCTTCAGGTATATCTTGAGATATGTTTGGGAAACTGTGCTAGGTGTGGGTATTATAATTTCCAAACACTTCTCTCTGATTTACACATATATACTCAACATTGAAATTTGTCTGGTTTGAAGGAGAATCTACAGTGGCATGGCACATTCACAAAGAAAAGCCCATGACCTATTGGATCAATGGCATATAACATTATTGATTCACAAAAATAATAGAAAAAAACATTTTGTGTGCAAACATATCGACATGCTATACTTAATTATTAATAGAAATATATATATGACTAAATGTAGTTAAAAATATCTATTCCTCCGAATGTCGAAACCACAAATATAGAAAATAAATATATTGATACTTATAATAAATATATAAAAAGTCAAAAATATCAAGACACAATATTGACTATTTTAATATCACAGCAACAAAGCAAAATAATGTAACTATAATTTACTTTAAGGAACAAATAGAATCGGTCTCTATATAAATGAATACATTGTTTATCTACATTATTTACATTTTGTAACAATACAATAAACTTTAAACTTTAAGCACACAAAAAATAAGATGCATTTCAAAACATCAAATAATCAACAAACCAAAATCATAGCTAAAATTAATTTAAAAGAAATAACATTATTAAATAAAATGAAACATCAGAAACACAATCAAAATTACACAAAAACAGAAGTGCACATTTCACATTAAAACAAAAACGCAAATTAGCATTCACTGTATAAAGTAATAACCGCTAAAATAATTCAAGCTAAACAAATGTGAACCAATAAAATCACCAGTAAATCAAACTAATCAATAAGAATAAGAAATAAATAAACATACAATATAAAAGGAACAGAAAATGTCAACACTTACCACATCAAAACCTCTAAAGCTGCAAGCTGATGACATTCTGCAGGATTGCCAACATATACCAAAAAGGAAACTGCCTTCACAAGAAATTAAACATGTATTTTAACACCGCAGAAAGTAACCTATTGAAAAAATAACTAACCAAACTATCTATTTTTATTTCGATACCAAACACCATCTAGAACTTACAGACCCAGCGAAGAAATTCAACAATCCAACACCTGAAAAAAGCACATAAAAAGTAAGTGCCAAAAATACTCTTAAATATCAACTAAACCTTCAATGTCAAAAATAAAATTAAAAGCCCTCAATCCCAACAAACTACCCAGGATTAAATGTTTAAACTATAAGCCATCAAATATTTCCTTTAGCAGAAAATAAACTACACAATCAAGTTTAGAATAACATCAACCTAAACTTGAAAAAGAACTGCAATTATAATCAACAACACATATGAGAGTATAACATGCAGAATGATTGTTGTAATATTTTATGTGAATTTGCAAAGCAACTTTCATATAGAACAATTCATTTAAGCGTATTATTAACCCATTTGAAACTATTTGCAAACTGAAGGACATTCAAGTAAAATGTCCATCAAAATATATTAAAAATTTCACAATAAAGAATTTGTCAAAAAAGTGGTTAAAAAACTCAGCAAGCTCTGAGAAATTCCTCAAGTGGGCAGAATTGCTCAATGCGCCTATTCACACTATGCTCTCCACATTCAGTAGCATGATGCAGGTTCCCACGGAAACATCACACGAATGGCACCGTGCAGTTTGCATTTGGGTGGCCATTTTGTTTTTTCTGTCTTTCTGTGAATGATGCTGCTCCTTAATCCTCCTTTAATCATTTCAGTCCCACCCTTTTCTAAATTATCCACCCCTCATTTTCTTTTATCTATTCAGTGTGAGTCTTTCTGTTTGTGTATTTTACACTTCTGTAATTTTTTGTGTTTGTTTTTCATGGATTTTAAAATACTTTATTGTTGTTTTGCTATTCCCTTTACTTCTTTGTTTTTAGTTTCTTCCTTCCTTTCTTTCTTGCTTCCTTCCTTATATTTTTTCCCCTTTCCTTTCGCCATCCAACACCATGGCAGAGGATGTGGTGGCGCCAGTGCATCTGCTAGCTGCTTACTTTGCAGACATTGATGCCACCACTGGGTGCAGCCTAACCCATTTTTACTGAGGCAGAGGTGGCAGCACATGTGTTTTTGGTGTAGCCCAGCTCCCCTCCATGCTGGCAGCAGGTGGAAGGTCTGGGAGCAGTTATGCCCTTCAGGAGCATCAACTGCTGTGGGATAGGGTGTGCTGGTGTGTGTCAGCACACTAGGGTCCAGCACACCCAGCAGCAGTAGACCCACTGTTGAGTGTACATATTAGATCACATGCAGGACCTGCTCGACCTGCTGGGTGTCAAGATGATGGGGCTTGGTGAGTAAATGCTTATTTGTTTGTTGTGTGTATACTGCACTGCTATTTTTTCTAACAGCAGGGCTGTCTCTCAGAGGTAAGTTAAGTTTGATATTAAGTGACTCAGTTTGAGCAGGCCAGGTGCTCAGTCAGTGATTCCTAATTGTATTCATGAGCACGTGTTGTGGCTGATTATTTGAGAAGCCATGCAGACTGAGACTCCTCCTGTCACCAAGAATAAGATAGTGGTAGTAGTAATAATATTGGTTAATTAGCAATATCTTCTCTGTGCCTTTCTTTATGTAGTTTTTCAGTCCCTCCTAATCGCAATCTCCCAGTGATGTGTAGTATGTATCTATGAATTGAAAAAAAAGAGGGAGACTGAGCTAGCCCATCAAAGGTGGTTGAGAAGCTAAGATTATTTGTTACAATATGAATGTATAGTAGTGTTACGTAGGTTCAAATGTAGTTTAGATAATTTGAAGTAGGACTTAGTTGTAGAAAATTAATAGGTCAACTCAAGTCGATACGAGTACTGTAGGCGATCTGATTTAGAACAATACAATGTTACTGTGTTTGCCTTTGCCTGTCAAAATATTTTTTAGGAGTTTACCATTGATCTCTTCTTTTAATCTTCTTTATTTCTAACCTCAGTACCCAAGGGGAAAAAGAGGCCATGATCTCAGGAGGATCTGGAAGACGAGGGTGTCACTACCACCAGCAGTGAGGAAGCTGGTGAATCTGATGACCCCACTAAGGGGCTGATTCTAAGTTTGGCGGGCGGCGGGAACCGCCAGAAGACCGTACCGCGGTCAAAAGACCGCAGCGGTCATTCTGAGTCTCCCGCTGGGCTGGCGGGCGACCGCCAGAAGGCCGCCCGCCCGCCCAGCGGGAAACCCCCTTTCACGAGGATGCCGGCTCCGAATGGAGCCGGCGGAGTGGAAGGGGTGCGACGGGTGCAGTTGCACCCGTCGCGATTTTCAGTGTCTGCCAAGCAGACACTGAAAATCAAGGTGGGGCCCTGTTAGGGGGCCCCTGCAGTGCCCATGACAGTGGCATGGGCACTGCAGGGGCCCCCAGGGGCCCCACGACACCCGTTATGGCCATCCTGTTCCTGGCGGTGAAAACCGCCAGGAACAGGATGGCGGTAAGGGGGTCAGAATCCCCATGGCGGCGCTGCAAGCAGCGCCGCCATGGAGGATTCCCTGGGGCAGCGGGAAACCGGCGGGACACCGCCGGTTTCCCGTTTCTGACCGCGGCTGTACCGCCGTGGTCAGAATGCCCATGGAAGCACTGCCAGCCTGTTGGCGGTGCTTCCTCCGTCACCTACCCTGGCGGTCATAGACCGCCAGGGTAGGAATGACCCCCTAAGTCTTCCTGTTATTTATTTCTTTAAATTTCACCTCTTCTTATTTAGAAAACATTTTCTTCTTTTTTCTACTGTGCATCTCTACCTTTTTTTGTACTTATTTTCATTCTATCTAAGCTTTTTTAAATTGCTATCCCTGCACTTTTCTATTTTCATGTTTGTACTTGACTCTCTCCCATCTGTACTAGTATGTAGCTTTTTCTGCAATGTTACTAAGCTTTGCTTTCCTTTTTCCCCTTGTATATCATGCATACTGGTAGTGTAAGACTAAGACACCAGAATTTTGGGACATGTACTCTACTGAGAAGATTACATGGCCAGGTCAGCTTTTGTACACATGTTTGTGGAGGTTTTCTTTTTCCTTGCTCATGCTCAAATAGCAAAATGAGCGAGTGGCCATTGTTATGATGGCCCCCCATTTTGTGTGTATATATTATTCTACAGTAGTATACTATACGAGCACTTTCACAGTGCAGCCTGACTGAAAAGTAGCATGAGGACCTTCTGGATTGACCATTTATTCCACCCTTTTTTCTACTTCAGTGACATAGCTCTGCCTCTCCATCACAAAACTTTGTGGTTGACTTGATCATCTGGCTTTCCTAACATAGTTAACTAACAAAGTTCCTAAAGTGAATGATAGAAGATGGAACAGTGGTGATCTGTTGTGGTTATAGCTTGCTGAATTAGGGCCCTAGGGGACCACTAATGCATGGTACTGTGCCACTCTTCTTTTTAAACAATTGCTTACATGTTTGCACAGAGCACTGTTTACAATTTGTCATTTCCCTTTTTCTTTCTTGCTATAGGTACACCTGGTGGACATCCTCCTATACAACAGGAGATAGCACCCTGGCTGTGGTGGCAGAGGCTGGAGGCCATCTGCACAGAATACCAGTGGTTGGTGGCTCTTCACGAGGAGGAGGATGAGGCCTAGGCAGCTGCCAACATGCCTGTGGGTCCTAGCTCCTCCAACTAGACTTCAGTGCTTCAAGCCTCCCAGCGACAACAACACCATCAGCACTACCACCATCTGGCAGCAGCATGTTTGTATCCCACCACTCCTACCCCCACCACACTCAGACCACTTATTCCAGTTGACCAGCATGGAGAAGCCCTCTTTTTACATTTTTTTTTGTTGTTGGTTGGAGTGACCCTTGTGGGGGGAGAGGGCAGGAAATGAAGTTGGGACTGGGTTTTTCCTCTTTGGACATTTTATTTGGATGTTTGTTGAACTTTGGACTTAGTTTTATCGGCCTTTGGTTGGGGACGGTGCGATTTGTTAGGGGAGAGTTGGGCTTGTTGCGAATGGAAAGAGTGAGGTTTATGAAAGTGGAATAATTTATTTTACTTTATGCCTCAAATATTTATTTTAGTGTTTTAGTTTGTACTGCTGTTTTTTTAGTGTAGCCTGTTTTTTAAATCTGCTTAAAAAAATTTATGTCACCTAGTTATACCCTTGCTCTACTGTACTCTGTAACTATAATGACCACAAGGGGTGATTGATATTGCCTGTTTTGCCTACCAAAACTACAATACACACAAACAACATCTTCAGTAGAAGTTAATTACTAATTAAATAAGTTCACTTCAATCCATAGTTCCTCTACCTGAATAGATGAAGCAAAGGCTGCTATCTCAGTCTTCTTTCAACAAGGCTTTCCCAGTGGGGCACCTTACTGTGGTGGTAATAGTAACAGAGAAGGGAAGACATCACAAGCAAGGTGCCACTCCCATGTATGTGAACTACAACTGTAGAATTAATCAAAGGGTTATCTATCATTGTCAAATAGTTTGAAAGAAAACAGAGTGGGTTATATTATATCATAACTTTAGAAAGACTGAGCCAAGACTACCACAATGACAGTATGATTGATTTCACATAACAAAGAATGTTTTGATAATGAAATCTAACAATTTCAAATTCTTCTCTGCAGTAGGGAGCTAGTGTTTATTGAAAACTAAAATTAGAAAATGAAATCCTTGAGTCAGGAGAAGCGGATTTATAGTCACGAGTGGTGTAGACAAGGTTAAACATTTATGAAACACACACAGAAGGCCTGAATGATGAAGTTGAAGATAGATGTATGGGTGGGTACATGGGACCAGTGTGGGCTATTGCTCAGGCAATAGAAGATCATACAGTGAGCTAGTGTTACTTTCACCACATCCACCCCACTAATTGTGTGATCCATTTACAATGTAAAATTAAGTCACACCTCAATAATAATCACACATCCCTGGCAAAGAGAGTCAGGAGTGTACCAAGACGACTCAGAGGCAGAGCAAGAAAATAAAGAGGCATTTCATGTTTGAGCCAGCAATGGGGCAAACACACACTCAGTAGCATTTCCCATATCAACACACCTCTCTCCAGTCCACAGAGCTAAGTGAGTACTAGGCTGCAGAGTTTTCATCTTCATCATTGTTTCTCTTGAAGTTGATAACTTTCTTCTTCTAGCAGTTGAGATAGTCCCGCCCTGAGTCGTTCAATCCTCCTCCTCCTTATTCCGAGTAACTTTGTGCCACCTATGTAGTGCACTGCTGTTGAAGAACGAAGTATGTTGTGTAAATTTTTGTTTGCCAAATAAAGTTACTGGTCTGGTCTCAGAAAAACCAGAAAAAAGGAGTGGACCCTGCATGTTCATTTTGAAAATGTAAAAGGCCAATCACCTTCAGTAAAAATGATCACCAATCAGCACCCAAACACTGAAAATCATCAAAATCAAGTTTACAAATTAATCATCCTCCCTCACTGTCTGCCACCACATACATCATCAATCATCACTCACAATAACTCAGTGTATCATCACTCATGGGTGAAATAGTTAGTAATTACCTCTTCTAGTCCATGCACAGTGGTAGATACAAAATTGTATTTCCTCTTTGAATTTGGCATTGGCTCTGGCAATCTTTTAATCAATGATCTTCTGAGGCAGACTTGCTGGTAATAAAAAAAAAAGGATAGGAATTGGCATGTGAGCGAGGCACAGTCACAGCCGGGCGGCTGACCTAGGTGTATCAGCATGGCGTCTTCTTGACAAATGTGTGACTACAGAGAACACTGTCCCCTCCCACATTATGGAACAATTTGCCCTTACCAATTTGGCTAATTGTTCATGCTGAACAAGGTAGGACCCACCTGGTATTTTATGTGAATGTGCCTATTTAGGAACATAATTAGTTTATTAGGGATTCCTTTTTCTTAGGTGAACTATCAGGGTTGCAAACTAACACCCTTGAGTAAGTTACACCTGCCTACCCTGAAGTAAAGGATGCAGGCTTAGTGAGTTTGTATGAGCCTTTGTGTTGTTATATGTAGTGGTCATGGGATGCATGCGGCTGCTTCCTCCCCCTCTCAATTTGTGGCATTGTAGTTACATCCTCTGAATGGTCATTGATGCTATTACTTGCTCGACCTCTTTTGCCTTCACCTCTGCATTGGATTTAAGACCTGTCACTTGAAACCAAGTCAGTGCAGAGGATGGGTCCAGTTCTTCTGTTGCTGATGGTGCCAGTGTTCTTGTTGCTGGTATTAGCTGCTGGGATGAGACAAGACTGTCCCCTCTGAAAGTTGAAGGTGGCACTCCAGAACTGTGGGGTGGGACCCTAAGTTCCAGACATTCTTCTTCCTATTGACTGGCTTGCTAAAAAATATACCTCTTGTATTTTGAAATATCCCCTTTAGAAAAAGGAATGAGAGTAGGAAGAATTATTTTGCAGGGTGGATCAAGTAGGATTGCAAAAGTGTATTTTTGCATGAGATAATGTAATTTTGCAGTCTTGCATTACAAGTCAACTATAGCTTAAGCTCTCAAACAAGGCATGCGCTTCTGGGTTTTTGATCACATCTCCAAATGCGAATCTTTCAGACTCCTTCTTTATCTGGTCCCATAGCAGATGCAAGGGCGGAACAGCCTGGCCCATTGTACTGTCCTCCTTGGTACCTTCCTGTGTGAAAATCTCAAAAAGGAGAAGCATCTGTGTCAGGCATTTGACTAGACCCGATTTGCCTGCATCCATGGTCATAACTTTCCCAATTGCATCTCCTCGTCTATACTCCTCAAACAGACATTGCAACATATATTAGGCTGAGTTCAAACATGTTGGCATGTCCTGTGTCAGGGCTTTAACTGGTACTCTATTAACATACTGAATAATCTGCAACTGCTTCTGGGCTTTAAAAAAAATGGCTGAAATGAGTGCAGATTCATCTGTAGGTATTCAGTATGTTGCTATGTCTTTTTTTATAGAAAGTTTTGCACAATCAGGTTGATGCAGTGCCCCTTACACAGGACCCTGAAAATGCCACCATCTGCCTAGCCCTCAACTATGTTACTACCATTGTCCGTGGCAACAAATCAAATTTGGAGACCTCTAGCCGCAGCCATTCAGACACCCGGCTGTTAAATTTGTCCAAGATGCTTGCAGCGGTATGTGATTTCTCCATGGCGAACATGGCTACGGTTGCGTGCCAAATGCTGTCAAAACTTTCTTCAAGGCCAACACCTGCAGATAGTTTTTGCTTTATCCCTGCAAAAGAGATCCAGTGTGCAGGGATTCAAATGTAATCAGTCACCTGACAACTGGTCCACATGTCTGTCATAGGCAGAAAGAATGGACAACTCTTTCCTGCAAACTTATCCAACCTATTGCAGTACATCGTGATGCAGCGTTGGAATGTCAATTTTAGCAAAATAGGTCTTATGTGGAATCTTCAATTTTGGGGAGATGGCTTTCACAAATTGTAAGATTTCCACTACTTCCACAAAAGAAAAAGGAAGGGGGTCCAGTGCTAACATTTTTGCAAGCTTCCCATTTAACAAACATGCAATTGGGTGGTTGTAGTCGTAGAGCCCGTCCAACCTAAACATGTCCTTAATAGCAGCGTGGATTTTCTTATTTTCTGGGGCCACTGAGGCAGGCGCCTTTCAAGAAGTAGGTGGTGGCAGACTTAATGTACATCATAGAGCAGTCACTGTATGCTGTGGATCAGACTCTGAGTCTTCTTGTGCTATTGTGAGGTCGCTGAGGCAGGTGATTCTGGAGTACTGCTGTGGACAAGGCTGTTTTGTGTGAGGATGTCACCCTCTTTCTCTTCGCCCCATATCGTGATTGCACTTGTAGCTGAAGTTTCCTGTGTCTCCTCACCTTGACCAACACAACCACGTTCAGCAATTTTTTTAGGTTCCCCTACCACTGGATTGTGTGGTGTTTTTTCATGTGGGTCGTTTGGCCTCCAGTACCATAATGTGAATCAGGCTTACCTTGACGAACACTTGCATGGCAAACAAAGCATATTACAATGTTCTCCTCCTGTTTGCTAATCATACAAAGCCCCAAACTGGAGAGAAGTGCTTTCTTAGTGGACCACTGCCAATGTCTCAAAAATAACCTGAGGTATGTGGGTGTGTCATTCATTGCCTCACTGCAGTGCATACTTCTCCTGAGGTAGCGGTTGGTGCATGTGTCAGCTGGGGCAAATGTGGGAGCTGGTGGTGCTAAATGTGCCACCTCCCTTGGAGCAGGTTAAATGATATTGTTGGATTCCTCTGTGCCAACTTCCACAATGACTGTCTTGCCATTGTCACCCTCCTCATCATCTCCTTCTATGATTCTAAGGCTTGCAGAACTTTTCTTTTCCCTTGACTCTCCTGGCATCACCAGGACTCTGCCAAGGTCCACTCCTTGTCCCTATCATTGTTATCATAAGTGGTGCTTGGAGAAGATGGCGGAGTAGTCCCCTCCCTTTTCCTTGCTGGTTATCTGGGAGCCAACTATTCTGAAAGAGGAGGTTCTTGCTTGGCACGAAGATCGACCTCCAGTAATGCTCCAACTTCAGGAAGATCTATTACTGGTGGCAGTGGCTGCTGTCCACTTTGCTCTGTTTCCTGAAATGATTGGGTACTACTTTGCAAAACTGACAAATCCAATTCAACATAACTGCTCGTTGTTATTGTCATGATTGCAGTGGCTGCCTCACTCGCAGACGTGGTCTTGGACTAAGAGAGGGATGGTGCTGATGATGCAGGAGTGCCTCTCTGGAGGCTGGTGTGGCAGGCACATATCTCCCCCCAAAAAATGTTGTAGGCACACCACTGGTGGAAAGATGCTTCTTCTCACTGACTATTTTATTGAGAAAAATTTTCTTTAGGGCCATCTTAAAAGTCTCAGTCGACAGTGGCACTAAGTTGAACACGCTGAAGAGATTTCAGGACTGAAATAACTGTACAGGCCTTCTATTTGGCAGTACTGCGGTTGATTTCTGTTCTTCTCTTGTGCACCTAAAAGCAACCAAGTAAGAAAAACATGTAGTTAGTGAAACGTGGCATTGGTGCAGGTTGAAATAGTGCAGACAAATGCAATATTAGTGTGGTTGGTTACTTATGTAATAAATAACAATTTACCCAATCATTGTAGAGTCATAACACGCCACCATACCATAAAATGTTTGTTTCAAATCAGGCAACACAACATACAGATATAGACCTTTCCTTTATCTCCATTTATTCTAAGGAGATACCTGTGGCAGTCAGAAAGGTGCATGGGTAAATGGAATAATCCTTTAAAAAAACTATGGTAGACAAGGTGGTCCAAGAGAAATGGAATATTCATTAACAAAATGAATGAGTCTGCTGATGTGTCTGCAGTGTACCACAGCTAGGGTCTCTCCAGGAAGAAATGGAATCATACCTAATGAAACTGAATGCTGTAGCACGGCTGTGTGCCTATTGTGGACAGATAGATCAAGGCAAAATGCAAAAATGAAGTAAACAAATACATTAAAAAAAAAATATGAAATAAAATAAAATAAAAAGTTAAACATCTAAAATAAAAAAAATGAAATAAGAAGTTAAACAAAGTACAATGAAAAAAGTTAAAATAAAAACATTAAAATAATACATTCAAAATAAAACATTTAATTGAAAGATTTATCAATAATTGCTGATGTTTATATGGGAGGACGAGAAGAAAGTTACCTATTATGAGTCAAGGAGGTGCAAAATAAATAATGTAAAAAAAAGCATGCAATGATACAAACATTGTTGATCAAAATCATATTCTTACTTAGTACACATATGCTACAATGATCGCCAAGCATATTATTAAACTGGTATCACATCCATCCATGCAAGCCTATGGCAACGGCGTACTGGCTGGGTGCACAAAATGGCATCAGGCCACGGTCAAACAACAGCAGAGAGCAAGGAGGCCTGGAGTACAAAGAACACATGCAGCATATGGCAAAAGCACACTGGTTGGATGCACAAAATGGCTGCCAGCCACATGATCAAACAACAACAGCAGCCAAGGAGCCATGAGGACCAAAGGACACATGTAAGCCTATGGCAAAAACACACTGGCTAGATGCACAAAATGTCTTCCAGCCACATGGTCAAACAGCAACAGAGAGCAAAGAAGCATGGGGAACAAAGAACATATGTAAGCCTATGGCAAAAAACACACTAGCTGGATCCACAAAATGGCTGCCAGCCACATGATTAAAGAACAACAGGGACAAGGAGGCATGGGGAGCAAAGAACACATGGCAGCCTATGGCAAAAACACACTGGCTGGATGCATAAAGTGTCCACCAGACACATGGTCCAACAACAACTGTGAGCAAGGAGGCATGGGGAACAAATTCAGGCCTATGTACATAGACTGCACAAAATGGCCCCTGGTCACATGGCATGGAGAACAACCACAAATGGTGGCCAATGACAGGCGTGCACACACCCACACATACGCACACACATACGACCAGAAAAAGGAGGCATGATGGTAACACTGAAAAAAGCACTAACATTAATTAACCAATGCAAACCACAAAAATTAACTTAGCTTTAAAAAGTTTACCACAACACACATCCTCCTATGCCATCAAATATTACCCCAAATATACACTTTTAGTAGAAATAAATGGAATGGAAACAATGGCCAACATTTTTAATTTAATCCAATGTAATTCCTGCTCTAAATTAAGTTATAAAACCATATACCACATAAACTTTTCTTTCAAGCACTAATGCCTAGTACTTTCTAGATGGCCATTGGAAGTCTAGGTCACATAGTAAAATAAATGCATATTGCAAATGAAACAAACATGGAAATAAGGTACTGAACTGTGGAACAATTTCCTTTAGAAAAGATGAAAAATCAATGAAATGCAAAAACAATACATAGCTAGGGCCCACTTAAACTCCAGGCCACCGACCACAATGAAATTTAAAAATCAAATAAAAATACAAAGAAATACTGGTGCATGCCCTATCAAACAAACAACACCCTTATACAATGGTTTTTTAACTTACTTGTATAGAATCACAAAACCAAAGTCCTTAAACCCAAAGGTATATATCCATGAGACAAACAGAGGGATACTTTCACCCTGAAATCCAAGTGAAAAGTGTCCAGGACATGAACAATGCACTGGGATGAGCCTGCTTGACAGGAGCAGGAAGTTGGAGTCTCTTGGGCATTTCCTTCCATTTCGGAAAGAAAAGAAAAAAAACTGAATTGTCAGTTGGAGAAAAAAATTCACTCTAAAACATTTTTTTTAGTAGATTTAGCTGCTTCTCGAGTTGAAAATCTACTCGAGGTGCATTCACACTCACGAGCGTGACTATATTGACGTTATCATGGCTGGAAGCCATGCGAGCAGTGTGACATCTTGTTCATGCTCGCTTGTGGCCTGAGAATATTGTGGTACTCGCAAGCAAGCACCCAAAAAAATCCCATGCACACGAATGGAAAAAAACTCCACTTTGCAATGAAGCCTGAATTTGGGTACTCAGCCCTACGCCTTGTAGTGCGAAGGGCCTGAATTCCAAAAACTCCATGAGCAGAACAGAGTTTTCTCTCTGGACCTATTCACAGCTCGCCACACTCATAATCATAATGCTCAGTGCCTCAGAGACTTGCGTGACTCAGATGCAAAGGTTATGGTTGCTGGCCTTTGAATGCTATTGTAAGCACTACAGAGACTAGAAAAGAGACCAAGGAGACAATTCATAATGTTATGGCAGTATTACACCAGCACTAGTGCACAGAGACTTTAATGGTAGAAGACCAACAAACACTATTGCTAGTGCTATAGAAAGGTGTACTTCAAAGTTCTGAGGTTAATTGTATGAGTTTAGAACAGTATCAAAAGTTGTCAAAGGACTTACATGTTTATTGCGCAACTTGTGATGATGTGATGATGTATCCTATGTTTCCTTGTTCATGATCATTCAAGAGAGAGTTCCATGATATGGGTGACAATTCAACAGCTCCAGATGTTCCTAGTCACATGTCGTAATGCATGTTGTATACTCCATGAACCACTCAAGTGTACAAATCCTAAAGAAGCATAGTATCTAGGCCATGCCCTGTGCCTTTGGAGGTAGGATACAGACAACTGTAGACCCATGTGCAATATAAGGACATTCATGAGGAAACAGAGTCAATTGTTTATTTTTCATCCACAGGTGCCCAGTGCAGTATTTCGGTGCAGAAGGAGATGATGTGTGATCAGTGTTGATGCAGACATTTCACGACCAGGTGAAATTGTAACTCCTCCATGTCTCTCTCTTTTTCTCTTGTTAATCCAATTCCCACCTTCCCCTCAGGTACTGCTGCCAATACAGAGTCAATTATCTTATGCTGAGGTTAGTGCTCAGGTGGAGAAGGGTTTCAGCATCACAAAATCTGAACCACCTGGAATTCAGGTGAGCGGTGCACCCTTGAAGGCTGACACAGAGGTTGTTAACTCCCTCAGAATAACCCTGTATACCTCTAACCACTAGACTTGCAGAATCTAGGATAGCTGAACTGACCCTGTGCTTGGCCCTGGAGAGCTGGGGCCAGGTGTGGCTAGGCATGGTGATCAACAGCCCCTGGCAGTGTTCATGTAAAAGGGTAGTTGCTGTTTAAATTTACAGAGCAATGCACCGTAGAGTGGGTCTTTGAGATGAACTGTGTCTCTTCTCTGGGAGATACAATTCCTATTTCACATCACTTATCTTGTGGGTGGTGGCAGCTGGTGAAGCATACTACTTTGAATGAGAGAAGAGTAAATTAAGTAAATTGTTTTTTCAGTTTGCTTAGTTCATGGATAAAAGTTTATTTTTGACTGTATCTCTTCATCTTCCCCTTGGAAATGCCTAGTATCATGATTATCAAAAAGCTAAGGAATTGTACTAATCACTTGAAAAGACAACTGCCCCCGCAAGGAGAAAAGGGGGAAATGAGTAAATCCCTGCATGTCAGATCTCTCGTTGGTCTACCTTCTATTCCAACAAGAAAGAAACATCTTCCCAAAACAGAGGAGGTCATTTCACTATTTAATGTTGTTTCCCTTATGGAAATACTTGAAAGTGAACTGACTATAAAAGCACAGCAATCCTTTGCTTACATTGATGGAGCTTCTATTAATGGAAAAATAAAAAATGAAAAGTCTTTAACTCTAATGGATTACACACTTTTTGATATTGAGATTGGTAACTTAACCCTTCCAACATGGAAAAGGGAAGTAAGAAGCATATTAGAACCATTATCTTGATAAGCTTTCTAATACTCCTGATTTTTCCCTTGAATGTTTCTTCCCATCCCACAGGAGCATATATGCAGTTTTTGGAAAGTTTACAGATTTTACAGAGAATCAAAGAATGTAGTTTATCACTATTAGAAAAGACAGCAATAAATTCAGATAATTCTCTTGAAAGTTCATCCTTTATATTGGTCTACAAAGAGTCCCTATGCCTTTCCACCAGCACCGAAGACTCCACAAACAACATGGAACTCCTCCACTTCCAGACTGGAACCAACCCTAACACCACTCTGCAAGGCACTCTCATCTACAGGCAGCCCCCCCCCCTTTTTCTACGACACCATTGCTGACATTGCACCGCTTCCAAGGACTACATACCCCTCGGGGACCTCAATTTCCACCTGGAGAACACCAATGACAACAACTCCACGGCGCTGCTCGAAAACCTCTCCAACCTTGGTCTCAAGCAACTCATCACCTCGCCTACCCACTTTGCCGGACACATACTCGACCCCATCATCACCGTCAGCAACCACTTCTCTATCAGCAACATCACCAAACTCCAACGGATTCACCACCACTGTATCCACTTCACCTTCAGCAAACCCCCAACCAACACCTCGCTCACCTACCACACCACATGAGCTGGAACAAGATAAACAAGGACCAGCTACTCACCAGCCTCAACAATTCACCCCCCAGATGACTTCAACACTAACACAGCTGCCCAGGACCTCATCTACTGGATCTCAGACTGCACCAACAACTTAGCCCCCCATCAACAAACTCTCCAACAGACACTCAGCAAAGAAAGCCAACTGGTTCACCCTAGCCCTGAAGGAGTCCAAACAAAACTGCAGACACCTCAAAAAGAAATAACACACCGACAAGACCCCCACCACCCACAAAGCCTTCAAAAAATCCTTAAACACACACCACCAGCTCATCAGGGCCACCAAGAGAAACACCTTCCAGGAATGCATAAAAAACAACACACACAACAGCAAAGAGCTCTTCACGATCATCAGCAAACTGACCAACCCCAGAGCGAACTCCATGGACATCCTCCCCTCACAAGAACTCTGCAACACCCTCTCCACCTACTTCCACCACTAGATAGCAGACATCTTCCACAGCTTCTCGACCCAGGACCATCCCACACCCAACACCGTCATAGCCACCACTGAAGCTCCTCTAAACCCCCACCACCTACTCTGCTGGGCTGACATCTCCGACAAGGAAACCCTCAACATCATGAACTCCATCCACTCCGGCTCTCCCCCCGATACCTGCCCCACCACATCTTCAACAAAGCAAGTAGCACCATCGCACCCAAGCTCCGGCACATCATCAACCGCTTCTTCAAAACCACCACCTTCCCAGAAATCTGGAAACACACCGAAATCAAGCCCTTACTGAAGAAACCAAATGCAGACCCAGAGGACCTCACGAACTTCCGACTAATCTCTCTACTCTCTTTCCCAGCCAAGGTCATCGAAAAGGCTGTCAACAGACAACTCATCAAACACATCGAACTCTACAACATCATCAACACCTCTCAGTCAGGCTTCCATAGCAACCACAGCACCAAGACAGCCCTCCTCTCTGGCACAGATGACATTCGCATCCTCCTAGATAGTTGTGAGACCGCGGCTCTCATCCTCCTCGACTTGGCCGCCGGCTTCGACACCATCTCCCACCGCACGCTACAGACTCGTCTCCATGATTCCAGCATCTGAGACAAGGCACTAGAATGGATCACCTCCTTCCTCTTTGACAGGACCCAAAAAATCTGTCTCCCCCTTCTACTCAGAAGCCACCAAGATCATCTGAGGTGTTCCGCAAGGCTCCTTTCTGAGCCTCACCCTCTTTAACCTCTACATGGCCCCCCTAACCACTATTGCCAGACACCAAGCACTCAAGATTGCCTCATATGCTGACAACTCTCAGCTAATTATCTCCCTCGTCAACGACCCGCTCACAGACAAAGCCAACTTCACAGCGGAATGAGAGCAGTCGCAGCCTGGATGAATGAGAGGAGCCTCAAGCTAAATACAGAAAAAACAGAAGTCTTTGTCATTGGCAACAACCCCTCAGCTTGAGACATCTCCTGGTGGCCCACTGCCCTCGGATGTGCTCCGGCCCCCACTGACCATGCACACAATCTTGGTTTCATCCTGGACTCAGCACTCTCGATGAACCGTCAAGCCAGCACAATCTCCTCCACCTGTTTCAACACCATGCGCACGGCATGCTCCAGAAACTCTTCAAATGGATCCTAACAGAATCCAAAAGAACAGTCACCCAGGCCCTTGTCAGCAGCTGCTTGGACTACGGCAATGCACTCTAAGCTGGAACCACCACCAAAGTACAGAATAGACTACAACGCATCCAGAACGACTCCGCCTGTCTCATCAAGAACGTCCCCAAACACAGCCACACCTCCGCCCTACAGCAGTGGTTATACCTATGTATGTCTGAGAAACCCAGTTTTGGGTCTAGAGGTCTGTTCATCATTTATGTATGCAGGCAAGTTCCCAGAGTAGGATGAGAACCATAACTTATAGTTCTTGCAGGGACACCAGCATGTCTACACATGGATGTACAGGCAGCAGCTCAGAGAGGTATAATCAGCTAGGGGAAAAAGTGCACTGAGACAGGGCTTACTTACTGTTCCTGTGAGAGCCAAGTAAATCACTGGGGATCCAGAGCAGTCATTTTCCTCACCCCTCCTTCTGTAAAGACTGCTTTAGTCTCTGTACCACACATCATCATAGGGCCTGCCCGCTACCAAGGAAAATGTTCTTCTCCTTTTGAAATATTATTTACCAGAAGAAGGAAGAGGCACTTTGATGATTGGTGCCTTTATTCACCTACCAACAGAAATGCTGCCTGACTGTAAAAGCTGAAGTCCATTACAGAGCTCCCTGCCTACCACAGGCTTCTTTCAAAATGATCTGGAATTAGATAACTCGATTTACATTGACAGGTTGTCTGAAACTAATTGCATAGTATTAGCTGTAGAACACCTTATTTATGCCAGGATCTGGGTATAAAGTGTAGTCGGTACAAGCAGCATGAGCAGTGTAGGGGAGAAGAAACACTCAACTTTCAGATACAGTAATGATAGTGGAAGTAAAGAGATATGTGAAAGCTGCCCCTACTTCAAAATAGCAGCTCCAAAAAGAGCTTACCCTACAATACAAAAAAGAATGCCACCGTAATTTCAGCTGATTGGGAAATAAGACATGTTGTCTACATTCTAAGTAATGATGATGATGAAACTTGTAAAGTGTACGAATGCCCTAAGGCGTCTTGGCACTGTGTGTGAACAAAGAGGAATAGTGATAAGTGATGGAGTGAGAAGTAATAAGAGAAGTGGTTTCCGTACCCATCCGTAACCACCAAGGTCAGCAGTGTGAATTCCTTGGGGGCCAATGGAAAGGTAGGGATCTGGGCACACATTGCGTTTTGTAGTCGACCTATGTTGGAAAATGGGCTATTGGTAAGAGCAGGTAAGTACCTACACTTAGCAACAGGCCACCAACCTCCACTTAGGTCCAGTTAGGTCTCAGTAAATTAAACCCAGCTCAACCCTTGGTAGCTTGGCAACGAGCGACAAGGCTTAATTTAGGAGACAGAGTGTAAAGCATTCAAATATCAGAAAACAGTAATTAAATAAAACACATGAAACAGGTCAAAAATCCAAAATAAATTTATCAAAATAGATTATATTTCTATCTTTAAAATGACACAAAAACAAATCAGATCAGATAAGGGGAACCGGAGATATGAATTTTTTAAGAATTATTGTTTTCTAGTGCCTAGAAACAAAAAGCGACAATCTGGTCATCTGGTCGCACCTCGACCGGGGCAAAATCAAAGTTTAAGGCCGACCGCGATGGAGCCCGGCTCAGCTACAGTCCGCGGGAGGCCTCTGTCAAAAGTTTACCTTAGGACTTAGTTGTTTTTCTGAAGATTTTCTTCAACAGGACGAACCTGCCAGTCCAATCCGACCTCCTGGAACTCTTCCTTGGATACCCATCGAAGGAGCCCTCAGTGGAGATTTTTACCTTCGGACTTGGTCGGTTTTTTTAGGTGAAAATCCTTCAACCGGGACAAACCTGGATCTTGATCTGACGTCCTTGGAACCCTCCTCGGATACGCTGGTTGGGAGGTCCCGGTCAACTTCCTACGTTCCGACTTAGCCTCTTTTTTGGAGATTTTCTTCACCGGGACGAACCTGCAAGTCAGGCCAGGTCACGGTTGAGGCAAGCCAGCTAGAGTTGCGCGGCAGGTCGGTCCCTCTATGGAGTTTTTTTCCAAAAGTTCTCCAAAGTTCTGCATCTTCTTCCAGATGTTGTTTTAAGGTTCTTTTGGGGTCCGCAGCTCACCCCAAGGTTCCAGAAGCTCTGAGATGCTCCTTCGGGGTATGGACTACAACTCCCAGAATGCACCTGGCTCAAACTCCTTTTTGGCCACTGGACAGTGGCCATCTGGTTGGTTTCTCCAGGAGTTGGTGCAGGGGACTCTGGTTAGCAAGTTTTCACCTGTAGCAAACAGGGAGTCCCTCCTTGAACCAGTTGAAGTCAGGCAAAGTCCTTCTTGTGGTGAAGCCCAAGTGTTCAGCTGATGCAGTCCTTCAAAGTTTAGGGTCCAGGTGCAGGCCAGGGGTCCAGCAGGGCAGTCCTTTTTCTCCTGCAGTTCTTCCTTTTTGGAATCTGAGGTGTGGGTGCAGGTCTGCCAGTTTTATCCCTGCTCCTGGGTGAAAAACAGGGGGTCCTGGTTCTCCAATCAGGTGCAGTATCCTTCCCCCAGTGATGACCACTTCCTGGGAAGTGTGGCAAAAATCAATCCCAGGGATTGACTAAAAATCCCAAACACACCCTTCTCCTGCCCTCTCCTAATCTAATCAAGGGGGCACCTAATTGTCTGGGTTTGCAGGTTGTGAGGGTGTTGTTGGGTTGCTCCAAATGTCCTTCTCAGCCTTTGAAGATCAGTTTGGCAGCCCTCCCACTTCCTGCCTCACCATCTGCTGAGGGGAGATCTCCTACCCCAGACACATCTCTTTGTGTGGAGCCAGGCCACTTCACACCTTATCAAGGCAGCCTGGCCAGTCTGCCAGAGGCTGGCCAATCAGAGCACAGCAGTAAAAACACTGCAGGGCTGAAGTTGGCAACTTTTCAGGTAAAGTGTAAAACTCTTTACCTGAACAAGTTATATTAAATCCAACAACTGGAAATTGTGTGATTTATTATAACAATTATTTTTATACCAAACTTCTGGTGTCTGTTACTTAAGGGGACTTTTAAAATTAAAATAAAGTCTCCCCATTCCAACCTATGGAGGCCATTCACTACAATGAGGGAAAAACTAATTTGGCTGTTTTACCTCACCAGGGCTTAAAAACTTAAAAAACTATTTTTATAAGGTCCCTGCTTATAGTTACATGGCATACTGCCCTAGGTGCACATAGGGCACACCTTAGGGGTGACTTATATGTAACAATAAGGTAGTTTAAAACTTTGGATCTACTTTTAATTCCAAAGTCGAATTTGCATGTACCTTTAATTTAAAAGCAGCCAGAAAGGCAGGCCTGCATTTAAAATGACACTGGGCACCTCAGCAGTGCACCTATGGGGGCACTACCTATGCTGGGGTCCAAAAACCTCCATGCCCTACCATATAGTAGGGACTTATAGGTAGGTTAACTTTGCCAATTATAGTTAGCCTAATTTGCCTATCCACTTTACACAGAGCACTGACCCTGGGACTGGTAAGCAGTACCCAGGACACAGCCAAGAGTCAGTAACCACCAGTACCTGTCCAAAAAGTTCGGGGGTGACCAGGGCAAAAAGGAAGACTTTCCTACAACCAAGTATGAAATGATCAATATAAGTTGTAAGTTGCAGAATCGTTCATCTTCTGTACGGCTAAACACATTGCTATCTGGGAAAAGATCTCCAAAGATTAGCATTGCATGGGTTGTCAGTGTGTGCTTGATAAGTTTCTCACATGTTATGGGAAGCCATGCATTGACTGCCAAAGGGAGTGCCAGAGAGTAAAGCATCCTTCCACCCAGTACTGCAGTGAGTTTCCTCCAGGCCCAACTAGTAGTGGATAAGGGCTGGATATCGGCTCGGTCAAGGGGAAGGTGTGGTAGAATGTCAATAATAGAATGTGAGGGACCTCATCTCTAGGACTGATGTCATGTTTGACGTCAGATTAGATTGTTGATAGTGGTTCTGAGGAAGCTGTTGAAGAGCTGACTGTTTTATGCTTTCTCCTTTTGCTGTGGATAAGATACTCCTATTAAAAGAACCTACTTCAGGAGAATGTCTCTTTATTACACGTGGCGACGCGGTGCAGGAGTATCTTATCACTCAACTTTGGACTTTGGTGGATTCTGAACACTTAGAGTATTTCACTCTTTATCTTTCATTTTTTCTCAAGGCGGTGAGCTCTACATTTATTTGGCACAGCTTTATGGTTTTTTTAGAAAAGCGCTCAGGATTTCAGCACCCATTTTTAGTTTTTTTTGTTGGCCTTTAACTGAAACTTAAGCCCTTCGCGTGTGTGTGTGCGAGCTGGTTGTCAACACAACCAGTTACATCTGTACACGCATGTCTGCTTTCATCTTGGGCCATACTAAACGTGCGTGCCGCGTTGTATGTTTAAATGATAACATTGCAGTCTCTGTGTTTGTTAACTACGTAGCAATATTTAGACACCGAGACTGCACGCGCATACCGTGTAAACAAAAGGAACGACACTTTGTCAAGACGTGCGCATCTTGCTGTGTCTGATTCACAAGCACAATATAAACAAACGGATATTAAGTGCAAAACGAGTTTTCACAATCGTAGTCACCGGAACTGTTTCCTTTTGATTTATTTTTTTCTGTGACTCTGGAACTCAATAAAAGGCAATTTCCTTTAGAAAGAGAGCTCAATGTTTGACTAGGAAACAACGAAGTGTATGACAAGAGGAATTTCAAACACAATAAACTTCAGAAGGAGAATCTATAGGAAAGTCAATTATCCAGATTTAGATTTCTATAATTGTAAAGTGCTCCTGTTTTAAAAACACAAAACATTTCACCTCCACCATTTTCTTTTACCATACCAGGAGGACCACCAATAAAATGGCCTAAATGGAAAAAAACTTTCCTACATTATTCAAGACTATGTGGAACTAATTTTTCGAATGAAAGAAAGACAGCTCTTTTGATGCATTGTTTGAGATGTGAGGGGCAAGAAATCTTTGAAAATTTACCTGATACAGGAGACGAAGGAACAGACTTAAATGAATTTGAGATTTGGTTCAAAAAGTTGGACCTACATTATTTACCAAAAGTTAGTACTATTTTGGAACGGTACCATTTTGGTATGAAGGAGCAACATCAGGGAGAAAGTATTGAAGATTATATCACAGCTTTGAGAAAACTTGCATCTACTTGTAAATTTGGAGCTACCATTGAAGAACGTATCAGAGACCAATTTATGTTACGATGCTCGAGTGATAAAATTCGTCAGGAACTATGGAGCAAGGATGATCCACGTTTACAAGAAGTAATAGTACTAGCTAAAGATGTGGAACACACTTTGGCTTGTGTGGAAGAGTTGGAAAGAAGAAAGAATAATTAAGTAAACAAGGTCTTTACAAAAAAGGAAGACGTAACTAAAGAAGCATCTTGTGGGAAGGAAGAGGATAAAGTGACTCAAGGACAGTGGTTTAGATCTAAGGATTTGAAGTGTTTCCGCTGTGGCAATACAGGTAATTTTGCTTCGTATAGGAAGTGTCCAGCTATCAATAGCATCTGTAAGCTGTGTAATAAAAGGGGGCACTTTGCTAAATATTGTAAGTCGAACAAAAGCCAAGCGTCTGTAAAAGTAGTGGAGGACTGTATTTTGTCAATTACAGCGAGTACTCAAATAAAAAGTCATCCGAGAGACACAATTTCGATTTTAAATGAAGATACAGGAGTTTTATTTGACTCGGGTGCATGGTTAACTTTGATATCAAATGAGTTTTTTGATGAAAATTTGAGTCACAAGGTTCATTAAAAAAATCCAGATGTTGTTCCAGGAGTGTATGGTGGTCAAACTATCCAGCTGAGGGGTTATTTTGAGTCAGAAATTTCATTTAAGAAGAACACTATTTGTGGGAAAATGTATGTGCCGGTCAAAGGAGACAGTGTTTTAACTTGGCCGCATCAACGAGAATTGAACGTTATTCTAGATCCCAACTCTACCACACCGGTAATGATTAGAGATTAGTTTATCAAAAAGGTGCAAAAAGTTAGTGAATTTCCTGTGCAAGGAATCATGGGAGATGTTTTGCCGAAATTTGTTGAAGATTTTGAGGATGTTTTCAGTGACAAGCTGGTTTGTCTTAAGAAGTACGTTCATCACATTAGAGTAAAAGAGGGATCAGTTCCAGTGGTTTCCAAAGTACATCCTATTCCCATTGCAATGAAAGATGATGTGGAGAGAGAGATACAGAGATTATGCAAAGATGGAATAATTGAGCCAGTGAAATCATCGGAATGGGTGTCACCAATAGTGGTCGCATGTAAACAGTCTGGTGATATTAGACGGTGTGTGGATTTGAGGAATCTAAATAAATGTGTGGTGTGTGATCAATTTCCGTTACCCAATGTAACGGAAATGGTCATACTGCTACATGGGGCCAAGTATTTCAGCAAATTGGACCTGACCTCAGCTTACCATCAGGTCATGCTGCATGAAGACTCAAGAGACTACACCACCTTCATCACACCTTTTGAAACTTTTAGGTTTAAAAGGATGCCTTTTGGCTTAGTGTCTGCAGCAGCTGTATTTCAGCGCCTAATGCACAATATGTTTGGCTCAGAACCAGGTGTTAAATGCTTCCAAGATGACATTTTGGTACATGCACAGACTGAAGTGGAGCATGAAAGGAGAATTAGGAAGGTCTTAGAAATTTTCAGAGAGCATGGGTTGACTCTCAATATCAAAAAGTGTTCCTTCTGTAGACCTAAGGTGGAATATTTGGGTAATAGGATAACTCCAAAGGGGGTGTGTCCTAAGGAGGATCTCGTTATGAACATTTTAAGTTTACGTGAACCAGAGAAAAAAGAGGAACTGTTATCTTTTTTTGGGAATGGTTGAGTTTCAGGCTAAATTTTTACCAAATTTAGCATCGAAGACGACCAACATGCGGAGACTATTGAAGAAAGGGAGAGATTTTGTATGGGATGATGAGTGCAGAAGAGAGTTTGAGAGTATAAAAAAGGATTTGACAACTGTTAAAAGTTTAAGTTCGTTTGATCCTAATAAGATGTGTGTAATCATGACTGATGCCAGTGTGAAGGGATTAGGAGCAGTACTTTTACAGGATGTGGGAGAACATGATATTAAACCTGTAGTGTACTGTTCCAGGACTTTGCGAGGAGCGGAAGTGAATTATTCGACGATTGAGAAGGAAGCCTTGAGTGTGTTTTGGGCTGCTAATAAATTGAAGAATTTTCTGTGGGGAAGAGAATTTCAAATTTTTACTGACCACAAACCGCTTGTGGAAGTCTTTATGAGAAGAGGTCTGGATATGATCTCTGGTAGGATTAGTAGGTAGATTGTTGGATTGCAAGATTTTTCTTTCAAGGTGTTTTATGTTCCAGGTCCGAGTAATAAGATTGCTGACTGTCTGTCAAGACTAAGTACAGAAGTAGAAGGTGGTTTTGGAAAAAAACATGAGGATATTATTAGTGTTTGTAATGTGACAAGAGGTATTGTTGAACGAGATGAGTGGTTGAGAGCGATGTTGGAGGATGCAGTGTTACAACAAGTATGTAGAGAACACAGTAGTGGATGGAATTCGTATGTGAAGGGTGATGAAGAAGTGGGAGGATTTTGGAAGGTGAAAGATGAGTTGTGTGTAGAGCATGACATTTTGTTGTGGGGGTCAAGATTGGTTGTCCCAGTTTCTTTGAGAGAGAGGATCATAGAACTAGGACATGAAGGTCATGAAGGTATGAGTAAAACTAAGGCAAGAAATCGCCTTAATTATTGGTGGCCAGGCATGGATCTAATGGTTGAAAGGAGAGTAAGAGATTGTCATGATTGTTGCAATAGTGATAAAGTTTACAAAACAAGAGCACCACCCATGTGTACCTGTGAAAGTTCTATCAAGCCATGGGATGTTGTGGCGGTTGATGTGGTAGGACCTATCTTTGGGAAAGGTGGATGTAACTATGTTTTAGTTTTGGTGGACCAGTTTCAAGATGGGCAGAAATAGCTATTAGTGGTAGTATGGAGACCAAGAAAGTGATTGATTTCTTTAATGACAATGGGCCCCAGTTTGTGTCAATTGAGATGGAAAAGTATTTCAAATCCAGGGGTATTATGCATAAGAAATGTTCTTTGTACCATCCGGAAGGAAATGATACAGTGGAAAGGTTTAATAAATGCATAAAGGAGTGCATACAATTGGAAGTTGCAGCTGGCAGAAATTGGAGAGATGGTCTTAGGAATTTCCTTCATGCACATAGATTATCACCTCACTCCACGACTGGTAAAGTCCCGTTTGAAGTTTTCAGGGGCCGGAAGGCTAATACACGTTTGGCACCAGGTTGGGTGTGTTGGGGTAAGAATGAGTGTGTAACATGGTGTGACATGAGCTAGGAGGAAAAGGAGAAAGAGGAAAAATGCGTAGAGAAAAGGAAGGAAAGCTATGATAGGAGGAAGAACACGTGCAAAATTGAGGTAAAAGTGGGGGACAAGATTCTAATGAGAAACCCTAGGTTAAGTAAGTGTGAAAGTAAGTTTTTGGGTCCATTTGAAGTTGTCAAACTTTTCAGGAATGCAGTGAAAATTAAGGATGGAAGGGTGTGGAATCTCAACCGTGTTGTCATCTCAAAGAAAATGTAATTTTCTGTAGAATCTCAGCAGTGTTTTTAGTTCAAAGGAAATGTAATTTTCTTCGAACAGTTGGTTGGGGTATTAGAATTTTCATTAAGAAAATGTTTCTTCTGTAAATAGTTTTATTGTTATTTTTTTATTTTATTGTTCTGTTCCTTAGGTTATATTCATGTGTCTCTTATCTATAGTGTTCCTTATTACAAACGTTGCTAATTGTTTTAAGGGGAAAGGTGTGTGGTAGAATGTCAATAATAGAATGTGAGGGACCTCATCTCTAGGACTGATGTCATGTTTGACATCAGATTAGAGTGTTGAGAGTGGTTCTGAGGAAGCTGTTGAAGAGCTGACTGTTTTATGCTTTCTCCTTTTGCTGTGGATAAGATACTCCTATTAAAAGAACCTACTTCAGGAGAAAATCAGGAGAATGTCTCTTTATTACAGAAGGACCACCAGTAGGAGGGCCTGCAGTGACGTCCGAGCTGCCAGGTCTTGTCTGATTTTAGCATAAGGGAGGTGGGCATCAGGGTGGTAACCGTGTTGAGACGACTGACATTGTGCTATCAGATATTATAATTGAAAATGAAGATCTCCAAACCCTCCACAATCATATGGGAGTGTCAAGACGTTCCCCCCTATTCTGGGTTGTTCGCCTGCCCAGATAAGCCTCAGTAGAATACTTCTCAAGGAGATAAAAAAGTAATTGGTTGGTAGAATTGGGAAATTCTAAAATAGGTACAGAAAATGGGGTAGTACCACCATTTTTTTAATGGCGATTCCACCAGCTATTGATAGCGGCAGTTGAATCCACTGATCTACCTCTGCATTCATCTTATCCATCACTTGACCATAATTGAGGCATACAACGTGCTCCCTACCACTATGGATGTGAATGCCCAGATAAAGGATTGAATCAGAAAACCATGTCAGCAAAACTCACCTTGTCTCGGTACAGTAATATCTGTAAGCGGAAATAGTTTTGACTCGGTCCAATTAATTTAGAGGCCTAAGAAGGAGCCAAAGCAGGCTAATTCATAGAGGATAGGTTCTAAATTAACTGCGCGGTGGCATAAAAATAACAATATGTCATCGCCATAAAGAGAGGTGAGAAGTGGGCTGAGTTCGAACTGTAGACCGCTGTGTAAATGCCTTTCCTGGAATTAACAGACTAAGGGGTCCATTGCTGTGATGAAAAGCAATGGCGAGAGAGGGCACCTCTGTCATGTGCCCTTAGCGATTACAAAGGGAGGAGACAATGCACCTTTCATTCTGAACTGGGCTGTCGGTTGCGTATATTGGAGCTTAATCAGAGATGTGAAATTGTGGTGAATGCCCAATTTTTTAAGCAGAGCGTGAACAAAGACCATTAGAGTGAATCAAATACCTTTCCCAGATCTAACAAGGCCATGGCAGCCGGCATTGTTGGGAAGATTCTATTGAGTACCATTAACTGTGTGCACAAGTTCAGGGACATTGATCTGTCAGGGCAGTGCCTGCCTGGGCGGGGGAAATAATCTGGTCCATCAGCATGGCTAACCTGGAGGACAACATTTTGGCCAGCATTTTATTGACAAAATTCAGCAATGATAGCAGCTGATACGACCCACAGTGCTGAGGGTCCTTGTCCGTTTTTAAAAGTAAGATAATGACCACTTTGAGCATAGTGGGTGGGAGAATGACCTTTTCCAGGGCCTCAGAATATACAGCCAGTAAGTGGGGGGACATGGGATGCTTAAAAATGTTGTAGAACTCACCTGTATAGCCATCAAGGCCTGGTGCCTTAGAGCCCTCCATAAAATAGATGCACAAGATTGGTTCATCAGTGGTAAAAGGTTCACTTAAGAACTTCTGATGTGCAGTACCCAGTCATACCATGGCTACTTCTTCAAGATATGCTGCCAACTCAGTGTTATCGGCACCCAGATAGGATAGGTAAAGTTAGGTGTAGTATTGGAGCAAATAGTGTGTTTCACAGTCTACTAGGTCTTGGAACTCAGCCAGTAGGATAGCACATTTATGTAAATGAGTCACTGCTGCCTGTTGTGCCTTTTCCAGGTCCAGTTCCTTCAGTTCAGTCTCTAACCCTGCTAAACTTCTGCGCAGCACCCAGGAAACTTTGGCTATGCATGTGTCACTAATGTAAGAATTGAAGGACCCCCACAGGATGTCTTAGGTTTGAAATTAATTCTTATTATGCTCAAAATATTCAGGGACTGTGGAGTGGAGATTGACATGGAACAGTTCCTCAAGCAGTGCCATATAGGAGGTGTTCCAGGCCCAGCTTTACAGGGATATGCAATGTAACTACTAAATCCAAGTAGTCGGAAAGTGTACATGGGAGGTGCTTAATGTGCCCAATCCAATGATGTAAGTGTAATCGGTAAAAGCCAGTAGTTAATAAGTGTTGAAGTGTTATGAGGAGCAGAATGGATTGTATAGGCAAGGGCTGTCTCGTGTTGCAAACGCCACAGATATTTGAGTGTATACTCAGAGCAGATGAGCTGCAGAATTTTAAGCAAGTGGGGTTTGCCCACTGTGGTTTGGGCTGCAGTGTCCAGTAGGGGATCCATGAGCATGAAAAAGCCACCCCTTAAATAATGTGATCTGCCTCCATGCGGTCAATTATATTGTGTAGAGTCTGGAAAAACTCTGGTGTGTCTGTATAAGAGGCATATATATTTATCAACAGCACCCTATGCTTCACTATGGTTCATGTTACGAAGACATACCTGCCATTGGCATCAGCGCAGGTAACATGGTGTTGAAAGGGTAGGCTTTTGAGAATGAGTGTGAGCACCTTCTGCAAATAGTTGCTATAGCTGGAGAAATAGTGATGAGAGCCCCAAGATGCAGGAGACTTGTTCGCATGTTGTGGGGGGAAGATGGGTCTCTCCTGGTGGAAGGCTATTTATGTGGCATCTCTAGGTAAGATTTGCAGGACCTCCTTGCAGTTACAGGTTGTTAAGGCAACAAATGGGCCAGGACAGCATTATGATATTGGTAATTGGGTTTGAGATGGGTCATACTGTGTCATCCGGGTGATGGGGTGAATAGTGGTGCATCATATGTGGTATTTAGGTATTGGAGTGTGCAAGTACAACATAATAAAAACATAACAAAAACAAACATTTCAACAAACATAACCCTTCCATCCCCCCACCCACACCTTGCAAGCACACGCCCAGTGAATCTCAATGAAACCAAACAGAACAAAAAAAAAACAGGGGAGAAAAATAAATAACAAATATCCCTATAGGATGATGTGGTGTACAGCGCAGGTTATTGGCACAGCAGGTGGCCCTCCTTATAAGAGTATGCCACATTGTTCGAAGATCATAGATGGTGTCTGTCGATCATCGTATCAGGTAAGATGACGATTAGGGAAACGGGAGGCAACTAGTTGTAATGTAATGTAGGACATAAGTTATTGGACATTATCAATCCAACAAGGAATGGAGACACTTCAGTCTTGCAGAAAGAGTTCCATACTTGCTGCTGGACCTGGACCTTTTTGCAGGGTCATCCCCAAAGTTTTTATCTCCTTTCTCCTACTTTCTCTGACCAATTTTTGATGGCATAGGACTTTGAGCACTTTACTACTTCTAACCAGTGCTAAAGTGCATATAGTCTCTATCTAAGTTGTATTGGTCATTGGTTTATCCATGATTGGCATATTTGATTTACTGGCTAGTAAAGTGCACTTTGAGTGCCAAGGGCCTGTAAATCAAATGCTACTTGTGGCCTGCTGCACTGATTGTGCTACCCACACGAGTAGCCCTGTAAACATGTCTCAGACCAGCCACAGCAGTGTAGTTGTGTGCCGTTTTAAACTGCCAGTTCAACCTGGCAAGTGTACACCCTTGCCAGGTCCAAACCTTCCCATTTACTTCATGTAAGACACCCCTAAGGTAGGCCCTAGTTAGCCCTATGGGCAGGGTGCAGTATATTTAAAAGTCAGGATATGTACTGTTGGTTTCTCATGTCCTGATGATGAAATACTGCCAAATTCGTTTTTCACTATTACAAGTCCTATCTCTCCCAGAGGTTAACATGGGAATTGCCTTTAAATATTTTTTGAGTGCAGTTTCCCCTTAGGATATGATAAAGATTTGGAGTTTGGGGTCCCTGAACTCACAATTTAAAAATACATCTTTTTGCTTGTGTTTTAGATTGTCTGTGTGAAAATGCCACTTATAGAAAGTGGACATTTTCTTGGTTAACCGTTCTGTGCCTCTGCCTGGCTGCTGAATACATGTCTACATCAGACTGACAGTTGGGATGTTTGTGAATTCACTCTAAACAGTGACACAAAGGGATGAGTTGTGTCCTTTACATCCGGATGAGTCTTTCTGGGCTGGTGTGGAGGGAGGAGCTGACACCTGCACCTGAAAAAGACTATGCCTACTGTTAGAAATTGGGTCTCTAGTTGGCAGGGGGATATACCCTTGTCCAAGTAGGGATCACAATCCTAATCCGGGTAACGCACAACACAATCCAAATTATCGTGTGTCCACCCTCCGGTAGCTTGGCACTGAGCAGTCAGACTTTTTGTAGGAGGCAATGTGTAGAGAATTGGTGCAGAACTTTTATACAATAACACAGTGAAGAACACCACAAAATGACACCACACAGGTTTAGAAAAATATATTATATTTATCCAGTTAAATTATTGATAAAACAATGCAAAATCATTGTACAGAAATCAAATTATGAGTTATTTGAGGTTTAAATCCAACAACAGTACTGAGAAGACACAATAGCTCTAACTGGGACTATCACGGCATCACTAACAGAGTCATTCCCAACAATCCGACACTACTGGTGCTGGTCACTGAGTTGAACAGACCCTCAGGTACAGTATCTTGTGAAATTGAATAAAACAAAGAAGAAGTGTGCTGCAAGGAGTCGGAGAAAGGTGCCACTGAAGTCAGTGCAGCGTCAGTTCTTATGGCGTATGAGGAAAGACGAGTTGGTCCCACGTTGCGAAGCAGGTGGAGCTGAAGCGTTGATCCCTTCTCAATGCAGGGGATGATGCGTCTTTATCAGAGATGCGTCAATCCTTTGTGACCCGGCAGGGTCACTGGTTCCAGTGTGTCAGGGTGTGATGTGTCAACTTCACAGTGTCGCAATGACCCTGTGTGACATCAGTCGAGTTGCAGCAATGTTGGACTTGCATTGCAGGCCATGGTCCTTGCGTGCAGAGAGGTCCATGGAGTAGGAGGAGGCTGCGGCATTGCTGAAGTCATTCCGAAGGCGCTGAAGTTGGTGTACTAGCAAAAAGCTAGCAGTGAAGGTCTTTGTAGTCCCTGAAACACCAAAACAGGAGGCAAGCTCAATCTAAGCCCTTGGAAAGCACTTTTGGGGAAGTTAGATTCCTTCCAGCACATTTAGAGGTCAGCAGGGCAGCAGTCCTTTGCAGCAAGGAAGTCCAGTGAGTCATTTGGGCAGCCAGACAGGTCTCCTGACAGAGTTCAGGTGCAGTTCTAGGAAGTGTATGATTTGGTGTGGTCAGAGACCAAGTTTATACCCACAAATGTCTTAAAGTGGTGGAGACTTCAAAGAGTGGCTTTGAAGTGCACAAGGTCCTCTTTCAGTACAGGTCTGTCTGCAGGGGCCAGTCCATTGTGTGAGAGCAGGCCACTAGTCTTTGTAATGTAAGTGTCAAACCCTCCAACCTTCCAGCCCAGTAAGACCCATTAAGTATGCAGATGAATGCAGATGTGACTGAGGGGGTGATTCTGACCTCGGCGGTAAAATGCCCTTACCGCCGGTCAGAAGACCGCCATAACACCGCCGCGGCCGCGGTCAACCGCCACGGTCATTCTGACCCATAACGGCCAAACCTCCAAAAATCCATCCTCCACTGCAGCCCGCCACATCGGCGGGCAGCGATAAACTGGAGATGACCAAACCTCCACCGTCACGCCAACAGAAATACGCCCATGCCATTACGACCCACGAATCCACACGGCGGTCATTCAAACGCGGTATTCCATTGGCGCTACACACCGCCGCGGTCAGAATACACACACATCACCAAAACACAGCCACATTGGACAATTTGAAAAACACACACCTGATACACATACACACACCACTCCCACACAATCAACCAACTATAAAACACACACCCACATCACCCACAAACCCCTGCGACCCCAAATACTGAGAGAAGGAGAGAGAGACACAGCAGACAATCCAAAGGAAGACACACTGAGGCACACTACACCATCACACACACCACATAGTAGCACAAAGCACCACTCACCAACACACTCCTCATCACATACACCACCCCACACCTCACCCACACCACCCCATGGCACCCCAAAGGCATCCACGATTTTCGGACCAAGAACTCCGGGTCATGGTGGAGGAAATCCTAAGAGTGGAACCCCAGCTCTTCGGCTCGCAGGTGCAGCACACCAGTATAGCCAGGAAGGCGGAGCTATGGCAGCGGATCGTGGACAGGGTCAACGCGGTGGGACAGCATCCCAGGAATAGGGAGGACATCCGCAAAAGATGGAACGACCTACGGGGGAAGGTCCGGTCGATGGTCTCGAGGCACAACATCGCGGTCCAGAAGACTGGCGGCGGACCCCCACCCACCCCTCCCGAATTTACATTGTTGGAACAAGACGTCTTGACCATCCTGCATCCTCAGGGCCTCGCAGGAGTAGCCGGAGGAATGGACTCTGGTAAGTCCCATCTCAACTACTATATCCCCCCCACCCCACCAGCATGCCAACCCACACCCTCACCCCCAACCCCCCAGCACACATCCTTCCTGACAATGTCTCACCAGCACAACCCACCCATCCCAACACCAACTCCTGCATGCCAACACAAACCATGGGCACCCATCACCTAAGCATGACCACTGCACTAACCCCTCCCCCCCACTAAATACCCTCACAACACCTCCCTCCAGGGAATGCCTGCACTGGGGGACAAGGGCACCCACAACACGCATGCTATTGCACACACAGAAACAATAACCAAACTCTCTTACCCCATGCAGGACCCGAACGACAACACACCAGCCAGGAGGGTCCAGAAGTGTCCATCCCACCACCGGAACAGGCCCACACTGAGGATAGCAGCTCTGTCGACAGTGAACCTGATGACCAGCCCGGACCATCGGGGACCTCTGGGCAGTCGGTTCCCCTCACCCAGACACAGGCCACACCAGACCCGACCCCCTCTGCCGACACCAGCACAGCTCCCACCCAGCGGGCCCATGCCTCTGTCTCTAGGACAGCTCAATCAGCGGTGTGTCTGCCACTACAGGGCACCCAGGCTAACCCGACACCCCAACAACAACAGGGACCTGGGGGCAGTGGGAGCGGGCACACCGGCCAGGGGACAGAGGCCGGGGGAAACCGGGCAGCTCGGAGGGCTGCTGTGCGACAGGGGGGGGAGGAGAGGCCCAGGGAACCCACTCTCCAAGAGGCCCTCACCACCCTCATGGGGGCCTACCACCACTCCCAAGAAACGATGGCGACGGTACTGGCCAGGTTCACTGAGATCCAGGCACAGCAGGAGGAACGCTACATGGGCTTCAGGGAGGAGCTGAGAATCATCGGGACCGCAATGGGGACCATCGTCCTGGCCCTCCACAGGATAGAGGACGCGTTGCGGGACCATGGTGCACCACACAGGGCCCCTGTCACTAGGCCGGACCAGGAACAGCCTACCACCTCCGCCGGCGCTAGTGGACAGGAGGTCCCAACACCTCGACAGCCCCCCAGAACCCCACCTCCTGCTGAAGAACAACCACCCCGTAAGAGGAGCCTGAGACCAAAGAAAAAGACAGAGTAGGATGTCAAGACCCCCGCCAGCAGGACATACCCCCTCAAGTCTTCCCACTGTCCCACATTGCCACCCTGTCCAACCATGAACTGCCTATGCTCCATCCTTCCACAGGCAAAAGAACAATGCACCTGTGAGACTGAGAACTGGACTCTGCCATGGATATTCCTCCACCCCCACCCATCACCCTTAGAATCACATGTACCGGTATCTAGCACTGTAAATAAATCACTTTTTGCACACAAACCTGTTTTGAGTCATGCTGTATTATTAACAAAGGGATAACATATTACTGTTCAATTTCTGTCCTGTCAATTAGTCATGACAACATACCAATGTCAATACGCTGTATTTCATGGGCGAACCAAGCAGAAGTCAGGTACTGAGTCAGACAGCACTGAGAAGGGAAGGGAAAGGCATAAATTAATAAAAAACATCTGTGGGGAACTACAGAAAGTATAGATGCAGGAGGCTAGAAGCAATTGTGAAATGGCGTGGGTGATTCTTACCTGGGTGTTACTGGAAATACTGTTGTATCCCTCTGTCCCTATTGTCGGTGTCGTCCTCAGAGTCTTCCTCCTCTTCACTCTCCACAGGCTCCACGGCTTCTACAACACCACCATCTGGACCATCCTCCTGCAGGAAAGGCACCTGGCGTCGCAAAGCCAGGTTGTGAAGCATACAGCACGCCACGATGATATGGCACACCTTCTTTGGTGAGTACATTAGGGATCCACCAGTCATATGCAGGCACCTAAACCTGGCCTTCAGGAGGCCAAAGGTTCGCTCAATCACCCTCCTTGTACGCCCATGGGCCTCATTGTAGCGTTCCTCTGCCCTTGTCCGGGGATTCCTTACTGGGGTCAGTAGCCACGGCAGGTTGGGGTAACCAGAGTCACCTATTAGCCACACACGTTGTCTCTGTAGCTGCACCATCACATAGGGGATGCTGCTATTTCGCATCACATACGCGTCATGCACTGACCCTGGGAACTTGGCATTTACATGGGAGATGTACTGGTCAGCCAAACAGACCACCTGGACATTCATCGAATGATAATTCTTTCTGTTTCGGTACACCTGCTCATCGTCTTTTGGGGGTACCAAAGCCACATGGGTCCCATCAATGGCACCAATGATGTTGGGGATATGTCCAAGGGCATAGAAATCACCCTTCACTGTGGGCAAGTCACCCTCCTCGGGGAAAATGATGTAGCTCCGCATGAGTTTCATCAGGGCAGACAACACTCTGCTCAAAATCTTTGAAAACATAGGCTGAGACATTCCAGATGACATGGCCACTGTGGTCTGGAATGACCCACTGGCCAAAAAATGGAGGACTGACAAAACCTGCACCAGAGGGGGAATCCCTGTGGGTTGGCGGATGGGGGACATCAGGGCTGGCTCCAGCTGGGCACACAGTTCATGGATAGTGGCACGGTCAAGTCGGTATCGAAGGATTATATGGCGTTCTTCCATTGTCGACAGGTCCACCAGCGGTCGGTACACGCGAGGATTCCTCCTTCTCATCCCAAGTCCCAGCGGACGGTGCCTAGGAAGGACAACATGGAGCACAGAGTCAGCCAAACCACAGGTACGTACAGACAGCTTGCACAGTTAAAGAATGGCAATGGGTTGAAAGGCGTGTATGTGTGGCAATGCAAGGCCTAGGCCTGTGTGTCGCAGTCAAAATTAAGCCATGTGGGCCCTTGAAATGGCGGCTGCCTGACCTGTGAAGTGGGACAATGGGATGTGAGGTCACTGCGCTGGCGGGGCACACCGTGGCGGTAGGCGGTCGAAGACCGCGGCGCAAAGCCGCATTGGTTAACATTGAAGCCTATGGGTTTCAGGAGCCAATAACGAAGTGCGCCGGCGGTCGCGGTACGCACCGCCGCGGTACGCACCGCCACGGACGTGACCGCCATTTTCTATCTGCTTAATCACTCGAGACCTGATCATCCACAGGAGAGGACCTATACTGCAAGTGCTGCTGTGACCTCGGTCTGGAAGATACAATGGCTGCTGTGACTGGGGAAAGGGCCCCTGCCTTCACGTCTGAAGAATTGGACAAGCTCGTGGATGGGGTCCTCCCCCAGTATGCGCTACTCTACGGTCCTCCAGACCAACAAGTGAGTACCCCGGGTGCTAATGGAATGGGCTATGCCTGTGTGGATTGGGGTGGATGTAAGTTGGTGGGGTGGGGTGGGGGGCGAATGAGGAGTGCAACGCCCGACAGATGAGAGCATGTGCCATATGGCAAAGTGGGTGGGGGGGGGCAATTACATCTAACATGCAGGCCATTGATGATTTCCTCCTTTCCACCCTGTACATGTCTAATAGGTCAGCGCCCATCAGAAGATCGATATTTGGCGTGCCATCGCCAAGGAAGTCCGGACCTTGGGGGTCCACAACAGACGGGGCACCCACTGCCGCAAGAGGTGGGAGGACATCCGCCGCGGAACAAGGAAGACCGCAGAAACACTGCTGGGGATGGCCTCCCAACCTAGGAGGGGTGCCAGTCGCACCATGACCCCCCTGATGTCCCGGATCCTGGCGGTGGCCTACCCTGAATTGGATGGGCGCTTTAAGACATCACAGCAGACACAAGGGGGTGAGTATCAGCACATTCTCCTATCTTTCTGCGCAGTGGAGGCGTCTGGGTGGGGGAGGAGGGCTGTGGGTGACATTAGACCAGGGCGCTTTCTGTAGTGTAGTCCTCTCCCTTAGGCATGGCCCTGTGCCCCCGGCCCCCACCTCTGTAGGGTGACAAGTACAGCCATTGAAGGTCCAGCATCTCCCATGTGCGCGTTTGACGTCTCTTGGCCTGTTGTCTTAGTCAGTAGTACTGAGTAGTGTACCCCGAATGCGCGGCTTAGTGCATTAGGCACCTGTGTCTGTCCTCTCCGCCAACGGTGTTGACATTGCATGCACTCAACCTGGTCTTCTTTTTTCTCCCCCCACCCTTCATCTTCTTGTGCATGTGTGCATTAGCATCATCAGGCGGAGGAGATATGGCATCGGAGCACGAGGGAGCTGCAGGACACAAGGCCCCGGTGGGCCCAGGAACAGACACCGAGGGCACCAGTGATCCGGAGGGCGAGGGGAGCACCACGACGGGGACCGCTGGTGAGAGCAGCGAAAGCGACACGTCCTCGGATGGGAGCTCCCTAGGGGTGGCGGCAACATCCGTGCCCCCCGCCTCTACAGGTACAGCCGCCACCCAGCGCACCAGCCCCGCCCTCCCAGCAGCCCCTCAGTCTTCGCTCCGTGCCGCTTCGCCCAGGAAGGCGCGCGTCTCCTTCGCCCCAGGCACCTCAGCCCCTGCCCCTGTTGCCCCTGCTGCCCTCAGTGCGGAACTCATTGACCTGGTAAGGACGCTCATTGTTGGGCAGACGACCCTTCTGAATGCCATCCAGGGTGTGCAAAGGGAGGTGCAACAGAGCAATGCGTACCTGGAGGGCATTCATTCGGGTCAGGCTGCCCATCAACGAGCGTTCACTGCTCTGGCCTCAGCACTGACGGCAGCCATTGTCCCTGTTTCCAGCCTCCCTCTTCTGACTGCCTCCAGCCTGTCTCTGTCTCCTGTTCCTCAGCCTATCCCATCCACACCATCAGACCAGCCTAGACACACCTCAACACCCAAGAGCAGCTCATCCAAACACAAGCACCACAGATCCCGCAAACACTCACCCGAGCAACACCCAGATGCAGACATGCCAACAGCCACTGCCACCCCTGTGTCCCCCTCCTCCTCGTCTCCCTCCTCCCTCCCTGTGACGTCTACACTCACACCTGCATGCACCCCAACATCAGCCAGTGCTTCCATCACCACCTCACCCTCCAGTACAGTCCACACTCGTGCAGTCACCACCCCCACTGCCATGTACACGTCCCCTGTGTCCTCTCCCACTGTGTCTGTCACCCCCTCTTCCAAGACACACAAACGCAGGCAGCCACCCACCCAACAGCCATCCACCTCACGACAGCCTACAGCACCAGCACCTTCACCCAATGACAGCACACCTGACTCTCCTACAACCACCTCCTCTACCTCCACTTCCATCTCCACTACTCCTACCCTTTACCTTGGCCCTAAAAAACTTTTCCTGGCCAACCTTAACCTCTTTCCCCCCCGATGACCCCCCCATCCATCTTCAAAGAGTCCCAAGAGCACCGCAGCCACCACCAGCCCAGCTTCGGGTGTCACTGTTGTGCCTGGGTTCTGGAGCCGACCCTTTGCCAGCAGTGACACATCGAGCTGCAGCAAGGACACGTCCAGCCCCCCCCCGGCAAGAGGACCCGCAAAACCAAGGACCGCCGTGCGAGGACTGACAGGGCTGCCCCCAAGGAGCAATGTGCGGCCACTTCACCACCCACACCATCTGGGGGAGGTAAGGGCCCGAGAGCCCGATCAAAGGAGCGGAAGGGCAGCAGGAGCGCGGAGAAGGTGGACCCCACATGCCACATCCCAGCTGGGAAGGAGGACACTAAGGAGGCCAGGAGTCCGTCCCCGAAGGGTCCAGATACGTCACGGTCCGAGGGCGACTGAACAGGGAGTCCAGGCCAGGTCTGGCTCCCTTGACCTGCTGGATGGGCACCGCTGAACAGGGCCCGCGGTGCAGACGAGCACCGCTGAACAGGGCCCCGCCGTGGAGATAGGCACCGCTGAACAGGGCCCGCAGTGCAGAAGAGCACCGCTGAACAGGGCCCCGCCGTGGAGATAGGCACCGCTGAACAGGGCCCGCGGTGCAGACGAGCACCGCTGAACAGGGCCCCGCCGTGGAGATAGGCACCGCTGAACAGGGTCCGCGGTGCAGAAGAGCACCGCTGAACAGGGCCCCGCCGTGGAGATAGGCACCGCTGAACAGGGCCCGCGGTGCAGAAGAGCACCGCTGAACAGGGCCCCGCCGTGGAGATAGGCACCGCTGAACAGGGCCCGCGGTGCAGAAGAGCACCGCTGAACAGGGCCCTGCCGTGGAGATAGGCACCGCTGAACAGGGCCCGCGGTGCAGAAGAGCACCGCTGAACAGGGCCCCGCCGTCTCAAGCACCGCTCCGCTGGGCCCCGCCGTCTCAAGCACCGCTCCACTGGGCCCTTCCTCTCAAGCACCGCTCCACTGGGCCCTTCCTCTCAAGCACCGCTCCGCTGGGCCCTTCCTCTCAAGCACCGCTCCGCTGGGCCCCGCCGTCTCAAGCACCACTCCGCTGGGCCCCGCCGTCTCAAGCACCGCTCCGCTGGGCCCTTCCTCTCAAGCACCGCTCCGCTGGGCCCCGCCGCCTCAAGCACCGCTCCGCTGGGCCCCGCCGTCTCAAGCACCGCTCCGCTGGGCCCCGCCGTCTCAAGCACCGCTCCGCTGGGCCCTTCCTCTCAAGCACCGCTCCGCTGGGCCCTTCCTCTCAAGCACCGCTCCGCTGGGCCCCGCCGTCTCAAGCACCGCTCCGCTGGGCCCCGCCGTCTCAAGCACCGCTCCGCTGGGCCCCGCCGTCTCAAGCACCGCTCCGCTGGGCCCCGCCGTCTCAAGCACCCCTCCGCTGGGCCCTTCCTCTCAAGCACCGCTCCGCTGGGCCCCGCCGTCTCAAGCACCGCTCCGCTGGGCCCCGCCGTCTCAAGCACCGCTCCGCTGGGCCCTTCCTCTCAAGCACCGCTCCGCTGGGCCCCGCCGTCTCAAGCACCGCTCCGCTGGGCCCCGCCGTCTCAAGCACCGCTCCGCTGGGCCCTTCCTCTCAAGCACCGCTCCGCTGGGCCCCGCCGTCTCAAGCACCGCTCCGCTGGGCCCCGCCGTCTCAAGCACCGCTCCGCTGGGCCCCGCCGTCTCAAGCACCGCTCCGCTGGGCCCTTCCTCTCAAGCACCGCTCCGCTGGGCCCTTCCTCTCAAGCACCGCTCCGCTGGGCCCCGCCGTCTCAAGCACCGCTCCGCTGGGCCCCGCCGTCTCAAGCACCGCTCCGCTGGGCCCTTCCTCTCAAGCACCGCTCCGCTGGGCCCCGCCGTCTCAAGCACCGCTCCGCTGGGCCCCGCCGTCTCAAGCACCGCTCCGCTGGGCCCTTCCTCTCAAGCACCGCTCCGCTGGGCCCTTCCTCTCAAGCACCGCTCCGCTGGGCCCTTCCTCTCAAGCACCGCTCCGCTGGGCCCCGCCGTCTCAAGCACCGCTCCGCTGGGCCCCGCCGTCTCAAGCACCGTTGATGGTTCATTGTGCCCACCATGCCTCCTCCTTGACCAGTGGAGACTGTCATCCACATGATGGACTGTGGCTTTGCACTCCCCAGGATGGTCCAGTGGGCAATCCACCCACTGCAGAGACTTGAGAGACTGTGGCTTTGCACTCCCCAGGATGGCACAGTGGGCAGCCCACCAACTGTAGAGACATTGAGAGACTGTGGCTTTGCACTCCCCAGGATGGCACAGTGGGCAGCCCACCCACTGTAGAGACATTGAGAGACTGTGGCTTTGCACTCCCCAGGTTGGTCCAGTGGGCAGGCCACACACTGTAGAGACATTGAGAGACTGTGGCTTTGCACTCCCCAGGATGGTCCAGTGGGCAATCCACCCACTGCAGAGACTTGAGAGACTGTGGCTTTGCACTCCCCAGGTTGGTCCAGTGGGCAGGCCACACACTGTAGAGACATTGAGAGACTGTGGCTTTGCACTCCCCAGGATGGTCCAGTGGGCAATCCACCCACTGTAGAGACATTGAGAGACTGTGGCTTTGCACTCCCCAGGATGGCACAGTGGGCAGCCCACCCACTGTAGAGACATTGAGAGACTGTGGCTTTGCACTCCCCAGGTTGGTCCAGTGGGCAGGCCACACACTGTAGAGACATTGAGAGACTGTGGCTTTGCACTCCCCAGGATGGTTCAGTGGGCAATCCACCCACTGCAGAGACTTGAGAGACTGTGGCTTTGCACTCCCCAGGATGGCACAGTGGGCAGCCCACCAACTGTAGAGACATTGAGAGACTGTGGCTTTGCACTCCCCAGGATTGAACAGTGGGCAGGCCACCCACTGTAGAGACATTGAGAGACTGTGGCTTTGCACTCCCCAGGATTGAACAGTGGGCAGCCCACCCACTGTAGAGACATTGAGAGACTGTGGCTTTGCACTCCCCAGGATTGAAAGGTGGGCATGGTGGCTCCTCGTGGATCTGGCGTCGTGGACTCATGTGGCTGTGGTGCCCCCCCCTTCCCTTCCCCCTGAGGTGCCTGTAGTTTTTACATCTGATGCCCCTGCAGTGTTCTCTCCAAAGGACTCAGGTCTCCTGTGTGGGCTTTGCCCTTGTTTCTCAAGACTTTGGCCCACGGACATGCTGAATTGGTAGGATGTGCAGGACTTGGTACTTCAGTCATACACTGATGTGTATGTCATTAGTTTTGTTGTGGATATCTTTCATGGTTGTACGCTAATTTTCTGGAGCTTTTTGGTACATAAATATTTATTCCAAATATGATTATGTCCTAGCATTTTTCAGGGGTGTTTGGGTGGTGTCACTGTGACTTGGTGCTCTGCATTGGTGAGTACATGATTGGGGGGGGGGGTCGCATATGTGTGTGCCCGTAACCTTTCGTCCTCCCCCTCCCGTGTGTCGTAGGTGCAGTACTCATCGTTGTCGTCTGCGCCGGACTTCGTACTCGTGGTAGATGAGAAGGTAGACGAGAGCAGGTATGATGTTCAATTCGGGTTCCATGCTGTCCTCCGTCCTCGTGGAGTGCGTAGAGGTGAGCGTTTTCCCGTTCGTAGTCTGTTTCCGCAGTGTTTTTATCGGCGGTGCTCCCGCCCCGGAAAAGGTGGCGGATTGGTGAGTTATGATAGTGTGGGCGGTACATTGTCTGCCGCCTGCCTGTTGGCGGTGACCGCCGCGCTGTTTGTCTGTACCGCCGCGGCGGTCGGAGTGTTAAGTTGGCGGGCTGTGTTGGCGGTTCCCGCCAGGGTCAGAATTCCATTTTTTGGCCGCCGCTTTAACACCGACCGCCGAGGTCACAATCACCCCCTGAGTGTCCTGTGTTTGTGGTTGTATGGGTATAATGCACAAAGGAGCTCTCAACCAGCACAGACCAGACATTGATTTGGGACAGGCTGTAAGGTACAGATGGTTTTAAGTACAAAGAAATGTTCACTTTCAAAAAGTGGCATTTCTAAAATAGCAATATTAAATCCAACCTCACCAATAAGCAGGATTTTCTGTTACCATCCTGGCCATACTAAATATGACATGGTTATCCCTTTCAGATCAGAATCTACCACTCAAAAAGTATAGGAGGACAGTACTAATGCTAGTCTGTGAAAGAAGCAGGCTTCAAAACTAGTGGAAAATGAATTTAGGAGTTTTTCACTACTAGGATATATAAAACACATATATTCATGTCCTGCCTTTTGTCTGCGTAGCACTCTGCCCTATGGGTGACCTAGGGCTTACCTAAGGGGAGGTGTATATGGTATAAAAGGGTAGTTTAAGGCTTGGCAAGTACTTTTAAATGCCCACTCGAAGTGACAGTGAAACTGCACACACAGGCCTTGCAATGACAGGCCTCAGACAATGTTAAGGGGCTACGTATGTGGATGGCACAATCAGTGCTGCAGACCCACAAGTGGCATTTAATTTACAGGCCCTGGGCACATGTAGTAAACTTTACTAGGGACTTACAAGTACATTAAATATGCCAATGGGATATGAGCCACAGTTACCATGTTTTTAGAGAGAGAGCACATGCACTTTAGCACTGGTTAGCAGTGGTAAAGTGTCCAGAGTCCTAAAGCCAGCAAAAATTAGGTCAGAAAAAGAAGAGGAGAAAGGCAAAAGGTTTGGGGTGACCCTTCAGAGAGACCATTTTACAACACTTCCCCTCACAAATACAGACTGGTGTGTGTCTGGGGCAAGGCAAGGAAGGGCCAGGTCTTGTGTACTACTCAGACTTTCCTTTGAAGTTTGTCTATTTCGAAGGCAAAAATGAGCATAGGTATTGGACTGCTGATCCCACAACCGTAGATGATTTCTGGGTCAAGAGGGTCCCTTGCCAACGAGAAGTGCTTGATGCTTGAGGAGGACCTGCCACTCTGCCTGTTAGTTTGCTGTGCTCGACTGCTACTGCTGCTTTTGCCTGAAGAAGGAAAGAACTGTACTTTCCTTTCTGAAATCCAGCTTGTGAAGTTTCTCCAAGGGCTTGGGCTCAGCTTGCCCCTTGTTTTGAAGTCTCAGGGACATCAAAGACTTAGGGGTGATTCTAATCCTGGCGGGCGGCGGAGGCCGCCCGCCTGAATTCCGCCCCCATAATACCGCTCCGCGGTCAGAAGACCGCGGAGGGTATTATGAGTTTTTCCCTGGGCTGGCGGGCGGTCTCCAAAAGACCGCCCGCCAGCCCAGGGAAAAACTCCCTTCCCACGAGGATGCCGGCTCGTAATCGAGCCGGCGGAGTGGGAAGGTGCGACGGGTGCAGTAGCACCCGTCGCGTATTTCAGTGTCTGCAAGGCAGAGAATGAAATACCTTGCGGGGCCCTCTTACGGGGGCCCCTGCCGTGCCCATGCCATTGGCATGGGCACGGCAGGGGCCCCCAGGGGCCCCGCGACCCCCCCTACCGCCATCCTGTTCATGGCGGCTTTCCCGCCATGAACAGGATGGCGGTAGGGGGGGTCAGAATCCCCCATGGCGGCGCAGCAAGCTGCGCCGCCATGGGGGATTCTGAGGGCAGCGGTAAACCGGCGGGAGACCGCCGGTTTACCCTTTCTGACCGCGGCCAAAGCGCCGCGGTCAGAATGCCCTGCGGGGCACCGCTGGCCTGTCGGCGGTGCTCCCGCCGACCCTCGCCCCGGCGGTCGAAGACCGCCGGGGTTAGAATCAGGGCCTTAATCTGCTTGTGTTGGCAAATTCAGTCCCTGGGCCCTTAGAAATGGAAACTGGTAACCTGCAGGGGAAAATCCACACACCACTGTGTGTGTGTCAGAAAAATCAATGCACCGCAAGTCCCACAGCTGAACATTTTACACTGCGCCTGCCTTGCAGCTGGAGAAATGATGCAGCACTTGTTCTCATTGTGGACTCTTCACGCAGCGCATCAGAAATTTCCACACACAGATCCTGGGTGTCAAAATCTGCAAACATCGCTGCACGGACCCAAGGCTGAGTACCCGGAATTGACGCATGGTCTCCTTTGCAAGTAAAGAATTCATCCACAGCCTCCGGTGCGAGTAAAGAATCGATGCCTGGTCTCACTTGCGAGTAAGGAATCGACACATTGCTTGCTTTTCTGTTGCACCATCGCAATTGTGGCCTTATTTTTGACTCATGACAGGTACTTTTTGCTAAAACAACACTTCCATTCCAGACTTTTTTTCTTTAAAAATTTATATATTTACCTGTGTATGTTGGATTATTTTCGTTCTGATCTTGTTTGATTTATTTATATATATATTGGCTATTTTTCTACATTGGTGTGGAGTCCATTTGTGGTGTGTTCACTGTCATACTCTGTGTGTTGGTACAAATACTTTGCCTCTGAGATAAGCTTGACTGCTTGGGCCAATCTACCAAGGGGGTGAGCAGTGGTTATCGGAGCTGTGTATCTCCTTTACCCTCAGTAGAGTGAGTGACCCTACTTGGACAGGGTAAATTGACTACCAACTAGAGACCCCATTTCAAAGACTAGCAGAGATTTGGAAGTTATGTGGGGAATGGTCTGGTCTTCGTATTCTGGGATAGCACAATGGTTGGCCCATTGTTTAGAGAACACAATTGTGTCAGATGGGGAGTGAAAAAATCAGGACATAAAATGCACTAGATACAGATATTATTGCAGCGCCACCTTGCTTTCAAGTCTTCATTTTTGATGGCCCCTGTCAGGAGTCATGCTTCCAGCTTTTCTAGTCATTTAACTGCTGTGGTTGTGACATCTTCCATTACAGAGATTCTTTGTTCCATCCCTTCCAAGTGTGTATTGTGCTTGTCAATACATTCACCCATGCGGTCCAAGCTATATGTGAGGGTGCATATCTGTGCATCTATGGCTCAAAAACCTGCATGCAGTTCAGTCATAATCACACCCATTTATTGGGTAATTCAGGCTTTCCCGCCGTCGCACCCCCTTGCATATCCGGTCCTCCTCCAGGTCTGTCGTTCACCTTGTCTTTTTCATTGGCAGCTTGCATTGTTTTGGGCTGCTTTGGATCATTGCGGAAGCAGGCAGAGCTCAGTGCCACTACGCTGAATGAGTATGGCCAACGCTAAGCCCCCCTGCCCTATTTGGTGATGGGACTGTAAGCCTCCACAGTATGATACCTCAAACTCTTTCAGCCCCCAGGATGAGTAGGGGGGCTAGTACTCAGTCTCCAGGTAGGGGCAGCATAGCTGAAATTAGCCGGTGCTGTGGCATCCTCACCCTGATCAATAAAAAGTACACTCAAGTCTTCACAATGGCCGCAGGGATTTTACCATCTCACCGGGGGGATACCAGGTACTGGGCATTGTTCCCATCATGGGAGGAAGGTCCTCTCCCAGGAAAGCGCAGACAAGGGGAGCAACTGTAACAGTACTATCGAGGCCAGAGTAAAAGTGAGGCCTATTGTTGCAGCCTGGAAGGTCAGAGTGGGGTTTCTGTCATTCATATGCTGCCCAGTAAGTAATTAATTACACTCTCATACCAGGGCTTCAGTGTTGCACACAGGCCACAGTCCATGGCACCGTCAATATCCATTTCCACATGGGCTGCCCAACAAGCGGCTGGTCGATGCACACCATGGAAGCCATATGTGTAGGCAACAAAGCCATCCGCTGCCTCTCCTGTAGTTATGGTGTAATGGGAGCAAGGGTGCACCGGGATGCCACTCAGAGTATAGGCTGCACCATGGGGCCCGTCCACCTCAGACTTGTCTATGCCCCCTTTTGCCACAGGCCCTCTGCAGCACAGAGCAGTTGCTATGTGCCTGTCTTACATGTGCACCACAGCATCCTCAGGATCAAATCCAGGCACAGGCCAGGCAGCGTATCAATGTCTCCAGATCGAATCCAATGCTTGGGAGAGCCTGTTGATTCTTCATGGACCCATTGGATCAAAAACTAGGGCCAACTCGCTGGAGCTTCATCACCATGCACCCATTTTGGTCGCCGGCATGGCCACGATCTTTGGCGAGCTATTATTAATGATTTTGGCCTTGCAGGAAAGGTGTCGTTCTTCAATTTTTCGGCCCATTTGCTGACTGTTACATGGGATAGCTATTTCTGGCTCATTGTAATCACTACATGAGACCACTATTCGGAGCTCCAACTAATCAGGTACACTTGCAGACCTTCCTTGCAGATAGTTAGGATTATTGGGAGACTGTGCTTCTCACCCTGTAGTGTACATGGGCTATACCTAACCCTTACAATTTTTGAATGCCCTTCCATATGCCTCACTGTGATTTCATTTGTTTAATATCTAGGAGCACAATGGTTATTCCCCCACACATGGTCCCTAGAATGAAGTAGATGTTTCCCACACTTTTGGATGTGTTGGAGATGGATTATTTATTAGAATTTTGATTTTTATGTTTTCTGCTTCATATCCCTATATCTAAACAGATGTTTTGCTATTGACTAGAAAAGAGATAAAAAGTCAATTTTGAACACCCCAATAACAGTCTCCTATCTAACTATTGTTATGACTGTACACAGGAGTAATCCTTTCCTTTATTTCTCTGTTTTTGTGTTGCTAACGCAGGTAGGTTTCTTTCATATTTGTTTTGATGAAGGACTTCATCAAATCAGTCTATATGGCCAGAACATCAACGTAATAACCTGCTGAGTGACATAAATTAGAGTGGACAAAATTGAACTCCTATATTTTGAACCATTTTGTGTATATTCGAACATTACTGTTTTTGCATTGTGGGTTCCTTTTGCTTTTCTGTGTAGCAATAGCCTACTTAATGATCCACCTTTCTCACATCACTCACTGCACCATTTTTGGAGCAGCTATGTTTTGGATTCTGCTCTCATTTAATATGGCAACAAGAATTAAATATGTGTACTCTTCGGGGAGATTGTCTGTCAGGTACACACCAACCTTGGTTGATCAGCAACTCTTTGGATATTCTGTGGAGGTCTGTCGTCCTTGGTCAAGGAGAAAGTGAGGTGGGTTGGATTCCACTTTTAGATACATTTTCCAGAAACAGAATGCAGATCCACTGTCTAGGGTTTCAGAACTGGTTTGGACCGGTTCTCTTTATAATGTTATTTTAAGCCAGTCTCCAGGCACAGGCTTTCTGCAAAGTGATGACTCTCACAGAAGGAAACAGTGAGGTTGACTCTAAGAGGGAGTATCAAAGTATGAGCACAATGAAGTGTGAGATCGCTGCATTTGGCTGTTACCACTCTTTCTGAAGCTGTAGTTGGAGCCAGTGAAAAGGGAAGATCCTGCCTCAAAACATCCTCACCAAAAACAAGAGAAACTGCAATCCCACCCCATGACAGTGCTCAGGTTCAAACTGGGGTGACATGGAGTGCAATATGCTAAGGGACTGGGATGCAGGCATGAGTAATTACCAGTTGCTGAGATGAATCCAAACATTGCATCCATCACGTTTTGTATAGTTTAGCAAGTAGTATTAATTAGCAGCCGTTTGCCAACAGGGTACTTTTAAAGGCAGCCCTGCATCCATCCTCTGTCAATCAGGATCTAGGTCTCCACCCACCTGCTACTGGAGAGCAGGCAATATAATCCCAATGTCTTTCTTCATTCTCCATTTTGTGCTATGCTAACACCAGGGACATTCAAAACTGATCTCACTTGCACAGTAATCAGATTCATATAACACACTTCTACTACTGTCAATGTGCTACACCCTCGCTACACATACATGCACTCAACATGCACACAGAATTCCAGCATAAGAGTCCCAATTTGACATAACAGTGGACCATTGTATGAGAAGAGCTGGTAGACTCACCTCCTGTCCTGAATACAGAGAAAATGTCTTGTAACCCTATAAATTGAAAAAATGCAGATTGCTGCCACCAATTTATGCGATGCATGCTGTGCATGGGCAGTAGTCATATTCCCACTATGATAGCACATTTTTTCCATCCACTTGGATTCCAGAATATGTCTGACACTGCTGGCCATATGTATGGCCTGGCTCACGTCACCCTTGAACCATGCAACATGGTGCAAGAGTGACACAAACTTCAAGTGAGACTTATGAAACCACACAAGGCCACCTTGCGAGGCTGTGCATAGCTTCCTAAATCTTGAGAAATGTAACACATCGCAAATTGCTGTGTTACATCTCTCTCTGTCAGGGAGGTATTTCCAAGGGTGTTCCCACACAACATCCATGGATATTGACAGATTCACAGATTTAATAGAACTTGTGAGCCTGGGAATGTGCCAAAAAGATGCACCTCCCCAGGAGTATGCAACACACATTGAAAGAAGAAAAAGCCCCTCAGGATTGCTTTGTGCATGAAGGTGTATTTTTAAATTTCACTTTTCCCAACACTGTGCAGCCAATCGCCCTCGTAACCATACCACCATGTTCCAACCTTCGTTCCAATCCTCACTATACATTGTTTTTGGTGAGGAGTGTGTATGTTGGCTCAGGTGCCTAACATACACCCGGGCTCTGTACCCAACTCCTGTGTTAACCCCTGCTCTCCTGCTGTGCAAAGACTTTTGACATTCATATGGTAGACCTTTCCTATAGCTAAACGTTGTGTCAAGCTGCAGTGCAACTAACCACCACTGTGCAGAACCTTTGGCCAATGGTAGCAGGGTTTGCCACAAGGAATGAAGCCAACACGTTTTTACAAATCTTTTTATATGAGTGTGCAGTGCGAAATAAGTTGAAGGGGGCTGACCCATAGTCAAACACCACACTAGGCGCAAACCTCCAGAAGAATTCTGTATGATCTTTGGTAGTACTTAATGCATGCTTGACACATGCACTGTGCCCACACTGAACGGAGCATGAGCCTTCTGACCAGGTCCTGTGGTCACCTCTGGTCCACTAAATGTACTAAGCAGAGCCTTCAGTTGAATGTAGTGAGCTCTGGACACATGGCCTGGCCTCCGGCCAGGACATACAACAGCCCTGTACCTCTGATGCAGATACATACAGACTTGTGCACTGTGGGCTCTGGGCACACGACTTGACCAGAGCCCCCTGAGCCATAGTGATGACTGTCCTTTTCATGCCTAAATAAACCTATTTTTATTTTGCCTTGTTTTCAGAACTTGTAAAAAAAATACACTTTTGGAAATGTACTTTCAAATTTATTAATCTACTGGCCCAAATTCATATCTGCCAAAGAGTCAAATCTAACATGGGCTTTTCAGGTCTCAACTACAAACAGCATAGGTATCTTTGGCCAAAAGTCCTACAGTGGGCTATTGGTTAGTCCATTGCATACTCTTGATTGGTTTTCTTGTCAACCTGATTGTCTTGCTTTTTAGGGTCGAGCGCGCAAAACGCTCTATCCCTGTTGTAATCTCTATACAGGCTTGTAACCATGCCTATGCCACGCCCATCAGTTTGGTTGGTTCGTGGGCTTGCCTTTTAAAATTCGCTTGATTTGATTAGTGAAAGGCATGCATGCATCACGCCTTTTCCAGTGTTTAGCCCTCCTCGAGCACCCCGGAACCTACTGAAAACATACAGGGCTCCATGTTTTTCGTATGGTTTCTGGACTACTATTTCTCTTTATTTTGTAGGTAGCACAATCTCGCTGGGCAGTAGTGGCGCAACTTGCATGACATTGAACCTGTTACATAGATAATTGCACTTTTGCCGGTAACATGGATATTTGCATTTTTGCCGATACGTTTCACTGCGAGCGGACTTCTGTTTCCTTTTGCTTCGCGCTCATGCGGCCATCGGGTCGCTTATGTGAAACTTTTCATCTTTTCATTTTCAGCTTATGTGGCAAGAAAAGTCTGGTTAGGAGTTCACAATGCTCATAGCTCTAACTCGAGCAAACGCGAGACCCATTGCATTGCAAATGCTTGTTATTTGATGGCTCTCCTATTCCGTCTTGGATTTGTCTCTCCCCCTGAAGTATACCTTTTATACCATCCATTTGATTGGATGACTTGTATCCTTTCACAGCTTACATTCATCAAACTACTTTTGTCTTGTGCTATTCTAACTACATTGCAGTGCATGGGCCTTTTTGCTCTCTTCCCATCCGCAATGTATGCCCTCCCCTTAATTGTAATCCCATCTCATGCACTTTCTTTTTTGCTCTCCCACCAACCAGATCATGTTTTGCATCTCCATGTCCCATGTTTCCATGTTGACTTTTGTTTATAATCTTCCCCATTGCTTCTTGCCCCTCCCTGCTTATCGCCTTCACTCGTTAGCAGCATTTATCTGCTTCAACCAAACTCCATCTCCTACGTTGCTTCCCTTCTCCTGCTTGTTAATACGAATGTGATTACATCACAACACTCTTGTTTTTGGACAATGCAGCTCAGCGTCTACAATAACTATGTTTTCCCCTTTTTGCTGATGCAGAACAAAGACAGAAAGCGAAACTTATCTGTTTTGCCAATGGTTATGTTTTTTCTCAGTAGAATCTGTCCATTCTGGGACACATTTATATCCTCCCTCGAAATGATTATCTCTTCCCAGCTCACCAACCCCTTCTTGTAACATAAATATCTAAAAATATACTGAGCGCGTTTACAGGGTTGGTCTTCTTTGGTTCGACTGTTTTTGTTGTAGTAGACAGGATAAATACCGACAATGGTTAACATTGAAAACAGAACTTTTTTTTTATTCACCCTATCTTTAAATTGATCTTTTCACGGACTAATATAAAACTTAATCCGCAGAAATGTAGCCACTTATACCATTAGACTGAAACGTTTGGTAGAAAGTCACCAAACAGCGCCAATGTAATAAGCATACCAAAAACTGGCTTTCCATTGTGAACCGAATATTAACCATAGAGCTGTATATTTACCGAGTTTGTATTGTGATCAAATAAAGGAGTTGTATAATTCTACATGGTCACCGACGCCAGAAATGATACAAGCTTGAAATACCCATTCCCAGTGGTGCTACCATTTAATTACACAGCAATACAAATAATCACCCGTTCTGCCTTGAATCCGGCTACTGTCAAAATTGTAAAGTTGCCGCATTACCTTGCACAGTTCAGACTAATTGACTGTTGTTCAGGCACTGAACATAAACCGGTAACCCACTAGCTTGTAGCCCTTCTGTTATCTGCAGTTCCCGTTGACGGCTGCGGTGATTTATGGATGCAGATGTTCCTGCTTTTTTCAGAAAGCCTTCTGCTATTAGAACGGCCGATGCTGAGCTAGATAACATTTACCAGCTGACACACACATAGTATATTTAGTCCTCTAGTGAATTAGGAGGATGTTTATCTTGTAACTACTTTTTTTAGCACTCCTTATCGCAATGGGCGAAGACGACAAAGGTTATTTGTGTTGCTTAGTTTCCGAGTGAGTTAGATATTTTTGGTAAGAACCGTCTAGTAATTACGTAAAAGACTGCACCGTGTTGTCTGGGTTGAAGTGTTTTATTGATTAGAACTGTATTATCAGCATATGCAAACAAGCATTTGCAATGCAGTGGGTCTCGCGTTTGCTCGAGTTAAAGCTATTAGCATTGTAAACTTGTAACTGGACTTTTCTTGCCACATAAACTAAAAATGAAAAGTAAAGCAGTTTTACATAAGCGAGCCGATGGCCACCAGGAGGGCAAAGTAAACACACAAAAGGGAACAGAAGTTCGCTCGCAGTGAAATGTATCAGCAAAAGTGCAGTTATCAATGTAAGCGGCAAACGTGCAATTATCCATATAATCGGCAAAAGTGCAAATATCCATGTAACAGGGTCGATGTCATGCCAAGTGCTCAACTACTGCCCAGTGAGATCATGCTGCCTACGAAATAAAGAGAAAAAGTAGTGCAGAAACCATACTGAAAACATTGAGCCACATATGTTTTCATTAGTTGCCCGGTACGCTCGAGGAGGGCTAAACACCGGAAAAGGCATGATGTATGCATGCCTTTCACTAATTAAATCAAGCTAATTTTAAAAGGCAAGCCCACAAATCAACCAAACTGATGGGCTTGAGATTGGCGTGGCTAAAGACCCACAGAGAGATTCCACCAGGGACAAAGCGTTTTGAGCTCGACCTTAAAAACAACTTTTTTTTATTGGAGAATTCATATATGAAAACCGCTATTATGTTGTATGTTATGTTATGATACATGTATGTTATCTTATATTAATTTGTTTTCATATGTTGCACATCTACCATTATTATGTACTTGATTGTACTACCGAATATTGACCCCCAGATTATAGTGCCACAAGAATATTGTGGACAGAATATTGATGGACAAAATGTTTAATGGTAAATGCATATAGGGAAGTATACATTTACTATCCCTAACTCAACATCTATGCTCCTTGAAGATCTATCATTTGTTTGTAATTACTTTTCAGAAAATACTTTAAAAATACTGCAAATTTAGCAGATATTAGTGTATGTCTGTCAGGTGAAAATTATGAATTCTTTACTTATCTGCACCATAAGACTGAATACATTAGAAAAGCAGAGCGCATTATACAATCTTGTGCCACAGGAATGAAGCTACATTAGACTAAAAAACTCTACTACTTCTGATCCAGACTGTGAATGCAGAAAGGGGATCTTTATATAGATGTGCTCTGATATTTGCCATCAAAGCAAGTTATTCAAACAGACATGATGGACATACGCTGGATATGTTAGCCACTCACCCTTTTGTTAGTTTGATAGATATTTCGGGACTTTGACCTGTGGATTATCTTCTCTTCAATTATGTTTCCTTCATTAGTGCTAGTCAATAATGTTTTATAAAAATCATGTGTGATTTTGAATCTGCCTATTTGAAGAAGACATTGTTTACTTTGGTTACTTACACCACTTTTTGTTTTACCAAAGAACAAGACAGCTGTTTCACTTCCAGTCCTTTATTGATCTAGTCTTTGAGCAAATTTGACCTGTATCCTCTCCAGAGTAGATCTTGTTTCTTTGTAGTACTCCAGTAACATTAAGGTGATTCTGCACATTATTGTTGTTGCTTGTTGTAGTTAGTACATTTACATGTGGCTTGAAAATATTGAGTAGCCATCAATAGCTCCATATAGTTTTAGCTGAGAATTTGGGGAATATTATTAGTGTTCTAGTTTCAATCTTCTTGTAGGCCTCCTGTAAAAAATTTTTTGATTGTCACAATTTAGGCCATTTGGATACATTCCTTTTAGGGTCTATTGAGGTTTAGTCTTGACTTTCCAGGGCAGATTTTGCAAGCCATTCTGATGACTTGAATAAGAAGTGGTAGGTAGTAATGACTTTTCCTCTTTTTATTTTTCCATTTTGGGAGTGATATGCCAAACCATTTAAGTGGGCTTTAAGTGTCCTTTTTTGGCATTGGGATGGATTAACATTGTCAAACAACATTATTGTTGAACCAATGAAACCGATGGATACTGCAATCATGGCTACAAAGTGCCTATACAGACTATCTTTGTTGGTTTTATAAGAGTCGGCAGGAAGTTTTTACAGGACATGTCTCACAATTTATTTTAGCAGCAATACCCTTGCAAGCTTAAAAATGTCTGTTGTATGTACTCACCCTTTTAATGCGTGCATTTACTACACAAAACTTTAATTTTGTTTCCTTGTCTACACTTCCTGCATCTATGAGGTCAGAAGTTGTGTGGCTGTATAGCACCTTTGTGAATCCTTAGCTTTCAATGCTGTGCTTCAAAAACTCTGCTCCCGAAGTATTATCATCTGAGAAACATTTTGAAGAAAAATATGCCTTTCCTTTCCTGCAACATCTCGGCCTTTTTAGGTTGAGCATAGCAGCGCACAAGCGCTGCTTTTCTGACGTGTTGGTATGTATCTGGGCTTTTAACAACGCCCACCTCTCGCCCATCACTACCACTCATTCGTGGACTTACCCTTCAAAAATCCTTTGATGACATTGATAAATGGTTTACGTTTGTCTCTCCTTGGGGAGGTTTTGTTACCGCCTTGGCCATCACCCCTGTTACATGGCTAATTGCACTTTTGCCGATAAGTTTGACTGCAAGCAAACTTATTTTTCTTTTGAGTCTCTCTTTTACACTGATGCTTATGACGGCTGTCACGCTGTGAATCGGCTCGCTTATGTGAAACTGTTTTACTTTTCATTTTCAATTTATGCAGCAAGAAAAGTCCGCTTAGGGGTTTACAACACTAATAACTCTAATTCGAGCAAATGCAAGACCAATTGCATTGTAAATGCTTGTTTAGAACATTGCTGTCTGATTTCCTCACTTTACAACAACTCCTTCTTCCTCTTCATTTATTGAATATGGGACATTGTGGCTTTCCTACAACCCTTCCTTCCTTCTTTCTTTACCATGGGCTAAAGAGGAAAGCATCCACCCTTTAAAAATATAAGTGGGGCACCCTGTACTTGCGTTCTCTATATGTTTTATTAACAGTTGAGCAACTTTTCCACAACCTCTTCTGATCCAGGAAAAATTTCCAAACATGTTGATCCACATTATTATTTATGATTGTTCAACATGTCACACAATACCTGATGACCTTCTTGGTGTCAAAACCTACTGGATAGTAGTTTCATCTACTTTTTGCATTAAGTAATCAATACACCCACTTGCATTTCATTGTTTATGGTCATAGAATATCTTCTAGTGGTCTATGATGCATCAAAGATGCATCACCAGGAACTGATAGCATCTAACATATTACAATAACTGTTTATCAGGCATATTACTATTCATCCATGTTACTCTGACAACATCATTGGATCTAGAAAATTGATAGTGGAGACTGATGTAGTCTTGTTCTGGAATTGGCCACTGACAATTCTTAATATATTCCTTGATGTGAAAATGCCCATTTGATTGTAAATTTAGAAGTAATTCCCTTTTTAATTAGTAAGACATGAGCCACCCTTTCTAAATCAGGAGTGATAGAGAGAATTAATAACCAGATTGATTACATTTCTTTCTATTATACATAGACATTGAAACGTTTTTAGAGATGTTTGCATGGTCAGACTCTTCAACACTTACAGCAATTCTTTCTATTGTTGAGGGATCCTAGCACTTCGTATAGATCACTGTTTTAGCCATGTTTGTGCTTCTACATGTACAGGATTCCACATTCCACATTATGAATAACTTGTACATATCTATATATATCTATATATATATATGTGTGTGTGTGTGTGAGAGAGTGTGTGTGTGTATTGGTTAAGACTGTGTTTACAGACATATGTATATTTTATAATATTAATGTCTTGAAGAACAAGTAACATTAGTACAGGATCCTCTGAAAAGAAATTTAGGGGAAAGATGTGAGAAAAGAGTAGAAATAGAATGTGCATTGGTTTGTAGAGGTGGACTTATTATAATTGTATTGTGATCCTGATGAAAAGACGTATATAGAGTAATGTTTCACTCTCTGTTCCTTTGTTCAAAGAGTGAATGTAGGTTTGCTTTAAGAGAATGACACAGACTTGTAAAACAGAAAGTAGTACTGAAAGATACGGTAAGACAAATGTGCTTTTATCCATTGGAATGTTAGATCTTGGAATAAATTCTGGAAAAATGAATACACCATAGTGCTTGTGCGTTTACATTTTTCCTGCTCGTCTTTGTTCACCTAGTAACACTGAAACTGGATTCAATTATAACCACTTTATATTTCACGAGACACAAGTTTAATAAGACATATCTTCGGGAGCAAAAGCAGTAACTAGGAAACCGAAATCCCTGAGCTGCACATTAAGGTGGTGAAATTACCAGTCAATTTTATAATAACTGCTCCTGCCAGCAGATGAAACCATTTCCATTCATTTGAAGTTATCGTATGCATGTGTTGTATGCTCTTACAACTAGTGATTATCTATGACTGCAGTGAAGACTAATCATCTTCGTCTACCTAAGAGACAGAGAAACACAGATGGTGAGACAATTGAGGCGCCTGAGAGTAAATTGATTCAGTGACTCTCAGTGTGAGTTAGCTGAAAATCTAAAAAGTAATTCACAGATTCCTTGCTGACAGCGTAAAATAACCTTAAAAGAATAACTTTTTTGTTAGAAGATCTTTACCACGCTCTTAGCTTTGATTCATGATTTCTCCATCACTGTAAGTTACCATTTGACTAACTGTGGAAATGAATACTTTTATTCAGCTCTGTGAGCTCTGCTGAACATATTTCAGCGTCGTTTGTGAAGATTCATCATGACACTGAAATGTGAAGAGCACATAAATGTTCTGCGGTTCTGATAAATTAAACTATCTCTTCCAATGACAGATGGGTGAGTGTCTCCTGAGCTGTTTATGTCACGTCTAACAGGTGTTTGAAGGTGACTGGCTTCGAACTTTGCACACTTATTACAAACTTTGCAAGCGTTGCCTAAATTGTAACTTTTTTTTTTTTTTTAAAGAGTTGGAGACAAACTTAGAGCAATTCAAAATAATGAAATACAATTCCTAATGCTTTTCAGGGTGGCAGCAAGTTGACAGGTACGATTCGATAACTGCCTTCTTCTTGGTATTACAAATCTAGGACACCAATTACTTGATGAATACTCCATGTCACATTCTCACGTTGAACTCCTTTTTTTTCCTAAAGAATGTTGTGCCCTTTGTAAGTGTGGCCTTGGTAGACGGGATCTCCTGTGGCAGGAAATCCTCACCACCAGCAGACTGGTTCAGCTAAATTCAAGTCAATAAACTGCCCAACTTTGTGAAAGAGAAGCTTACCCTGTGTTTGGAGTTCTTGACTGTATTGTGTTGCTCGCATTTACAATGTTCATACTTTAAGCATTGGTTCTGTCTGCTCAAGAAATGGGCACAGTTGTAGGCCCTCATTTTCAAGGGAAGTTCTGGTGGAACAATGCCCTGCCCCGTACTTAGACGCATCACTTTGCGTGAAAGGGGCATGCAATGGATGTTGCTGTGGGTGTTCCATGGCAACTCCCATTGCGTTTTGACACTGCCCTAGATTTATGAGGATTGGTAAACCTGAGGCAGCACCAAAATTAATGCCACCCCAGGGGTGGTGTTAGCATGGCGCAACAAGGAGAAATACTTTTATTTCTCCTCGTTTTTGTTCTTCTTATGTGTGCTGCATTCCTCAAAGAATGCACATTGTAAACAAAGGAGACCACCTGCAGCACAATATTCAGTGGACACCAGACCATCAGCAATGCACTTAATAACTGTATTAAATAATTTATGTTGCTTTATATTTGCAGTCTTTACTTGCATCTATATGAATAAGTGAGAGTTAAACTGGGGACTATGCAACACTTTACCAGCTGTTCCTCAGTCCCCAGAAGTAGGAGCTTTACCAATATGGAATTGAGAAATATATGTGAAAACTGTATGAAAACGCATTGCAGAGAGGTGTAGTATTTTTTCAAAGTTTCTGGCAGACAATTATTAAATGATGCTATGCACTGCTTTACTCTGTGGTGGACACAAAGCATTACCTCTGTGCAAACCGAACTTTTTAAATGAAGGCAGATTACTGCTTTGAAAAATTGATAAGTATTTTTCAGTTTAATAAAGAGGGACGAAATGAAAGGTGGAAGGACTACACCTACCTCAGTGCTATGGGACCTTAATGAAGGTAGTCTTACAGAAGGCACGCAGCTGAGAATAGTAATGTTCCACCTGCTTGAGGGCTATCACATCAAACATTTGGTTTCAAGTCTTCGAAACCTATACCATCCAGAGACAGTGATCTGTGCTGAAGGGTTGCTCGATTATTGAAACAGGTACTTGGGTATTTGTTCTGCAGCGTCACCACTACCCAACAAGATTATGTTAGTTAGAATAGCTCTAAAAAAGAACAATCTCAGTGAAATTGGTGTGTACTAACTGTTAACCGCATCAAAAAATGATCAGTATTTTGCTACTAGACAAAGATTGTTAAACGAAACGCTATGATACGTGAAGGCACACACCAGGAAAACGTGCTGTGCAGCATTGCTTGAGTGTTACCTAAATCTGTATTTTTTGTACTTAAACATATCAAAGTGATGACGATGTTGATTTGCACGAGATACGAGGTCTTGCTATCAAAGGGAATTAGGGTGACCTGACCATCACTTTATTCCAGTAGACAATTGCCCTGTGCTTTCCAGAAGCAAAATCGCCTAACACAAGAAAGTCCAGTATGAGAATGAAGTTTCTGGTTTAATTTTGTGGATTGAAAAGGTGGCAATATAGGAAATTCATAATTGCGTATTTTGGCATTGACAACCTAATAATCCGTTCTCTGTCAACATGTTCAAATTCCTCCTTGATGCAAGAATGGTACTAACGATACTTAAAGCAAAACATTATCTTTGGCTGTTTTTTTAACAAAACTGAATGAGTATGGGAATTATTAAAAGGTAACCAGTGGGCGCAATTGCGTCCCCTCTGTGCTCTCTTTTGACTACCATGCTTCCAGTATCAGCCTTTTGTGAGCTTGCTTAGGATCTTAATATATATAAGCTGGGTTTGGTAGCTCAGTGGGTGGGTGTTTGACCACCAGTTCACAGTTGTGAACCCTGGCAGAGCCTCTCAGCCCACCAGTGACCTCTTAATAATTCCCATGATCATTTTACTGCTTCGACCCCACCAATGCCTATCTTCAAACTCTGGTGTAATCTCCGAGGACAACTTGAGGTAATTTCCTGCTTGTTTGTTCTCAGTCTTAGAGAGGTAAAAATCAACTGAACATATATTACTATTCAAATAATGAATAAACAACTATCACAAAATTGTTACTAATTTGTTTTAAGTCGCAGTTATGTTGCCAGACCAAAGAAGGGAAAAAGGTGAATATATTGACCATTCAGCCTCTCAGCCTTTCATCTCTCCGTGAATGACACAACCATTAACTCAGGTAGCAATAAAAATTAGCTATCTGACGATATGCCTGTTATTTTATTTCTTATTTCATTATTTAATAATGATTTAGTATATTACACATATTTAACATAGCATACATTTAATCTGTATGATGTGAACATATCCCACGTTCAGACAGAAACAGAACCAGAGAGCTATCCTTCTCATACTAGCTTCTGAAGCTTGGAACAGCCTCCTGAGACCACATCATCTCTATTCCTCTCTACTGGAGTTCCACAAAAAGCTGAATATTTGTTTCTTCCAATAACTGCCCCCCTTCCCCCCGCCACCATCACCACCACCACCTTTCTTGAGGCAAAGCTTGTACACCTGCTCAGTTCCAGGATTCCCTTGCGGGTGATAGCATGCTTTACAAATACACATAACATGCAAACTAGGCAACCTCAGGATTTGGCAGCCACTCCGGCAGTGCAGTGGAAGACTCCTAAGAATAACTTTGTACTTATGTCCTTTTTTTAGTCATTAAACACTGATATTATGCATTTCTGGCCAAAACAAGCCACAGTTTTAGCTGAAATGATTCAGGCAGCTGATCTTTATCTAGAGCTAGTACAAGTTTCTAACATTATTAAAATGATTAATGCAAGTTTTGAAGTTCACTGTGTAGGAGTTAGCCTAAGTACACAAACACATGATAAATGCGAATCACTTAATGCACATTTCAAAAGGTGTAAACATATTAGTGGCGCATGCCACCTTGTGTATACCATCTTTTTTGTTGTTTACATTCTACTTCAATGACTATTCCAGGATAAAAAAAACGAGCTGTCCAATAGAGGTTCCACTTAAACTGAACTCAGCTTCTTTATTGACATTGGAAACCACAGTTCTCTTGTACGGAGAGACCTTCAGCTGCACTGAGAATGACATTTCTTTGCAAGCCTCAATAAGCTCAAGGGAAAGATCACTGAGCAACCAGAAGTTCTTATCTAGACGTGCACATCTGTGTCTAAGGCACATACACAAACAGGAGGGTAGACAAATGAGGAGGCTGACAGTTGCATTTATTTGTTCAACTGTGGTTATAAATGACGGCCAACACATATTTATCATTTTCCCAAGCTGCCAAAGTATGGATACATTTGTCAAACTTCAGATCTGACTGTGTCGGCAAATGGAGCCGTGGGATGTTCTGGGCCCAGAGTGCCGCCCTCTTATAGTGTTTTAAGGAACAACATACTCCCAAATGTAAGAAGTCGACAAAATGTCTTTGCTAGTCGAAACGATATAACTGAGTGAATACATGTATCAACCGAAATAGTGGTCTCCCATTTGTCTTCGATCAAACTTAAGCCATATTTACTTTACAAAATTCAAATTTTTTAAAGAGTGTAAGCAACTACTCAGAGTACAATCTCCGTTTATTTTCTGGACCAAACATTTTTCTCTATGAAGTCAAGGGAAAACAATATTTGAAGCAGGAAGCTCGTCAGTTTCACACAGTCAGTCTACTTTTCTGACAGAAATTACTGAATACTTTTAAATTAATTATGTAAGTAGTAGGTGAGATTTTAAATCGGAGAAAAACAGCCCTTCTTTCTCGAAAGTACTACTTTGAACGTGATCTCTTTTTTATAAGTATTACTGGGCCAGCATTAGACCAAGGACCAAGCACGTAAAGCTGTTTGCATATTGCATCCTCCAACTTTCTATTTCAATACAAATGGTGTAGGGGGAGCAGATTTACGATTTTACATTGGGGATGCATCAGTTTTTTGGCGCAGCCCCAGGCAAAATCCATTTCGAGATTTACTAAGCCACAGAAAGTCAATTTGTGTGGCCTAGCGTGACCTAGTAAATACAAAATAATGTGACGCGGCATATAGTGCCACCTTGTATTACCTTGCATTAGGGAGGCATTCCATGGGTGGTGTTTTAGCATTCCGGTGCCTCCACCCTTGGTTTTTGATGCAAACCCATATTTACAAACAACAGTAAACATGGTCTTGCTTCAAAATCCTGCACCACCCTGAGACTGGCGTAACGAGGAGAAATACCCTTATTTCCCCTTGTTACTTCCTCTTTGAATGTGTGCTCCCCTTTGCAGCATAAATACAAAGAGAATCAGCTTAAAGGATAGTTTTTGTGCAGGAAGGAAACCCTACCTTCACAAAAATGATCCTGCCCATAATGGAGGCAACCTTTCACCATGGCGTAAGGGTGATTGTGTTGGTGCTAAGCAGCCACAAGTGCATCAGTGCTGGGAGAGAGCTGAACAGCGCACAACCTTTGTAAATATGTGCAGTTCAGCTCTCTCCCATTCATGCAACACTTACCTTTCTGTGCTGCACTGTGCTGCGTGAACTATTAGTAAATATGGTCCTGCATTCTTTCCTCTTACTCAAATTCATGAAAATAGAGCTCCACACATGACAATGGCGATTATTGTATATTCTTGAATGTTTGTATTATGTATACAGATGGGGTTTGGGATGCTATAGAATCTAGACAATCAACGTGAACAACAACTGGAGCTTAATAATGATGTACCTATCACTATAGCTGGATACAGATTAGTTTGCAACAAAGATATCCCATTTTAATATGGAAACCAACATTTGCTGGGGTGACTTTTTCAGCAGATGTTCAGAATTTTTTGATTCAGGTGGAGTAAAGTAAAAGGTTCCTTTGGTGTGCTCTTTTTGTGGAGAAGTTGTCCTTCTATTGCGAAGACACTACTCAAGACAGCATTACTGCTGTTAGTGAACAGTATTCTTTTTTTAATTAGTGTATTTTACTTGATCCAGAAAAATACATTTTATATTGCAGAAGGGTGATTAGTCTGTGGATAACAATGTGCATTTCCACTTGTATCTTCAAGATATGGTATCTGGTTTTGAATAGTGCACTTTCTGCTAATCGTAAGGCATACTAGTGTTTCAGGCAGTCTGGAAACATTCCCTAAGTTTCCGAGTTTGCTCAGACCAGAATCTGATTCAGCTTCTAATGATGTTACTAGTATCGTACTTTTGTCATATTCTCAATTACCTTACTAAATCTTATTTAGTGTGGTATGAAAGAGTTATGGGTATTGTGTCCTTGAAAATTCTCAATTAGGTGGTGATGTCAATCGCATTGATTTGAGAGAATTACATTTTGGTTTTATGGTTTAAGGCCAGAGAGGTCGATCATTTGTTCCACAGATAGCCAACCCAACACTTTGGCAAATGCTGATATGAATGGGAGCATAAAGATTGAGTCACATGTTTATCAAAGAATTGTGCCTCTCTTGCGCCACGCAATGGGGTACAAGAGTGACTCAACTCTGAAGTTAGATTTACCAAGCCACACAAGGCCACCTTGTGTGGCCTTGCCTGCCTTGATAAATGTAGAGTAACGCAACACAGCACAGATCTCTGCCCTAGGTAGCCCTCCAAAGAGTGGAGCGTGGGTGTTCCCCATGCATCTACCCCTGGTTTATGGTGCATTCCAAGACTTACCATTTCTGATAGACCTAGGAACGCTTCAAAATCCTATGCCTCCACATTTGAGGCATAACAAGGAGAAGAAATATCTTTATTTCTCCTTGTTAATTCCTCTTTCTATGAGTGCTGCATCCTGCAGCATACATAGAAAGAGGAAACTGACTCTGAAGACGATTTTTGTGCAGAAAGATTCCCCTTCCTGCACAAAACAATGCTGTCTGCAACATAGTTACCATTTTACCATGGTGCAATTGTTCCTGCATTGGGGCTAGGTAGCACATTGTGTGTCAGCACAGAGACAAAAAAAAGGAATGTGATGTACAATGTTAATTATGATGCATCACTTCCCTTTCCCTATCACACAGCGCAATGCAGTGCAGCAAGGAGACTTCCTGCACTGTGTGATTATTTGATAAATACACCACTAGTTGCTTTTTTATTCAGATGTCATTTGAGGTTTAAAAGCACATCAGCATTCTTATAGAGAAGGTGAATTTATTTTTTACCTTGTTTCAAAACACTTGCAACTTCCTTTGATATAACCTTGATGAAACCTTGTATAAAATATTTTCAACTGTAGAGTTGAGGGTCCACACATAGCAACAATTTAGAAGTCGACTGATGCCACAGGAAAGCAGAATGTTTTCCAAGGCAGTGTAACAATTTGTTCAAAAACAGCTAATTGAGCTAATGGCCTCAGTTTGATAAAAGATGTGGTTGAGGTGAATACCTATGGTCTTCAATTAATGTATTTGAAGGTGGATGGATGTTGAACCTGGCACTTTCTGCAGGGTCGACCCCAAACGTTTTACTTTCTGCCTCCTATTTTTGATAAGTTTGTTTTTGTTGGCCTTAGGACTCTCAGGGCCTCGTATACGAGAACCTTGTGGCACACTGCACCACCGGAGTTTCAGGAATCAGACTCATTTCCAGATTTACAAGTCTGGGAAGGCATCAGGTTCCTATGCCACCTCAAGGGTGGTGTAAGAGTGAGACACCAGGGAGAAATGTCCTTATTTCTCCAAGTTTTTTCATCTTGTGATTGTTTTTGTGCAGGAAGTTGTCCCTTCCTGCACAAAAACAATCATCCCCACAACGCAGGCACCCTAACGCTATGGTGCAAGGGTGCCTGCATTGGCTTATTGCAGCAATTTGTGTACCAGCGCAGGGGAAGAGGACAGATATTTGCCGTATCTTGTAGATATGATGCATTTCTGCCCTTTCCCGGTGGCACAGGGTGGTGTAGCAAGGCACTTGCTCCACCCGGCCTGGGCCCAACCTTTTAATGAGGCCCATAGCACTTTAGCATTGTGAACCAGTACTAAAGTGCATGTGCCCTCTCCTCTAAACAAAATAGTGTTGACTTAACCACAATTGGCTAATTTAATTTACCTGTAAGACTCTAGTAAAGTGCAATATATGAGCCCAGTACTTGTAAATTAAGTGCTACTAGTGGACATCCAGCACTGCTTTTGCCACCTACTTAAGTAGCCCATTAACCATGCCTCAGGCCTGCCATTTCAGAGCCTGTGTGTGCAGTTTTAAACTGCCATTTCAACCTGGAAAACAAACCTTTTTACCAGGCCCACACCTTCATCTTGTAATATATTTGTCACCTTTACGGTAGGACCTGGACAGCCCAGAGGGCAGAGTGCAGTGTATTTAAAAAGTAGGATATTTACCTTTTAGTTTTACATGTGATGGTGGTGAAAAACATTTAAATTTGCTTTTCATCACTGCAAGGCCTATCTCTCCCATAGGATAACAATGGAGTTACCTTATTACACTTTACAAGTGTCATTTTCAAATGGAAAAATATAATTCCTTCAAGTTTGGTGTCTCTGGAATCACAATTTAAAATCCTAACTTATCGTGAAGTCAGATTTAAAACTGCAATTATGAAAATGCCACTTTTTAGAAAATTGGCATTTTATTGCCTTGGCCATTTGATGACTGCAGCCTGCCTCCAATCACATAACTGGGAGTAGTTGGCAGTTTAACTTTGTATATTCCTCCTAGATAGCCACCCACAATGGAATCTTAGGTGTGACCTGATGGGACATCTGGAGCAGGATTGTAGGGAAGAGTTGGATACAGCCTCAATGACATCTGAATATGTCCACATACAAAGTACCTACCAATCCTGTAAGGTCACTCCAGACAGAACGAATCCAGAGCAGTGGCAAGGATTTCCTTGCACTTCGACACCACTTTCTAGAACAGTGTTGTACGGCCCCCCAGGGGTCCGTGACACATTCCCAGAGGTCCACAGACATAGGCCAGCAGAAAAGCACTTCTCCAATTGGGGCCTAAGATAGAAACATATGTGTGTTTTTATGTTTATTACTTCCTTTGTGTAGCAGTTTGAAAAGCACTGCAAAGTTGCTTGTACATCCAGCAGCTTTCGGGTAAAAATAAATGTCTCAATATAACTTTGGTGATTACTGTTCCTTTTGGAAAGAGATTGGAGTTTTGTCTAGTGGCAGTTTTGACTCATCTAAGGTAGCACAGATGGTTAATATGCCGGCTGAAAGAACATGTATTATGCAAAGAATAGTATTTTATGAGCATAGCACAGTGGGCTACTGCTTTTGTCACAGGGATTCTTTTGTTACTGTGCAGTTCATAACTTACAATCACAATCTAGCACAGTGAGATATGAATTGCCATCAAAGAGCTGCATGCAAACTACAAAAAAACAAAGAATTATGTTTTGAATTTTGAGTCTGTGTTTCTCCAGGCTAAGCACTCTTAGAAAATGCCTACCAGTATGGATGGCATGTGAATTCTACCCTCTGTAGTCCCCTGTAAAGTGCTCCAACAGCTTACAGTGGTATGGGAGGTGCTATAAAATAAATTAATTATGTGTGACAGAGAGGGTACGAAGAGGTGAGAGGCCCTTATGAATTTACTTCCTTTCCCCAACACATATTTATGTGAAGAATCTTTCTCAAATGTATGTACCTAAAAACAGAAATCGCTTGGGTAATGTAGAATCTGACCTGAGGATTCAGCTTCCCTGAATAAAACCAAACATTGAAAAGTTAGTCTGTGAGATGCAGCACTACCCTTCCCATTAAAATGTTTAGATTGTTGCATATTTATTCAATCTAAAATAAATATAGCTTCAGTAATTCAAGTATTTGTTTGGTGTGTACTTGTTTGTGTATTTTTGCTAATTACTGTTTTGTTTGAAATATTTAAATCATACAAAGTGCTTGGGGGTCCCTGGCTGATTCAGTGGGAGTCCTTAGGAATCAAAAGGGTGAAAACCACTGGTCTAGAACTTTCTCCCACTTTCCAGAACCAGGGCACAAAAATATAAATATTGGACCTCATACACCATCCCTTCAGTGTACTTCTTGGCCCTTGCATATTCTGCAAGGAAGAAGGGCTGCTGTGCTGCTGAAGGACTACCACTTTGCTGTACTATACTCTGCTGGACTACTGCTTTACTTTGCTGACCTGCTGCCTGCTGCCCTCTTGCCTTGATGAGAAGTGCTAGATCTGCATCTGTTGAGCCTAGAAACCCGAGTGACTCCAAGGGCTAGTTATCTGGCTTTTTGATCTGAAGTCTCAGGGACATATATGTCTTCCTACAACCTTAATTCTGCACCTGGACTCTGCCAACTTTGAATTTACCCTGCCAAATGGTGCCAGCCTGAGAATACTTCTGACCTATTTTAAGATTTTTTTTTTTTTTGACAGACCTTCATAGGAGTTCTGAGGGATAAAGGGAGTCAAAATAAACACTTTATATTTCTTAGTAATATAACCTATTAGGCCACACATTAAATCTCATAGTCAAAGATTAAAGTCAAAGTTTCATTACAAATCTAAGGCCAAACTTATGTAAATGAGTCTCAGGAACATGCTATATAAGTGCAAAATCACCAAAGTTGAAGTGAAGCGTTGAATCACATTAAACCTTACCAACAGACAAGAATCTCGGTTGCAGCAATACAAAAGATGAGGAACAGAATCTGATGGTCAGTATGCAAATCGCAGTCCTCTTGTTTAATCATTTGAAAACTAATTTCATCTAAATATCCTAGCTAAGCTATAGGAGAAATCCTAATTATCTTTCAGGATATATAAGAAAATGGGAATAATCAGAAAGTGTCAGAATAACTGAAACTTTAGCCAAAGTTCTGATTGAGTGATATGCGAAGCATAAAGCCACTCAACCAGATTACGAATAGAGAGGTTTGAACCTCTTTAGGTCTTAGGAAAATTAATTCTTGTCAAAGGCTTGAAGTGTCTTCTTCTCTCTAGCTAAATGAATATCAATTTAGAACTCGTAAAACCTTTGAGAATCCACATCATCAACACCATTCGTTTTCCATCTCCCATGCACATTTGGAATTTTCAACTCCCATTAGACTTTCATACCATGAAACAAACATCAGAGCGACCTTGTCATCTCCCGGATTCTGGTGAACACAGGGAAGATTTTTTCTTCTTCAGTTCATTAGCGCTTTATAGTTTAAGCATAGAAAAACAACATTTGAGTCCTTCCGTTGAGCTAACTTATTAGATGATTCAATGGACATTTGATATACTTAGTCATACATACAGTTCCCTTAACAGATGTAACATAGTTATGAATAACGGTGATTATAAATATTTCATTCATACCATATATTTATTATTTCATAATACCATAACCCAGACACAAGAATAGAAATGACTACATGTGTTCTATTCCACCCGATTAGAGTCATAATTAAAACACACATATAAAATATTACCTTTCTCCTTGTGAGTGCACCTTGAGGTGCATAATTTTCATGTACCACTTGGCATTAATAACATTAAAGTACACAATATATATTGTGGATTACAAATTTTGAGTCTCTCCTGCAGTGCACAATTGCACAGCCAAAGTTATGCATTCACCACCTCAGTCCTGGACCCTTGGAGGTGTGCCTTAGGTGCTTGCCAATGGAACTGACACATCCTCTCTACTGAGCAACTTATCCTTGAGCAGGACTGACACATCTCCTCAGCTGAGCAGCGCATCATCAAGCAGAAATTATGTATCATTGCTGTTGCCTGGATTAGAACCAACGCAAAAGACTCGAAGCACCACCACATCCTTCATCTTAGGTTTGATGCGTCCCCGTTGGAACTGCCACTGCACGATGCTTCCCCAGAGGTGTTCAACCCATCTCTTGTTGATGGCATCCTTAATGACAAAACGGAACCTCCACAACGCAACTTCATTGCTCTTCAAAATGAATTCATTGCCTTGACTGGGCTAAACATACCAAAAAACAGCCTTCACATCACTAGCATCATCAATGGGATCCTTGACATCCACGCAACAGGACCTCACACCGCAGCTCACTGCATTTCAGAACCAATGCATTGCCTCTGCTGTGTGACACATCTTCAACACAGTCCCACACAACACTCCACAATCAGAATTTTTGGTACTTTGTTCAGCAGGCATAACTGGGTCTTTGTAGCTGGCCCACGCTCCACTGTGATTGGCCTGAACTTGTCACTTTGTCCCTGACCAGTGCAACCAGATAACCCCAAGAGCGCTTTGTGCTTTATGGTGCTTTATGGTGCTTTTCTCACCTAAAAGTTTAAAATTCAATATCTTCAGTTCTGCTAATTAGATGTTTGTTATTTTGGTCGTTCTCTAATTATTAACATCTTCTCTATTTTTCTAACTCTTTAGTGAGATAGTTTAGTGGTGTGTTGTCACTGTGTTACTATTTGAAGTGTTGCACAAACATTGTTAGAAATTACATTTCTGGTTGACAGGGGTATGCACTCTGATCAAGCAGAAACCACAATCCTAGACAGGATGAGTCAGAAACACATCTTAACTTGAAATGTACTCAGTCTCTGGTAGCTTGGCACAGCGCAGATAGGCTTAACTTAAGAGGCAATTTGTAAAGTATTTGTACAACACTTCAAACAGTAAACCAGTGAATACACCACAGAAAAAGATTCCTCACCTGGTTAGAAAAATGGGACTTCATTTAATAAATAAAACAAGATTAAAACAACAAAAATCCAATATGTAGAACCCAAGTAATGATCTTTTAAAAGTTAAAATGTAGAAAAGCACTTAGAAGCAAAAAGCGCCTATCATGGGAATCTGGTCATGATAGAACAGGAAAAAGTCAGGCGTTCAGGTGACTATGTTACATCGCAGACCATCTTCAGAGACCCAGAAGGGCCCGCTGAACCAAAGTACCTTTAATCCTAGTGCTGGAGCATTGTGCTGATTCTGAACCATGCTGTTGAGGAGATGAGTCAATTTTCTCAATGCAGGCAAGGAAGTACATCAAATATTCCCACGCAGTGGAGATAATGCATCAAAGCCAAGATGTAGTTTGGGTACAGGAGCAAGCCACATCAACACTGAGGTGATACACGGATTCTGATGAATGCTGTGGCTGCCATGTGGAGGTCAGCATCGTTATCGAGGCTGTCATCGATGGGGAAGCAGAAGCCTTGTGCCAAAGGAAACACCACAATGCTGGTTTGGAAAGGGATGCTTTGGTTTTATCTATGCAATGGTGGAGATGTCCCATTTCTCCGCACACAACTGTGGAGATTTGGTGGTTCTGCTGGAACAGCACCTTAAGATCTACCTCTAAGAAACCAGGACTGGGGTGGCACCATTTTGGCAGGTCAGGATTACAGCTGGTAGAGTCCAATTGGGTTGGCTAGAAGTCTTTTATAGCCCTGAGACTTCAAATCAGGAGACCGGTCAGCTGGCCTTTGAAGTCGCTCTGGGGTCTGGGTTGGGGAGATACAGGTCCAGTACTTCTCACCAATGCAAGGAGGGCAGCAGGCAGCAGGTCAGCACATCTAAGCAGCAGTTCTTCAAGAACAATAGTCCAGCACAGTGGCAGTCATTATAGCATCACAGTAGTCCTTCCTGGCAAGGTACCCAGAGGTCCAGAAGTGCACTGAAGTGGTAGGGTCTGAGGACCCAGTGGTGCCTATGAAATGGGGAGACTTTAAAAAAGTCTTTGAAGTGCACATAGGTTCTCTCTTCCTGCACTGGCTCCAGACTCACTACAGGGGTATGCATCCTTTTGTATTGGGACAAGACACAACCTATTCAGGTATAAGCGTGAGGCTGTAGCCAGCTCCTCCCTGTCATGCTGCCAGGATGGCTCATCAAGGCCCATCAAGGGATACATAAGCTCCCCTTGTGTGTGGCTGTCTAGGGGGAATACACAAAGCCAAGCTGACACCCACCCCAGACAAGTGATCAGAGACAGACTGCAGACATGTTCAAAACTGTAACAATAAATCAGACTTTACCATTTGTGAGAAAAAGCCTCCTTTGTCAGGGTTAACCTTTGCTGTTTGTCTGGTATTTGATGTAGAATCAAAGTTGTTAGTGCCCAGGGCCCCCGCTACCAGGTTCCTTGGCCAGATCTCTTTCCCTAAGACAGTTGTGATACATTTGCAAAATTGTCAACAACTTTAGCTGCCATTATATGTCCCTAGTAAATGGTACCCTGAGGCCAGCAGCACAGTTAGTGCCACCCTCTAGGGCCATTTATCCAGGAGCACCCATCACTGCATATGCAGGCTGAGTGTTATGATGCAATCCTAATAGGCAAACTTGACGTGGCACACAGTCTGTGTGCCCTGTCAACTACACACTGCATGAACTATAGGTAAGGTACCCCTCTGGCAGGCCTTCCAGTCCTAAGGCAGGGTGCATTATACTATATGTAAGGGCATTGATGCATGAGCAGTATGACCCTACGGTGTCCCTGCCAAACCTGGGTCATAGTAAGTAAATAGAGCAGCCATTTTGATACATGTGCTGGACACTGGTCAGTACGAGTTTCACAGCTACATGATGGCCACTCGGAACCCTGGATTGTTTGTTATCAAACAACGCAGAATGATATATCCAAATTTGTACCAGTATTAGATCTATAATAAAATGTACCCAGGGGCCACATTAGAGGTGCCCCCTACAAAGGCTAACTACCCTGCCATGGTTGCTGGGAAGTTACAACCAGCCTGCCACCAAAAGACAATATTCTGGAACTCTGGGGTGAGAGATCCTGCTCTCTGGGTCCCAGAACAAAGCTTTTCCTGGTTGGAGGTGCAAACACCCCCTCCCTAAGGAATGTGGACTGCCCTTCTAGCAAGCTTCAAAGGGCTTACCATCTTTGAATCTCAACCCCCAAGCATGCTGCTTGAGGGTTGAGTTTCAAATCAAGCAGATGGCCGCCCCATTGCAAATCCCCACTTTTGGAGGGAGCAATAGTGGTAAAACCTCACAAGAACAGGAGGAGTGGTCAGCCCCTGCTTGCACCACCCCCAAGGTGTTGCATATGAGGTGACCCCTAATTTCATTTTCCTCCATCTTGCAAGAAAGGAAAGTAGACAATCAGGTGTAGGGAAGTGACCTCTGCCCACAGGATGTCGTCACTTAGTGGGTATAGCCACCTTAATGTGGTTGACCCATTGGTCACTACCAGGCACTCCCCTAACATGCCACTAAACACAATATTTAGTAGGCATCGCTAGACCAGATAATCCAAGATTCCAAGGACAAAAGAAGACTAGCAACAAAGAAGACCCAAGGCTCCAGAACCGAACTCCTGCTGCACAAAGAACAGGCACCCAGGACACGACAATCACTGCTGAGGGGTTGCTTGGACATTGGACAGATTCTACAAACCCCCTGAGGACCTCCACACTTCAAAAATCACCAAAGATATCCCTTCCGAATGAAGGTATCACTCTCCTGCAACCAAAGACCCAGTGAAGGCCACTTTACTGACCGGCTGCTGACCAAGGAACAGGACAGCACAGCAAGACCAAACTCCACCCAACAGACTGTGAGGAGAAACCCTGCAAGTGTGCCAAGTTTAGTGGCACTGTGCCCTCCAGTGAGGAAACAATGCAATAGCCCTAGGTACTGCTCAACTAATGTCGGACACGTAAAAGGATAGTCCATTCTGGACTGTAAAGGACCGGAAGGAAGCCCCAGTTCAGGAATCTGAGAAACACACGAGGATCTCCCACCAGAGTGCCCCTGCTGACGTACAAATGACCCTCAACATCATCTGCCTCCTGCTTCCAAGGGCACCTTTGCGCACAGCTCCTGGCTCACAGATTCACTCTGCACCGGCCACCCTGTGCCCTGCACCAAAGATCCAGCTGTGCCCTTGGGTCCTTGTGACCTCAACACTCCAAGGGGATCCACCAGACTTACTTTTAGGTCCACCTGTGCAGTGCTTTTCTAAGTGGTCCTCCACAGGTGCCTTGCACCAGCGACTTTCTCCAGCTGGTCCCACAGAATCCGGGAGCCGCCTGAACTTCTTCAGCTGGTCCATAGTGCCCACTGATGACCTCAACATACCTGCCAAAGGAGAAATTGGTAAACGCATTGCCTGATTTTATGTGTATTTTTAATTATTTCTCCTCCTATTCATATGGTGCGTAATTGTGCACAAAAAGACTATTTTTATTAAACTTAAAAATTCACAGCTTTAAAAGTACTTACCCAATTTTAATGATCTTAGTCTAAACAAATATATAAAAAACTGAAGTATTTTTGTAAATTGGTCTCAAACTGTTTGTGTGTGTCTTGCTTTATTGATTCTGTGAGTACAACAAATGCTTTGCACTTCTCCAAGACTAGCCTAACTGCTTGACCAAGCTACCATAAACATTAGAGCATTGGGTAGTCTAGCTTTTACCTCTGTAAACCAATGTGTGGTTGCCTAGACTCCCTGAACAGTGTGCGTAACTTTGCACACTACATAGAGAGCGAGCCTCCTACACCATTAAAGAGGGTTTATCATTACAATGCCATAGGTACTAAGCAAGACTGATCTATCTCCCCTCAATCAGGAATTACAGTGTATTAAATGTCATAAGAAATCCTCAATGGTATCCTATGAGAAGGGTAGCCCTCACAGTAGTGAAAAATGAATCTGGCACTTTTTTAACTATCAGGACTGGTAAAACTGAAAAACATATTTCCTACCTTTTAGCTACAAAGCATCCTGCCCTACGGGCTGATTAGGACCTACCCTAGAGGTGACATATGAAATAAAAAAGGAGTTTAAGGCTTGGCAAGGGGTTTTAAATTCAAAGTCAACATGGCAGTGTGACAATGCATTCAGGCTGCAATGGCAGGTCTGGGACATGTTTAAAGGGCTACTTAACTGGGTAACACAATCAGCACTCCAGGCCAATTAGAAACATTTATTTGAAAGGCCCTGGACACATTTAGTCCACCTTAATAGGGATATTTAAGTAAATTAAATATGCTAATTAGATACAAACCAATCAAACCAACTCTGGTTAGCATTGGTAAAGTTCACAAGTCCTAAGGCCAATAAAAACACATTCAGTAAAGTTGGAGGCAAGTAGGCAAAAGGTTCGGGGGAAGAACATGCTAAGGTGACAGGTCAAACAAATACTTTACATATTGCCTCTAGATAAATCCAGACTTTTCTGTGCCAAGCTACAAGGGAGTTGAGTGCAGGTTAATTTGGGGTATGCTAGTGTCTTCTCCTAAAAAGGAGTGTGGTTGCTGCTTGACCAGGGTTCACACCCCGGCCAACCAACAACCCAATTTCTTACATTGGTGTCCAGAGGTGGAACTGGACTTGTATTTGTGCAGGGCAATGCAGTAATTTTTTATTACACTACCACCCCACACAATAATTTAAGAACAATTTGTTTTGTTTTTTAGAATTCTCCAATTTTTTTTTTTGTTTCAAAATTATTTCCCTGACTGCTGTGCCTGAAACTACACCTGCAGGAATGGAATTTGAGCTGGCCAACATAGAGGTTCACAATGTGGTCTAGCTCAGGAATTTCTGCTAGGAGCTGGAACTTCCTCCAAAGAACACCACAAGGAAGGTGGAAATGTAAAAGACCCAAGGGCCTGGGTAGAAGCCCACTCTACACTTACTGAAGCCATAGGAGACAATTATGAGATGGAGGGACCTGAGGAACACCCTTCTGAGGAGCCACTTGCAGTGGAAGGAGATGATGTGACTTCGGAAATGGAACTACCAACCAGAGCAGGGAGCAATGTCTGCCTGTTTGCAGAAGAATTAGCAGGGAGAGAGGGAATTTAAGCTGCAAATGGCCAATGTAAAGATTGATGGAAAGGAAAACATAGGCAGAAAGAGCCATAGAGGACAGGATAATCTTGTTGGCTCATGAACCTAGTCTGGAAGAGGTAAATCTCAAAGCAAGGCAGGCAGAGTCCAATAGTGTTCATGGCAGCATGCCCACAGTGTCTGAAAGGGACAAGAGGTCCATATACCCAAAGATTTGGTGCCCAGCTATATGCTAGGGGATACCATAGGCAAGTGGCTTGCTGCATATGAGGTAGCTCTAAAAGTAAAGAGGATTCCAGCCGAGCATTGTGGGGATAGCTTGTGGTAACACATCCTCTACTGGGGACGGATATACTGCTTACACTAGGAGTGGAGGACCAAACCAAATATGAACCCATGAAAGCGATCCTTGTCACTAAGTTAGGACTCACCCCAGAGAAATACCATATCAGTTTCACGGATGGCCAGAAGATATAGAATTAGTCTTGGGTGGACTTGTTGGATTATGCCAGCAAGCCACTGAATGGTTGGGTGCAGTGCAGCTAAGTAGATGATTATGTTTTGCTGTACCACTTAATCTTGAGAGAGTACATGTTCAGTACCTGTTTCCCAGAGCTGCTCCAGCCCCTAGTTGACTAGAAGCTGACTATCCCCAGAAAGCTTGCTGTGGAGGCAGACCTCTGGATCAGCACCAGGGTGTCCAAGAAGGTACCTGAGGTGACCCCAAGAAGGGTGGTTTCGGTTCCCCCCAGGAGATTAATTGGGAGGTTAAAAATGAACCAGAGGAAGAGGAAAAAGTTCCCTTGCCCAAACTGATAAATGGGGAGTGGGTTTGATGGGTAGTGGCACAGGGCATCCCATTTCAAACCTCTCTGCTTTGAGTGCTTCCAATTAGGACACAAGCAGGGGGACTCTGTCTATCCAAATAAACCACACACTGGTGGGACTTCTACAGGGGAGATTAATGTGGACTTAGGGGCAAGTAGTCCTTGGGGCAGGTTATAGACCATGCTGTGATCTTTTTTAGTTGGGAGGTAGACTAATAGGGTGAACTGGTGATCCTTGAGGGTGGGAGTCATCAATTCCACCTGGTGAAAGTGAAAGGGTGACCTCTGACCTGTTTCTCGGTCCAGAGCTCACTTCCCCACGCGCGCAGCACCACCTAGCTGTGCCGTCTCCCTGACCCCTGCCCACGCTGCTGTTGTGTGTTCAATGCCCTCCATCACTCGCAGGCACTCGCCTGTGCCTCTTCCCTTGTGTCTAGTGGGCTGCTGGTAAGCGTTCCTAGACTTGTGCCTATTGTTTTATTGTGCCTGTTTTTATTGTTCTTATTGTGCCTTGTTTTCACTGCTTTTAGTGTTTTCTGTGCCTTTTTGCCCCTTGTGCGCTCCTTTGCCGGCTCTCCGTGAGCCGATCCTCTGCCTTCCCTCTGCCTTCTCTGCTGCGTCCCTGAGGCCCATCCCCCTCAACCCCCCATTCCCTTCCCTTCCCACCTCCCACCTGCACCTCCCTCCCACCTCCCCTTCTTAATGGCGGTCACTACGTGACCACGCAGCGGACGCACCGCTGGCGTGCCAGAGGCAAGCCCGTCTGCACCCGTCTGTGCCTGGGCCGCACCCAGTGCCAGTCCCCCTGGCCCGCGGGACCCCCGTACCACTAAACGCCATTACACTGCCAGCGACCTCCATGCCCTCAATCCAAGACGCTGCTCCACCTGCTTCCAGGCCACCCCGAAGTACACCCAGGGGCCCTTCTCCTGCCAAGCCTGCCAAGCCTGCCAATTCACCTGCACCCTGAAGCACCACGACAGACCTGCCGTCAACCACCTTAGCTGCATTCTACTCAACACCCGCTCCGTCCACAAACACGCAATTGAACTCTGGGACCTACTGACCTCAACTTCACTGGATATCGCTTTCCTCACCGAAACCTGTACGAACTCTGCCTCGGAACCCGACATAGCTATTGCCATCCCTTAAGGCTACAAAATCACCAGAAGAGACCGCTCCAACAAACCAGGAGGAGGAATCACCATCATCCATAAAAGCACCATCAAAGTCTCGAGCAGCACCCCCGACACCCTAAACCTCGCCGAACACCTCCACTTCAACATCCACATCAACGCCAACACCACCCTCAGAGGAACACTGATCTACAGACACCCGGGCCCCTGATCCCAATTCTGCGAAGCCATCGCCGACATCTTCAGCGCCCAGGCCCTCACCTCAACAGACTACATCCTCCTCTGCGACCTGAACATCCACCTAGAAAACAACAACGACATCAACACCACCAACCTGTTGGACAACCTCACCAACCTCGGCCTCAAACAACTCGTCACATCGCCCACCCACACCAAAGGCCACACACTCGACCCCATCTTCTCAGCCAGCAGCCACGTTTCCTGCAGCCACACCACCGAACTCAGCTGGACAGACCACAGCTGCATCCACTTTTCCTACCAGAAACCAGTCACCCGCCACCACTGCACACAACCCCCGATGCAACTGGAGCAAAATCTCAACAGAACAACTGATCTCCACCCTTGCCCAGGCCCCACCCACTAGGTCCCCAGACCCCAACACAGCCGCCACTAACCTGCATCGATGGATTGAAGACTGCGCCAACACCCTCACGCCGCTCAAAAAGTACTCTAACACCCTCCACAGCACCAAGGCCAGCTGATTCACCCCAGACCTACAGGAATCCAAACGGAATTGCCGCAGAATGGAGAAAATCTGGCACCTTGTACCTATCGAATCCAACAGCACCGCACTCAAGGATGCCAACCGCAATCATCAACAGCTGATCAGCACCACCAAAAGGACCCACTTCAAAAGCTGCATAGACACCAGCGCGCACAACAGTAAAGAGCTCTTCGGCATCATCAAAGAGATCTCCAACCCCAGGACCTGCTCCAGTGAACCCCACCCATCGCAGGAGTTCTGCATCTCCCTCGCCACCCATTTCCGGTGAAAAATAGAAGAAATCCACAACAGCTTCAAACCCCAGACCCACCAGCAGACCACAGACACCCACGAACCCAACACCCCAAGAAACACCAACCTCCTCCACACCTGGACCCTCGTCAACAAAGAAGACACCGCCAACACCATGGCCTCCATCCACTCCGGATCACCATCGGACCCCTGCCCACACCATATCTTCAATAAAGCTAGCAACACCATTGCTCCCCACCTCTGCGACACCATCAACAGCTCCTTCGAGTCAGCCACCTTCCCGGAAAGCTGGAAACACGCAGAAGTCAACACCCTGCTGAAGAAACCCAAGGCGGACACAGATGACCCCAAGAACTACCGACCAATCTCCCTCCTCCCCTTCCTAGCCATGGTCATCGAAAAAATTATGAACAGCCAACTATCCCAGTTCCTGGAAGACAGCATGGTGCTCGACACCTCCCAATCCGGATTCCGCAAAAACCACAGCACCAAAACCGCACTCATCGCTGCCACGGACGACATCAGGACCATGCTCGACGAAGGCGAAACCGCAGCACTCATCCTCTTGGACCTCTCCGCGGCCTTCGACAAGGTATGTCATCACACCCTCTGCACACGCCTCCACAACGCCGGAATCCACGACAAGGCTCTCGACTGGATCTCGTCATTTCTCGCCGGCAGAACCCAAAGAGTCCGTCTTCCGCCGTTCCTCTCAGAAGCCTCCAAGATCATCTGTGGCTTCCCCCAGGGCTCCTCTCTCAGCCCAACACTTTTCAACGTTTACATGGCCCCACTCGCCAACATCGCACAAACCCACCACACCAACATAGTATCCTACGCAGATGACACCCAGCTGATCCTCTCCCTCACAAAAGACCCTACAACTGCAAAGAACAACCTCCACAATGGACTTCACGCCATCGCCGGCTGGATGGAATCAAGCCGCCTCAAGTTAAACACGGACAAGACAGAAATCCTCATCTTCGGCACCAACCCCTCAGCATGGAACGACTCCTGGTGGCCACCTCCCTAGGAATCGCACCCTCGCCCACCACCCAAGCACGCAACCTAGGATTCGTCTTGGACTCTACACTCAGCATGACTCAGCAGGTCAACACAATCTCCTCTTCAAGTGGATTCCCATCGAAACCAGGAAAACTGTCACCCACGCCCTGCTCAGCAGCCGACTGGACTACAGAAATGCCCTATATGCAGGAACTACGGCCAAACTCCAAACGAACCTGCAACGAATCCATAACGCATCCGCCCGCATCATCCTGGATGTCCCACACCACAACCACATCTCCCCCACCTCAGAAACCTGCACTGGCTACCCGTCTCAAAGAGGATCACCTTCAAGCTCCTCACCCACGCACAGAAGGCCCTCCACAACACAGGCCCAGCCTACCACAATGACAGACTTGCCTTCCACGTCCCCACCCGCCATCTTTGTTCTGCCAGCCTCGCCCTCGCCTCCGTCCCCCGCATCCACCGCACCACCGCCGGAGTAAGATCCTTTTCTGATCTCGCTGGCAAAACCTGGAACTCCCTACCGCTCCACCTTCGCCAGACCCAGGACCTCCTGACATTCAGGAAACACCTCAAAACATGGCTCTTCAACCAGTAGCTTCCCCCTCCCCCAGCACCTTGAGACCCTAATGGGTGAGTAGTGTGCTTTATAAATCCACTGATTGATTGATTTATTGAATGGGTTCACTGTCACTGGTCTGAGTTGCATTGGGCCTAGCCAGATCATGATAGTGAAAAGGTTCCAGAGAACAGTACAGTGGCCAGGTATTTAGAGTGACTCAGGCCTATATGCAGGACTTCTTCTGCCCTATGGTCCTGGTATTCTCGGAGTGGAAGGGGGACCATCCAGAGTAGGGTCATATTTAGTCCCCAGATGCCCATGTACTACATTCTAGGAAATGATTTGCCCCAGTGGGAGAAGAACTGAGAGGGCCAGCCATCAAGGATGCAATGACAGTTCAGTTTTCTGGGGGTACTAATCCCATGTGGAGGGTATGGGAGCACAGGTGGAGGGGTAGGGTGAGGTAGGACTCAATTCTGTCTCCTGTTCAGCCTCAGGGTACAGACCTTAGGCTGAGTGACCAGCGTCAGGCTACCACCCCTGAACATGTGGGGGTAGAGTAGAGAAAGGATGTCTAACACCTGGGGCTACTTTCAGGTAATTTAGTTAGTCCTGTAACATCCTCTGAATGGTCATTGGTGCTGCCAGTTGCTTGACCTCTTTTGTCATTGCCTCTGCACTTGACCTAATCCCTGCCATAGAGATTGGCTCTGATTCTTCTGTTGCTGTTGTAGTTTTTGTTGCCAGTGTTCTTGTTGCTGGTGATGGCTACTGTGAGACAATAGCACTGCTCTCTCTGGTGGTTGAAGCTGCACGCCACAGCTTATGCTCGGGCTCTAATTCCAACTGTTCTTCTTCCAGGTTTCTCGCTTGATCAACAATCCACTTCTTATATAGTGAAAAATCCTCTTCTGGAAAAGGAATGAAAGTTGCCAATATTTTTTTTCTTTCTACTGTGTGCTGAAAATTGCCTTTTTGTTATCCCTAAACTTTTTGTTTCTGACCTCCTGTTTTTGATCTTGTGCTGAATTAAATGTTTGCTAGCTTTAGGACTCGGGCACTTTACCACTGCAGACCAGTTCTAAAGTGTTTGCACCATGTGTGCCCAGGGCCTGTAAATGAAATGCTACTAGTTGGCCTGCAACACTGGCACTGACTGTGCCACCGAAATCAGTAGCCCTGCAAACATGTCTTAGACCTGTCATTGCAGTATCTGTGTGGGCAGTTTTAAACTGCCATTTTGACCTGGTAAATGCCCCCACTTGCCAGGCCCAAACTTTCCCTTTTTCTACATGTAAGTCACCCTATAAGTAGCCCCAAGGTATCCCCATAGGCAGAGTGCAGTGTACTTATAAGGTAGGACATGCACTGGTGTGTTGTACATTTCCTGAGAGTTAAATACTGCTAAATTTGGTTATCCCTATTGCAAGGATTATCTCTTCCCTAGGGTAACATGGGGAGTGCCTTGAAATATCTTTTAGTGTATTTTCCCATGGGGAGCAGATAGAAATATGGACTTTAGAGTCTCTGAACTCACAATTCAAAAATACATCTTTTGGTAAAATAGTTTTTTAAATTGTTAGTTTGATAATGCCACTTTTAGAAAGTGGGCATTTTCTTGCTTAAATATTCTGTGCCTCTGCCTAGCTGTGTCATACAAGTCTGGGTCAGGATGACAGTTGGGCTGCTTGTGAATACACTCAAGACTGTCACACAAAGGGAGCTAAGGTGTGCCATGCATATCGTGATCGGTCTTCCTGAGCTAGAGTGGTGGGAGGACCTGACACTTACACCTCAATGGGGCTAAGTGAATCCTTACACAAAGCAGTCTCCAACCCCCGAAATGTGTCTGGGGCCAGAGCAGGAAAAGCAGTGTCTTGTGCATGACAAAGTCTTTTTCTTTGAAGTGTGCCTACTTCAGAGGCAGGATTGGGTATATGCACTAAACCTCTGACCCTACAAAGTTGGAACACTTCTGGACTGAGGACATGCTACCAGGAAGAAGAGATGGATGCTGTTGGAGGGTCTGCCACTTTGCCTGTTGCCTGTGCTGTGCTGGCCTGCTGCTTGCTGCTTCTGTCCTGGGAGGGAAAGGACTGAACTTGGTTTTCTACATACTGCTTTCCTAGGTTTTCCAAGGGCTTGAACGGAGCTTGCCTCCTGTTAAAGAGTCTCATGGCCATCAAGGACTTCACCTTCCAGTGCCTGCGCTTCCCTGCTGAGAGTTCTGATTTGCCAAGTGATGTCAAATACAGTTCCTGGGCTCTTGGAAGTGAGCTCTGGTGCAACCAAGAAGAAACTAAGCACATCAACTCCAGAACGACTTCAGAACCATCCTTGCTCCTCGATGACGCACTACTTCCTATAACAGAGCCATGGTCCCCGCTGAGTTCAATGACTGCAACCTGCAACCGTATGGAACCAATTCCTTACCTCCCCTGCCTAGCAGTAAGGAGTTGATGCCTCAACTCCATATGGCAGTAAGGAACCAATGCCCCACCACTTCAGGGACTCCTCATCTCCCAGACTCCATGCAACATCTTTGTTTCCTTGTCATTTTCCAAGGTACTGTAACTCAGGTCCATGTGACTCCACGGCCGGCTTGCACTCCCTCATGGGTAACATTGGACTGTTGGAGACCACTCAAGATATTGTGATAGGCCCAGTTGGAGCCACTGTGTTTCTAAGTGCTATACTAAGATTTAATCTTTAAAAACTGGTATCTTTGCTTGTGTATGTTGGATTTTTTGTCATTTTGGTCTTGTTTTGCTCAGATAAATATGGACTATTTTTCTAAACTGATGTGGAGTACTTTTGTGTTTTTTTCACTGTGTTACTATGTATATGTGTGTCTGTATGTGTAGAAATATTTTACCCATTGCCTCTTGAGAAAAGCATGACTGCTCATGCCAAGCTACCAAGGGGGTAACAAGGGATTATCTGAGCAGTGTGGCTCCCTTACCCTGACTAGATTTAGGGTCCCTTCTTGGGCAGGGTACAAACCACTGCCAACAGGAAACCCCAATTTGAACACTTTGGATCAAGTATTGTGGCACCAATGTAACCCTTGGACAAAACAATGTCTCTTTGCAGCCTTGAATTAACAGCCAAGTGAAGGATTAAGCACTCAATCAACTCATGCACTTCTTCCTTAACACTAACAAGACTTTGTGACACCTTTATTTAACTGGTCCAGTAGCAGATGCACCAATGGGATAGCTTTGGTCATCGTATTGTCCTCCTTGCTGACTTCCCATGTGAAAACCCTCAAAAGAAAGTAGCATTTCTGTCAGACATTTGACTAGGCCCCACTTGCCCACCTCCATTTACATATTTTCCCCAGATGCATCCCCCCTCTTCGTATGACATAGTCAGTAATCAGTTTGTACTACTCAAACATACATGTGATAGGTTGAGTTTCAACATGTTGGCACCTCCTGTGTGAGGGCTTTAACTGGTACCGTATTGGCATGCTAAATGGTCCCCAACTACTTCAGGTTTTTGAAAGAATGGCTGAATTGAAGACAGATTCTTCTGCAGGTGGTCAGTAGGTTGCTGACTATGTCTTCTTTTTTTAGAAAGTCCTGCACAATCAGGTTGATGCTTTGTGCCAGACACACAGCCCTGAAATAGCCACCTTCTGTTATGACCTCAACTACATTACAGCCATTGTACATGGCAGCAAATCCAGTTCTGAGACCTCTGGGCCACAGCCATTCAAACATCTTGCTGTTAATGTCTTCTAAGATGTTTGCAGCTGTATAGGATTTCTCCATGGTGAACATTGTTCCTGTTGCAAGCCACTGGACCCCCGTAAAAGTTTCTTCAGTGCTGGGGCTTGTAAATAGCTGTTACCTAACTCCCACAAAAGAGATCCTGTGTGCAGTAATGTACATGTAATCAGTTGCTTGACAATTGGTCCACGTCTGTCGTCAGCTGGATAGTGTGACCAGCACTCTGCTACAAAGCTCGTCCAGCCAATTGCAGCACATGGTTATGGACAGTTGGAAATGCAAGTCTGACAAAATAGCTCTGACTGAGAACCTTCCATTTTGGGTAGATGGCCTTCACAAATTTTAAAAATCCAACTCCTTCCACAAAATAAAAAAGGTCCAGCGCTATAATTTTAGGCTGCTGCCCCTTGTGCAAACGTGTTGTTGGGTGGTTTCATTACCCATAATAGAAGCCTGGATTGCTTTCTTTTCTGGTGCTTCTGACACAGGCAACTTCCAAGGGGAACTAGGAGGTGGTAGACTCAATGTCCTTCTTGGAGCAGTCACTGTATGTGGTGTGCCTCCATCTGACTCTTGTGCTATTCTGAGGTTGCTGAGGTGGGTAATATTTTGCACTGCTGGTGACTGGGCTGCTTTGCGTAAAGCTATCGCCCTCTTCTTACACATCACCTTCACCACCCACTGGTATTGGAGCTACTTCTCCTCTCTCATCACCAACACCACCTGCAACAATTTTGTAAAGGTTTTACTCCCACTGGATTGCATGATGTTTTTTCATATGGGCCGTTTGGCCTCCAATACCATAGTGTGAACCAGGCTTACATCAACAAAGACTCTTGTTGCAAATGGAGCATATTACAATGTTATCCTCCTACTTGCTAACTGACCCAAACTGGGGAGGAAAACTTTTTTAGTGGGCCACTGGTGCGACTGCCACTGCCCGAAGAACTAGAGGTAGGTGGTGTGTAAACTACTGCCTCTCTCCAGGCCCACTCCCACCTAGGTGACTGAGGTAGTAGTGGATGCAGGTATGTTTTGCTTCACTTCAGACCAAGAGGAAATACACAAACACTGAAAGGAATTTATGAAATATGACACTCTTAGTCTGAGAATTGCATTTATTAAGACACTCTGCAACGTCCGCAGGAGAAGGAGGTAGAAGGTGTACAACCAAAAGTGCACGTTCAAGAATAATCACAGAAATGAAATCACTATAACAAAACATGCGCTAAGGATATTCTACTGCAATCTATAAACAGCAATTATATATATATATATATATATATACATATATATATATATATATATTATATACATGCACAAAGCAAAACTGAAAGTAAGTTAAAAATTCATCACCATGAGTCAAGCTTTAATTCACTTCATCTCTGTGCCAGCAACAACAGGTCGACCGTGGAGAGAGAGCTACCCTCAAGGGAATAACATACACCAGCGTCCTGGTTCTGCTTGAGTTCAATCCGTTCACAGTCAATCTGGTTTCAGTCTCTTATATACCTTAAACAAGCCAGAGGGGACAATTCTAGAAAACCCCTCCTGTTGTGTGAATTGTTGTTCAAAATGCTGGCTACATCAGGTCAGTTAAGAAAGAAACACATTGGAAATGGCAAAGATCCCAAGGCTCTTCTCCAAAACTAAACCGTTCCCTGCCATACCATAAACATCATCCTAGTACAGCCTTATCTCTCTGACTCCCCCATATTATGTCCTAGCCTGTGATGAAAAAGAACATGCAGAATGAAAACATTAGCGAAAAACCCATTGAATAACACGTGCACGGAAAAATACCTGCAGCTTCTGCACCTCTAATGTCTGCACCTCTAATATGGCAGTGGCTAAAGCTAAGTTATGCACAAAATGGCAAAATTAAGCTGGTGGTCACCAACGTGATGGTGTGCAGCTAGGTTAAGTACAAAGTGGAGTCAGTGGTCAAGATGGAGCAGTGATTAAATACAGATATAATTACAAGGGGTCAGTAGGATTTTACAAATATGGGAGCTGCGATAGAAGTGGTGATGGTGCCAGTGTCACATCCCTTGGAGAAATTTGTATAGGAGGGTAATGTCGGTGTACTCCAACCCTGCTTTCGTTATAATGACTAACTTGTCCTCCTCATTCCTTTCCATAATTGTAAGGCTTTCAGGAACTTTCCTTTTCCATTGTCTCTTGTGGCGCGTCTCAGACTCCGCCAAAGTCCAATCCATGTCCACAATACCAGAAGGGGGGATGAGAGAAGATGGTTGTTAGAAATGGGGACTTTGGTTGGTGGACAGGTTACCCCCTGTCCAAAAAAGGACCCTCACTGTAGTCAGGGCAAAGGAGAAACACACCTAGTTAACCCCCACTCACTCCCTTGGTAGCTTGACATGAGCAGGCAGGCTGAACTCAGAAGCAATGTGTAAAGTATTTGTCACAAAACCCACAAACAGTAATACAATGGAAACACTGCAAAATGGACACCACACCAGTTTAGAAAAATAGGCAAAATGCATTTAAATCAAACAAGACCAAAATGACAAAAACCCAACATGCACAAGTTAAAATATGAATTTTCAAAAGAATAAGAGTCTTACAATGGAAATGTTGATTTTGCATAAAGTAGCTGGTTAGCATAAAAAATAAAGCCTCAAGGGTGGGCGTGCGTCAGAAAAGGCAAAGATGCATCAATTCCTTCCTCGCAAGGGAGGTTGTGCGCTGTTTCTTCTCTGGTCAGGACAGCGATGTGCCATTTTTCTCCTTTGCAAGAAAGCGATGCGTTGATTTCTAGACGGGGCACCTTGGATCCACGCAGAGTTGGGTTGACTTTGACGCCCAGGGACAATGCGTGGAAAATCCGGTTGCACTGTGTTAAAAAAACATGCTATGTGGGGATTGCCTCATTATCAGCAGCTGCAAGCGGGTGTTGGGCATAGTTTCTCCAGCCGCGATGCATCGATCTCCCAGCCGTGAAGCAGGTGGAGCATCGATTTTAACCGCGATGCATTGTTTATCAGCCGTGTTCAGTTGGTGTGTCGAAAATTTCCCCGGATGCCGTTTTCTGCTTGGATTTTCAGCTCTTTGTCTGCCAACTTCACCTTTCAAGGGCCCAGAGACTGGTTAGGGCACCACTTGGAAGGGCAGGAATCTGAGCAGAGAGTCCAGGTGCTGACAGTGGAAGTCTTTGATGGTCCTGAGACTTCAAAACAGAAGGCAAACTCAGTTCAATCCCTTGGAGATTCTGCACAAGCAGGAATATACCACAAAGTCCAGTCTTTGTACCCTTTCACAGGCAGAAGTAGCAATTGCCCAACAAAGTACAATCACAGGCAGGTGCAGCACTTCTCCTCAGCTCTCCAGCTCTTCTCCTTGGCAGAGGTTCCTCTTGTTCCAGAAGTAATCTAATTTTCAAGGGATTTGGATCCAATACTTATACCCCTTTCTGCGTTCGAAGTAGGCATACTTCAAAGGAAAGCCTCTGTTGTTCATAAGATTCTGCCCTGCCTAGGTCCAGCCCAGACACACACCAGGGGGTTGGAGATTACATTGTGAGAGACCACTCTTTCCTCCACTCTAACACACATGGCTCATTAGGCTATGTAGGCTACACTCCAGCTCCCTTTGTCTCACTGACTAGAGGGGATTCACAAACAGGCCAACTATCAAACTGACCCAGACAGTGAATCCACAAATAGGCAGAGTCACAGAATGGTTTAAGCAAGGAAATGCCCACTTTCGAAAAGTGGCATTTTCAAACTAACAATCTAAAAAACAACTTCACTAAAAGATGTATTTTTAAATTGTGAGTTCAGAGACCCCAAACTCCACATTTCTATCTGCGCCCAAAGGGAATCTGCACTTTAAAGTTATTTAAATGCAGCCTCATGTTAACCTATGAGAGAGACAGGCCTTGCAAAGGAAAAACTGAATTTAGCGGTATTTCACTATTCGGACATGTAGAACACATCAGTACATGTCCCATCTTTAACATACACTGCACTCTGCCCATGGGGCTTCCTAGGGCCTACCTTACATGTATAAAAAAGGGAAGGTTCAGGCATGGCAAGTGGGTACAGTTGCCAAGACGAAATGGCAGTTTACAACTGCACACACAGACACTGCAGTGGCAGGTCTGAGCCATATTTATAGGACTACTAAAGTGAGTGGCACAACATGTGCTGCAGGCCCACTAGTAGCATTTGATTTACAGTGCACTTTACTAGGGACTTATTAGTAAATCAAATATGCCAATCATGGATAAGACAATTATTACACATGCATTTTACATGGGAGCACTTGCATTTTTTGCACTGGTAAGCAGTGGTAAAGCGCCCAGAGTATCAAAAAACAGCACAAACAGAGTCCTGCACACATCAACAATCTGGGAAGCAGAGGCAAAAAGTTAGGGGAGACCACACCAAGGAAGCCAAGTTAAAACAATGGTGGAGTACCCTCCCTTTTTCTTGCTGGAGAATGGGAAGCTAAGGGTTCAAGAAGAGGTAAATCTTCCTCAGCAGGAAGCTCAATCTCCTGTTCTGCTCTTACTTCAGGAAGATCTACTATTGCTTGCAGCGGCTCCTTGTCTTCACTTTGCTAAATTTCCTGTGACAAGTGAGTACTAGTTTGTGGCAAATCCAATTTGGACTCACTGCTTTCCGCCATGATTGTAGTGGCTGCTTTGCTGAGAGAGGTGGCTTTGGGCTTGGGTTGGTATGGTGCCATTGATGTGGGAGTGCTGCTCCCAGCTTGCACAGAAGACTGTGTGGTAGGCACACATTTCCTGAAAAAGGATTCGGGCGGCATGCCCGTGGTGGAAATCTGCTTCTTTTTCTCCTCCTCAATGGCCACTTCCATGGCTGCTATTTTCTGTGGGGGGGGCAGCTTTAATCTCTATCAATGGGCAGTAGCAGGGAGCTGCACAAGCGGAAGGGAATGGAGGACTCACATGTCGTGGTCATGTCACTTTGTTCCAGCCTTCTTTTTGGCAGTTCTGTGGGTGATCTCTCTGTGCGCCTAAAAGCAAACAAGCAATAAAAACATTTAGTGAAACATGGTATTTTTGCAGTTTGGATTGTTCACAGTACCGACAATATAATTTAGTGTGCTTATTTATTATCCTACATATTTAACAATAGTGTATCTATTCCAAAGTCAAATCACACCACCAAAACATAATATTTAATTTGCAGTCAGGATAACAACATACTGATGTAACTGTTTTATGTGCATCTAAGGGGAGACACCGTGGTAAGCAGGGATGTCCAGGAAAAATGGAATAATCCTTAAAAAGTGAATGCTGGTGTGCACCTATGGAAGGCAGGGCAGCTAGGGGAAAATGTAATAATTCTGTCTATGGTAATCATTTGGTCCAAGGAAAAATGTAATAATCCTCAAAAAATGAATGCTGGTGTGTGTGTGGCTGTGCTCCTGTGGCAGGCCTAGGGTCAAGATAAACTGCGTAATGACAATCCTTAAAAAATTAATGCTGGTGTGTGGGAGGCACCTATTGCAGGTGGAGGTAGATGGAGGGATAATGTAAAAAAATCTATATACATATAAGTATATATATATATATATATATATATATATATATATATATATATATATATATCAATCACCAAACGGCCTCGTACCAAATTGCGCGCTCTTGCTGTCGGTGCTGATGGAGGAGTTAGCGACCAAAACTCCCATAAAATTCTTCAGCAAAATGATCACATGATCAAGACCTGTTTGAGGTCGAAACACGTTCGGTGGTGGAAGCACTTTTCATTGAAATGTAAATAAAAAGCTGATACAAGGACTTCCTGGAGTGCAATGGTTAATTTTTTGGTGAGGAATATATATATATATATGTATATATATATATATATATATATATATATATATATATACATATATATATATATATATATATATATATATATATGTACACACACACACACACATATATATGTGTGTATATATATATATATATATATATATATATACATATATATATATATATATATATATATATATATATATAGAGAGAGAGAGAGAGAGAGAGAGATACACATTTAAAAAGATGGAAAAAAATAAAAATATATTGCTGTGTACTAGGGGACTGTGAGAAACCCACTGGGAGGCAAGAAAGTGCCGGGGAAAAGATGTAAAATACATATAATATTAAACACCGTTCATACATATACTACACTTATCATTAAGCATATTAAACTGACATCCACGTAAGGTACAAAAAACTGAAACTAAAAGGTGTAGCATTCTCCTATCAATCTTCTGGCTTTGAAAAATGGAAAAACTGATTTAAACACTGGCTGGCTGCACAAAATGGCCATGAGCCAAATGGTCAACCAAAACCAACAAGTAACAAGGCATGGGCAAAAGCACCCTGACTACGTACACAAAACGTCTGCTAGCCACATGGTCACTCACCAACAGCAAGCAAGGAGGCATGGATGACAAAGAACACATGCAGGCCTGTGAAAAAAGCACACTGGTTGGCTACACAAAATGGCCACCGGCCCAATTGTAAAAAAACAAGCAAGAGGCATGGACAACAAAGAAGAATCCATGAAGGCCTTTGTCAAAAGCACACTGACTGGCTGCACAAAATGGCTACCAGCCAAATGGTGAAAAAAACAGCAACACCAAGCAAGGATACATTATAGAACAATGAACACATGCAGGCCCAAATAACAAAACCACATTGTCTTCCTACACAATATGGCCTCCTGCCACATAGTTAACCATTAATAACAAGCTAGGAGGCATGAACAACAAAGAACACACAGAGGCTTATGGAAAAAGCACACTGGCTAGCAGCAGAAAATGGCCACGTGCCACATGGTCACACAACAATAAGCAGGGAGGCATGGCCACAACAAAGAATACATGCAGACCTATAACAAAAGAACACTGACTGGCTAAACAAAATGGCCACCAGACACATAGTCAAACAACAATATAAGCAAGCAAGGAGGCATTGGAGAACAGAGAATACATGCAGACCTATGGCAAAAGCTCACTGGCTGCCTAGAATAATTGGCCACATGGTCAAACAACAACAACAGCATGCAAGGAGGCATTGGAGAACAAAGAACACATGGAGGCCTATGCCAAAAGTACACTGGCTGGCTGCATAAAATGATCGCCGGCCACATGGTCAAAGAACAAGCAAGGCAGCATGGAAAATAAAGAACAAAGGCAGTCCGATGGACACTGACTAAACAAAATGGCCCAAAGGTATGGGGATGACTCCTGAAGGCATACACTGACATACAGTGGGTGGGGACTGTGGCTCACCTATTAGCCACACTCTGTTCCACTGTAGTTGTGCCATCACGTTTGGGATTCTGCTATTCTTCAGGACGAAGGCACCGACCCAGGATACATGGCGCTGACGTGGGAGATGTACTGATCAGCCAGGCACACCATTTGCACATTAAGGGGCATATTTATACTCTGTGTGTACCGAATTAGTGTCATTTTTTTTTTTACTCTAATTCGGTGCAAAACTAACTCCATATTTATACTTGCCTTAGTGCAGTTTTGCACCAAAAAGTATAAATAAGGCCCTAAGTGAGTGGAAACTCTTCTGATTCCTGAATACCTGTTCATTGTGCCGCGGGGGGCAAATGTAATATGTGTTCCGTTAATCGCACCTATAATATTTGGTATATGTCCCATTGCATATAATCCACCCTTCACAGTGGCCAGATCTTTCACTTGGGGGAAAGCTATGTAGCTGCACATGTGTTTGACCAAGGCAGACAAAACAATTGACAGCACTATTGAGAACATCGGCTGTGACATTCCTGCTGCCAAGCCCACTGTCACATGGAAAGAACCAGTTGCCGGGAAATGGAGCACTGATAGAACTTGCACAAGAGGGGAGATCCCATTGGGAGGAAAGATAGCTGATATCAGATCAGGCTCCAATTGAGTACACAACTCTGTGATTGTGGCCCTGTCCAGTCTATAGGTCAGTATTATGTGCCTGTCCTCCAGTGTAGCCAAGTCCACAAGGGGTCTGTACACCGGCTCTTGTCTCCTTGTCCTATTCCTCTGTAGTGGTAGGTACCTAAGGGACATAAGAGTGAGTGGGGTGTCTCAATCGGAACAATGGAGCTACCACCTCTGTGTACATAGAGCATGCATGGAATCGGAAAATGTGAACGCCAATGTTTGTGCAATTTATATCAATGACGCAGTTTCCAATTTCTGAATGTTTTCCGCCACCATAAACTGCCTGTCCTGTAAGTATGGACAGGTGGAAGTGATCTAACTCCGCTGGCGTTGGTCATCATGGCGGAAGGCGGTCTTGCACCACCATGCTATTCCTCATTGGCTAAAATGGGGGTCAATGGAGTATAGTGTCCAATGGGGATCACCGGTGGCAGTGACGGTGTACACCGCTGCGGATGTGACCGCCATTTTCTGTCTAAAACCTCACTTGATTCCTGACTTTCCTTAGGACAACACCTCCACTGCATGTGCTACTGTGACCTGTGTCTGGATCATGCCATGGCCCGTGTGACAGGGAAAAAGGGCCCCTGCCTTCAGTTCGGAGGAGTTAGAGTGCCTGGTGGATGGGGTCCACTACTGTATGGACAGCTGTATGGGCCTTCAGACCAACAGGTGAGTACACCATGGGAATGATGCATGTGACAAGGTTGCATGGAGATGTGTGTGCTAGCAGTGTGTAATTTGGGCGAGAGGTATGTCTGGTGGTAGTGTACATGCAGTGCTCCGGGTGATGTGTGTGCCAATGGAGATGGAAATGGTATTTTTGGGCCATATGTGTAACTGGCTGGATTGTATGGTTAATGGTGTCCTCCTGTATGTATTACCTCTGCAGGTCAATGCCCATTAGAAGAAGGGAATGTGGCATGCCATTGTCAAGGCCGTGCAGACCCTGGATGTCTGTAGCAGATGGAGCACCCACTGTAGGAAAAGGTGGGAGCACCTGAGACGCTGGGCTAGGAAGACCATGGAGGCCCAGCTGGGGATGGCCTCCCAATAAGGGCGGGGTGCCTGTCGGAACCTGACCCCCCTGATGGCCCGCACACTGGCGGTGGCCTACCCAGAGCTGAATGGGTGCTTGAGGGCAGCACAGCAGGGTGAGTACAACAATTATTTTTGGGTCGCATATGATCCTGGTGGTGGGTTTCAGTTAGTGGGTGCCCCTTAATGCCAGTTCAGCCATTGCTGCGTGATCCAGCTCAAGGTAAATGGGTGTATAGAAAAATCTGGTAACCTAGATAGGTAGCATTCCATGCCAGAAAGGGCTTAGGGCCATATTTATACTTTTCGACGCACAACTGCGCCAACGCAGTTGTGCGTCAAAAAATCTAACGCCGGCTAACGCCATTCTGAAGCGCCATGCGGGCGCCGTATTTATTCAATGACGTTAGCCGGCATTAGCCGGCGGAGCTGCCTGGTGTGCGTAAAAAAAAATGACTTACACCAGGCAGAGCCGGCGTAGGGGAATATGGAGCTTGGGCGTCAAAAAATGGGGCAAGTCAGGCTGAGGCGAAATTTTCGCCTCAACCCGATTTGCGCCATTTTTTTGGACTCCCAACCCCCATTGAAATGACTCCTGTCTTAGCAAAGTCAGGAGTCATGCCCCCTTGCCCAATGGCCATGCCCAGGGGACTTCTGTCCCCTGGGCATGGTCATTGGGCATAGTGGCATGTAGGGGGGGCACAAATCAGGCCCCCCTATGCCACAAAAAATAAAATAAATACTTATCTGAACTTACCTTAAGTTCCCTGGGATGGGTCCCTCCATCCTTGGGCGTCCTCCTGGGGTGGGCAAGGGTGGCAGGGGGTGTCCCTGGGGGCATGGGAGGGTACCTCTGGGCTCATTCCAAGCCCACAGGTCCCTTAACGCCTGCCCTGACCAGGCACTAAAAAACTACGCAAAAGCGGCTGGACGTCATTTTTTTTGACCCGCCCACTCCTGGGCGTCATTTTTGCCCAGGAGTGTAAATACGGCGCACATGCCTCGGAGTCATTTTTTAGAAGTTTAGAAGGGAACGCCTACCTTGCATATCATTAACGCAAAGTAGGTGTCCACGCTAAAAAATGACGCAAACTCCATGAACTTTGGCGCTAGACGCGTCTAACGCCAGAGTATAAATATGGAGTTCGTTTTACGTCGAATTTGCGCCAAAAAAACGACGCAAATCCGGCGCAAACGGAGTATAAATATGGCCCTTAGTGTGTCCCTGGAGGGGTGCAGTTGACAGTGGTTAGCTCTCATCTTGCTGTAACACTTAGCCAATATAATGCCAGTGTGATGTATAGTGCTCAATCCTGATTCCTGTGTGTGATGGTAATGTGTATGCCAACTGTGGTGTTGTTGCTGTAATTGACCCAGTGCTCCCTTTCTCTCTCTTCCCCTATAATCGTCTGTCATGCTGTCCATATGTGCATTAGCATCATCTGGCAGAGGAGCAGGGGCACCTGTGACTGAGGGAGCTGCATCCCACAGGACCCAGGAGGCACAGTCAACAGACGCTGAGGGGACCAGTTGGATGGAGGGCGAGGGGAGCACCATGGCGGAGACAGGAGGTGACAACACTGACTCTGATTCCTCTGATGGGAGCTCCCTGGTGGTGGCGAACACCTCTGGAACCACCTGAGCGGCAGGTACAGCCGTCATCCCCGTACCAGCACGACCCTCCCAGTAGCCCCCAACCGAGTTGACCGTGCTTGCTCACCCAGGAGGGTGGGCATCTCCTTCACCCTAGGCATCTCAGGCCCTGCCCTAGAGAGCCCTGCTGCCCTGAGTGAGAAGGCTATTGACCTCCTGAGATCGATCTCTGTAGAGCAGTCAACCATTATGAATGCCATCCAGGGGCTGGCATCCTAGATACAGCAATGAAATGCATACCTGGAGGGCATCCACTGTGGGTTGGCGGCTCTACAGAGATTTTTTCAGGCTCTAGCCTCCTCTCTGATGGCAGCCAGTGTTCCTGTTCCTACCGTCCCCCCTCAAACTACCACTTCCCAGTCCCAGTCTCCTCAATCCCAACTCATCCAAGGTACAGAAACAGAAAAGCATGAACATAAAACATCACACGGGAGTAGCACAGTCAAACACAGGCAGCACACTTCAGGCCACATGCACTCACATAAACAACAGAAAGTTGCACACACAACCACATCCATTACTTCCACTGTCTCCCCCTCCTCCTCCTCATCCTCCTCCCTCATAGTCACATCTGCACTCACACCTGCATGCACTGCATCAACAGCCACCACCACCATCACCACATCATGCAGCACACACACCTCACTTGCAGACACCTCCACAACATCCATCCACGTGTCCCCTTTGTCCTCTTCCACACTGTCTGCCCCCCTAAGAAACACAAACGCACGCATGCAGACACCCAACAGCCATCCATCTCACACACTCACAATGTCCATGCAGCTGCACCCAAGTCCAGCAGACGTACACCTCCGACATCTACTCCCTCAACCTCCACTCCCATCCCCCCTCCCACATCCCACCCCAACACCCCTAAAAAGCTTTTCCTTGCACGTCTTGACCTAATCTCTCCCTCTCCACCCCCATCCTGCCCGTAAGAGCAAGGTCCCAACGACCCAGCCCAGCACCTCAGCCAAACAGTCTGCCACTGCTCCCATCAAATCATCAGCTGTTGGCACAAAGGGGCCCCAGAGTGTGATGACTGCCACACCTACTGAGAGCACACTTCCAGCTCAGAAATGGAGGACTAGGGTGGTGAAAAGCAAGGGATCTGAGACGGGACAGTGGAGACACCTCCTAGTCCTGAAGGCAAGGACACAAGTGACATGTCTAAGGCCAAGGGGACCCATCACAAGAGGGGAAACATGGATCTCCCTCCACCAGCAAAGAAACAGAAGGTTCCCATTCAACCACCAATGAAAGGCAAGAAGCCCACTCAACCACTACTGAAAGGCAAAAGGCCCTCAACTCCAGCAGAGACACATCAGCCCTCACTTCCAGCAGACACAGCAGCCCTCACCTCCAGTAGAGACACAGCACCCCTCACCTACAGTAGAGACACAGCAGTCCTCACCTCCAGCAGAGACACAGCAGCCCTAACCTCCAGCAGAGACACAGCAGCCCTCACCTCCATCAGAAAGCATGTAGGCCACCCTCCAGGGACTGTTGTACAAGGAGCACCCTCCAGAACCAGTGGGAAAGTCCCCCACTTCAGAGACTGTGGCCTTGCACTCCCCAGCAAAGACAAATGGGAATGGAGCCCCCTCCAGAACCAGTAGGCAAGTCGCCCACTTCAGAGACTGTGGCCTTGCACTCTCCAGCAAAGACGAATGGGCATGGAGACCCCTCCAGAACCAGTGAGCATGTCCCCCACTTCACAGACTGTGTCCTTGCACTCCCCAGCAAAGATAAATGTGCATGGTATCCTGTCCAGAACCAGTGGGCAAGTACCCCACTTCAGAGGCTGTGGCCTTACACTCCCCAGCAAAGACAAATGGGAATGGAGCCCCCTCCAGAACCAGTGGGCAAGTTCCCCACTTCAGGTGAGGTGCCCCCCATTCCTCCCCTCTTCCCCCTGTGGTGCCTGCCCATTTCCAACATGATGCCCCTGAACAGTGGATTCCGGAAGTTATCAGGAGTCAAGTTGGGCCTTGGACTGTGCCCCGTGGCCATGTGGCCCTTTTGTATTTTAGAGTGGCCATTGGCCCATTCTGAACATTGTCGCCTGCATTTGGAATCAAATGGACAATGTGGTGGCTGTTGGCATCAAATTACAGTGTTTGCTGATTCTCATAGTTGTCCTTGTTTTATTTAAACATGTGTCCTGTGACATTGGCTTAACTCTGCAGCCAGTTTTTTATATAGTGTGTGTGAATGGTGTGTATGTGTGTGTGTGTTACTCTCCTTTTCCTCCCTCCCTCCCTTGTGTGATAGGTGGCTGTACTCACCGTCGTCGTCTTTGTCGGCACTGATGTTCCAGTAGGGCCATGGCATAGAATAGCATCGGGAAGACTTGAAGTTCCGATTCCATGGCAGCAGCGGAGTCCTGTGTATACCTGTTGGTGAGTCTTACGTTTCTGTGTTCTGTTTCCGCCAGGCTTTTGATGGCATTGGTACCGCACCGGAAATCCTGGTGGTTTGCTATGTCATAATATGGTGGGTGGTACCTTGTCTTCCGCCTGGCTGTTGATGGCTACCGCCATAGTCAGTGGTGTTAACGCCCTGGGGGTTGGTGTGACACATTGGCTGTCTATGGGAGGTATCATCCCCATGGTCATAATTTGGCGGTATTTACTGCCAGCCTGTTGTTGGTTTTACCACCACTTTATCAGTCACCGCCAATGTCATAATGACCACCTAAATGAGCTATAAAAATTTGCAACACACATCCTCCCAAGGCAATAAATATGACCCAACCAAAATGCACGTTTTGCAGAAGAAAATGTGAATCACAAGAAACACATTTTTAATTCAATCCAATGCCATCCCTGGCCAAAGTGAAGATTCTAAACAACATATACCATAGAAACAGTTGTCTCATGTACCCATGAGTGGTACTGACTGGATGAACTATGGGCAGACTAGCCCACATAGTAAAATAAATAAATTGTGCAAATTTAACAAACATGGAGAAAATGTACTTAACTGTGCAAGGTTTTGCCTTACAAAAGATAAAAATGAAATGCAAAATAATAATTAGATCCCTACTGAAACTCCAGGCCACCCACCACAACTACAATCAACTTAGTGTCACGGAAATGTCTCCGGAAGGCTCCGTGGGGACCGGAAGCCAGGAAATCTCACATGTGTCTGGCTATTTCTGCAGGATCAGCCCCAAATTTGTTGCCTTCCTCTTACTATTTTTGCTGAATTTGTTTCTGTTGGCCTTAGGACTTGTTAAAGGAAATGTAGAAAATGAATCTGAAAATACAACACAATAACAGACATTGGCAGAAAGATCTACGCAGATATATGCAGTAAAAGAACATTGCAGGCCCAAAACCAATACTGAAAAGAATAAGGTAAATAGTTCACTTGAGGACCTACTGAAATGCATAACTTGAAAGGATTGCAGTTAAAAGCTAGCTCATATTTAGCAAGCATGTAGGTATTTATGATTCTTAGCACACAGGCTCACTGGCACATACTTTGTGTTTTCAAATAGATTGTAACCTGATTATAAAATCAGTGTAGAAAACCTAATCAGTTCAGACTACATGGATGTCTTAGGGTTACAATCATTAGGCACACATGGTATTACAGTTGTACTTAATACAAATATGAATGTATTCTAGAGCAAAATATAATTAATTTGCCGAGCATTGTTAAAGCCACAAGTGAAAAATGTGTAGAAAATTAGTTTAAAGTTTAGGGGTCACAGGCGTTCAAATGTGTTTCTGTTTCAATCTATGACTGGCCAGTCAATTATTATTTACTGTTTTGTAATATAGCATTGTGTGATTCTCCATATAAGAAGCTGTCTGTGCTATAGCAAATTTGGACCGGCTGCCTGCCTGCGTGGGTTGACCTACCTGTTGCAGCAGTAAAGGGCTGTCTTTACATTGCTAAAGAGGAGTTTGTCTTTCTTTCCTTATTTTTACTTTTGAATTATCCTGCAACAGACAATGAGAACCTTACCATTGCTACCAGTGCTAAAGTGCATGTATTCTCTTCTCTAAACATGGGAGTAAAGTGCACTACATGTGCCCAGGGCCTGTATACTGAATTCTACTAACGACCGGCAGCACTGATTGTGACACCAAATTAAGTAGCCTTTTTAACATGTCTCAGGCCTGCTATTGCAGAGCCTGTGTGTGTGATTTTAAACACTGCCACTTCTGTACACTTCTGGACCTGTGTGAAAAAAAGACTGCTCTGCTGCTGAAGGACTGCCACTCTGTTCTACTCCTTCTTTGCTGTACTTGTCTGCTACATTCTGCCCTCTTGCCCGGGTGAGAAGTACAGGACCGCTTGAACCTAGAACAGAGAGTGACTCCAAGAATGACCTCCTGATCTGAAGTATCATGGACACAACAGATCTCCCACAACATTAACTCTGCACCTGGACTCTACAATCTATGAGTTTAACCTGCCAAGTTGTTCCACACCAATCCTGGACCCTCAGAAGTGGGCCTAAGGGTCTTGGTACAAAACCAACACATCCTCTCTGTTGAGTGGCACATTCCTGAGCAGAACCGATGCATGTCCTTGGCTGAGCGGCTCATCCCCAACCAGAACCAATGCATCATGGCTGCTGCATGGAATGGACCCATAGCAAAAGACTTGCATCACCACTACATTCTGCATCTCTGGTTTGAAGGATCACCTTAGAACTGTAACTGCATTCTGTTTCCCCGGAGCATCTCTCATCTATGGCAGCCTCAACAATAATGACAAACCTCCACAGCACAGGTTCACCGCTTTTAGGAATTGATGCATAGCCTCAACTGCTCTGCCCATCCCCGACATCAGCCTTCACATCACAAGCCCAATCCATGGGTTCCTCAGTGTTAATGTTACAGGACCTCGCAACACAGCCTTGCTGCATTTTGGAGCTGACGCATCACCTTGGCTGTGTGACACATTTTCAGCATGGATCCATGCAACTCTCCACATCCAGTATTTAAGTACTTTGTTTAAGGGCCAACTAGGTTTCTGTAGCCAGCCCACACCCCATCGTGATAAGCCTGAACTTGTGACTTTGTCCCAGTTCGGCACAATCAGATATCCCCAATCGCACTTTGTGCTTTATTGGGGCTACTTTTACCATAAACCTTCAAATGCAATATCTCCTGTGCTACTAATTAGATTTTTGTTGTGTTGGTCTTGTTTTGTTTCTGATTTTCTAACTTTATTGTGGGCTCCTTTTGTGGTGTGGTTTCACACTGTTACTGTTTGAAGTGTTCCACAAATATTTCACACATTTCCTCTAGATGAAGCCTGACTTCTCTATGCGAAGCTCCCAGGGTGAGGGGGTTGAGCACAGGTTAATTTGAGTTTGCTTGTGCTTTATTCTGACTAGAATTGTGGTTGCTACTTGACCAGGGTTCACACCTCAGCCAACCAACAACCCAATTTCTTAAAATGAACCATTTAGTATTGTAGCAGTTTAAAAAATTCTAGCACAGACCATCAAAAGCAAGGAGATACTGAAATTTCAAACTCCAAATCTGGGGCTTTCACTTGAAAATGTGTAGTATTTTGGAGCTCCATTGCGTACGCTAGTTGAACAGAGAACACCTCCCACACATAAAAGCATCTCTGTTCAACTGCACGCGCAATGGAGCGGAAAGGTTCGCTTGCGCAAGGCTTTTGTTCTGTTGTTTGGTTTTCTGCCACGTGTGTTTGCGCGATCAGAGAATAGAACGTTGGACGGAAGCGGCGGTTGGAGCGGGGGAGCTACAGCCCGCACTGAGCTGGGGTCATTTTGTTGGATGTCATTATTTTTCAATAAAGTGTCCAGTTTGGAACCCGCGTCTTGGATGTTTTTGCAGCATACCATAAAATGACTCACCAAAACAAGGTAGGTTCATCAAGAAGCATAGGGATTTTGGAAGGATGTCAAGTATCTCACATGTACCACTGTTAAAAAGAAAGGACGGATTAATTAAAATATCAAGGTTAACACTCCATCAAGCGTTTGCCTGCGTGCAGTAAATAGGGGTGACGGTTCTGTCTAACGACGTAGTTGCTTGCCTTCTGTCTCATAGACTAGTTTCTAACCTCAGTGTAGGCATTCAAATAAAAATTGTGACATTCAATGTGAATGACGCTCTCTCCTAATCTCCTAATCTCACTGTTCTTTAAGTTTTAGGTATCTGTTAGAGAAACGAGAAATTAAAGCATATGTGTGACGTGAAGATTAATTTGGATGTTTCAGTTATATATTTCCACCCCATCCCATTCACATCCTGGTACCCATAATGTTCTTAGTTTAACCCTATATTCTCCATGCTGTTTTACCTACAACGTCAGATCTGAGATGCTCATGTTGTAGTACAAAAGTCTCTATAAAGCACTTAGTTGCTGCTAGAGCTAAATTTTAAACCATACAAAATTCTACATCTCTAAAAATACCTGTAGAAAAACAAGGACACATTTGACGCTACAGACAGACAGGGACTTCTCGCCCACAGCTGTAGAAATGTCATAATATCGGTCGCCTGAGTGTGACACTTTCCCCTCTAACAGAAAATGTAAAAATTTTAGAGAAAAATGTAGAACACTGCCAATAAATGAACAACCCAGGTAGCAAAGGAAACAGACACATGTAACATGTTAAATGAATGCAAAATACAGAAGATATTGTTTCTTAGTTGCAGCACTATATGATAATACACTGGGACAAATCAAATAATGTTTCCAATCGACTTATTGTGCTAGTCTATATAATAACCATCCTATAGACAATTATTATAATATTCGTCATGAGCTAACAGAACAACCTCTGTGACCACAACTACACCACAATATAACTCTATTCATTTGCATTGGAAAACACAGTCCCAAAATATCAGAGTCAGCAGAATGTTTCATTGGAATATAATCGAAAAATCAATAGCAGAAACAAATTTGAATAATCCTCTAACGACGAATAGGAGTAACAGGTTTCTCACATCGTTTCAAAACATATGTAACTCGCACCAGACTTTGTGACACGTGTGTCAGGATGAGCACAATGCCAAGTTCCAAATCCTTTGCCACTGTTACAACAACAGAGCTACAGTGCAAACGGAAATATATGAAGCGAAACGTAATACGCATGATAATTAATGATGTGCTCCACTAAAACTGCAATTAGCAGTACTATACACGTTCCATTTTTACCTCAGCCACAGAGAATTCCCAAGGCAAGCTGGAGAGGTCATCACCCTGCATAAAATATTTCCAGATCCCAATAACTCCTTGGTTATTTGTCTAAATAGTGACCTTGGGAACATGTTAAACACCATTCTAAAAGGAAAAATCAAGCATAGACTAACAATCATGTTCAAAGCCCATAAGCCTGGCCCTAGCAAGCGGGTGCAATAATTATTTCCTTTTTTACTTTTTATTGGAAAAATGTGACATAAAAAATAATAATAATAATTAAACATATAGCCACCTAAACGTGGCTGTCGTATTATTGCTTTAAAATGTTAAATGTAAAAAATAAATGATTTGGCCATTTTACTAGACATTTTCTTTATATAAAAGACATTCAATTGTGCCACGCATTTTATTATCATTATTATTTGTGAATGTGACAAGAGTAAATCTACAGCTAGTCAAGCATTCACTTTGCAAGCAGCTACATTGTCACCTAACAGTCAATAACTTTGAGAAGGAGACAAAAAAGGTAAACTTCCATTTAACTAAAGTACAAACAAAATAAATAGTATCTATTTAAAGTATAATTAAAGTTAAAAAGGAGACCCGGAGCCGAGAGAGAATAGAGCTATTTAAGGTGGATGTGAACAGCATGCATATTGTTCTTCCCCTCCATCTTTGAATAATATTTATGATTTTGGGGAAAACACAAATCTGGCATGGCAGGTAAAGCTGTTTCAAAGGCCAGAATTATAAATGAAAATAACCATCAAAGAAGCCAAATAGAATGTCTTACTAGTTGCAAGACTATAAAATATATGTACACCTTACGGGGATTAATGCCACAATAAACCTAAAAATAAAAGCTAGGTAGAGTATTTGCAAGAATTGTTGACTTCTAAAAGTTATCTGACCCAATCAGACACACAGAAACATCTAAAACACCACTAAAGTGGTATGTTTGGAAGGTATGTAATGCAACAGAGGGAATGTAGTCTTAGAAAAAGAATGCATGAAGGAGAGCAACTGAAATTCAGACTCCTTCAAACATGAACAGTGGGTAAAAGAGGTGTACTTCCAACCGTTCCTATTCAACATACACATGAATGCACCGGCTTTGGTTATACATGGCTGACCACTTTTAACTGCTACGAAATGGAAGACTAACTGCTTGCTACATACAAATCATGTGGCCCTTCTCCTCACAAAGTCGACAACTGAGTCCTCGGTGAACAAAGATGCCTAACAATACACATTTAAAGCTCTACAACCTCAAATGTTCACAAACACACTCTGAATTTGTATTATGATGAAGCCAAACTAAGATATAACCCACTGAGGAATGCAAACATCAGTAATAAGCAAAATACAGCCTACTAGATATCAAATCCAAACACAAGCAATGACTCACCAGCTAAAGGGTCAGTGACAAAAGTCTGGAATTATAAAAGGGTCACACAGGCACTAGGGGTCCCACTGATGAAAAAGTCAAACAGTGCAGCAAGTTACCTTGCTGCGCTGCACTGCGTAAAAGGGAAAGGGCAGGAATGTGCTGTATTTGAAGCAATATGGCACCTTCCTGGCTTTTCCTCTGCTCTCAGTCAATCATCCTTTTGTTTTGCTAAAGTTGCCCTAAGTAGGACTGTAGCACTGTGCCACTGGATTAAAGCTAGCCTGACTGATGAAGGGTGATACCCTGAAACCGGTCCCAGGATGCTTGTTTCCAGTCCAGGGAGGACCTGGCCTGGTAGTTTGGGCTGGACTGTTCCCATGAGGAACAGGGTCAAGACTGATTTGCGTATGGCTGAGTTCAAACTGGGGTGGCATGGTGAGCAAAAGAACAATGGATTAAACTCAGATCTTTAACTTGGGGTGACTGTTTGCACTGTTGATCACTCGATCCATCATCCTTTTGTGTTGCTAACGTTTTGCTCTGCTCTGGCACCCTTATGGCAGCCTAACACCAACGCATGTACCCTTGCACAGTGGTGCAATGGTGCCCACATTGCATACAGGATTGTTTTTGTGTAGAAAGGGACACCTTGCGCAAAAACAATCCTGAGAGGCATAATCCTCTAGCTATGTCCTCTAGCTATGTGTGCTGCCGAATGCAGCACACATAGAAATAGGAAGTAAGGAGAAGTAAAGATATTTCTCCTTGTTATGCCTTTCCTGAGAAAGTGTATCTTTTTGCCTGATCTAAGTTTACCTTTGTGAATCGGGCCCATTGTTCAAACACTATGGTAAAGAGGGCCATGGTAGCGCATGAGATGCACAGTTCTCAGAAATAAACAGCAACACACTATAAGATCAGATTAGAGTTGGAGTAACAGTGTTAGTTATGTGCTGATATAATATAACAACTAATGGCCTCATTAGAAGTTTGGAAGAAACTGAAAATCATCTAAAATTTGGAGAAAACACTAAAAGCCTGCTTAGAAGTAGTTCTCTTATGAAATTCTGCTCTGCACAATTATCAGTTGCCCAATGATCCTCCACTCAGTTTTTCCAGGTGTGAGAACAACAGATACAAATTTACACGCAGGAAAATTCAGCCAATAATATTGCTTTGTGGAGATGTCACCAAGGATCTAGTGCTGCTCAGTTTGGAACTTGGGAAACAGGTTGTAATCTCGGCCTAGGCTCAACATCCTGTGCCTCTGGGCAAATAATTTATTATCTCTGCTCTTAAAAATGTGCTATGTCATCTGATTCTCTGTCAAGTTCTCTAATGCCTGTGGGACACGTTTGTGCTATATAAAACTACTAAAAAAAAGGGCTGCATTGCAGCATAGACAAATTACTTAGCTCCTGCCTGACTCTGTAGCAAATACGAAGCGGAGCATGCAATGGGTCCCCAGCCCGCCAACATTCTCCCCTTCCCACCTCCTCCATCTCCACTACTTCCCCCCTCAACCTCCACCTTACACGAGCCTCCTGGCTGCTCAGAGTATTGGGAGTTATATGTATTAAACTCCATGGAAATAGTAGTTCCATGAGGAATTCAGCCTGTAAATCTCGTTCCACCCAGTTATTCCCCATTTCCTGGGATTTAGCTTGTAACTACACTTTGCTGGTGGGCATTACTGCATGGTACGGGTGCTTACGGATGCAAAGTGTTCACCTTCCTAGCATAGAGCCACTCGTAATTGGTGCCTAAGAGGGAGCACAGACTATTGGCTAAATCTTCTCCATCATAGTGATATTTTTGCGGATGAAATTCAGACTGTGGATTGCCCCCTACATTTAAATTGTCCTCCAGAAGTGGAAGGATGTTCAGTTCATTAAACTCTAAATGAGGCCTAACTTTATGTTGAGTTGCAAAAGTATCCTTTTTATTGCCAGTATTATTTTGTATTTGATACACGTTCTGTCCTTTTCACGTTTTCTAAAACGTCATGAATAGGGAATGTTTTAAGATTGAATCTGAAAGGAGAATCAAATGTTTTTTTAACAGAACACTTTTCACTCCATTTTTTCAGGCTTTCCTGGCAAAACTCTGTATGCTCATTTGTAATAAAGACAGTGCGTAGACTGTATCTTCCCACATTAAATAAAGGAGGTCTGGATGTATAAGTCGGCATTCCTTGTGCATATGTGCATACACAAACTCAGCATGCCCTTTATTCAACTCACTGCGGGGGAAGAATTCTGAGTTCTCTGAAAACGACTTTATGGTGTATTCATTAACATAGAAATGTCATATTTCCACACAGTGCATTGCACGGGTGGACTTTTCAAAAAGATCTGCCCACCATAAAGCAATTTAATTTGTTTCAGTCGCCCCAGTAGAGAGGCTGCGGTCTCTCACGTCAATCAACTGCAGTGAACTGAGGAGGCCCAACAAGAGAAGACGAGAGGAAAGCCATGGCTTTCTTTTTCTCTTGTGAATATATTGAATGCAGTCCCCAAACTGTTCCTCTCTGAGAATGAGCGCTTATGTGCAGGAAGCATATGTGGTCTGAAGCTTAGTTGCAGAGTAGAAAGGAATATTCCAAATTCTTTAAACCAAATGATGAGACGATTATTCGGGTTTTTGGGTATTTCTGTAAATCCAGAATAAAATCCCCGAGGTTTGTTACTTTTTTTATGGTGCATTGTTTTCTGTCTACTATGTTATTATGTAATTACAAATCACAGTAATATGTGCAACTTTGCCATTATGAGAGGTGAGGTTATTTTATCTGTGATAATGGACATAAACAACAGTTCTGCTTGAAATTCGGTTTGCCGATTAGGGTATCTTTTACGGTTTTCCCTAATTACAGAGTGAATTCCCAGGATCAAATGCCAAGATCAGGACTCTGGGAAGAATATCGCATAATTTCCAAAAAGAGTGGTGCATAAATGTTGGTAATAGCGATGTCTGATGGGGCAGGCTATTGTCATATTACTCATACTGCTGCATATTCACGTGTTGAAGGATAAAGCAGTCAAGCACTTGCAAAACCAATATTTATCAGCTTTAAATGGCAGAGTTGTTGCTTTGCTAGGACTTGTTGTCATTGGCATTAGAATGCATGCATCAAAACGGATACTTGCAAATGACTGGCAATGTTGGAATTCTACTGAATTAAATTAATTCCAAGATGGTCACTAACCTAGGTTACCAACTAGACTTCTGATACATGATTTAATGTGAGGATTATCATGGCCAGCCCTGATATTTGAATTGTAGCATGAACTCCGAATTTACAGGGAGTCTTACTGTTGTATCCACCCGGTCATACATGAGTTCGAAGTACAGCGTTGATAAAACATCACCGTGGTTACTTTGCAACTGAGAGGAGGTCCACATACTTTCCATTATAAGAGGCATATCTTGGCCATCCTCCTCTCCAGTATGCCTTAGATTAATAATGTAGTCAGTGCAGTTTTCTGACTTATTACTCATTGTCTCACCCTTGAAAAAGTCCACGGGACAAAAAACGTGTTGGCTGCTATTTGGCGAAGACATTGTCATATCTATTTTACACTCTTCTAGAAAATAAACAGCACGTCAAGATAAAAAAACATGCTTTTGTGAATTGTGAACTTTTCTTGCATACTTTATTCTGTGTGCTTCGGTACCCTCGAAAATGTTGCAACAGATGTTGCTGGGATGAGACTAAACGTAGACAACATCACTAGTGCTGACCCCCATGACGCCACAGAATAGGTTCCAGCGTAATAATCACTAACAGGACAGACCAAAACAAGGAACACACAGGAGATACCAAGCAAATCACTAGGGTAAAGGGGAAACGAAAAGAGAGAAGAAAACAAATGTAAGGACACTAAGTTCAGTGTACGATCTGTGAAGAGCAGAAGGCCAATACAACCCCAAGAAGTGTTAAATATGCCCTGCCACCATTGTACTGGAAGTGAACCTCACTCTAGGAAGTCCTGCTCCCACCATTGTTAGAGGTCTAGCTCTTCTAATTTGCCATCCTCCCAGGGGCAGCTCCTCCATTAGGGCGGAGGAGCGTCGCCCCCGCCAGCAGCAGCTGTAAAACCTGTAAAAGAAAAGGATGTTAAACTTTGTTTATTATCCTTTTCTTTTAAAAAGAGGGAGCATGGGGGGGAAGCAGTGAGTGGGAGTGCTCAGCACTCCCACACACCGCGCATGTATGTTTGGCTGGCCATCTCGGGTCGGCCAAACACACATGCGCAGTAGGCTTGTGTTGCTGGGTTTGAGAGAGCCTGCACAGGCTCCCAGTCTGCTTGGGAGTGCCCAGGTAGCAAGTCCTGACCCTGTCAATAATTTGTGACATGACAAATCATTTTGATAGCTTTGCCATCATGTTTATTCCTGCTGATGATGAAATCATGACAATTTGACCCATGGTACATGGGAGCTGACTGGCTGGGCACGGGACACCCCTTTCTGTGGGGTGAGGAGGAGGGGGCAGGGAATGAAGGACATTTGCAAGAAGAGGAGAGTAACTGGCATGGTGGATGGAGGAATAACCCCCAGAAGCAATAGAACAATGTTACCATATAAGGAGTGAAGACAGTGAGGGGGAGAGTTGCCTTTGCCGAATGGCTAGTGCTGGCAGAACTCCCAATTCGTCTTCTCTGGCAAGTGTAGCTTATCTAGTTTGTCATGTACATCATTACATAACTTTTTGTTTCTTCCTGTGAAAATGCAAGACTTCAAGCATCAGAATGCAAAGAAAATATAATGACGGGAAATACTACTTACCCATTACATGAGATAGCTTGCATGCAATGATAAGAAATTATGTAGAAATTTTTGGTGTTAAAAACACCAATGTGTTTGGCTAATATAAATTATGTCTGAAAAGTGAGGTCTGACTATTATGCTCATAGTAATTGTGCCCAGCTAGCTGGTTCTTTTTTCCAGTTGATCAACCACTGCATAACATTACATTTATAAACCTTGGCTGAAACACGAGATAAATAGCAGTTAGCACCAAAGTTTTGATGGCCACAGGGTCAACTGGAGATATAAGAAATATGCTAAAGAATGGTATGGGAACAGAGGGCTATGAACGGAGAGGTGAGGAATGTGCTAAGGAAGGGGGTCATCATGTTACCTGGAGAAGTGAAGAATGCAGGAAGGTAAGAAATGAGGGCCGAGGCAAAGAAGAGAAGGGTATGAGTGGGGTAGGTTAGAATGTGAAGAGAAAATGGTATTGGCAATGTGTGGCTAAGTATAAAAGGAAGAAGCAAAAAGGGTAAGAAAGAGAGAGAAATGGGATAACAGGGCAAGGTGTGAGCAGAAGAGGTGTCATAACTAAGAGCTGCATGGATTAAGAAAGGCATAGGTAGTTAGAGAAAGGCCATTGTGTGAAAGAGTGAGGTAAATAATGTGGTAAATAAAGAAGGGATGGGAAGAAGAAGGTGAGATTGTGAAAAGGAAATATGAGGAATATTCCAATGAGAGATTGTCAGTGGAAGGGTAGGGTGTGAATGAAGAAGATAAGGAATTAGGATTAGGAAATAAGGGACATGACGTAAATGAAACAGATGAAAAGTGGCATAAGAAAGGAAGGGATGTAAGGGAGGGTATCTGGGGGTGAATGGGATATAGGCAGTATGGTGGAGCATTGGCTACTCCTTTTATGATACCTGAGGGGTAGGGTGGGGTCCGGTATTTGCCTCTGCTGTTTAGAAGAATTTGCAGAAGATGTCTGATTTGGAGGTTTATTACTACATCTTCATGTATTCAACAAACAGCTATTCTTTATCAGCATTACACCTTTACAAGTCAAAAAGCTAATGTCAATGCACCCCATCATGCTATCTGCAACACTAGAATGCAGTAATAATTGCACTTGGTCCTTTGTCTCTGGTATAAAAATGATCCTTTTACAATTGTGAATGCCAAAACCTATTGACCTGCTGAGGTTTATCAAACTTTCAAGACAAACAATGCCTGAATCGGCTCACACCTTTTGAGTGAGCTTCGTTACCGCAGATATGGCAGGAATGTCAATAGTATCTTCACCAAGTGGTTACACTCTGTAATGTTGGAGCTTAGAGGTATTGTAAATTACGTTAGCAAAGAACATGTGTCTCCTAGATTATTTGTAGTTCTTTCCACTTCCAGTTTTAAATATGAAGGAGCACAGGCACTACGTGCAACGACAATCTTTTTAGAGATCAAGACTTGTTTTCCATTATCAGACTTTGACCCAGAGCCACAGAGTAAAAGACAGAAAAGGGAGAATAAAAGAAGAGAAAGATAGGGGAAAAGTGACATGTGTAGAAAAAATAAGCTGCTACGCAGAGATATAGAGACCGGAAGTGTAGGGTTTAGGAAGAGAGAGGCATTGGATGTAATCAAGACTAGGCAGTTTTACTATTCAACAAGCCTAGCATTCGGACATGCGTGATGGCAGGTCTTAATAAAAATGTTGGTCCCTGCATTCATTTTTTGGAAAATTCAGTATGTGAACAGCCATTACACTACTTGCACCTATCATATTATGGTACAACCCTGTGAGTGCCATGCATTAGTTTTTTTTTTTAAGGCACAAAGGGAAGTTTCGCCATGTCTTTTGAGGATGAAGGGATCATGGGTGAGTACAGTAAGGGGGAGCAGAATGTATGATTTTCCCTTTTTGGTTTTGGTGGTTGGTGAGCAATGATTCTTGGGTTTTTGGTGGTGTTACAGGAAGGAAAGCACAGAATGGAACATCTTAGTGTGCTTTGTTCTCTGCTTTCTCACTATTTCCAAATTTGGCATTTTGTTTTAGCAGAAGAAGGTGCTGGCAGACAGATTTAGAGGGAGAAAGATGTTATTCTTGTCTCCTTTGATTGGAGACTACAACACAGTGATTATGGTTCTACCTCAGATGGAGTAAACTGAAATATTCATAACTGCAAGCCTAACCTGTTAAAGGAGTATAACATTTACCCCAATTGTTTGTAATCAGTATGAGCTATTTACATGGACAGTCTCCAAAACCCTCACGCAAAATCATATTTATGTTGAGAATTGACATTTGCAATAGATGTTTTTGAAAGAGGTTCATCAAGAAATGCGTAAGCGTGAAATCCATTCAGGCAATACATATTTTCTTCATGAATATTACTTTAATCTGCAAAAAAGCTAGTGGACGTTTAAACAGCTAACATAGAGGTGCAAAAAAAAAAGGATCTTTTGGCACAAGAATAAGGTAAGTGGAAATACTTTTCTCAAACTTCACAAGCAAAAAAAAATGGCACTCACCCATAGTGTTAAACTAGCCGTGGAAGTTTTGAGACTCTTCAGAGGTCTCTTGGCTGCTATAATAAGATACTTGGCCAGAGCCTGATCTCTGTCTCCTGAAAGAGATTTTTGGGCTATATTGTGCATAATGGGAGCCACTCATTTTACAGTGCCCACTAGCCACTTTGAGCACAAGGAGATATGGACACTTTGGCCCTCATTTTGACACTGGTGGTAAATCCCACAAACCGCCATGCTGAGGGCTGCCAACATACCGCCGCGTTGGCGAATATCCGTTCTCGATATTATGACACACACACCCCAATCCGACAGAATACTGCCACATACACAAATCTGTCAGTCCAAAGGTCAGTGCTAAAGTGGCGGTACCAACACCCATACCGTTACGCCAACAGAACAACGCCCAACACATCATGACCCACGAATCACCACAGTGGACATTCAATGGCGGTAAACCATTGGCCGTACACACCAGCACGCTCAGAATGGACACCCAAATACTAAACTAGACAACATGGGCTAATACCAAAAACACACACTACACACACTCACCCACAGCACTATAAAACACACACTCACATTACCCACAACCCTTTATGAATACAAGTTATTGCCCCCAGACTGACACCAAGACCACTGCAACAACTAGACACACACCACAAACACCCATACATCCATCATGCACCCCACTACGCACACCGAACCACACTACCCAACACCCACACACCTACACACACCACACAACACCCATGTCCCCACAAAGGCACCCCTGTTTCACAGATGAGGAGTTGAGGGTCATGGTGGAGGAAATAGTCAGGGTAGAGCCCCAGCTGTTTGGAGCACAGGTACAGTAGTTATCCATTGCCAGGAAGATGGAGCTATGGCAGAGAATTGTGGACAGGCTGAACACAGTAGGACAGCATCCAAGAACAAGGGACGACATCAGGAAGAGGTGAAACGACCTATGTGGGAAGGTACATTCCATAGCAGCAAGACACCACCTCGCCATTCAGAGGACTGGCGGTGGACCCCACCTCCTCCTCCACAGCTCACAGCATGGGAGGAGCAAGTCTTGGCATTACTGCATTCTGAGGGACTCACTGGCATTGCCAGAGGACAGGACACTGGTGAGTCAACATTTACTACTTATCACTCCCATACCTGCATGCCATCACACCCCTCACCCTCACTCCCATCACTCCACTACATCCCACACACTGCACCCACACAGATGACTAACCTCAATGCCAAGCCCTGCATGTCATACAAATACATAGACAGCCCTCCCAGCCCTGAATGGACACCCATCACAAAAGCATGCACAGCATAGGGGAACTAACAATCCCACAATACATCACCATACACAAACAAAGGTGGCAAGGCAACATCAACGATAGAGGGGAAGCTAGGGATGTACAATATGTCACAGGCATGAAGCATAATACATCACTTACACCCCCACAGGTGCCCCAGCCAATGTCAGCGGAGAGGAGGTGCCATGACAAACCAGTCCCCCAACAGAAGATGCCCCCAGTGATGACAGTATCTCCGGACTTCAGGATAGGGATCAACAACCTGGCCCATCAGGGACCACTGGACATTCGGTCACCCCAGCCCACTCACAGTCCACCACAGAACCTCCCCATCAGTATCCAACACCAGAGCATCTACCCAGCACCCCCACACCTCTGTCCCCAGGACACGTCAATCAGAAGTGTGCCCACCTGTACAGGCACCCCAGTCCACACCTCACACACAAGACAATCAGGGACCTGGGGTCTTTGGAAGTGGGCACATCGTTCAGGGGACAAGGGCACAGGGAAACAGGGACACTGGGAGGACCGCTGTGCACCAGGGGGAGGACAGGCCCAGGGAACAAACTCTCCAGGAGGCACTCGCCAAGATCATGGGTGCCTACCAACAATCCCAGGACACGATGGGCCAGATCCTTGACAAGATGCAGGAGAATAAGCGGCTGCAGGAGGAACACCATCAGGAGATCAGGGGGGACTTACAGGCTCTCAACACCACCATGATCTCCATAGCAGACGTGCTGGCAGACATGGCCAACATCATGAGGGAATGGACAGTACAGCAGCGGGCCCCTACCACTAGCCAGTCTATTAACCAGCCCACCACCTCCACTGCAGTTAGTGGGCAGGAGGCCCCACAAAAGGAACAACAGGCCACCAGAATACCTCCCCCTGCAGAAGGTGAACCATCCCACAAACATTCCCTGTGACCCAGACAGAAGCCGGAGACACTTGCCAAGACCAAGACCCCAAGGAAATTAGATTCTCCTGATTGTCCCCCTTGCATCCCACCCTGTCACCTTGTTCACTTTGATCTCCCATTGCTCCCCTTCCTATGGCCCCATGGATACTGCACCTGTGCTACAATCAGACTGGAACAATACCCTGGACTTTCCTCTACCGTCACCCCATTCCATTGCACTTTACCTTCAATTTTATATCACCACAATAAACACCCTTGAACACAACTTGACTGATAGTATTTTCTGAGTGGAAAATGTGCATTTAGGGGAACAGTCACATCTGGTGTAAATGAAATGGACCCTGTGACAGCATACAGTTAATGACCTCTATCTGTCTGTAGTAATCACATCAGGATATTGTTGTCATAACACCAACATCTGTAAGATTACAAGCCATAGGTGAGAGTATGTTTAGATCAAAGGAAGTGAATGCCATCATGCCACATCCACGTAGATGAAATCAATATTCAGAGCAATGATCAGTTCCAATGTCTCACCTATGTATCATTGGAAGTATTGATATTCTGTTGTCCACATCCTCATCCTCCTCATCCTCACTGCCCTCAGGGTCCACTGCTGCCACAGGGGCATCTCCAGTCTCCTCCTCCTGCAGAAAAAAACACATGCCATCTACAGGCTAGGTTGTGCAACATGCAGCATGCCACTACTATCTGGCAGACCTTCCAGAGTGAGTAGCACAGGGATCCACCTGTCAGATGGAGGCACCTGAACCTGGCCTTCAGGAAGCTGAAGGTCCTTTCAATTATTCTTCTGGTTCACCCCTGTGGTCCTCAGCCCCTGCCCTTGCATTCCTCACTGGGATCAGGAGCCACAAAAGGTTTGGGTAGCCAGAGTCACCTGAAAATAGTGAGGGACAAACTTTAGCCTTACACAATCCTGTGGGGATAACACTTCAAGACATACACTGACGTACAGTGAGTGGGGACTCTGGCTCACCTATTAGCCACACCCTGTGCCTGTGTAGTTGGCCTATCACATTTGGGATGCTGCTATTCCTCAGGACAAAGGCATCATGCACCGACCCAGGATACTTGGCAGTGACGTGGGATATGTACTGGTCAGCCAGGCACACAATTTGCACATTCAGTGAGTGGAAACTCTTCCGATTCCTGAACATCTGTTCATTCTGGCAGGGGGGTACTAACGCAATATGTGTACAGTCAATCGGCCCAATAATATCGGGGATATGGCCAATTGCATAGAATCCTGCCGTAACAGTGGCCAAATCTTCGGCGTGGGGAAAACAATGTAGCTGCACATGTGTTTCACCAGGGCAGACAAAACCCTTCCCAGCACGATTGAGAACATTGGCTGTGACATTCCTGCTGCCAAGCCCACTGTCACTTGGAATGAACCAGTTGCCAGGAACTGGAGCACTGATAGCCCTTGCACAATAGGGAGGATCCCAGTGGGATGACAGTTGATATCAGGTCAGGTTCCAATTGGACACACAGCTCTGTGATTGTGGCCTTGTCCAGTCTATAGGTGAATATAATGTGCTTGTCCTCAAGCGTTGCCAAGTCTCAAGGGGTCTGTACATGGGGGTTTGTTTCCTCCTCCTATTCATCCACATCGTTAGGTATCTAAAGGACACAAGAGTGAGTAGGCTGTCAAAATTTGAACAATAGAACCATCACCTCAGTGTACATACAGCATCAAAGTGATGGGACAGCGGGAATGGCAATGTATGTGCTATTTCAGGCAATGACGCAGTTATGGTTTATCTGATCGTTGTCCACCACCATGAAATGGCGACCGCATGTCCTGTGTCTTGAGACAGGTGGAAGTGAGGTAACTCTGTCGACATTAGGCATCATGGCAGAAGGCGGTCTTGCACCGCTGTGCAATTCCTCATTGGATAATATGGGGCTCTATGGAGTACAGTGGCCAAAGGGGATCTGTGCCAGCGGTGACAGTATACACTGCCGCGGATGTGACCAATATTTTATATCCAAATCCTCACCTGTTTCTTGACTTTCCACAGGATGTCACCTACACTGCGAGTGCTGCTGTGACCTGTGTCTGGAACCTACCATGGCCCGTGTGACCGGTGAAAGGGCCCCTGCCTTCACTTTGGAGGAGTTGGAGTGACTGGTGGATGTGGTCCTACCCCAGTATGGACTGCTGTATGGGCTCCATGAGTACACCATGGGCACGATGCATGTGCGAAGGATGCATGAGGATGTGTGTGCAAGCATTGTGTCATCAGGGGCGATGTCTGGTGGTAGTGTACATGGTGGGCGCCGGACGATGTGTGTGCCAAAGGTAATGGAAACGGGATTTGGATTGTATGGTTAATAGTGTCCTCCTGTCTGTGTTTCCTCTGCAGGTCAGCGCCCATCAGAAGAAGGGACTGTGGTGTGCCATCTTCAAGGAAAACCCTAAGGGGCATATTTATACTCCGTTTGCGCCGGAATTGCGTCTTTTTTTTTACGCAATTCCGACGCAAAACTAACTCCATATTTATACTGTGGCGTTAGACGCGTCTAGCGCCAAAGTCCATGGAGTTTGCGTCATTTTTTAGCGTGGACACCTACTTTGCGTTAATGATATGCAAGGTAGGCGTTCACGTCTAAAAAATTGACTCCGATGCATGTGCGCCGTATTCACACTCCCGGGCAAAATTCACGCCCGGGAGTGGGCGGGTCAAAAAAAAAGGCGTACGGCCGCTTTTGCGCCGTTTTTTAGTGCCTGGAAAAGGCAGGTGTTAAGGGACCTGTGGGCTCTGAAGGAGCCCAGAGGTGCCCTCCCATGCCCCCAGGGACACCCCCTGTGACCCTTGCCCACCCCAGGAGGTCACCCAAGGCTGGAGGGACCCATCCCAGGGACATTAAGGTAAGTTCAGGTAAGTCATTTTTTTTTTTTGTGGCATAGGGGGGCCTGATTTGTGCCCCCCTACATGCCACTATGCCCAATGACCAAGCCCAGGGGACAGAAGTCCCCTGGGCATGGCCATTGGGCAAGGGGGCATGAATCATTTCTATGGGGGTTGGGAGTCGAAAAAAATGGCGCAAATCGGGTTGAGGCGAAAAAGTTGCCTCAACCTGACTTGCCCCATTTTTTGACGCCCAAGCCCCATATCCCCCTACGCCGGCGCTGCCTGGTGTACGTCGTTTTTTTCCACGCACACCAGGCAGCGCCGCCGGCTAACGTCATTGATTAAATACGGCGCCCGCATGGCGCTTCAGAATGGCGTTAGCCGGCGCTAATTTTTTTGACGCAAAACTGCGCTAGCGCAGTTTTGCGTCAAAAAGTCTAAATATGGCCCTAAGGGTCTACAGCAGGCGGAGCACCCACTGCAGGAAACGGCGGGAGGACCTGAGACGCTGAGCACGGAAGACCGCAGAGGCCCATTTGGGGATGGCCTCCCAATGAGGAAGGGGTGCCTGTCAGAACCTGACTCCCTTGATGGCCTGCATACTGGCGGTGGCCTACCCAGAGCTGGATGGGCACTTGAGGGCATCGCAGCAGCCACAAGGGGGTGAGTAGAGTGGGCATTACTACAATAATTGGTAGGTGACATGGGATCCGGGTTTGGTTGTGAGTTAGTGGGTGCCCCTTAATGCCAGGCCAGACATTGCAGCGTGATCCAGCTCAAGGGTAATGGGTGTATGGTAAATGCAAGTAACCTAGCTTGTTTGCATTCCATGTCATTCAGGGCTTGGTGAGTCCCAGGAGGGGTGCAGTTGGTGGTGTTTGGCCCTCATCTTGCTGTGGCATCTTGCCAAATCAATGGCAGTGTAATGCATAGTGCTCAATCCTGATCCCTGTGTGTGATGGTGCTGTGTATGCCAGCTATGGTGTTGGTGCTGTAATTGACCCAGTGTTCCCTTTCTGTCTTCCCCCCCCTTTTTTCTTCTGTCATCCTGTCCATGCGTGCATTAGCATCATCGGGCGAAGGAGCAGGGGCACCGGCGACAGAGGGAGCTGCATCCCACAGGACCCAGGAGGCAGAGTCCACTGCTGCTGAGGGAACAAGTGGGACGGAGGGCGAGCGGAGCACCAAGGCGGAGACAGGAGGTGACAACACTGACTCAGACACCTCCTCAGATGGAAGCTCCCTTGTTGTGGCGGACACCTCTGTGACCACCCATGCTGCAGGTACAGCCGCCACCCCGTACCAGCACCGCCCTCCCAGTAGCCCCTCAGCGAGTTGCCCATGCCCGCTCACCCAGGAGGGTGGGCATCTCCTTCACCCAGGCACCTCAGGCAATGCCCCAGTGAGCCCTGCTGCCCTGGGTGAGGAGGCTATTGTCCTCCTGAGATCCATCTCTGTAGAGCAGACAACAATTGAGAATGCCATCCAGGGGCTGCCATCCCAGCTGCAGCAATGGAATGCATTTCTGGAGGGCATCCACAGTGGATTGGTGGCCCAACAGTGATCGATTCAGGCTCTGTCTTCCTCTCTGATGGCAGCCATTGTCCCTGTTCCTACCATCCCTCTTCCAACTAGCCTCAGTCTCCTCAACCCCAACCCATCCCATGCACACATACAGACGAGAATGCACACAAGACATCACACAAGAGTGGCACAGTCAAACACAGGCACCACACTTCAGCCCACAAGCACTCCTGCAAACACCACTCAGTTGCACACACAACCACATCCATTGCCTCCACTGTCTCCCCCTCCTCCTCCTCCTCCTCCTCCTCCTCCTTCACCTCTCTCACAGTCAAGTTCACACTCACACCTGCATGCACTGCTTCAACATCTACCACCAGCATCACCACTCCAAGCAGTACACACAGCTCACTTGCAGACACCTCCACAACATCCATCCATGTGTCCCCTGTGTCCTCTCCCACCCTGTCTGTCACCCCTCCTAAAGGACACAAATGCAGGCACTCAGACACCCAACAACCATCCACCTCACATCAGCAACCTGCTCATGCACTTGCACCCAAGTCCAGCAGATGTACTCCTCCAACAACCACGCCCTCAACCTCCACTACCATCCCTTCTCCCTCATCCGACCTCACTGTCCCTAAGAAGCTTTTCCTTGCCCAACTTGACCTCTTCCCTCCCCTTCACACCCCCGTCTTGCCTGTAAGAGCAGGGCCCCAAAGACCCAGCCCAACACCTCAGCCAAACAGTCCACGGGGACAGTGGAGGCACCTCCTAGTTGTGGAGGCAAGACAGTGAACGATCCCACTCCACCAGCCAGGAAGGGTAAGGATCCCACTCCACCATCCAAGAAGGGTAAGGATCCCACTCCACCAGCCAGGAAGGGGAATTATGCCACACCAACAGCCAGGAAGGGGAAAGATCCCACACCAACAGCCAGGAAGGGGAAGGATCCCACACCAACAGCCAGGAAGGGGAAGGATCCCACTCCAACAGCCAGGACAGGGAAGAAGTCCTCACCAACCTGCCATGAAAGTGAAGAAGCCCTCACCTCCCGCTGCCACACAGCAGCTCTCGCCTCCAACGGAGGCTGCCCAAGAGGCACCTTCCGCAGCTGAGACACAGCAGCACTCACCTCCTGCAGAGGCTGTCCAGGAGGCACCTGTCACAGCTGAGACACAGCAGCCCTCGACTCCTGCAGAGGCTGCCTAGGAGGCACCTTCCACAGCTGAGACACAACAGCCCTCATCTCCAGCAGAGGCTGGCAGGGTATCACCACCACCACCACCACCAGTGGTCATGGAGCCCTAACCTCCAGCTGAGATGGTGCAACCTTCTCCTCCAGCAGTGGACATGTAGGCCACCCTCCAGGGACTGCTGTGTAAGGAGCCCCTCCAGAAGCAGTGGGAGAGTTCCCCACCTGAGAGACTGTGACCTTGCACTCCCCAGCAAAGGAAAATGGGCACAGAGCCCCCTTCAGACGCAGTAGGCGAGTTCCCCACCTGAGAGACTGTGACCTTGCACTCCCCAGCAAAGGAAAATGGGCATGGAGCCCCCTCCAGAAGCAGTGAGCGAGTTCCCAACCTGAGAGACTGTGACCTTGCACTCCCCAGAAAAGGAAAATGGGCATGGAGCCCCCTCCAGAACCAGTGGGCAAGTTCCCAACTTCAGCTGAGGTGTCCCCTACCCCGCTTCCCCCTGAGGTGCCTGCCCACTTCAACAATGATGCCCCTGCACAGTTCTGTGAGGATGTCATCAGGAAACAAGTTGGGCCTTGGACTGTGCCCTGTGGCTGTCTGAGCCCTTAGTACTTTGGACTGGGCATTGGCCCTTTGTGGACAATTGTACATATCTGGTTCAAATGGTGGCTTTTGCCTTGATAATACATTTTCAGGACTTCAGAAATCTAGTCCTTGTTTTACTATGCCGTGTGTCATATGCCATTGGTTTACGTCTGCAGCTGGTTGTGTGTATGCTGTGTGTGTGTGTCTGGTGTATGTTGTGTGTTTGTGTGTCACTCTCCTTTTCCTCCCTCCCTCCCTTGTGTGCTAGGTGGCTGTAATCACTGTCGTCGTCTTCGTCGCCATTGGTGTTCCAGGTGGAGCATGGCGTAGAAAAGCATCGGGAAGACTTGCAGTTTCAGTTTCATGGTGGCGCTGTTCTTCTCTGTGTCTCTGATGGTGAGTCTTTGCTCTTCTGTGCAGTGTTTCCCCCAGACTTTTGATGGCGTTGGTTACGCCCCGTAAACCGTGGTGGATCGCAAGGTCATGAAATGGTGGGCGGTACCTTGTCTTCCACCTGGCTGTTGTTGGCTACCGCCGTGGTGAGTGGTGTTAATGCCCTGGCGGATGGTGTGGTACATTGACTGTCTATAGGAGTTCTCACCCCCATGGTCATAATTTGGCGGTAATTACCGCCAGCCCGTTGGTGGTATTTCCACACTTTTTCACTCACCGCCAATGTCATAATGACCACCTATGTTTTGCTTCTGTTCTTCTTATTCTTTTTTGGGTGAGTATCCTCATTGCTTAGCCACACCAGGCCTCTACTCCTTTTTAATCAGGAAGAGGCCTAATAAAGGCACCTTGACAGGCAAATGCTGAGAGGATTTGCACAGCAGGCACACCAGAGGAAAGCCCCTTTATCCCCTTTCAAGTCTCAAACAGCATAGGGTCAGGCATGCTGCTGGGTTGCAGAATGGTGAAAGCTCCCACTAGCCCCCTTTTAAGGTACTAATTGCTAGAATTGATATAACCAATGTAAGAAAAGTGCCATCTGGCTCATCAACAGGTCTATAGGTTCAGAAAATAGCTGTGTTAGGGCCCCTCTTTGGGTTTTATGACATTTTCCCAGTCATCTTCCCAGTCATATCTCAGTGGTCTCTAGCTCTAAACTAAGGTATTATAGAGAGACTACGCACTATGCACTATACAAAACTGCGTGCTCTGCTTAACATCTGCTTGTTATGTAAACAAACTGGGAGTGGCAGAACTCCTTAACGGTAACAATTGTGATTATTCTTTGCCACTGGAAAGTAGTCAGGGTCTGACATAGCAAATTATGTCCTGCCCATCCATATAAGTACTCATGTAGATTATACAAAAAAGGGGGTTATCATGATAATTAGCAATTTGGGCTAAGAAGTGACTTTGTTTGCTATTCCTCATTCTCTATGTGTAAACAAATTATTAGGAATGTAGCTCTCATACCTAAATGTACAGCTACGTCCAGTTTGCTATGTGGCCCCCCAGGTTCCACAAGGGATTTTGGAAAAGAGAGAAACGTTTTTTTAGCATCCTTTGTTTTATAAACCTTGAATTATATTTTGCTCAGACACTTTATTAAATAGATTGAGGGTATGAATAAACAAGAAAAAAAATCTAGTGATACCTTGTGCAACATAGCCCTCAATGCAAAAGGCACTAAATTGGCCTACTGAGCACATCGAAGTTATGACTTTATTTACTCTTCATGCAATCAGAATATTTACCCTGTTATTTTTCTTCTCTGGACATGCAACTTTTTGGTGGCATTTCAGAGGAAGTTTTGAATATAACAGAATGTACAACACCCTGGTTATAACCATGATTTAGGACAAGAATCTACTTAAGATGCTTGAGATGACGCCCATTGGTGATGGAGGTCTCCTGGAGACAACTCAGGCCTTTTCAAAGTGGGGCTCTACACAAGATGACACCACTGAAAATTAGGTCTAGAACTATGCCACAGCAAAATGCCTCCTGACAATCTAATCATGCCTTATTTCTCCTGCTGTGCAAAAATGGTGCACGCGAGGAAGGCAGGCCTAAATAATGGTGCTAAGCTTGCTTATCGCCATTATTTAATGCCATGGTCAGGGCAGGTGTTAGCGGACCTGTGGGCCTTTTTTCATTGTCAGAGACCAACCCCCACATTCACCAGGAAGACACCTAAAGATTGGGGAGGACCCCATCCCAGGTAAGTAGAGATAGGTCTATTAAAAAAAAAAATGAAGGCCTAACTTGGTCCCCCCTACATGGCACTGGCCCCAATGGGCATGCCCAGGGGACATAAGTACCCTTGGCATGGCCATTGGGCTGAGGGCATGACTCCTTTCTTTAACTTAGACAGTCATGTCCATGAGGGTTGTGCGCTGAAACATGGCACTAATCAGGTTAGAGTCGTTTTCTTGACTCTAACCTGACTAGCACCATTCTTTGATGCACAACCTCCAGTTTTCCCTACGCCTCCCCCACTTGGTTAGCGTCACCTATTTTGACGCTAACCAGGCCTTACTTCTGGCTAATTTCATTCCATAAATATGACGCCAGGCCAGCGTCTTGGAATGGCGCTAGCCGGCGGTATACTTTTTGACGCTAAACTGCGTTAGCACAGTTTAGCATCAAAAGTATAAATCAGGGCCTTGATATTTTACCAAATGAATTGCTGTTTTCCCGGTGCACAATGAAAACCCATTGCAAGGTGTAGCTAATTTTTTGGCTTTGGTTACCTTGTGTTCTTGATGAACTTCAAAACATATAAATCCCCACAAACAGAAGGGTCCAACAGATGTAACGGTATATTGTTTTTAAAAATCTACCATATTTGAAAAAAAGTTACAGAAGAAAACGGAGACAGAAATGTTTTTTCAGCTCAATATCAATATTTTCTCATTTCAACTGCTACTTTCTTTAGGAAAATCTTGAAGGATCTACAAAAATGACCCCTTGCTGAGTTCAATTAGTTTTCCTACATTTCAGAAATATTTAGCTGTCCTGGATCCACCATTGGATTTATACCCATTTCTGTCAGTAACTGGAAGGAGGCTAAAAGCACATAAAATAGTTAATATGGAAGATATCCCAGTCAAATGTCAAAACTGTGTTGAAAAATGTGTTTTTCTGATTCAAGTCTGCTGTTCCTGAAAGCTGGGAAGATGGTGATTTTAGCAGCACAAAGCCTTTGTTGAAGCCATTTGCAAGGAAACAAACAGGTGTATTCTTCTGCAGCACTTTCTCCCATTTTTCCCCCCCAAAAAATTTTTTGCTGTATATCTTGGTCTCCTCTAGGGGAACCCACAAACTCTGTGCACCTTTAATATTCCCAGAATGTTGGAAAAAAAGGCATACATTTAGTGTGGATAGCTTATGTGTACACAAAGTTAAGGTGGCCTAAGGGCTAACTACCATAAATAGCCAAAGGTTTTGCCAGCAACTAAGGGGGTAATAGAACCACAAACCTCACTGACAAAAGGTTCAAAGCTGCAGATGAAATAATGAATTCAGACTGCACGTAAATAATATTATCCCTTCAGCCAAACTATGGCCCTCATTACAACCCTGGAAGTTGGTGATAAACCGGCGGAAATACCACCAACAGGCTTCTGGTATAGGAAATGGAATGATGACCCCGGCGGAAACAGCTCAGACTGACAGCCACTTTAACACACTGACTGCCATGACGGTATCAACAAGCACCACAGCAGTAACTTCCAACAGCCAGGCGGAAGACAATGTACCTCTCACACTATTACAACAGGCCTATCCAACACCTTTTCCGGGGATGTACCAACAACATCAAAAGCACGGCGGAAACAGAACACAGAAGTCAAAGGACTTACCTCTGGAGACTCAGGGAACAACCATGACGCCATGGAGCCTGAGCTGCACATATTTCCCATGCACCTCTGCCTTTTCCTGCACTATGAACACCAATGCCGGCAAAGACGGCCACGGTGAGTACTGCCGCCTAGCACACAAGGGAGGCAGGAGGAAAAAGAGAGTGACAGACACACGCAACACCCCCACCCCCAACACCATACACAAAAACAGATGCAGTAACATTACATATCCACCTCGTACCCCTCAAGAATAATGCAAGGACAAAATGATTTGAAGAAAGTGAGTGTAATTAGATTAAATAACATGAAAAAGTGCATCAACATACAAACATATATACATATTTACAAATGAAGGGACACTGCCCAGTCCTCAATGTCCGTGGGCCACAGGGCCCCAACACATAGGCCAAGGCCCCACCTCACTCCTGCAACATCACAAAGAGAACACTGGGCAGGGGCATCAGGTCGAAAATACACAGGCACCTCAGGGGGATGGGGAACGGGGGGCACCTCAGCCGGAAGATGGTACAACACCACTGGTCCTGGAGGGGGCTACATGTCCTGTGCGATGTCCTGGGGAGAGCAAGGCTCTAGTGGATGGCTTCTTCCACTGGTTCTGGAGGGGGCATTGTGCCCAGTGTGCTTCATCCTGGGAAGGATGTGGTGAGTGGATGGCTTCTTCCACTGGTTCTGGAGGGAGCATTGTGCCCTGTGATGCAGATCTTGGGGGGTGCAAGGTCACAGTCTCTCACCTGGGTGTCAGACCCACAGGATTTGCAGGGCCCAGGCCGCACAACAGCCCATGGATGCAGGACTACAGATTGTCCTCCGGCGGTGACAGCTGCTCAGTGTTGGCAGTGGCGGTGCAGGCAGTGGTGGGATGAGGCTCCATCCCCTCCCCTGCAGCCTCAGATGGCTGCCCGCTGGAGCTGCTGCTGCTGGCGATAGTGCTGGCGGCGGTGCTGCTAGTGGTGCAGGTGGCGGTGCTGGCAGTGGTGGGGGGAGGCTCCAGCCCTTCCCCTGCAGCCTCGGATGGATGAACAACAATGGTTGGTGGTGAGGCCTCATGTCCTTCCTGCCTGCTAGTGCAGGCCCCTTGCCCTTCCTGCCAGCAGCTGGGGATGGCTCCTTTTGCCAGCAGCTGGGGACTGCTCCTTGCCCTTTCTCTCAGCAGCCGGGGATTGGTCCCTGCCCTTCCTTTTTCCAGCTGGGGTTGTCTCCTTGCCCTTCTTTGCAGCAGCTGGGGGTGCCGCCTTGGCCTTGCCTGTAGCACTTGGTGCAGACACCCTGTCAGTATGGCTGCCTGGTACCCAGAATCCTCTCCCACCTGGAGTAGCTGTGGACGCTACTGTGCCCCTGGACTGGGTGGCTGAGGTGCTTGCCCGGGTTTTGACCACCCTGGCCTGACGTGAAGGACTGGGGGGAATGGTAGGCAAGAGGTCAACGGTGGAGAGGAAAAGCTCCTTAGGGACATTGGGGTGGGAAGATGGTGAAGGTTTGGGAGTGGAGGAAGAGGAAGTGGTTGTAGCAGATGTCTGTCTGCTGTGTTTGGGTGCAGGTGCATGGGCTGGATGCTGTTGTGAGGTGGATGGCTGTTGGGTGTCTGAGTGCTTTCATATGTGTACTTTGGGGGGAGAGGGCACAGACACAGTGGGAGAGGACACAGGGGACATGTGCATGGATGTGGGGGTGGTGACTGCCAGTGATGGGCATGTAGTGATAGGTGTGATGGTAGTAGTGGATGAGGATGTAGTGCATGCAGGTGTGAGTGTAGATGCTACTGGGAGGGAGGTGAACGACGAGGAGGAGGGGGACACAGTGGAGACAGTGGAATGTTGGCATGTCTGCATCTGGATGGTGTTTGTGTGAGTGCCTGTGGGATGATGTGTGGTGCTTGTGTTTGCCTGAAAACACACCTGTGTGTTGTCCTGTGTGCATGCTGGTCTGCCTATGTGCTTGGGATTGGTTGGGGTTGAGGGGAATGGGATTGGGTAGAGGAAGTTGGAGGGGGGAGTCTAGAAACGGGGACAATGGCTGCCGTCAGGGAGGAGGCCAGAGCCTGGATTGATCTCTGTTGGGCCGCCATGTCACAGTGAATGCCCTCCAGGAATGCATTTGTTTGTTGCAAATGGGCTGCCAGCCCCTGGATGGCATTCACAATGGTCGACTGCCCAACAGAGATGGATCACAGGAGGTCAATATCCTCCTCACTCGAGGCAGCAGGGCTAACTGGGACAGGGCTTGAGGTGCCTGGGGTGAAAGAGATGCCCGTCCTCCTGGGTGAGCGGGCACGGGAAACACGCTGAGGGGCTGCTGGGAGGGCGGTGCTGGTACGGGGTGGCGGCTGGACCTGTAGTTGGGGTGGGCACAGAGGTGTCCACCACCACCAGGGAACTTCCATTGGAGGAGGAATCCGTGTCTGAACCTTCCCCTCATGTCTTTGCCATAGTGCTCCCCTCACCCTCCATCCCACTGGTGCCCTCACTGTCGGTAGATTCGGCCTCCTGTGAGATGCAGCTTCCTCCTTCGCCGGTGCCTCTGCTCCTCCACCAGATGATGCTAATGCACATAAGGACAGGATGACAAAACAAAAAGGGGGGGAGACAAAGGATACCCTTGGTCAATGGCGGCAACAACACCACAGTTGGCGTACACGACACACACACAGGGAACAGCCCTACGCACTATGCAATGCACTAACAGTCACAATGCTAGTCACCAGCCCATGGACAGGGATACCTAACACCAATTGCAGCATACCTGAGACCCACAGACACCAGCCCAGTAGTGGATGCCTACTAGCTTGGTTGGAGGAGGTTGACATCAGACCCGGCCCAACATGGGTCCTACCCTGCAATGTCTTGCCTGGCCTAGGGGCACTCACAGGCCCACATCCCCCAACCGGTTGCCACCCAACCACGCGCAAGTAGTATATTGGGGCACTGTAGTCACCCCCTTGTGGCTGCTGTGATGCCCCCATGCTCCCATCCAGCTCCGGATAGGCCACCACCAGTAAGCAGGCCATCAGGGGGGTCAGGGTTCGACGGGCACCCCTTCCTCATTGGGAGGCCATCCCCAGCTGGGCCTCTGCCGTCTTCCGTGCCCAGCGTCTCAGGTCCTCGCACCGTTTGCAACAGTGGGTGCTCTGCCTGCCGTAGACCCCCAGGGTCTGCACGTCCTTGGCGATGGCACGCCGTATACCCTTTTTTTGATGGCCGCTGACCTGCAGAGAAATACACATAGGAAAAGGTATCAGTCCGACCATCCTGCATCTTACACTCATGGTCCACCATAGCCCTTACACACAGACATTGCCCACCATACATGCAGCATGCTGCCCAGGGCCCTTCCACCAACCCCTCCCACATGAGGCCCTCACACACAGCACACCATGCATTCATGCCCCATGCATCTTGCTCACAGTGTACTCACCTGTTGGTCTGGAGGCCCATACAGCATTCAGTACTGGGGTAGGACCCCATCCACCAGTCCCTCCAACTCCGCCATGGTGAAGGCAGGGGCCCTTTCCCCAGTGACACGAGCCACGGTCGGTTCCAGACACAGGTCACAGCACCACTTGCAGTGTAGGTCCTCTCCTGCTGAAGGTCAGGTAGCAAGTGAGTGAACAGATAGAAAATGGCGGTCACGTCTGCAGCGGTGCGTACCATCACAGCCGGCGTACATCAACATTAGCCACCGTAACCCATAGGGCCCAATGGTATCCAATGAGGAGCTGCAGGGCGGTTCTCGACTGTCCCCCGCAGCAGCGCACAACGTCAGCGGAATTACCTCACTTCCACCTGTCCCTTCATACTGGACAGGTGGGTGCCATTTCAGTGCGGGGTAGGCCATGGCACCTAACTCCATCACAGTTCACATAGGCACTATTTGGGCCTATCCAACAATATACTGTTAGAGTCACAACATGCAATACAGTGTAGTGTTTGGAAATATGGAATACTGATCAGCTTCTCACATTTTGCACCCTAGATGGCAACCGCTGCGGATGAATACGAGATGGAGACACCCCCTCCTCGTGTACAGGCTCCTGGTGGACTTGGCAACAATGCAGGACAGGCACATTATACTCACCTATAGACTGGACAGGGCCACAATCATAGAGCTGTGTACCCAATTGGAACCTGACCTGATATCTGCTATCCGTCAGCCCACCAGGATCCCCCCTCTTCTGCAAGTCCTCTCTGTGCTTCATTTCCTGGCAACTGGCTCCTTCCATGTGACAGTGGGCTTGTCAGCAGGAATGTCACAGTCAATGTTCTCAATAGTGCTGACCGTCGTCTGCCCTGATTAAACACATGTGCAGCTACATCGTTTTCCCCCAGGTGGAGGATTCGGCCACAGTGAAAGCTGATTTCTATGCAATGGGACATATCCCCAACATTATTGGGGCAATAGATGGTACACATATTGTATTCCCCCCCCCCAGGAGAAATGAACAGGAGTTCATAAATCGAAAGAGCTTTCACTCCATGAATGTGCAGATAGTGTGCCTGGCGGACCAGTACATCTCCCATGTCAATGCAAAGTATCCTGGGTCTGTGCATGATGCCTTTATCCTGAGGAATAGCAGCATCCCATATGTGATGGTTCAACTCCAGAGGCACCGGATGTGGCTAATAGGTGAGCCCTGGTTCCCACCTAGTAGGTGTTGGTGTATGGGTATGGTGTGGGCCTAAGGGTTAGTGTGTGTCTAACAGTTGTCCCTTGATATTTGCAGGTGACTCTGGTTACCCCAACCTCTCATGGCTACTGACCCCTGTGAGGAATCCCAGGACAAGGGCAGAGGAACGTTACAATGAGGCACATGGGCAAACAAGAAGAATAATAGAAAGGACCTTCGGCCTCTTGAAGGCCAGGTTTTGTTGCCTCCATCTAACCGGTGTATCCCTGTAGTACTCACCCAAGAAGGTATGCCAGATCATCGTGGCATGCTGTATGTTGCACAACCTTGCCTTACGTCGCCAGGTGCCTTTTCTGAAGGGGATGAGGCTGGAGATGGACGTGTGGCAGCAGTGGACCCTGTGGACAGTGAAGGTGAGGAGGCAGAGGATGAGGATGGGGACAACAGAAGTGCAATAATACGACAATACTTCCAATGACATACAGGTAAGACACTGTAATTTCACTTTACATTGACAGTTTTGTGTTGAACCTTGTCACTGGTAGACTGATTTTCCCACTTACTGTACCCTTTGGCATCTCTATTTTCTGATATTTGTGCCCCACTATCGCTCCTGGTGGGTTGAGTGCAGCCAACTACAAGTCATTCCTATGTATACATTACTGTACAGTTGTATTGCGGTGTTTAAAGCTTGTTAAACGAATACATAGTTCAATCATTTGACAGACTTCATACTTATATTTATTAAAATAGTGTTTATTTAAGTGCTAATAAGTAGAGGGGGGTGTGAAATGGACTGGGGTAATGGTGGAGGAATGTCCAGGATAGGGTCCAGTCTATGTGGATCACAGGTTCATTGTCCAAGGGGGAATTGGAAGTGGAGCAATGGCAGTTCAAGGTGGACAGGGTGACAGATTGGGACACAAGGGTGACAATCAGGAGAGTTTTATTTTCTGGCGGGGACTTGACAATAGTCTCTGGCTTCTGCCTGGATCGCAGGGACCATTTGTGGTTCTCCTTCTGCAAGGGGTGGGGTGCTGGTGGCATGTTGGTCCTGTGGCGGGGCCTCCTGTCCACTAACGGCAGTGGAGATTGAAGGCTGGTCATCGGTTTGGCCAGTGTCAGGGGCCCGTTGGTGTGCCACTGCCTCCCTCATGGTGTTGGCCATGTCTGCCAGCACCCCTGCAGTGGTGACCAGGGTGGTGTTGATGTCCTTCAAGTCCTCCCTGATCCCCAGGTACTGTCTCTCCTGCAGCCGCTGGGTCTCCTGCAACTTGTCCAGTATCTGGCCCATTGTCTCCTGGGAATGGTGGTATGCTCCCAGGATGTTGGTGAGTGCCTCTTGGAGAGTTGGTTCCCTGGGCCTGTCCTTCCCCTGTGGCACAGCAGTCCCCCCAGCTTCCCTGTTGTCCTGTGCCTCTGCCCCTTGAACCATGTGCCCACTGCCCCTGACCCCTGGTCCCTGATCATCCTGTGTTTGTGGGATGGCCTGGGGTCCCTGTAGTGGTGGATACACTGCTGATTGACCTGTTCTGGGGACGGAGGTATGGGACCGTTATGTGGGTGCTGTGCTGGTGTTTCCTGAGGGGGGAGTCTCTGTGGTGGTAAGGCAATGTGCCTGGGTTACTGACTGTCTGGAGATCCCAGATGGGCCAGGTTGGTCATCCAGATCCAGGCGTGCAGAGCTGCTGTCATCACTGTGGGCCTCTTCTGGGGATGGACTGGATGTTGCTGGCACCTCCTCTCCAGTGACGTTGGGTGTGGGACCTGTGGGGATGTAAATGCAGTGTTATTGTTTCTGTGTCTGTCATCTTGTGCATGGGTGTGTTTCCCTCTATGGTTGTTATTGCCCTGTAAGCTTTGGCTTGTTTGAATTTTTATGTTGTGGGCTAGGTGATTCTCTCTAATGTGCATGCTTTAGTGATGGGTGTTCATGCAGGTCTGTGATGGGGGTTTGTGCATTGGTGTTACATGTAGGGCTTGGTATTGGGGATGGGTGGGTTGTGATGGTGGGGTGTGTGGGAGGTGGTGAAGTGATGGGAGTGAGGGTAAGGGTGGGGGTATGTGATGGCATGCAGGTGGGGGGGTGAAATTAGTAAAAAGTTGACTTACTAGAGCCCAGTCCTCCTACTACTCCTGCCAGGCCCTCAGGATGCATGATTGCCAAGACTTCTCCCATGTTGTTAGTTGTGGGGGAGAAGGTAGGGGTCCACCGCCAGTCCTCTGTACAGCTATTTGGTGCCTTGCTGCTGTGGAACGGACCTTCCCCTGTAGGTTGTTCCACCTCTTCCTGATGTAATCCCTTGTTCTTGGGTGCTGTCCCACGGGGTTGACCCTGTCCACGATTCTCCACCATAGCTCCATCTTCCTAGGAATGGATGTCTGCTGCACCTGTAATCCGAATAGCTGTGGCTCTACCCAAATGATTTCCTCCACCATGACCCTTGGCTCCTCCTCTGAGAACCTGGGGTGTCGTTGTGGTGCCATGGGTGTAGTGTGAGTGGTGTGGGTGAGGGTATGTGGGGTGCTGTGTTGGGGTGTGTGATGTAAGGTGCGTGGATGGTGTATAGGTGGTGGTGGTGTGTGGCTGTGGTCGTGGTGTCTGTCTTGTAGAAATTGTTTGTAGTTGTAAAGGGTTGTGGGTAGTGTGGGTGTGTGTTTTATAGTGGCGTGGGTGTGTGGGTGTGGTGTGTGTATGTGTGTCAGGTGTGTGTAGTTTGAATTGTCCAATGTGGTGTTGTTTTGTTAGGTTGTGTGTATTTTGAGCGCGGTGGTCAGTACCGCCAATGGTTTACTGCCAATGAATGTCCGCTGCGGTGATTTGTGGGTCATAATGCTGTGGGCGTAGTTCTGTTGGCCTAATGGTGTGGGTTTGGATACCGCCAGTTTATCACCGACCTTTGGGCTGGCGGACTTGTGTGTATGGCTGTATAGTGACGGATTGCTATGTGTGTGTCATAATATGGGTGGCGGTAATCTGTTGCGGCTGCAGTATGTTGGCAGCAGTCAGCATGGCGGTAAGCAGTACTTACCGCCAATGTCATAATGAGGGCCTATGTGTTGATCTCCCACTGTAATTTATTGAGTAACAGAAAATGTGTTCAGTTTCCTGGGCCAGAACTGGTCTCAGTAAATGTCACACAGATTGACACAGTGTCAGGGCATAGGACAGGACTACCTAGTTAGCTTTTTCCTACACTTGAGCTTTTTTCCAGTGACATTGAAGTTTCAATCAAAAAGGATGTATACAAATTCTGAATCTTCATTGGCCTCTCGTCCAATGAGAAGCATTAAATGTTGAACATGTTGTGCAGCTAATTGATAGTGTATATAGCCAGTCATTGCCAGTATCTACTGTTTAGGCTGAATGGAAGAGGGCAATTATAAGCCCTATATTAGAGAAATTACAAGTACATTTCGGGGGAGATTTAAGAAAATTGGTGCTGCACCTAGTGCAGCACCACTTTTCTTGCACCCCTTACCGCCCCCCTACCGCCAACATAGGTGTGCCGTTTTTAAAATATGGTGCACCATGGCACAGAGTAGGGGGCAATAGCATCAAAATTGCTGACGCTATTGATGTACTGTTCAGGGTTAGTGCCAAAATGTTGAATAAAATGGTGCAAAGAAATCTTTCAGATTTCTTTGCACCATTTTTTCAGGTCCCCTAACAGGGGAACACCCCTCATGCATACATTATGACTGGCTCAGGCATAATGTGGCTCAAGGGGTTACAAAGTGTTGAAATGCATGCATTGCGCCACTTTATAAATCTGATGGGGCGATTTTGAGCTCGTTGGGCCACATTAGCGTTAAAACTGACGCTAATGTGGCGCAAGGAGGAGGTAGGCCCTCTTAAACCTGGGCTTTCTTTTTAAGGTAGAGCTCAAGCTCTTTGACCTGTTGGAAGTACTGAGGGCTTTTAACCATGCCCATCTCCCACACATCACTTTCACTCGTCCGTGGGCTTGTTTTTCAGAAATCCTTTGATGTAATTGGTTAATGCTTTACGTTTGCCCCACCTTCGAGCAATTTAGTTACCGCCTTGCAGATTGCCCCATTTACATGGATGGTTCCACAGCTGCCGATATATACTTCAGCATGAGTGAACTATTTTTTCTCTCGTCTCTCCCCTTTGTGCTGCATGACCGCCATGGTGCTCACAGTGTGAACAGGCACAACAGTGTGAACTTGATCAGCGGTATTGGAGCTCTGGTCACATTGTTCACTGTTACCTAATCAGAGTAATTTCTTGCGGCTCTCCCCTTAAAACATGTGAAATTGGTAAATGCTTTACGTAAAACAGAAATCCTCAATCCACAAAGAAAAAGCAGCTCCCCCAGCACAGCAGGGGAGCTAATACTACAATATTCACTGCACTCTGGAAACTCAACCCATAATGCTTTGCAGGGCATTACTTTTACAAAACATGTTTGCTCATAACTCAGCCTGTGGTGGTCCTAGGACAATAGGACCACCTTCAAAACATTGACCACAGTGTGCTCTTTCTGTCTGTATCTCTTGGTCCCCACACTATATTATCTTTTTAAGCTTTTTCATGGCTGGAACTTTTGTTTTACAGCTGAGAGAAGTTGTTTTTTATTGGTCTCGTTTGTAATAAACATTGCCACCATTCATTGTATTTTTAAGCTTTCTCAAGGCAGGAACTTTTGTTTTACAGCTTGGAGAAGTTAAGTTTTATTCACCTTGTTTGTAATATCATTGTAATAGTTCCACTGGCCTGTAATATACTATGTCCTCTAGGGGCTAAATATATGGTTACACTGCATTATTTTCTCCCATTCTATTTTCATGTGGTTATGCTCTCTAAGAGCTGACTGTATGGTTACATGACCATGTGTCTTCCAAATGCTATTTTATTGTGGTGTCCTCTAACGGCTGTTCTGAGCATTGCAGTCAACATACTATATTACTTCCGGAAGGGCATCATTTTTACAAAACATTTTTGCTCATAACGCAGCCTGTGGTGGTCCTCTGACAATGGAACCACCTTAAAAATGATCTTTCTGTCTACATCATCTCTGTGTTTCCACAGTAGGTTAGTGGGGACCACAAAATAATAACCCATTCCACCATTCAATGTCTTTTAAGCTTTCTCATGTCTGCAACTTTTGTTTTAGAGTTGGGAGGAGTTTTGTTTTAAAGGCCTTGTATGTAATATCACAGCAGTAGGCCTGCTAGACCTAAAAACGCCTGTAGAAGCTAAGTACATGGTTACACTGCATTACTTTCTCCTGTTTTTTTTCACAAGGTTGTCCCGTCTCGGGGCTAACAATATGGTTACCTGACCACGTTCCTTACAAATGATATTTTTGTTATGGTTCCATCATGGGGTTGTTTTGAGCATTACAGTCTAATGCCAAAGGTTTTTTTTCTGATAATGGTTTATATGATATTTGTGTATGTTTTAATAATCACTCCTTATTACAATTATGATCATAATTCACACCATTGTAACATCCTTGGTGCACTACGACTGAATACTCTAGATATGTTTGGGTGACCCTTCTAGTTTATTTCTCCTCTGTGATTGCCTTTTTTTCCGGTATTGTATTAGCCAGCTAGCAACTCTGATGGTGGGGTGGGAAAAGTGGTATTCCGTTGGAATTAGCATGGCAGATTTAAATTAAGATGCTAAATGACAACATTTTCTAGTGAATTAGTTATATGCGGGGCCACTGGAATTACATGGGAGAAGAAGGCAGGGTTGTTCAACCTATGTGGCAAGAAAAGTCTGGTTATGAATTCACAAGGCCAATAGCTCTATCTCAAGCAAATGCAAGACCTATTGCACTACAAATGCTTTTTTCTAACTATAGACCAAACTAATTTACCCAGTTTCCATCTGAGAGCTTGGCAACAGCAGGTAATACACATTTTTAAAGATTTCTTGAAGATCATAACCTAGTAGATGAATTGGAAGCTGGAATTCATACTTTGCATGGTACAAAATCAGCATTTGTTGGAGCACTGGATCAGATAGTGATTTGTTTTGATATTGCTAAATCAACTATTCTGAGCTATCCAAAGCATTTGATGTAGTTTCCCACCGAATTCTTTTAAAATGTTGGTTAGAATGTGAACTGGGAAGTCCTACACATGGATAACTGACCTCGTTCCTGAGTGTAGGTAACATAGTAGCTTGCACTACACATTTTCTTTAGCATTCCAGGATATATTAGCTAGTATGCTAAACGGTTCGGCTCTTAACATTATGCTTTCCAACATGTATTTGATCCTAATGGTCTTTAATCAGGCAGTATGTATTTGCTATTTGCTAATCAGATTGCATACAGTCAGTACTGAAAACTTAGAAGCAAGGATCACTGACACAGCAAATAACTCAATCTTGCATGACCTCAATTTCTCATTGTATGTTTTCAAATTGTTTTAAGTGCAATGAAGAAAAAAACATGGTAAGCCAAGGAAATGAGCGGCTGACCTTAATAGGCATTCCACCAGGTCTTGTATCCAATGCAGAACATGAAAATTATATTTAAAGCATAGCCTGTCTTTAAGTCTCTAATTTCACTTCACCTACTTTTCTTCTTCTCTGGTCGCCTCTGGTCTCTATGGAAAATCATTCTATTACTGACTCACTCGTCTAGAAATCTAGGGGCGTGATCAAGCTAGATTGTTGCAAAGTAGAATACATTGGTTTCCCCAAGCATGCTCTTTAAAATCTCCATTTAATTTAAAATCAGCCTGGCAAGTCTTACGAATGTGTATATGGGTCATATCAAAGGATATTTTACGAGCTATCATTGGCTACCCGTTAGGAGGCGAGTATGATCTTTAATAGCCTCTGTTTTCGCCATTAGCTATTTATGGTATGCTGCCAAGTTTTTCTTCAGAAATACGACATGATGTACTCCATCTCTTACTATGCCTTCGTCACATTATTTTCAAATGAATGGCCTTCATGGTTTAGGAGGTGAACACAAATCCTTAAACTCTTACTAAATCTGGAATGTCCTTCCTTTAAGTATGCAATGCTTATGAAACCACATGATTTTTCAGAAGATTCTAAAACGACCAAGTCAGCCCTCTTCAACTGTTTGCTTTACACCATTTGTTCTCACCAAGTACCCATTGTTTGTGGAATACTGTATTGGGTCACAGTGTGCTTTACAAATGGTGGTTTACTCATTCACCCATTCATTCATTCTGCATATAGAAAGCATTCCACTCATGCCATGTTTCATAATTTTGTCTAGCCCTGTCTGCTCCTTTTCCCATCTTAGGTGTCTGTCACCTTCAATGTCAATGTTCCTACTTGGTTGTGCTCACCTCAGATAAGCATTTGTCATATGTTTCTGTTGGTCACCTTCGATGTATATGTAGAATATTTTTGTTAAATTCAGTTCCACAGTGTCTTGCTTCTGCACAATGCTTTTCAAAGCTAGCAACCCTCTTCTCCATCAATTCCATTCCCATAATCATACAGAAGCATGACTCCATTATTGCTCACTCCTACCCATATATGCCTCAGATCTTTACCTTCTGTAGTAAAGAAGTGTGAAGTACTCCGATTTTCCCCGGGATGTAGTTTCACTGCTCTCGCCATACTTAGTACCTGTAGCTAGGTGCCCAATTCAATAAGGATGAGACATCAGACTGCAGGGAATCTAGGGGCGTATTTAAGAGCCACTAGCACCATTCTAAGTCCACATTAGTGTAATTTGTTTATGCTAATGAGGTGTTAAAAGGCCAAAAACACTGCGCCATATTTACAAAGTGGTGCAAGCATGCATTGAGCCACTTTGTAACTCTTTGCACTTCATCATGGCTGAGCCAGGCCTAATGTATGCAAAGGGGGCATTCCCCGTTAGGGGGGCCGAAAAATGGTGCAAAAAAATCTTAGAGATTTCCTTGCATAATTTCTTTGGCACTTTTAAAGCCTGGTGTTGAAAGGAGGCTTCCATTTGTTATAATGGGCCTCAGGGTGCTTTTCAGGATTAGCGTCAGCATTTTTTACTCTAATCCTACAAAGCATCAGACTACCATAAACAATTCTGACGCTAGTCCCCTAACTACTGCCATGTTGCGCCGTATTTGATATACAGCGCACACATGGTGGCATTAGGGGGGCTGAGGGGTGCAAGAAAAGTGGTGCTGCACTATGTGCAATGCCACATTTCTTAAATATGCCCCTTAGTTTGCCAGATGAGTGGCGATAGGATACACGCAGGATACTCTCCAGGAGCGCATCATCTCCCCTTAGCTTACTTTCAGAATTTCTACAGCAGGGCATCAAGGAACACGTAAATTAAAGTAAGCCACGCCACTGGGCAATGATGGTGAGTGGCTGTGTAACTGCATGCTTGCACCCTTGTACAACAAGGGGAACATTCTGGGAGCAGAACCATGCCTTATATTCTGTGCCAGATTCATGGTTGATGAATCTGGGAATTCTAGACAAATTTTGCAAAGTTGCAAGGTCCACAGTTTGCGGCTTTACACAGTCCTAACCTTAACCATACATTGTTACACCATATAGATGCATTGGAGTCATTGGACTATGCCTTTACCAGTCATCAGCTTATGTTTTGTTCTTCAGTTAAGGTTGGAGATGTTTTCCATTTGTTCAGTCTAGACATGCCAAGAGACCTATTATGAGTCAGGGGGAGTGGTATTCCCAAAAAAGATATTACCCCCCATCACAAGTTTTGCAGAATTGAGGAATGCCACCCCGTAAAACCTAATGGGAAAACATTGACAACATTGAAATTTTTCCTCAATTCTGGAACCAGAAACCCATAAAGGTGGTAATGATAAAAATAGATGGGGAGGCGGGGGGGGGGGGAGGTTAGGTGGGTACCTGCTATAATCAGTGTATCTGGTCCCAGTATCCTCACTTCCAAATACTAAACAACTCCTAATGAATGTGTTACAAACTCCTAGGTCTATGCCTATTATTATGATCATCAAGCGGTATTTGGCTCCAATGAAAGTCTGTCAGTAATTTTAATAATGTTAGTTAGGGGCATCTTTTTTATCTATCGGTATTTCAAAAGTATATTATAATTTTTGATAATAATTTTGAAGATACTACCTTATCAACTGCTTGTGCTCTCTCTTTTGTATTTTATTTAAGTAATGGATTTAAGTAAGTACTTGTTATCCAAATAAACAAAGACAATTAATTGCTTTATTGAATGGCTGTTTGTTTTATCCATTAATTCAATGTAGAAAATAAGCGCCTTTTAAGGGTTTCATATTTGCGCAATAAAAATAAGCTTGAACATGAAAGAGGACAGTACATTTTTCAGAGTACGGTTCCTTTTTTTTTCTCTCGGGGCTTGGTCACAATAGGCGGAGTTTTCATTAAATGTAAGAAGAAATCATGAAACCGTTGACAAGCATGTTCACCAACCTCAGGATTGCACGGCTTTTCCCATTTGCAGCTCTTTGTCAAGCATAGAAATAATTTAGTTCTTTATCCAGTCTGATGGCCTGGCACTTTTTTAGACTTTGTGGCTAATCACGCGTCTATCATATGTTTTGCCAGCAGTAGACAAGATAACTCTGGACAGTTTCTGGGAGGAGATTTTTATGAGCCTTACTCACTGATTTTTTTCTGAAAGCTACATTTCTACAGAGCAATGCGTGCGTCATCTTGCATTTTCGTCAAAACTGCAAATTTTCTAAACTAAAAACAGTCAAAGGGGGAAAATAGTTATGACTGAGTGTCAGAAACATGAATGGCATTTCCTCTAATTAACAGAGGTTGTCAGAGATATGCATTGACTTTATTTGTAGCATCCACAGAAAAACATAGGCCCAGATATGCAAGAATCTGGCGTGTCAGTACTGATGTGCCAGATTTCTTACGCCCCCCGCCACCTAATGACACCATTGGTGCACCGTATTTACCATGTGGGGCACCATTGCTCACATTAGGACAATGGGGTCAAAATTTTTTACTTTACTGTGGTGCTTTGCTGCACTAGCGTCAGAAATGTTGACAGTAGTGCAACAAAGTGCAAGGAGGTCTATTTATTTCTAAGGGTGCGTCCGTTTAACGCCTGCTTTGAGAAGGTGTTAAATGTGACTCCAAAGTTGGTGCAATGAAATCTTGTAGACTTCATTGCACCATTTTTGCTGGCCTCCTAACGCTGTAATGCGTAGGCATAATGTGGTGCAAGGGGTTGCAAAGTGGCTCAATGCATGCATTGCACCACTTTGTAAATATGGCACAGCAATTTTTACCTCGTTGACGCACATTGGCATAAAAAAAATATTCTAATGTGGTGCAAGGAGACGCTAGGGCCTTGAAAATCTTGGTCGTAGTTTTCAAGTCACAAATAAGGGACGGGGCGGATTGTGTTGGGGGAGTTAAAATGGTTGTTGATGCACAGTGGTAAGGTTTGGGAGTAGGGAATAGCAGCAATTAATAAGTGTATAATTCTTTCAAACATTTTCCTTTGCAATTCACTGTCATTAAACCAGTCTGATTTCTCAGTTTGTGTTTGTTCGTACTACGGAATACGTCACTTAGGCTCTGATTAAAGAAAAGTGGCACTGCACCCAGTACAACTCCACTTTTCTTGTGCCCCACTAATGCCACTATGTGTGCGCCATATCCACGATGCAGTGCACCATGGCGTTACTTAGGGGAACTAGCGTCAACGTTTTTGACGCTAGATCAGAGATTTGTAGGATTGGCGTAATTTTTTTTAACATTAATCCTGCAAAACCCATTGCGGCCCCTTTTAGATTTGTTTGTACCATATTTTGGCCCACCCTCCCCCCAGTGTGGGAACGCAGCCTTTGCATGCATTATGACTGGTGCAGGCATAATATAGTGCAAAGGGTTACAAATTTTGCGCAGCGATTTTGGGCTTTTTGGGCCAATTTAGCATTAAAAAAAATTAGGCTAATGTGGTTCAAGGAGGCACTACAGGCTCTTAAATCAACCCCTTAATCCTGAAAGCAGTGTGTGCTATTCTGCACACACTATACATTCTGACTAGTTCACCATGCCCTTGACCTGTGCACAGTGCTATATCCTTTTGTGCATGGGCACTATGGTTTTCTTAGTGCTCGTGCAGATATCATCTGTGTGCCACTGCCTACCTAGGAGTCTCCTGAATGACTAACATGTCTTGCCAGCATCAGGCCTCAAAAATACCATATCAAAAATACATGCCTATTTACACACATAATGGAGATTTGTGCCAGTCCTCTTCATCCATTGGTCTAATCAATTGTCATTCTCATTTCATTTCGGACCATCTGAGCATGGGACAAAGGGGCAGAGCATTATAGCCACTGGCTCTATATTGAGGGTTAGTGTTTTCCCTGACCACATCAACACATCTACCTAAAATGAGCAATTCAAAGCTAGGACAGGTGTGGTAATGCTTCCCTTTGCTAATGCTTTTTTCCTTACATTATTTATGCATTTTTTTTATTTTAGTCATCGTTGTGTGTTTAACCATTGAGACCAATTCAGAAAGGCATTTTTGGTGAGTTAAATACTACTCCTGACGTACTCTTTATGTACTCTACATGCCTTTTTTAATTAGCTACTAAGCGTCTAAAATGGGAATGGAATAGGGACATTTAGGGACTATTCATACCTAATTAGTACAAAAAGAAAGGGCTGTGCGTTCATTGCAACTTCACCAATAGGAAGTTGGACGTTTGCATAATGTATGCAAAGGGAGAGTTCCCCCATTAAAGGAGCCGGAAAAATGGCATAAGGAAATGTATGAGATTTCGTTGTGCCCTTTTTTATGGCACTTTTAACGCCTGCTCAAGAGCAAGCATTAAAAAGGGGCTTCCATTCTTTAGAATGGAGTCCCTGGTACTCTGCAGGAGTAGTGCCAATATTTTGGAGCTACTCCTACAGAGTACCTTAACAGTGTCATGTCAAATGACGCAATTGTCCCCTACCCTGCACCATGGTGCACCGTATTTTACATCCAGCTCACACATGGTGGTGGTAGTGGGGTGCTAAGGGGCGCAGGGAAAGTGGTGCTGCACTCGGTGCAGTGCCACTTTTCATAAATCTCCTCCTTACTGTGTCCACCAACGATACTGTATGCTCCCCTGTGCTGCCAAATAATATTAGTAATTGGGAGATGAGTCACATCTGCCATGTTGTGGTTTAAAGAATTATTAAACGTTTCATGGCCTGGAAAATAAGTATGGGGGATGCAGGCACATTCTGGCAGTCTATGTCAGGGGTGGAAGAGCTGAAGGCTAGTGTCATTAAAACTGATAGGCACTTTAATCAAAGTAATGCTATCTCCTACATCAGCAGACATGTGCATGCAAACTTTAACAGGAAAAAGAGTGTCTGTCTTTACTTTTCCAATAACAACAAGTAGGAGTTCCTCTTGTAAGCCAAGCAGCGGGTCCAGACAAGGGAAGGTTAAGCACAGTTCAGTTTTGGAATAATGCCCCATTCCACAGTAAAAATGCACCACACCACCAATCATGCAAAGCAGATAACACAGCAGGATCTTGTGTCTAGAAGGAGGAGCGCCTTACCATGGCCTGAGGTGGCAACAATGAGAGGCTGTTGTAACAACATTATGTGGTGGTGGAGCAGGCAAAGGATGTGGACACTGAGGGTTCGGCTCACCAACAGGTGCCATTTTAGTGGCAGTAACACTTTTACCAGATACTTCTGACAGAATTCTAGGCCTTGGACCAACTGCAGCAGCATCTTTGTATCTAAGAGGACTGGCTTCTTTGCAGTGAGAAAGTGGATCTAAGTCACCTGGGCTTGGCATTTAACAACTGTGTTCGTGATGAGAAGGATCTGATAGGATCCACACAAGTGAAGCAGTAGAGCAGTCTTCCTTTGGTATGTGTGGACCTTTACCCAGTTGCCAGCCTGGAGTAAGTGGCAAGCCTCAGTTGGACACACAGGTAGAGTATCATGTACTTGCGAATGGAAACTGCTTAGACATTGTATGAGCTTTCTATTTGTAAAACAGCATATTAATTTAAAAAGTGATCCAGTTTAGCCAAGGAGACAAGAGGATTGAGGGATGCATGGACAGGCTCATGACTATTTTATACATGCTTATCTTTGTCTTTTGGGGAATTAATTCTCTCTAGGACCACAAAGCTAGTGGTAAACCAGAAGGCCATTTTAACTATGTCTCTGAAAATATCTTAGCTATCTCTGTCATCAGGTCCTGTTTTTCAGTTACCAGTTGATTCTGAGTGATAGTCACAATGGAAACGTTCTTGGAACCTTACAAGCAGCCTTATGCACTTTATTAAGATTGGACATGCTTCAATTAAATGCTTTAAGTACTAAATGGTATGGTACCTTAAATGTTTGTAATTTATTCCAAAATGCATCTCGTCTAAAAGGACACAATTTTGCCCTTCCATCTTAGTGGTCAATTGGCAATATCTTTGGGCTAGAGAAGAAAACAACGGTGCATATCTTTGAGTTGCAGTGGTATGTGTTACTCCATTTGTCAGAAGTTGGGTTACTTGTGGAGGTGGGTGTGAGCCTTTGTCAAACATCAGCCACAATCTCTGTCAGGGCGAATCATAAAAAGTCACTAAATTATCCTGTGCTTTATCCTCTGTCAACTTAGCACAAAAGAAGCCAAGCTTGACTTAGAGACAACGTGTAAAGTATTTATGCAACACTTAAACAGCAATAAAGTGAAAACACAGCACAAGAAAAATCCCACATTAATTTAGAAAAATGCAGTACATTTTATTAGCTTTATTAATACCAAAACAACAAAAGTCCTATCAGGAGAACCAGAGGTATGCAATTTCAAAGATTTAAGGTAAGTTTAGTAACTAAAAGCAAAAAGTGCCACTCACAATTTTGTGGTCATGCAAGACCTGGTGAAAATGACAACTTCAGGTCAAATGCAATGGAGCGTGGGTAGATACAAGGAGCCAGATAGTCCTGCTGAACAAGTTACCTTTTAAAGTCTAGAGTGGAGGGAGTTCTGTTCATTGTGGCAGAAGCCGTGAAGAGCAGGGAGAGTATCACAGATGGTCGTCATTGTAGGGTGAAGAGCAGGCTGGGCATTGGCGGATGGTCATCGCTGTAGCTCGAAAATCCTGTCAGGTATCACCGACGGTCATTGCTAGAGACTCATGTTGACGATCACTGCCTCAAACAGCAGGGCATACCTCAAGCAGCAGGACATTCCTCTTGAAGCAGGGTGGTCCTTCTTCTGTAGTATCTACAGGTCCAGGAGTTTACTCAAGAGTGGGCCAGAGGGTCCCATTTTTATGGGTGCTCACTATGAAGTATGAGAAACATCTGGCGTCTTCACCCTACAAAAGTGTCTAGAATTTTCTGTTTCCCTGCGCTAGTCCCAGTATTTCTGAAGGCTCAATAAGATAGTGTGAAGTCTAGATGCCCTATCCTGCCAACTCCCAGACCTTCAATTCTAGGGTGGAATACACATAGGCCAACTGCCAAATACACCTTTTCATGTGCCCCAGGAAACAGGCGATAGGCTAAATAAATTAGGACAAGAATATGCCAACTTTTTAAATTTGGCATTTGCAGAATAATATCTTAAAATCAAACTTTACCATTAAAGAGAATTTTAAATTACAATTCGTTTGCCACCAAACATGACATTTCTATCTGCTCCCAAATAAAGGTTATTACTTATTAAATATAATAAAATAAACCTATGTTATCTTATGTGAGAGGTAGGCCCGAGAAGTATGAAAAATGAATTTGAGAATGTTTTACTACTAGGACATGTAATATATAAAAGTACATGTCCATCATTTTAGCTACAACGCACCCTGCCCTATCGGATGTTTAGGGCCTATCCTAGGGATAAAATCTGCATTAAAAAGAAGGTTTTGGCCTGGCAAAAGTACTATTTTGCCAAGTTGAAGTGTGTTAGAAATGGGGTCTTTGGTTGGCAGTCAGGCTACTCCCTGTCCAAGCAAGTACCCTCACTCTAGGCAGGGTAAGCCACACACAATCCAAGTTATCCTGTGCCCACCCTCTGGTAGCTTGGCACTGAGCAGTCAGGCTTAATTTAGAACACAATGTGTAAAGTATGTGTTCAATAAATCATGCAATAACACAGTATAGCACCACAAAAATAAACCACACAGTGTTTAGAAAAATATATAATATTTATCTGATAAGATGCAGGTCAAAACAATTAAAATGCAATAAGTATATGTTGAGATATCACTGTAAAAGTGATATGAAGTGTCTTTAGTCTTTTAAAAGCAATAAATGTCTCTTTCAAGCACAATGTACCTGGTTTGCGTTCAAAATCTTTGCAATGAACCACAGAGGAGGAAATGCATGGAAAACAAGGAGGTGTGTGTTGATTTCTCGGGCCACACGCCGAGAAATTGCACATGTGTTGTTTAGTTTACACGCAGGGACGGCTGTGCGTCGATTTCCGGCGCTCGGTCATAGATCCTCTTCGGGTTGCGGGGTTTTCAGACGCCCCGGGGACGATGCATCGATGCATGGATTTCCGGTGCTGATAGTATGAAGTCACAGGGGCTGTGTCGATCTGGTGGGTGCTGTGTGGAAATTTCTACCTCACCGCAGTCGGGCTGCATCGTTCTGGCTTGGCTGTGTGTTGATCCAGTGTGCCGTGCGTCAAATTTCTGGTTGCTATGTTGGCGCTGCGTTGATCTTCTTGTTGCGAATTCGGACTGCGTTGTTCTGGCTCGGAGTGTTGGGAATTTTTCACTGCAATGCAGTCTGTGTGTTTTTTCTGGCAGGCTGTGCATCGATTTTCGGCGCACAAGGAGTCCTTTTTGTAGGCATGAATTCTTTTTGGTCCTGAGACTTCAGGGAACAGGAGGCAAGCTCTATCCAAGCCCTTGGAGAACACTTTTCAATACAGCCACAGAGCAGCAAGGCAGCAAGGCAACAGCAAGGCAGCAGTCCTTCACAAAAAGCAGTCAGGTAAGTCCTTTGGGCAGCCAGGCAGTTCTTCTTGGCAGGTTGCAGATTCTGGTTCAGGTTCTCTTCTCCAGGAAGTGTCTGAGTTGGTAGGGGCAGAGGCCCTGTTTAAATACCCAAATGTGCCTTTGAAGTGGGGAGACTTCAAAGAGTGACTTAGAAGTACACAAGGTCCCCTTTCCGCCAAGGTCCCAGTAGGGTGTGTGGCAGTCCTTTGTGTGAAGGCAGGCTACTGTCCTTTGACACATAAGTGTCAGGCTCTCCATCCTCCCAGCCCAGGAAGACCCATTCAAAATGCAGATGTAAGCAAGTGAGGCTGAGTATCCTGTGTTTGGGATGTGTCTGAGTGAATGCACAAGGGAGCTGTCAATTCAACCCAGCCAGACGTGGATTGTAAGGCACAGAAGGATTTAAGTGTAGAGAAATGCTCACTTTCTAAAAGTGGCATTTCTAAAATAGTAATATTAAATCCAACTTCACTAGTCAGCAGGATTTTGTATCACCATTCTGGCCATACTAAATTTGACATTCCTACTTCTTCCAGATCAGCAGCTACCACTCAAACAGTGCATGAGGGTCACCTCAATGTTAGCCTATGAAAGGAGAAGGACTCACAGCAGTGTAAAAACGGATTTAGGAGTTTTACACTACCAGGACATGTAAACTACACAGGTACATGTCCTGTCTTTTGCCTACACAGCACCCTGCCCTATGGGTTACCTAGGGCATACCTTAGGGGTGATTTATATGAACATAAAGGGGAGTTTTGGGCTCGGCAAATACTTTTAAATGCCAAGTCGAATTAGGCAGTGAAACTGAACACACAGGCCTTGCAATGGCAGGCTTGAGACAATGTTAGGGAGCTACTTAAGCGGGTGGAACAATCAGTGCTGCAGGCCTACTAGTAGCATTTAATCTACAGGCCCTGGGCACCTATAGTGCTCTTTACTAGGGACTTCTAAGTAAATTAAATACTCCAATTGGGTATGATCCAATGTTACCATGTTTAAAGGGAGAGAGCATATGCACTTTAGCAGTGGTTATCAGTGGTAAAGTGTGCAGAGTCTTCAAACCAGCAAAAACAGTATCTAAAATGTGGAGGGAGGCAGGCAAAAATTTAAGGGTGACCACCCTATGGCTGCCAGGTCTAATAAAGTGGCAGTTTTAAACTGCGCACACAGGCTGCACGGTAGACCTGTGACATGTTTTATAGGGCTACTTAAGAATATGGCATGATAGATGCTGAAGGCCCACTAGCACCATATAATTTAAAGTTCTAGGGTGCATTTAGTACCACATGACTAGAGACTTATAAGTATTTTAAATGTGCCAATTGGGTGTAAGCCAATTTGACCATGTTTGAAGGAAAGAGTGCAAGCTCTGGTTAGCAGTGGTAAAGTGGACAGAGTCCAAAAAGCCAACAAAAACAGGCTCAGAAAACAGGGGGTGAAGGCAAAAGGTTTGGAGGTGACCCCGTAGAGCGGGCCATCCCTATAAGTGTAGGTTGCTACATAATGATGTCATTGGGGAACAGAAATGTATTTGTGGCCACACATCCAGTGCTGCCTCTCCACGCTCCCTGGGGTTTCTCTTTTACATTGCTGCTTAATCTTGGATTGCTTTTCACTTTTATAGTCATTCGTCTACAATTGAGACAAATATTTTTATGTTGGTACAGGGAACAGATTGGTTTTCACAACATACATGGCAAGATCAACAGTTTTAAACAAAGCATCATTTTTAGAAGATAAATCAGCTAGGACACTGCCCCTTGAAACATCTTCATGATGATACGGTGCTGATGAGCGTACACTTTACCAATACTATCGATAGAGGTAACTGCAAGGCATTTAAAAGATTATGAACATACTGCCCATTTTGTCCCTTCTAAGATCAAGAAAGGTTTTCCATCCGTAGGAGCCAAAAGTTATGCTTTAGTCCAAATACACACGTTGAGTCCACACAGTAAGGCCCAGAATTAAGAGGGCCTAGCGCCATTACAACTCCACATTAGCGTCATTTTTTTGCCATATTTACAAAGTGGCGCAATGCTTGCATTACGCCACTTTGTAACCCCTAGCACCACATTATATGTCAGTCATAATGTATGCAAGGGGAGGCGTTCCGGTGCTAGTGGAGCTGAAAACATGGCGAGAAGAAATCTAAGAGATTTTATTGGTATTTTTAATGCCTGCTAAAAGCAGGCATTAAAGGGAGGCTCCCATTGTTTTCAATGGGCCTCTGGGTGTTTTGCAGGATTAGCATCAACGTTTTTTATGCTAATCCTGCAAAGTGCCTGACTAGCGTAAAAAATTATGACACTAGTACCCTTGACTACCACCATGATTATGCTGTATTTTAAATATGGCACACAGATGGTGGGGTTAGTGGGGCATGAAGAGGTGCAAAAAAAGTGGAGCTGCACTGGGTGCAGCGCCACTTTTCATAAATCTGCCTCTAAGAGTCTCTTCCTTGGCGTGGACACAATCCTGTGTAAGATTGACGAGCTATGCAATTTAGACTGATTTCATGGAAGCTTTTCACTGCTTGATATACAGTGTAAACAGGAAAACAAGCAACTAAAGTACCTTCATCATTTTTGAGAAAGGATCCATCCACAAAAGAAATCTCACATTCAATTAGAGGCTTAATACCTTGGCAGTCATCAAAAGACAATTATATGGCTTTCCATCTTCATTATATTGCAATTTTCAATTGAGTTTACCATGGTCGGTCTAAAAATGATATTACAGATAGCGTACATAGGTCACAGTAGAAAGCCATCTAGTCAACAATGACATCATGTGCACACTAGATCAAATGATATAACATGCCCCTCTATGGGTGGCAATGAGGATAAGAGGTGGACCAATAAATAACAAGGTGTGACCCTCAGAAAACAGGAGTAGAAGGTGAAGTAATAAACATCAAATAAGTGGGGAAAAGAAAACTCAAAGGGAGAGCACTAATGGGGGCGGGGACATACCCACTTAGTGGGGAACAAGTGTGGGTGCAGAATTATCCATTGACCCATCAGTTCTAAGGTGTGAGTGAGAGTGGACAGGTGCATCAGTAAGTCTTGATCTGCAGGAGAGGAGAGTGTCATGGGTTGGCATCTAGAGCACCCATGGGGACAAGGATAATATGGGGAGAATCACCTGGGGAGTAGTAATATAATGAGAGATGCTAGGTACCCTTTGGGTGGGGTACAAGAGGGACACCTGTCCTTAAAGAAGCAAGGCCATCCACTAATGCAGCATGTGATGTAATCTGCTGGTCAAAAAGTAAAGTCGGATACAAATGGGGTAGGCACAGAAGTGGTGGCTGCAGTTAGTCCAGGGTAATGTGGGCAAAGGGCCCCTCCTAGAGGTAAATTACTGAACTCTAAAACTAGGGAAGAGGTCCATAGCAACAATAATAACAATAAAAATAATGGATCACACTTTCTCCCTTCATCCACCCAGCAACAACAAACCATTTGTTTCTCCTCAGATCCCAACAATCCAATGCAAGAAGGGGGTGTAGGAGAGAGGTGGAGGGAACATAGGGAGAATATAACACAACCTACAAAACATGATCACACACTTATTCCTTACAGTGCGGGTGAGTCCGGGCACACGCAAACACTAGCCATCTTTAGAATTTTAGGGGTGATTGTGATTTGTCTCTAAATTGGGAAGTGTTTCCAGACCTTGGTCCACTGAGATGGAACAATTTTTGTGCGTCTGAATCTCAGAGTCGCAGTTCATCTTGTGTATGTGTGTCTATATGGGTCACATTCCTGTGGCTCATAGACGAAGGGACTGAAGCAACCTTGTCCTGTGTGGAGTCCATGGTGGTGTCATCAGGAGCATATAAAAATGATTCCAGCTCCTTCAAGTTGTGATATTCAGTTGTTCTGTCTTGAAAGGTAAGAATCATGGTAGTTAGTTCCAGGAAGCCGTATTTCATATGCTTCTTTATGAGTCAGGGTGGAGAGCCAGGAATTGCTTCTGCTTGACATTGGTAGATGCCGAGAAGTCCACAACAAACATAGTTTAGGTATTCTCATAGCTGTAGTGACCATTATCTTCTTGGAGGCTTTGATGTGTGTGGTTGGTTCCACATGCAGCATCCCAAAATGTGCTGCAGGAGTTGTACTTTGGACAGGTGATTGGAGTGGACCCTGTGGGCTCTGTGGAATTCAAGCTGGGTAGTAAATGTAAGGTTCAAAAGAGAGGGGGTTGTCTCATTCAGAAATTGAAACATATTAACATTCTTAGTTTGTTCCAGTTGGCCTATAATGTGTACATTATCTAGTTGGCTAAGATTCTACAGGTCGATAACCTTCTGCTGAATATACCAGATGTCATGGCCTCTGGTCTAGGATAGCATCCAGTATGGACTCTACCTCCTCCAGCCATCCCTCTATTGTGGTTAGTCCGGTCTTGAAACTCCACATAGAGACTGTTCTGCCAAGGCCATTTGAGTTATGAATCCTTTCATATGAACCAGTTCATTCATTATTGTCATGATGGCCACGTCCAGAATGGCCTGGATAGAGGGTACATTCGCAACCACGATTTTAGTCTGAGTGGTGCTTGTCAGTGCTTCCAAGAATAGTTTACAGACTGGATTAGATTTGGCATGGAGTGGTGTAGGCTGTGCAGGGATGGCTGAGGGAAGGTGGTATGTTGGGGGGGCAAGTGACTGAAGCATGGATTGTACAGTGACTCGAAGGACAGTGTTCAGGCTCACAGTGTATGAAGTAGAAATAGTATTGAGAGTCTTGGTACACCTAGGAGTCAGTGTCTTTTAATAGGTGGCTCTGCTGCGATTAGTCCCATAAGAACTCATCCAGTAGGGTCCATCAGGTTGGGTCGGCTGTGGCCAGGTAAAGTATGGCCACGGAGGACGAATAGCCTTTGGCTGCCAGAGCTGGGTGTACAGAGTGATGTGACCCTTACCATAAACTGATGCGGTTTCCCAGGTCTCCCCTCTTTAAGATTGAGATCAATTAATTCAGGCATTCTCCCCCGGGGTCACAGGTGAGAGCAATCATTATGACGGTAGGTGACAGGGTGAGGATTACAGCTGAGAAGAAGATCAGACCAAACAAGTCCAGCTACCCAGGCCCATTTGGGGAGAGGAGCTTAAGTGTGCAGTCACTGCCACACTAGTAGTAGCCAGGGTTGTTTCAGGCATAGTAATGTAGTGCAGCCAAGGATGGCTGCAGGCATTCTGTGTAGGCCTCGTAGTAGGAACGGGCATATTGAGGGGAAGCAGGCCAGTGTAGCGGGCCTCAACATGAGTAATGAGGTAGCCAGAGCACAGCGTTCAGCAGTTGTTGAGGGTATCCAGCAGTGGGAAGCTCAAGATGAAAAAATGCAAGCGCCAGATGTACGAAGCATTTGCAGAATCAGCCTGTTTACGAGTAGAAAAACTCTTTTTGGGATGTACAAAGGCCAAACTGCGATTCGGTAACTTGTTACAAAATCGCAGTTTGGGTTTTGTGATTCTGTATTAGGAAGGGGCGTGTCAAGGGCGTCCCTTCCTAATACTGAATCTAAATGGTATGTATCATTGTTTTGTGACCCCAAACGCGAAAGCTGATGACGAGAACTGAGATGGCCCTCCATTGTTTTTTTAATAAGATTTGAGGCTCACTCTTGAAACAATTATTTAGTAATTAAAACAGCAAAGTCAGACAAAAGCCAAGGGTAGCAAGGGAGGAGTGGTTAGAACGAATGCAAGAAGCATTCTGAAGTTTACGGGGGGTGTGGGGACTGGGCAGTGAAAAAACCCTCCACATTTACCATTTCAGCATAGTTTCTGCAGTGCTTTATGGGACAAAGAAATAGGCCATGAATGAGAGCAGTGGTTTGAGTAGCGGAGAATATTTTCCTGTGTTGTACACTGAATGTGGCGATGGGTGCCAACATATCAGAACTAAGAACACAAACTGAGGCCATTATTACCTGCAAATCAGTAACCCTAAACCTCTGACCTTTTGGAGCTATGCTTTGACAGTGTCATGCGGACATCATTTTGCTCTATTGTGGTCGGTCAGTGCAATCGCTGGCCTGTGGCCTATACCCTTGTACATAATCATCTTATACATAAAGCCATGTATGCTATCACTCTGTTATGCTTATGTTTTATTATTAGCAATTGCTTTAGTTCACCTACTTTTTATGTGGATGTCATTCATTTGTATATTAGTGATGCCAATTATTGTGATCATTACTGCAAGGTATATTAAGCAAATAGACTAAATCAATACACACTGTAGGTGGGCGTATTTACTGTACAATGTCTCATGATATTGTTCTCACACAGGTCATACACTCAAGACCTCCTTCTTGTGCATCCTTGTGAGAATTCATACAAATAGGGCAGACAGGACTGATCAGACCAAGGACACAGCCTTTGAAGATCATGAGCTATGTGACCCTGGGCTGCAATCAGACCTTGCTTCAGGTATGCACATTCTGCATCTCATGTCTCTTAATGGAATTTTTTTAACTATATTAACTATTGCCAATATATTCATATTTTTTGTTATTTTTTACTAGTTTTGCATATAATAAAAGCATTTTGTTTATGGATTAATATGTTCCTGTGTGCGCAGTAACCTTGGGGAGAGGGTAGCCTGGGTGGAATTCACCAACAACCTGCTGAATCGCTCATAAAACTGATCTCTGCTCCAAATAGCTGGTAGGTACACCTTCAAATCCTGACACACATAAGATATCTACCAAGAGTGGCTGAAACATTTGGCATGGTTCAAAAGAGCCTTAAGTCTGCCCACTCTAGAAAAGTGTTCTTAAAGATACTCAAGAGGTAGATGAATTTCATTAAGCAAGCCTTAGAAGATCTTGACCCCTCGAAGTATTGGAAACACCCAGAAGATTATTTTGAGGCAGGCTATACTCTAATAAAGGAAAGAGGAATTGTTGGCAACCAAGTAAAGTGTCTGGCTTAGATAAGGCAAAAGCAAGCCAGTGTGTCATGTCATAATTTTACGTAAAGGAATTTTGCAGGGTATTTGAACTAAAATACAGACCTACTTGCAAGAAGACTGGATGTAAAGGGCCTGATTATAACCTTAGTGGAGGAGATTCTTCCATCACAAACGTGATGGATATCCCATCCTCTGTATCACAAGTTCCATAGGATATAATGTGACTTGTAATATGGCGAGCAGCGGGACAGCCCCTTCAACAATGAAGCCTGCTCAGAATGGAGCCGGCGGAGTTGAAGGGGTGCGACGGGTGCAGTGGCACCCGTCGCGATTTTCACCGTCTGCACAGCAGACAGTGAAAATCTTTGTGGGGCCCTGTTAGGGGGCCCCTGCACTGCCCATGCCAGTGGCATGGGCAGTGCAGGTGCCCCCAGGGGCCCCATGGCACCCGTTCCCGCCATCCTGGTTCTGGCGGTGGACACCGCCGGAAACAGGCTGGCAGGAAGGCGCTCGGAATCCCCATGGCGGTGCTGCAAGCAGCGCCGCCATGGCGGGTTCCCTGGGCCAGCGGGAAACCGGCGGGAAACCGCCGGCTCCCCTTTTCCGACCACGGCTTTACCGCCGCGGTCAGAATCGCCCAGGAAGCACCGCCAGCCTGTTGGCGGTGCTTCCGCCGCACTCCGCCATGGCGGTCATGGACCGCCAAGGTCAGAATGACCCCCATAATTTCATAATCAATATTCTTATTCCTACACATACTAAACTTAATACTAGTGCAATGAGCCAATTGTTCCCTCTATATAAAATAATATCGTTTAGTTCGAGGAAAGGAACAGAAATGACACAATAGAAATAGAAATGAGAAATAGAAATAGAGATAGGACTACAATGAACAAAATTGCTTCTATAAATGATGAGTGAAATGATATAATACTATAATTCATTTTGCCTTCTTTTCAAAACCTATACATCTATTTACAAACTTGGATTTGAAATATGTATATATATATACATATATATATATATGAATATTCGCATATATGTGTATTTTTATTTAAATATATTTGTATATATAGTATTAAAAATTAGTGTAATCTATTCACTTTACATTAAATTAATTTATATGATAGAATATTTGATATTTTAATCTCTATATATTTTAGTAAAACAGTATTTTGTATGTTTTTGACAATATTAATGCCCACAATGTTTTTTTTTATATTTGATTGTTTAGTAAGTATAGGAACACAATATTCTGGTAAATTATATTTTAGACTCAATATTTTTGCTAACGATATTGTTTGCCACAATATTGTGCCATTGATCCAGTTTCATGAAAACCTTAATGGTGTTTTTTGGAGTTGCACAGTGCTGGAGGAGAGAAATCTTGCAGAGCACTCATACAGTGGGAACACCCAACCAGTGGCTAGATTTACAAACATTTTGTGCTGAGTTTGTGTGACAAAAGTGACACAAACCAGCACAAAATGTTTTTTGTTAGTGTAAAACTGGTTTAATGCTGAAAAGTGCCTAACTGTAATGCAAAGCAGCGCAAAGTGCTGCTTTCCATTACTTAGTGTCAAGGAGGCATTACAAAGGTGATACATTGGCGTTCCCATGTAACCATCAATGCATTTTGACCCAAAACTCCTATCTACCAAAAATTTGAGACATGGTTTTATGTCAAAATGTAATGCCGCTTGAAAGCAGGCGTTAAAAGGAGAAATGTTTTTATTTCTGCTTTCTTTTGTGACTTTGCATTTGTGCTGATCTGTACAGCACACATACAAAGTAGGAAAAGTATTAAAAGTTGTCTAGGATACACTCATGCACACACCATTGCACCATTGTACAATGGAGCAAAGGTGTGTGAAAGGTTTGGCACAGCAAAATAGTGTGCAGACAATATGGAGAGGGGAGGAGAGAGCCGTATCTCTGTAGATATGGTGCTCTCCTGCTGGCTCCTTCTCAGACAAAAAAGTGAAGCTTTTTTGACTGCTGCGTTGTGTAAGAATTTAGTAAATCTGGTCCTCAGTGTACTGTCAGAAACAGGTTGAGCCAACTACATCACTGGTAATTATGAGGAAAGGGCCAGGTAATTAAGGGGTAACTTCTGGGTTTCATTTCACTCTCAGCATTTTCTCTTAATCTTTTGATTATCAAACTTTGCCTGAGAATCATGATATAATATAGATGTATCTTTTATCTTGTTTTACTGATTGTAGTTCATAGTTGTTGGCAAGCGAAGGATCTCAGAGGTATTAATTTAAACTGTATTTTGCAAATATATGAGCATTTTGGGGCAGATTTAAGAGCCCCTAGTGCCTCCTTGTGGCACATTAGCGTATTTTTTTTTTTACGCTAATGTGGCCCAACGAGGCCAAAATCGCAGCACCAAATTTAAAAAGTAGCGCAATGCATGCATTGCACCACTTTGTAACACTTTGTGCTGCATTATGCCTGCGCCAGGCATAATGTATGCAAAGAGGGCTTTCCCCCATTAGGGGGGGCTAGAAAATGTTTAAAAGGAATCTAAGAGAGTCTTTGCATAATTTTTTTGGCACTTTTAATGCCTGCTCAGAGCAGGCATTAAAAGGATGCACACCATTGTTTACAATAGGCATCAATCGACTTTGAAGGATTAGTGTCACCATTTTTTATGCTAATCCTGCAAAGCTCCGACCTAACATTAACAATTTTTGGCACCATTTCCGTTTCCTATTGCCATGGTGCGCCATGTCTTAGATGCACATGGTGGCATTAGAGGGGCACTAAGGGGCGCAAAAAAAGTGGCACTGCACTGGGTGCAGCACCACTTTTCTTTAACCTGGCCCTTATACTTGTCTTACTATTTAAGCACACTTTTAGGCATCAAATGCTCTGAACTTGTACAGCTTCACGGAGTAGTTTTGTGAATTCTGTGAACATTTTCTCATGACCAAATATTCCTAAATATTCTGCAATTTTCTGGTGAACAAAATGTTGGAGGCAAATTAGTCCCTTTTTCTTACTTTCTGGTGTTCTCCCTTTATTTGACATTGTGAAATGCATGGTGATCTGTTTTTAGAGGATGTGTTTGTAGCTCGTGTTCACTGTTCAGTGTAGTTCCGAAAAAAGGTTGTTCGAATAATAGATAATTAATATTTGCTTAGGTCTGATTCAGTTTAGAATCAATACTTGTCATGTAGATTATATTTTTTAACTATTTATTACAACAGTACGAAATTATAATTAACGTTTTAACTCAGTCTTTTTCCCTTTGGTTTGAAATACTGGGTATATTCGATTGAAACTATTCACATAATACAGTTTTTGAACGTGACATTTTTGACAGACCTTTACTGTTTTAATGGGAATAATTTTTAATTGGCTGTGCCATTCAGTTATTTAAAAATCATATTCCCCTATTTATTGTTCAATGTTTTCATTAAGGATGTGTTGCTTGATAGTGCTACACGCATTTTAGCTCTGGTCTCGCTCGTGTCAGCTGCATCGCTAGACTCACAAATTATGCAATTCAGAAATGAAAAAAAGCACACACATATACACGGATTGAGGGACTTTGATTTGGTTTGGTTTTGGGACTTTACATTTCATTTCTGCCCACCTAACCATACAGCACTGGACAATGGTTCAGCCTATTTCAGCAACACCCTGTCCTGCACTGCGAGTGACTGCATTTTCCTGACCTCCTGTGCACATTCTCCGATCACGAATCATACTTTTCTCTCGTAACCTGATTTCATGGTAAATTGAACTAAAAGTACTTGTTCTAAGTATACATGCCTGCTAGAGGAACACAGTCTCTTCTAATAGGATTACTTGTGTTGGTTTCCGTTGTTAGGGCAATACATTTTTTTTAAAAACATCATTCAAGCCAATGCTTGTTCTAAATAAGCACATATGCCCAAGCAACAGGTTCTTCTCTGATAAAACAGCAAGTAAAAAGTAAACCTTTTCTTCATGCCATTCCTGTTGATATTACTTAATTGTGAGTCGACATTGCCATCCTACCATTGCAAAGGCTTCTAATTGTTCCGATGGTGCATAATAAAAACAATGTTTACTCTGTGCTTTCCATCAAGGTACATGTCAACTGGCGCTGCCAGCTCCTGACAACAAAAGCTAATGAATGGTGGAAATGTTTTGCCTGATTTGATAACAAAGCAAGTAATGGCAATTATACATTGTCATCACTGTTGGTCTAATAATAAAGGAATTACATTTTGGACAGCTACATTATGTTGCTCAAGGTAGGGGGAATTTAACACTTACTGGTGTCAATGTAGAAACAGTGTGAGAATTACATCCAAAGTATTGTAGCAGGTTTTCTTAGGACATAATCCAAACCAAAAAAGCTATTGTACATACATCACAATAAAACAGACTGAGTCCTGTTACAAGATTGCCAGAAGGGGTCAACTGACCACAATGCGGGGCCTGCCATCGGACTGATTCAACCTGTTACCCACTATGCACTGTGTAGAATTTGTGTTGAAGCTAATCTGTATCGGTCCAATGCTTTGTCCTTCCTAATTGTGGTTGGTTATGCTCCCAAAACTAGGATTATTTGTTTAAGGTAAGCAAATGAACAGTATTGCTCACTTCAGTCTGAGGAACACCAAGGGCCTAATTTAAGGAAAATAGTGCACCCAGTGCAGCTTCGCTTTCCTTGCTCCCCCTGGCGCCCCCTAACACCACCATATGTGCGCCATATCTAAGATATGGTGCACCATGGCGATTGTTAGGGAAACTAGCATCAACATTTTTGACGCTAGTTAGGAGCTTTGCAGGACTGGTGTAAAAAATGCTGATGCTAATCCTGCAAAGTCCTTTGAGGCCCATTGAAAACAATGCTGTGCCTCCTTTTAATGTCTGCTTTGAGCAGGCATTAAAAGTGCTGAAAAAAATGACGCAAAGAAATCTTTGGGGAAACACCGCCTATGCATACATTATGACTGGGGCAGGCATAATGTAGCACAAAGGGTTAAAAAGTGGCGCAATGCATGCATTGCTCCACTTTGTAAATTTGGAGCAGCGATTTTGGCTTTGTTGGGCCACATTAGTGTAAATAAAAATTACACTAATATGGCGCAAATCAGCCCCTGAAAACTTCGGGGTCATCTTCTGCCCTCTGCAATTTACTCGTAGGTACAAACATTCACAGGTTTCCCCTTTCCCTTACCATCAACTATAGAAGGCAACTTATACTGACAAAAACTTTTATTTTGCAATAAGAAAACACCACTAGACAGTACTAATTATTTCTGGTTTATCTGCCATTTGGCAGCTCTCTGCCTTAAAAAGAAAATAACAACAAAAACTAAGCTACAAAGGAAAACGACCCTTGTGGGAATTCTATAACCAAGTATTAGACAAGGAAATAATTTCATGACCTGACAGCCTTAGGGTGGTCACCCCTAACTTTTTGCCTGCCTCCCTCCACTTTTTGGACACTGTTTTTGCTGGCTTTTAGACTCTGCGCACTTTATCACTGCCAACCAGTGCTAAAGTGCATATGCTCTCTCCCTTTCAACATGGTAACCTTGGATCATACCTGATTGAACTATTTAATTTACTTATAAGTCCCTAATAAGGTGCACTATATGTGCCTAGGGCCTGTCGATTAAATGCTACTAGTGGGCCTGCAGCACTGGTTGTGCCACCCACTCAAGTAGCCCCTTTACCTTGTCTCAGGCCTGCCATTGCAAGGCCTGTGTGTGCAGTTTCACTGTCACCTCGACTTGGCATTTAAAAGTACTTGCCAAGCCTAAACCTCCCCTTTCTCCACATATAAGTCACCCCTAATGTGTGCCCTAGGTAACCCCTAGAGCAGGGTGCTGTGTGGGTGAAAGGCAGGACATGTACCTGTGTAGTTCACATGTCCTGGTAGTGTAACACTCCTAAATTCGTTTTGCACTACTGTGAGGCCTGCTCTCTTCATAGGCTAACATTGGGGCTGCCCTCATACAGTATTGAAGTGGTAGCTGCTGATCTGAAAGGAGTAGGAAGGTCATATTTAGTATGGCCAGAATGGTAATACCAAATCCTGCTGACTGGTGAAGTTGGATTTAATATTACTATTCTAGAAATGCCACTTTTAGAAAGTGAGCATTTCTTTGCACTTAAATCTTTCTGTGCCTTACAATCCACGTCTGGCTGGGCTTAGTTGACAGCTCCTTGTGCATTCACTCAGACACACCCCAAACACAGGGTACTCAGCCTCACTTGCAAACATCTGCATTTTGAATGGGTCTTCCTGGGCTGGGAGGGTGGAGGGCCTGCTCTCACACAAAGGACTGCCACACCCCCTACTGGGACCCTGGCAGACAGGATTGAACTGAAAGGGGACCTGGTGCACTTCTTAGCCACTCTTTGAAGTCTCCCCCACTTCAAAGGCACATTTGGGTATAAAACAGGGCCCCTGCCCTACCTCATGAGACACTTGCTGGAGAAGAAACCTGAACCAGAAACTGCATCCTGCCAAGAAGAACTGCCTGGCTGCCTAAAGGACTCACCTGACTGCTTTCTACAAAGGACTGCTGCCTTGGTGTTGCCCTGCTGCCTTGCTGAACTCTTGTCTGGCTGTAAAAGTGCTCTCCAAGGGCTTGGATAGAGCTTGCCTCCTGTTCCCTGAAGTCTCAGGGCCAAAAAGACTTCTCTTTTTCATTTGGACTCTTCGTGCACCGAAAATTTCGACGCACAGCTTGTTCCGCGGCGAGAAAAACGCCGCACACCGACGCTGATCGACGCAACGCCTTCGGGATAACCGGAACTTCGACGCACGGCCTCGCAAGGACAACGCCGCCTGACTTCCAGAGGAGAAATCGACGCGACGCCTGCCGTGAGAGCGAAACTTCGACGCACAGCCCCGCGGAACGACACACAGCCAGAAAACAAGCAGGAGAATCTACGCACAGACCTGGGACATCTGGTAATCCCTGCGACTCACAGAAAGAGACTGTCCGCATGCCAGAAAACGACGCACAACTTCCCCGCGTGAAAAATAACGACGCAAGTCCGTGTGTGCTGTGGAGAAATCGATGCACACACTATTTTTCCACATATCTCTTCCTCTGCGGCCCTTTGCAGAGATTTTCCAATCCAAACCAGGTACTTTGTGCTTGAAAGAGACTTTGTTTGCTTTTTAAAGACTTAAGACACTTTATATCACTTTCCAGTGATATCTCTACAATTTCACATTGCATCTTTATTCGTTTTTGACCTACAATTATCCTGATAAATATTATATATTTTTCTAAACACTGTGTGGTGCTTTATGGTGTTATTGTATGATTTATTGCACAAATACTGTACACATTGCCTTCTAAGTTAAGCCTGACTGCTCGTGCCAAGCTACCAGAGGGTGGGCACAGGATAATCTTGGACTGTGTGTGACTTACCCTGACTAGAGTGAGGGTTCTTGCTTGGACAGAGGGTAACCTGACTGCCAACCAAGAACCCCATTTCTAACAATTATGATGCTTATACTTTGGTGATGGATTTTATACAGAGTGAAACAAAGATATCCAAGGTGAACGGGTGACCGGCAGCTGATGTGGGAAAGGGAAAGTCTTGTACTACTCTCCAACAAGCCCACAGTAGGAATATCTTCAGGAACGCAAGACATAACCAGAGGGCGCCTTACAAGCACAAAAAACAACACCCAAGAAACCTGGCTACAAATGAGATTCTTAGACAAAGGGGCTAAAAGATGTAGCGGGAAGAGGGCAGGAGACATTTTAAATGTGGGTGTGAATCATGGCTGACTTATTCCTGACCGCTAGCATGTTTGTCTGGGTAAAAAGTACCCATTGAATATCCCGCATTTGTAAGAAATACCCATTGAATTTCCCACATTTCTAACCCATTTTCTGCTTTTGCAAGCACTATATTTTCCTTATGATAGGTGTCCTCTGAGCCTAGCTTTCTACATATTTGCAATTCAATAAACCATATGCTGGACATTCTGGCAACCCTGGGCTGCAAATGGTGAGGCTGAACGTTTATCTGCACTTCGTCCAAAGGTTTCTCTTTGGGATTTAAACCCAATGCCTCATTTCCCCAAATACTTGTCCTCTTGAATAACCTGAGGAGGAGTTCTCTAAGCTAATCTCTGCAAAGGCCCTATTTTTAGAGTCAGTTACTTGCGCAGAGCTTATTGCTGCATACTAGTACCCCCAATTGTGTTCCTAAAATGTTTTTTTTCCTAAACCAGGACATTGTCCTTGCTTTTCTACTTTTATTACACTTCTAGTACATGTTTGTTCTCTTTGGGTTGCTGGAAGGATCAGAACCTTTCTATATCTCTGTTAGGGGATTAAAGCTAATGCTGAGGAATTTGATAAGCATTGCTCCTTGGAATTGTTATAAATGTCATGTTCTTTTTCTTCTAGGTATCTCCCTTTTCAAGAAACATCTGTTTATCATTTACTCACTGACAAATATAGAAAGCATGTTTGTATAATGTCAATTTTCTATAAAACGTGATGATCAATTCTGCTCAAAAATATTCACAGTATGTAATCATCTGAGCTTTCTCTCCTAAAATTATCATTGTTACTTGTTTATTTTTACTGTTCAAACTGCAAACTTCTTAGAATAGCAATGAGTGAAAGGGAATCGGGCCACTTTCTGCTAATTTTAGCTAATTGTTGATTCAAAATATTCAACAATAGCTAGTTAATGTTATATAAGTCAGGAACACACTACAAATAACTAAAGAGCATCTGCATGCAAGAGGAGATGAGACAGACCATGTAGAATCGATTCACCTACTTTTGATGGAGGCTGAAAAAAAGGCCCTTTCAACCTTCGCTTGCTGGGGACATATCTATCTTCCTTCCAGTTCAGTTAAGTATGCTATTATAGTGAACACTAACTTTATTGTTCAAAGCAGGTATGAAAGTCTGAACATTCTTTAAAACTCTAATGAGGCTTTTCTGTTCATGCTGAGTTTAGCTTAGTAAGCCCAAGATATGGGACAGGATTCATATTAGGATAAAATAGTCAGCATGTTAGTAAACTTTTTGTTGTTCATATTGCTCGTAATTGCTATAGCTACTATTCTGTTTATTTATATAGTTACAATTAATATTGTGTGCACCAGGATGTGACTTTATTTCAAATTAACCTTTAAAATATAGCAATTGTTTCTTAGTGTTTCTGAGTGTGCCTGTCATGAAAGGGCTTTTGTGTTTCACTAACTATTCCTGTGACATTTCCCAAGATTGATCATTACCTGAAACACATTTCACTCAAATACTGCTCAGTGGGTTGTGGGGTGGTTGCAGTTCAACAGACTTTTTGTCTCTGGTTGGAACATTGACAATGTCCTTAGTTTAGATCATATAGGGAGGCTATTTGAAGGCCACCCAGGTGGATTACCAACAGCTGAAGGAGGAGGAGAATGAGGTACATGCCCTTGCCCTGTGCCCCAGTTCCTCCATCCAGCCGCCTGCACCTCCATCCTCTGAGACACATCATTGGCAGTGCCACTGGCATCTGGAAGCCACCCATGCCCATACCACCATTGCAGCCCCCACTAAGACTGTCAGTTCCAACATCCAACATCACATGCATCGTGAACTGGCACACTTGGGCCATCAGATGGCATGACTCATGGCCTAGCAACAAGAACTGTGGAACCTCATAGAAAATGCCTTTTTCTGAGCCCTTTTTTTTAGCTTCGTGGGAGGGATGTTTGTTGTTGGTGGAGAGAGTGGGGATTGCCAAGAGAATTTGGTATTTTTGTTGAACTCTTTGGACTTTAGTTTTAGTGAAAATTGGTTAGACACTGGATGATTTGTTGGGGAGCGGGGTTGGCCTATTGTGGGTGGAGAGGGAGAATTTTCTATATTGAAAATGAAGTTGATAAAGGGAAAAATATTATTATATCTTCTAACTGGAATAGTTTTTTTGTGTTTTACTTTTATTTTGCACTTCTGCCGTAGCATGTTTTAAAGTGTATGCCAGTTAGTTGAGTTATTTATACCCTTGTTCTACTACCTTCTGTAACTATATTGACCATTAAGGGGAACGTGCTGCCATTGCCTATATTGCCTACAACAACCTAGAGAAACAAGAACGTACTTATCTGCTCTAGAAGTTAGTTACTCACTAACCAAACAAGTTCACTTAACTCCATTATTCTCTTACCTGAATAGATGAAGCAATGGCTGCTACTTCTCTCTCTTCCTTGCTGCAGGGTTTCCCAAACTGCCTTCTTAATGGTGGTGACAGTGCGTTAACAAGGAAGGCATCACAAATGGGAGCCACTCCCATTTAGGTGAGCTCCAACTATCGGAGTAATCAAAAGGATTATCCATTACAGGCAACTAAACTGAAAAAACACACAGTTAGTGGGTTATACATTTATATGGTGGCTTTAGACAGACTGAGACCTGACTACTACCACCATGATACTAAAAATAATATTAGATATTGTAACAAAAACTAGCAATAGTAAATTATTCTGAGCAATGGGGAGCATGGAAATTCATTAAAATAAAGTTACAAGATCCTTGAGTCATGAAAAGTGCACTCAAAGTTTGATGTGGATAAGGTTAGGTGTTTATACAACACAAGGCGTGAATGAAGATGTTGATGTAGACAAATAATCTGCTAAATTATATGGGTCCCTTTTATGTGCGGTGATTAAGTGTGGCTGGTGTAGGCTATTGCTCAGGCAAAAGAAGATCCTGTAGGGACTTTGTGTCACAGTTAACCACATCTCCCATCAAATGTGTGATGCATTTGGTGTAAATGAAGGCACACCTCAATAAATCTAACAGCCCGAGGGGAGTGGGCAAGCGATTTGATGAATGAATGGGAAAGGAATTTGGGGAAAGGTGTGACAAAGACAAACACTTTACATCGCAAGAACATTATTAATCAGAGCAATGAGCAACACATGATCATCAATCTGTTGTGAAAGGAAATGAAGGAATGAGTACCACACACTTCTGTCAAATGCATTGCAAACAGTCCTTCCACTCCAGAGGCCCAAGTTATTATTAGATATCTAAATGTTCTGTCATCAAGGTTTGAAAAATGCAAATTATAAACAAGTGAAATGAACCCACCAAGTTCCACAAATTATGATTGTAAAAAGGAAAACGATGAAGGTCTGTGGATTGAAAAACAGAAACAGTATTATAGAGTCAAGAAGAGGTACAGAATGTAAGCTTCATTAAGAGTATACCAAGAAGACTCAGAGGCAGAGGAGTTTCACGTTTAAACCAACAATGCAGCTCACACACTCAACGCCCCTCTCTCCAGTGTACAGAGCCGAGAGTATTAGGCCTCAGAGTCATTATCATCGTGGTTTTCTCTTTGAAGTCAATAACTTCCTTCTGCTGGTTGTTGAGGCAGTCCCATCCTGCATCATTCTATTCTCCTGACTGCGAGTAATTCCATTGCAGTCCCAACATGAGTGAGATAGCCCTGTGGTGCACTGCTGTTTAAGAACAAGTAGAGAAACTGAATTGGAGTATTTTGTGTAGATTTGTGCTTGTTAACTAAAGTGACTGGTCTGGTCTTTGAAGAACCGGAAAAAGGAGTGAACCCTGCTGGTGAATTTCACTAAGTTTGAAAGGGCCAATTACATTCAGGAAAAAAGATCACGTATCAGGTCCCAAACATTGCAAATCATTGAAATCAAGTTTATTAGTTGAGCACCTTTCCCCACTGTCTGCCACCACTTAAATCATCACTCATCACTCACAATCACTTAATAATATATCATCAGTCATCGTGCAATAGCTACCACTTTCAATCCAAGCACAGTGGTAGGTACGCAATTTTATCTCCTTTTTGAAGCAAGCAACACAATTGGAATTCAGCAGTATTGTAAATCAATGATCTTCTGGGGCAGCCATGTTAGAAACAGTATTATAGAGTCAAGACGAAGGACAGAATGTAAGCTTCATGAAGAGTATTCCAAGAAGACTCAGAGGAGTTTCACGTTTGAGCCAGCAATGCAGCTCACACACTCAGCAGCATTTCCCAAATCAACGCACCTCTCTCCAGTCTACAGAGCTTAGATTACTAGGCCTCAGAGTCATTTCATCATGGTTTTCTCTTTGAAGTCAATAACTTCCTTCTTCTGGTTGGTGAGGCCGTCTCATCCTGCATCATTCTATGCTCCTCCTGACTGCGAGTAGTTCCTTTCCACGCCCAACATGAGCAAGATAGACCAGTGGTGCACTGCTGTTGTAAAACAAGTAGAGAAACTTAATTGGAGTATTTTGTTTGGGTTTGTGCTTGTTAACTAAAATGACTGGTCTGGTCTCTGAAGAACTGGAAAAAAGGAGTGGACCCTTCACTATGTTTGAAAGGGCCAATCACATTCAGGAAAAAAAGATCACGCATTAGGCCCCAAATTCTGTGAATGAAATAGTCATTGATCTGTCTGTACTGCTCAAGCAGACTTTACAACATGTAATAGGTCAAATTTCAATGTGTTGACACCTCCTGTAGAGAGCTTTAACTGGGACTCTATTAGCACACTGAATGGTCCTTAACTTCTTCAGGGCTTTATAAGAATGGCTGAAATGAGCGCAGATTTTTCTGCATGTGGTCAATAAGTTGCTGACTATGGTAGTCATTATGACATTGGCAGTGACTGTTAAAGTGGTGGTACTACCGCCAACAGGAAGGCGTTAATTACCACCAAATTAAGACCATGGCGATGATAACTCTGCTAGAGAGCTAATGTACCACACTGTTGGAAAATGGGTTATTGGTAAGGGCAGGTAAGTACCTACACTTAGCAATAGGCCACTATGGTCCAGTTAGGTCTCAATAAATTAAACCCAGCTCAATCCTTGGTACCTTGGCAACGAGCGACAAGGCTTAACTTAGGAGACATATGTGTAAAGCATTTAAAAATCACAAAATAGAAAATGAGCAAAACACAAAACACAATAAAAATCCACCACCAATTTATAAAAATATATTACATATTTATCTTTAAAATGACATCAAAACAATTACATTCGGATAAGGGAACCCGGAGATATGATTTTTTTTTTAATTAATGCTTTTTAGCACTTAGAAATGAATAGCGCTGATCTGGTCATCTGGTCGGACATTGACTGGGGCAAAGTTAAAGTTTGAGGCTGACCACAATGGAGCCCTGCTCGGCTACAGCTCGTGAGAGGCCTCGATCAAAAGTTTACCTTCGGACTTAGTCGTTTTTCTGAAGATTTACTTTAGCAGGACAAAGTCGCCAGTCTAATCTGACCTCCTGGAACTCTTCGTCGGATATGCCTCGCGGTAGCCTTCAGTGGAGATTTTTACCTTCGGACTTAGTCATTTTTTCAAGATGAAAATCCTTCAACTGGGGCAAACCTGAATCTTGATCTGACGTCCCTAGAGCCCTCTTCGGATACACTGCCTGGGAGGTCCCGGTCAGCTTCCTATGTTCAGACTTAATCACTTTTTCTGAGATTTTCTTCACCGGAACGAACCTGCAAGTCAGGCCAGGTCACGGTTGAGGCAAGCTGGCTAGAGTTGCTGTGGCAGGTCGGTCCCTTTATAGAGCTTTCTTCCAAAAGTTCTCCAAATTCTCCAAACATCTGGAACCTCTTCCAGATGGTCCTTTAAGGTTCTTTTGAGGTCCACAGCTCACCCCAAGGTTCCAGAAACTCTGAGATGCTCTGTGAGGGTGCGGAATACAACTCCCAGGATGCACTTGGCGGAAACTCCTTTTTGGCCACTGGACAGTGGTCAGCTGGTCAGTTTCTTCAGGAGTTGGTGCAGGGGACTCTGGTTAGCAATTTTTCACCTGTAGCAAACGGAGAATCCCTCCTTCAACCAGTTGAAGCTAGGCAAAGTCCTTCTTGTGGTGGAGCCAAAGTTTGCAGCTGGTGTAGTCCTCCAGAGTGCAGTGTCCAGGTGCAGGTCAGGAGTCCAGCAGGGCAGTCCTTCTTCTTCTGTAGTTCTTCCTTGTTGGAATCAGGTAGGGATCTGAGATGTGGGTGCAGGTCTGCCAGTTTTATCCTTGCTCCTGGGTGAAAAACAGGGGGGTCCTGGTTCTCCAATCAGGTGCAGGGTCCTTTCCCCTGTGATGACCACTTCCTGGGAAGTGTGGCAAGATCAATCCCAGGGAGCAACATTCCTCAAAAATCCATCATGTCTGAAAGTGACTTTTGGAGGTTACATCTGGCTGAGCCCACCCACTAGGGTGGCTAGAACTCTTAAACACACCCCTTCTCCTGCCCTCTCCTAATCTAAACAGGGGGGAACCTAATTGTCTGAGTTTGAAGGATGTGAGGGAGGTGCTGGTGGCTCCAAATGTCCTTCTCTGCCTTTGAAGACTAGTTTGGCAGCCCTCCCCCCTTCATGCCTCTCCATCTGCTGAGGGAAGGTCTCCTCCCAAAGGCACATCTCTTTATGTTAAACCAGGCCACTTCACACCTCATCAAGGCAGCCTGGCCAGGCTGCCAGAGGCTGGCCAATCAGAGCAAAGCAGCAAAACACTGCAGGGCTGAAGTTGGCAACTTTTCAGGTAAAGTTTAAAACTCTTTACCCGAACCAATTATATTAAATCCTACAATTGTAAGTTGTGGGAATTATTGTAACATTTAATTTGATACCAAACTTGAGGGATCTGCTACTTAAGGGGACTTTATAAATTAAAATAAAGTCTCACCATTCTGGCCTATGGAGGCCATTCACTACAATGAGGGAAAAACGAACTTGGCTGTTTTACCTCACCAGGGCTTATAAAACTATTTTTATAAGGTCCCAGCTTATAGTTACATGGCACCCACCCTAGGGGCACATAGGGCACACCTTAGGGGTGACGTATATGTAAAAATAAGGTATTTTAAGACTTTGGAGCTGCTTTTAATTCCAAAGTCAAATTTGCATGTAACTTTAATTTAAAAGCAGCCAGCAAGGCAGGTCTGCTGTTAAAATGTCAATGGGCACTTCAGCAGTCCACCTATGGGTGCACCATCTATGCTGGGGTCCCTAACCCTACATGCCCTACCATATACTAGAGACTTATAGGTAGGTTGACTTAGGCAATTATAATTAGCCTAATTGCATACTCATGCAACACCAGCAAAAAGTGAAAAATAGGGGCAAAATGTTAGGGGCCCTCTGCAATCAGCACTGTTTTCTCACACACAGCAACCGCCAGGGCATTAACAGAACGCACCACAGCGGTAGCCATCAACAGCCAGGCGGAAGACAAGGTACCGCCCACCATATCATGACACAGCAAATCATCACGATTTCTGGAACACAGAAGACCAAAAACTCACCAACTAGGACACAGAGACAATCAACGCTGCCATGGAACCGGAACTTCAAGTCTTCCCGATGCTCTTCTACGCCATGCTCCACCTGGAACACCAACACCAACAAAAACTGATGGTGAGTACAAACGCCTAGCACACAAGGGAGGGAAGGAGGAAAAGGAGAGTGACACCCACACGCTCCACACACACCATTCACACAAACACCATAAACACAACCAGCTGCAGAAGTAAACCAATGGCACAGGACACACGGCATAATAATACAAGGACTACAGGTCGGCAGTACTGAGATTGTAATTGCATGACAACAGCCATGATATGAACCAATTGAGAACAAAGATATATGAATAATTGTCCAGAAGGGGCATATGCCCGGTCCAAAGTACAAAAGCCCCACATGGCCATAGGGCACAGTCCAAGCCCAAACTTGATCCTGACTTACTCTGCACAAAACTGTGCAGGGGCAACATCTCGGAAGTGGACAGGTACCTCAGGGGGGTGGGGGGCACCTCAGCTGAAGTCAGGAACTTGCCCGTTGGTTCTGAAGGGGGCTCCATGCCCATTTCCCAATGCTGGGGAGTGGAAGGTCACAGTCTCTGAGGTGGGGAACTTGCCCACTGGTTCTGGAGGGGGCTCTATGCCCATTATCCTTTGCTGAGGAGTGGAAGGTGACAGTCTCTGAGGTGGGGAACTTGCTCACTGGTTCTGGAGGGGCTCCATGCCCATTTCCCAATGCTTGGGAGTGCAAGGTCACAGTCTCTGAGGTGGGGAACTTGCCCACTGGTTCTGGACGGGGCTCCATGCCCATTATCCTTTGCTGGGGAGCGCAAGGTCACAGTCTCTGAGGTGAGGAACTTGCCCACTGGTTCTGGCGGGGCTCCATGCCCATTATCCTCTGCTGGGCAGTGCAAGGTCACAGTCTCTGAGGTGGGGAACTTGCCCACTGGTTCTGGAGGTGGCTCCATACCCATTATCCTTTGCTGGGGAGTGCAAGGTCACAGTCTCAGAGGTGGGGAAGTTGCTCACTGTTTCTGGAGGGGGTTCCTTGTACATCAGTCCCTGGAGGGTGGCCTACATGTCCTCTGCTGGAGGTGAGGGCTGCTGTGTCACAGTAGGGGATAAGGCCCTGTGCCCACTGGTGGTGGTGGTGGTGGTGTTTGTACCCTGCCAGCTTCTGCAAGAGGTAGGGGCTGCTGTGTCTCAGCTGGGGAAGGTACCTCCTGAGCAGACTCTGTTGGAGGTGAGGGCTGCTGTGTCTCATCAGGAGATGAGGGCTTCTTCCCTTTCCTGACTGATGGAGTGGGATGCCTCCCTTTCCTGGCTGGTGGAGTGGGATCTGTACCCTTTCTGCCTTGGGGAGTGGGATCCTTCCCTTTCCTTGCTGGTGGAGTTGGATCCTTCCCTTTCCTGGCTGGTGGAATGGGATCCTTCACTGTCTTGCCTCCACGATTGGGAGGTGCCTCCACAGTCCCCGTGGACTGTATGGCTGAGGTGCTGGGCTGGGTCATTGGGACCCTGCTCTTATGGGCAGGACAGTGGGAGGAGGAGGGAAGAGGTCAATTTGGGCAAGGAAAAGCTTCTTAGGGATGGTGGGGTGGGATGAGGGAGCAGGGATGGGAGTTTAAGTTGAGGGAGTGGTTATTGGAAGAGTACCTCTGCTGGACTTGGGTGCAGGTGCATGGGCAGTGTGCTGATGTGAGGTAGATGGCTGTTGGGTGTCTGAGTGACTGCATTTGTGTACTTTAGGAGGGGAGGGTCAGACAGGGTGGGAGAGGACACATGGGACATGTCGATGGATATTGTGGAGGTGTCTGCTAGTGAGGTGTGTGTGCTACTTGGTGTGGTGATGCTGGTGGTGGCTGGTGAAGCAGTGCATGCAGGTGTGAGTGTGGACGTGACTGTGAGGGAGGTGGAGGGCGAGGAGGAGGAGGAGTGGGAGACAGTGGAGGCCGTGGATGTGGATGTGTGTGCAACTGTCTATTGTTTGTGTGAGTGCTTGTGGACTGAAGTGTGGTGCCTGTGTTTGACTGTGCCACTCTTGTGTGATGTCTTGTGTACATGCTCATACATGCTCGTCTGTATGTGTGCATGGGAGTGGTTGGGGTTGAGGAGACTGGGAATGGGAAGTGGTAATTGGAGGGGGGATGGTAGGAACAGGGACAATGGCTGCCATCAGAGAGGAGTCCAGAGCCTGAATCTTTCTCTGTTTGGCTGCCAATCTACTGTGGATACCCTCCAGGAACGCATTGCATTGCTGCATCTGGGATGCCAGCCCCTGGATGGCATTCACAATGGTTGACTGCCTACAGAGATGGATCTCATGAGGTCAATAGCCTCCTCACTCAGGGCAGCAGGGCTCACTGGGGCAGGGCCTGAGGTGCCTGGGGCGAAGGAGATGCCCACCCTCCTGGGTGAGGGGGCACGGGCAACTCGCTGAGGGGCTACTGCGAGGGCAGTGCTGGTATGGGGGTGGTGGATGTACCTGCAGCTGTGTTGGTCACAGAGATGTCCCTACCACCAGGGTGCTTCCATCGGAGGAGGAATCAGAGTCTGTGTTGTCACCTCCTGTCTCTGCTGCGGTGCTCCCCTCACCCTCCGTCCCACTGGTTCCCTTGCCGTGGGTGGACTCTGGCACCTGGCTCTTTCCAAGTGACAGGGGGCTTTGTAGCAGGATGTTACAGCCAATGTTCTCAATCATGCTGGCAAGGGTATTGTCTGCCTTGGTGAAACACATGTGCAGCTACATTCATTGCTTTCCCCCAGGTGGAAGATTTGGCCAGTGTGAAGGCAGGATTCTATGCAATGGGACATATACCCAATATTATTGGGGCGATTGATGGTACAAATATTGCATCCCACCCGCCAGAATGAACAGGTGTTCAGGAATCGGAAGAGTTTCCACTCACTGAATGTGCAAATGGTGTGCCTGGCAGACCAGTACATCTCCCACATCACTGCCAAGTATCCTGGGTTGGTACATGACGCCTTTGTTCTGAGGAATAGCAGCATCCCAAATGTGATGGCCCGACTACAGAGGCACAGGGTGTGGCTAATAGGTGAGCCAGAGTCCCCACCCACTGTCTGTCAGTGTATGCCTTCAGGTGTTATCCCCATAGCACTGTGTAAGGCTAAAGTTTGTCACTCAATACTTGCAGGTGACTCTGGCTACCCAAACGTATTGTGGCTCCTGACCCCTGTGAGGAATGCCAGGACAGGGGCTGAGAATCGTTATGATGATGCACATGGCAAACTAGGAGGATAATCAAAAGGACATTCGGACATCTGCAGGCCAGATTCAGATGCCTCCATCTGACAGGTGGATCCCTGTGCTACTCACCGAGAAGGTCCGCCAGATAGTAATGGCATGCTGCATGTTGCACAACCTGGCCCTCAGATGAGATGTGCATTTTCTACAGGAGGAGGAGACTGGAGATGACCCTGTGGCAGCAGTGGACCCTGAGGACAGTGAGGATGAGGAAGCAGAGGATGAGGATGTGGACAACAGAACATCAGTTATACGTCAATAATTGATACACAGGTGAACTGACCATTACTCTGACTATTGATTTTATCTGTGTGGCTGTAGCATGAAGGCATTCACTTCCTTTGCATCTCAACTCACTGTCACCTATGACTTGTCATTTTACCGATGTTGGTGATATGACAACAGTGTCCTGATGTGATTACTACAGACAGCTACAGGTCATTATTTGTATGCTATCACAGTGTTCATATAATTTGCACTAGATGTGACTGTTCCCATAAATGCACATTTTCAACACACAAAACAGTGTCACTCAAGTTATGTTCAAGGGTGTTTATTGTAGTGCAAATAATTGAGGGAAAGGTGCAATGGAATGGGGTGATGGTAGGGGAAAGTCCAGGGTATTGTTTCAGTCTGATTGTAGCACAGGTCCAGTGTCCAAGGGGCCATAGCAAGGGGAGCAAAGGCAGTTCAAAGTGGACAAGGTGACAGAGTGGGACACGAGGGGGATGATCAAGAGATTATAATTTCCTGGCAGTGGTCTTGGTCTTGGCAAGTGTCTCTGGCTTCTGTCTGGGTCACAGGGTACATTTGCAGGGTGGTTAATCTTCTTGAGGGGGAGGGGTGCTGGTGGCCTGTGGGTCCTGTGGTGGGGCCTACTGCCCACTAGCTGCAGTGGAAGTGGAGGGCTGGTCAATAGACTGTTTAGTGGTCTGGGCCCCCTGCTGTGCTGTTAATTTCCTCATGATATTGGCCATGTCTGCCAGCACCCCTGCTATGGAGATCATGGTGGTGTTGAGGGCCTGCAAGTCCTCCCTGATCTCCTGATGGTGTTCCTCCAGCAGCCGTTTGTTCTCCTGCATGTTGGTCAGGATCTGTCCCATCATGTCCTGGGATTGTTGGTAGGCCCCCAGGATCTTGGTGAGTGCCTGCTGGAAAGGCGGTTCCCTGGGCCTGTCCTCCCCCTGGTGCACAGCGGTCCTCCCAGTGTCCCTGTTGCCCTGTACCTCTGTCCCCTGAAATGTGTGCCCACTGCCACTGAGCCCAGGTCCCTGATTGTCTTGGGGGCGAGGTGTGGACTGGGGTCCCTGTACAGGTGGGCACACTGCTGATTGACGTGTCGGGGACAGAGGTGTGGGGATGCTGGGTGGGTGCTGTGGTATTGGTTACTGATGGGAGGGTCTGTGGTTGACTGGGAGTGGGCTGAGGTGGCCGACTGACCAGTGGTTCCTGATGGGCAAGGTAGTTCATCCAGATCCAGAAGTCCAGAGTTACTGTCATCAGTGGGGGCATCTTCTGTTGTGGGACTGGTTTATCGTGGCACCTCCTCTCCGCTGACATTGGCTGGGGCACCTTTGGGGATGTAAGTGATGTATTATGCTTCATGTCTATGACATATTGTTGCTGTCTCCCTGCCACCTTTGTATGTGTATGGTGATGTATTGTGGGATTGTTAGTTCCCCTATGTTGTGCATGCTTTTGTTATGGGTGTCCAAGCAGGGCTGGGAGGGCTTCCATGCATTGGTATAGCAAGCAGGCCTTGGCATTGGGGTTAGTCAGATGTGTAGGTGTAGTGTGTGGGATGGAGTGGTGTGATGGGAGTGAGGGTGAGGGGGTGAGATGGCATGCAGGTATGGGGGGTGATAAGTAGTAAATCTTGACTCACTAGTGTCCAGTCCTCCGGCTACTCCAGTGAGTCCCTCAGGATGCAGTATTGCCAAGACTTGCTCCTCCCATGCTGTGAGCTGTGAGGGAGGAGGTGGGGGTACACCACCAGTCCTCTGGATGGCGAGCTGGTGCCTTGCTGCCACGGAAAGTACCTTCCCTTGTAGGTCGTTCCACCTCTTCCTGATGTCATCCCTTGTTCTAGGATGCTGTCCCATGACGTTCACCCTGTCCACGATTCTCCGCCATAGCTCCGTCTTCCTGGCAATGGATATTTGCTATGCCTGTGCTCCAAACAGATGTGACTCTACCCTGACTATTTACTCCACCATGACCCGCAACTCCTCATCTGTGAAATGGGGGTGCCTTTGTGGGGATATGGGGGTTGTGTGGTGTGTGTAGGTATGAGGGTGTTGGGTAATGTAGTTAGGTGCGTGAAGTGGGGTGCCTGAGGGATGTATGGGTGTATGAGGTGTGTGTGTCTAGTTGTAGCAGTGGTCTTGGTGTCAGTATTGTGGCAATAATTTTTATTCGTAAAGGGTTGTGGGTAATGTGGGTGGGTGTTTTGTAGTGCTGTGGGTGGGTGGGTGTGGTGTGTGTATTAGTGTCAGGTGTGTGTTTTTGGTAGTGGCCAATGCTGTATAGTTTAGTATTTGGGTGTCCATTCTGAATGCGCTGGTGTGTCCTGTCAATGGTTTACCGCCATTAATTGTCCTCTGTGGTGATTCGTGGGTCATGACGCTTTAACACTGACCTTTGGGCTTGCGGATTTGTGTATGTGGCAATATTCTGTCAGATTGGTGTGTGTGTGTCATAATTTGGCGAACGGATGTTCGCCTCCACACCAGTATGTTGGCGTCCGTCACCGCGGTGGTAAGCGCAATTTACCGCCAATGTCATGATGAGGGCCTATTTCTTCTTTTTCAAGAAATTACATCACAACCAGATTGATGCAAATCATCAAAGACAGGACCCTGAAATAGCCACCATCTTCCATGGCCTTGACTATATTACTACCATTGTCAGTGGCAGCAAATCCAATTCTGAGACCTCTAGGTCACAGCCATTCACACACCTTGCTGTTAAAGTCTTCCAAGGTGTTTGCAGCTGTATTGAATTTCTCCATGTTGAACATCACTAAAGTTGCATGCCACAAAATTCCCTTAAAAGCATCTTCAGTGCTGAGACCTGTAGATAGCTGTTGTGTAACCCTTTCAAAAGAGATCCAGTGTACACATATAATCAGTTTCTTGACAACAAGTCCATATATCTGTTGTCAGGTGGATAGTGTGAACAGGACTTTGTAGCAAAGCTTGTCCAACCAATTGTAACACATTGTGATAGAGCGCTGGAGCAGCAGCTCTGGCAAAATAGGTTCCACTAGGAACCTTCTATTATGGGTAGATAGCTGCCTCAAATTCCAAAAATCCCCCTCCTTCCACAAAAGAAAAAGAGAGGAAGTCCAGCACTAACATTTTAGCTAACTTCCCATTGTACGGACTCCGGTGGGTCCATCCGTTTCAACTGCTCTTCAGTCGGCGCCGAAGTTACCTGTGGCGCCGGATGCGGCGTCGGTGGCTTCGGAAGATCGGCGCCGATCTCCGACTTCGGCGGAGGTATTGTCGACTCCGCGGATTGAGCAACGACTGCATTCAAGGAGGCGTGCTCTCCGGGTACTAGAAGAGCAGGAGTACCAACGAGCCCTAGAGGAAGGAGAGCTAGAGGACTCGGGTGATGGGCTGCGTGGACTGGAGTCGGCCAGTGGGCTGGACACTTCCCCTGAGTGGGACCTTTCGTCCCCGGGGGAATATACTGAGGAAGCTGCTTCCTTTCATACAGTGGTACGGAAGGCAGCTAGTTTTTTGGACCTGCCTTTGCCGGTGGTGGAGGCGAAACAAAACCTTTTGACAGAGGTGTTGCATCCGGCCTCAGCCGCGGCGGAGCCTCTGTTACCTTTTAATGACGCTCTGCTGGATCCGGTTTTAGAGGTGTGGAAGAGGCCGGCATCTTCCCCAGCAGTTCACAGAGCCGTGGCCAGGAGGTATCGGACGGCTCCAACTGATCCTGGTTTCCTATCTAGGCACCCTACGCCGGAGAGCTTGGTTGTGCAGGCCTCCTGTTCGTCCAAGTCAGCGCCTGGTTCTTTTCCGACGGTGCCTGGGGACAGAGATTCAAAAAAGCTAGAGGCGCAGTCGAAGAAGATTTTTTCGTCCTGCAGTCTGGCGTTAAAAGCCACCAATGCAACCTGTATCCTGGGGAGGTATATTCATGCTCTGATGGATGACATCTCCTCTTCGTTTACAGAGCTTCCCCAGGGTCTTTTGGATCTTGTCTCTGATGCCCAGGCTGCTGCGACCCAAATTATCCAGACGGGACTGGATACCACCGACTCGGTAGCCAGAGCAATGGGCACAACTGTGGTGGAAAGGAGACAGGCCTGGCTCCGTAACTCGGGCTTTTCGGCAGATGTACAGTCCACATTGTTGGATCTCCCGTTTGATGGGGACAAACTGTTTGGGGCTAAGGCTGATTCGGCTTTGGAACGTTTTAAGGAGAGCAGGGCCACGGCTAAGTCGTTGGGACTCCAAGCTCCTTCTTCCACGGCCTCTTCCAGATTCTTCAGGAGGTTTCGTGGATTTGGGCGTGGCTCTTCCTCCTCTTCCTTTCGGGGAAGATATCAGCAACCTGCCTCTTCCCATCCCTATAGATCTTTTAGGGGGAGGGGTAGGGTCCGCACCAGGGGAGCCTCTCAGCAGCACTCTGCCTCTTCCTCATCCTCTGGCGGGGTGCAGCAGGGGAAGCAGCCTTAGGCTTCCACCATTTCCCACTCACTCCTCTCCTGTAGGGGGAAGATTACAGCATTTTCTCACCAAATGGGAGACTGTTACGTCGGACACTTGGGTTCTCAGTGTTGTGGGAAAAGGCTACACCCTTCCCTTTCGGGAGTTTCCGCCCCTCATCCCGCCCCGCCCTTCGTATTGTTCACAAGAACACCTCCTGTTGCTAGAACAGGAGGTAGAAGTCCTCCTTTTAAAGGGCGCGGTGGAGTTGGTCCCGGAGCAGGAAAGGGGTCAAGGAGTTTACTCAAGGTATTTCCTGATTCCCAAGAAGGATGGTCGTTTGAGACCAATTCTGGACCTGAGGATCTTGAATTGGTTCCTCAAGCAGGAAAAGTTCAAGATGCTGACCCTAGCACAGGTGCTTTTGGCGTTGAACATGGAAGACTGGATGGTGTCTGTCGACTTGCAGGATGCTTACTTTCATATCCCGATACTCAAGTCACACAGGAAGTATCTCCGGTTTGTGGTGGGATCGCAACACTACCAGTTTGCGGTCCTTCCGTTTGGTCTTACTTCAGCACCTCGAGTCTTCACGAAGGTGATGTCGGTGGTTGCGGCAGAGCTCAGAAGGAAGGGGATAGCAGTATTCCCTTACTTGGACGATTTGTTGATCAAAGCCAAGTCCCCGGAGCTTGTGTTGCGTCATCTGCAGTCAACAACCCAGTTGTTGTTCGACCTGGGCTTTTCGGTGAACAAGCCCAAATCTCACCTAGAGCCCTCTCAGCGCCTCCTGTTCATAGGGGCAGTACTGGATACAACATTGGGTCGGGCCTTTCCTCCGCCTCAGCGGATTCAAGATATTCAGGATTTGGTTCCAATGTTTCGAAATGGAGCGGTAGTTCCAGTCCTCAAGGTCCTTCGTCTGCTCGGTCTTTTTGCCTCCTGCATTCTGTTGGTCACGCATGCTCGCTGGCACATGAGGGCTCTTCAGTGGTGCCTCCGAAGGCAGTGGTCTCAACACAGAGGGGATCTAGAGGGTACTGTCAAGATCTCCAGAGATGCTGCTGTGGATTTGAAGTGGTGGATTGCAAGCAACAATCTTTCACAAGGAAAGCCGTTCCAGCAGTCGCCACCAGTGGCCACAGTCATAACGGATGCTTCCACTCTAGGGTGGGGAGCTCATCTGGGGGATCTGGAGATCAAAGGTCTTTGGTCTCCAGAGGAACAGATTTTTCACATCAATCTGTTAGAGTTACGGGCTGTACGTCTGGCTCTCAAGGCCTTCCTCCCTTCCCTTCGTGGTCAGTCGGTACAGGTCCTAACGGACAATACTACCACGATGTGGTACATAAACAAGCAGGGAGGAGTGGGGTCGTACCTTCTCTGCAGAGAAGCTCTTCGACTATGGTCCTGGGCAAAGGACCATCGGATTTGCTTGATAGCAAACCATCTGGCCGGAGTTTTGAACGTGCGTGCGGACAGTCTCAGTCGCCACTTCTCGGCAGACCACGAGTGGCGTCTCCATCCAGATCAAGTCCGTTTAATCTTCCAGAAGTGGGGGTTTCCTCAGGTAGATCTGTTCGCCACTCGAGAGAACGCGCATTGTCCGTTGTTCTGCAGCCTTCAGTATCCGATGCAGGAAGCGTTGGGGGACGCGTTTCAAATGACCTGGTGCGGCCAGTTGCTTTACGCGTTTCCTCCCATACCCTTGATTCCTCGAGTATTGAGGAAGATTCGCCAAGACCGGGCTCTAGTAATCTTAATAGCTCCGGATTGGCCAAGGAGGGTGTGGTACTCCGACCTTCTCCAACTCTCAATGTGCCCGCCGCTCCGTCTCCCTTTCAGGGCAGACCTCCTCTCACAGTCGCAGGGGCAGGTTCTACACCCCAACCTCCAGAGTCTGCACCTACATGCCTGGAGATTGAACGGGGCAACCTGAGTTCCTTCTCTCTCCCGCCTGAGGTAGTGGATGTTATATTAGCGGCCAGGCGACACTCCACTAAATCTATCTACGCTAATAGGTGGTCTAAATTTGTTGCGTGGTGTGGAGAGAGGCAGATTGATCCTTTACATGCTCATCTATCGGACGTTTTGTCTTTTGCTCTATCTCTGGCGCAGAAAGGTTGTGCAGTGGCTACCATTAAAGGTTATTTATCGGCCTTGTCAGCCTTCATATGTCTTCCAGACCAACCATCTTTATTTAAATCCCCTATTGTTATCAGATTCTTGAAAGGTCTTCTAAATCAATATCCTCCAAAGCCATTCGTTATGCCGCAATGGGATTTGTCCTTAGTCCTGACTTTCCTTATGGGGTCCCCTTTTGAACCTATGCATTCTTGCCCCTTGAGGTATTTGGTTTTAAAAACAGTCTTCCTGATAGCTATAACATCAGCAAGGAGAGTGAGTGAGTTGCAGGCCTTATCAGTAAAACCCCCTTATACAACTTTTTATGGGGATAAGGTGGTGTTGAGGACCAAGGCTGCTTTCCTCCCGAAGGTTGTTTCACCCTTCCATTTGGCTCAGGCAATTACTTTGTCCACGTTCTATCCTCCGCCTCATCCTTCCAAAGAGGAAGAAAGACTGCACCGTCTGGACCCAAAGAGAGCGTTGAGCTTCTTTATCGATAGAACAAGGGATTTCAGGCTGGAGGATCAGCTGTTTATTGGATACGTGGGCAAGAGGAGAGGAAAGGCAGTCCACAAGAGAACACTATCCAGGTGGGTTGTTCTTTGCATTAAAATATGTTACTCTTTGGCAAAGAAGGATCCTCCTGAGGGCATTAGAGCTCATTCCACCAGAGCTAAGTCGGCCACTTCGGCCTTAGCCAGAGGTGTTCCTGTGGTCGACATCTGCAAGGCCGCAACTTGGTCGTCCCTTCACACTTTTGCAAAACATTACTGTTTAGATTCTGAGGTTAGAAGGGACGGCCATTTTGCACGGTCAGTGCTGCAGGATTTCTTGGTTTGACCATTTAGGCACCCACCGCCAGGCGTGGTACTGCTTTGGGACTCTATTCATGAGGTGAGGAATCCACAGGTAGTTGTATCCATCAGAAGAACGAGTTACTTACCTTCGGTAACGACTTTTCTGGTGGATACATTAGCTACCTGTGGATTCCTCACGGTCCCACCCGCCTCCCCGTTGCCTTTCTGGTCTTGCCAAGTAATCCTTGAGTGCGCTCCTCTTGGTCTTTGAGGGTGCAATAGATGTATATATAATATATTTATATATATATATGTATATATGTATATATCTTTATGTATATACTTGGTGTGTGTATATATTTTAAAAGAGAGAGTTTTATATATATATATATATATGTACATAAAAAGATTTACAGTTATTCATACAATGTGGTGTATTTTTACAATATAATGGATGTTGCCTTGCTCTTTCATTGCATTGCCTGGTTGTTCTCATGCACGTAAAAAATGATTGGTACTGACATCCGCACGTCGTCGAGGACCTCTTATTGCCTGTATGACGTCAGACGGCGTCGCGTGGGCGACAGTGACGTCCTCGTCGACGTGCAGAGACTAGTAAGAAGATTTCCGTCGAATGCTGGCGCCATGGGAGTATTCATGAGGTGAGGAATCCACAGGTAGCTAATGTATCCACCAGAAAAGTCGTTACCGAAGGTAAGTAACTCGTTCTTCTTGCACTAGAAAACAACTCGAAAAATCCACTGAAGTAGAATAGCCATGCGAAAATGTATTTTGAAATAGCTGCTTCTTGAGTAGAGAATCTCCTCGAGGTGCAGCTGCTGTTACTCATCAGTGGCAGGACAAAGGCTCCATCATGGCAGGAAGCAGCACTAGGGGGTGCAAAATCTTGCACACACTCGCTAGCGGCCTAAAATATTGTGGCACTTGCCAGCATACGTCAAAATAATTCTTGTGTATGCTAATGAAAATAACATTCCACCAAGTACCGGATAGCAGAATTTATTGGGAACACCCCATTACATGCATAGCATGGAGTTTCCTGATTTCCGCTAACTCTGCAAGCAGAGTGAAGTTTTCCACCCATCCCTAATCTTGATGTACCTGGAAAGGAGGCAGAGTCAGAAACACTGGGGCCCTCATTACGAGTTCGGCGGGCGACGTAGGCCTCCAGCCAAACTCGTACCACCATCTGACCACCAGTGTGGCCAGGACACCACCTGCACTATTATAGGTTCACTGCAGTTTCCGCCCACGGCCCTGTGGTGAATAGGGCTTTAACTTTGATGCTGGCTCGTAATTGAGCCGGCGGCAGTGTGGTGGTGGGGAAGGTGCAGTAGCACCTGTCGTGCTTTCCACTGCTCGAAATTCAGGCAGTGGAAAGCGTTTCGGGGCTGTCCGTAGGGGCCTAAAGGCATGGGCAGTGCAGGGGCCCCCATTGGGCCCCCGGCACCCCTTTCTGACAGCCTTTGTATGGCAGAGCTAATGCCATGCAAAGGCTGACAGAAAGGGGACTTGTAATTGCCAGGGCAGAGCTTTAAGCAGTGCTGCCCTGGGGGATTGAGACCACCAGGCTGGCGGCACGTGGCAACCTGGCAGTGTCAGCGGTCCACCATGGTCGCAATGAGGAGGCCGGATCGCTGCTTTGCCGGTGGTCCGACCTCCACTGTGGCCCTGGTGGTCTCATGACCATCAGGGTCATAATTAGGCCCCTGATCTTTTAACTTGCTTCGCTCGGTTACAGACTGTTCAAGGGACTAGAACTACACTGTCTAAAGTGAAGAACTCTGGCTATGCCACCAATGAACATAACATTCCTGCAGCTGCTGATAGGTCTTTCCTCAAAGTGGGAGAGCTAGTTCAGAAAAAAGTCCCGGGCAAGCAAGCCTTTGGAATAGCTTCCTGTTCCTGTTCTTGGGATACAAACACTCAAACAGTAATCTTGCCACGATTGCCTGATGCCAAAAAACAGAAAGGTGTTGGTTGATCCCATCAAAAAGGATTATGTGGCTGATTCTGTTCAGCAGACCCCCACCAACACTAAGATGCCCTGCTCTGGAATAGATCAACATACCATCTCCCTACTCTGAAGGAACTTTCCCAGGACAAGTACAGCCATGCTGAGATCCTGAGCCCCATTCTGAGAATAAAAGAATAAATCAAGTGCAATTTCAATGAGCGAATCTGATGCTCCGATTTCAACTATTATAAGCTCTAGTAAGGTTTCTTATGAACTTCAAGTGAAATAATGTAATTACAAGAAGGTGTGTTTTGTGAAAATGGCTGATAAATAATTCCTTCTCCAGTCAAACAGTATTACAGATTGCATCTTGCTTGCATTTGGTTTGGTGACAGATAGCTTGACTTAGTAAGCCAAAGAAATGAGGGTGGGGCTAACATAAAGTGAAAACAGTCAATATATTAGAATATATTTTTTGCTATTCACATTATTCATAAACATTGCACCTACTATTCTATTTGTTCTTATTTAACTTTCAAAGAGTGTTTGAGTTCCGTTATTTATCCATGTAATATTTCACAAGATTGATCTTTACCTGAAATGCATCTTACTCATGAAGCGCTTAATGGGTTTCCATGGGTTGCCGTGTGTTTGCAGTCCAAATTAATTTTTGTCTAGGAAGCTTTTTATCTGGGTTATTTTCTAGAGAATTTAGGAAATATATCAGTGACACCTAGACATCTTTGAGTAATAAGGTCATGAGTGCAGCAGTGGTTTAAGTAAGGCTTTTATGATGCATTACAATTAAACTGGTATCGTAATTTATTTACCTTATATAAATTGGTTTAGTTTCTATCTTAATGTTTTTTTACAACATTCTACATCATCTTGACATAACAACTGGACAGGGAGAAGAGACAAAGTGTAAGCAGTATTACAGATCATGACCTTCCCATTCGTGATTCTATAAAACACATTTCTGCACATGCAAAGAGGGATATTTTATTAGCCTCTATATTTTTCTCTTCAGAATCAAATATAAATTTATTAGCAGCATTTAAATCTAAAAGCTGGAGGTAATAGTCACTGATACTTTGTAAATACATTAACTCTTACCTGTTACTCAGTGGCTTGATTCCTTTGATTACTACACAAAGTCAATTTTCTGGACACGATAATCTGTTGTGATTTTCTGGACCACTTTCTCAGACTAGAATCTCAAACCATGATCAATGCAAAAAGTAGCACATACATTTCTGTTAAGAGAGGAAATGTACACACTTCTACCACAAACCCTTTTAGGTCTAGATATAGACAGCTTTACGTGAATAGAGAACTTCATGTTATCAAGTCTTCAAACAAGTCTATTAAGACATACAGAGAAAAAGTGGACTTGTATTTGTTTTTAATGGTTTGCTATTGCTTAAATGGGTGAGCAGCAAGGCCACAGTATTTCAAAGGTGAGTACACTGTCCCTGGTGTGTTCCCCAAACCTTTGGTCATATGTGACTTACCCTCAATATGCCCCCCACCACTACCGGGGGCAACAGAAATTCCATGAGCCAAAAATAACGTACAAAATAAAGGATGTAGCAGCCTGCCCTGGCACTGGGACCACACTCTTACCCCTTAATGTCTCCTGGTGAAAACGGCCCTTTCTGTAGGGTCATTCCCAGACTTTTTGCCTTCCTCTTCCTTATTTTCTGACCTTGGTTTTGTTGACTTTAGGATTCAGGACACTTTACCACTGCTAACCAGTGCTAAAGAGCATTTGTTCTAATGGATACAACTACCTGTGGATTCCTCACCTAATGAATACTCCCATGGCGCCAGCATTCGACGGAAATCTTCTTACTAGTCTCTGCACGTCGACGAGGACGTCACTCTAGCCCACGCGACGCCGTCTGACGTCATACAGGCAATAAGAGGTCCTCGCCGACGTGCCGATGACAGTTCCCTTTTTTCCGTTCATTCGAAACGGTTATCTTCGAGGGAGCTACTGTTACCTTCGTGGTTACAGTGTATTGTCTGCTGCGTAGTCTTCTCTGCGGTAATAATGTCTCAGAGGAAGTCGGGTTTCAAGCCCTGTTGAGAGTGTGGGGGCAAGATGTCAGTTCCAGATCCTCACTCCGACTGTCTATGGTGTTTGAGCTCCGACCACGACGTCTCGACTTGCGATTCATGTCAACACATGAATCCGAAGGCCCTCAAAGAGCGTGAGGCCAAGTTATTCATGGCAAAGTCAAAGAAGAAGGAGAAACATCATAAGAAGTCTTCTTCGCCAAGGTCTCACCGGCGTCATCGAGACTCCCGGCGCCGTAGAGACTCACGACGTCATTCCAGCAAGGAGTCTCGTTCGAGGTCACCTTCGGCTCGGCGTCGGAGGACTTGGGAGGTCAGCGCCACGGTCACGCCGCATCCATCGACGCCGTTGCCCTCTCCGGCGTCACCGACTTCGCCTGGTCAGGCGTCGGTGATTGAGGTGGTGCAGCCTCTTGTGTTTTCTCCGGCGTCGCAGACGTCGAGGCCGGCGTCGGGGTCGCCCTCGATCCAGGCACCCCAGTATCCGGCTTTTCCCACTCCTGGAGCCGATAGTACCGCGTTTCTTAATGCGATGTATACCATCTTTCAGCAGATGGCTCCAGGAGCTGCTCCGGCTGGTCCTTCGGGGCCCTTGGCCTTTTCGTTGGGTGATCCTGCGCCTCTTCGGCCGGCACCCTTTATGCCCTTTCTCCCTTTTGGGAATGTGGGCTCGGCGCCGGTGCCGGCGTCGGTGGCCGCTCCGGTGGCTTCGGATGTTTCGGCCCCGGAGGTTGCCCTTCCGTCGAAGTCAGGATTTTGCCCTGTGACTCCGGTTGGTCCATCGGCTCCAAGACCTCGTCCTCCGGCTCCTGCCTCGGCGCCGAAGCTGCCTGTGGCGCTGGACGCGGCGTCAGATGTTTCTGGAGATCGGCGCCGTTCTTCGACGTCGGCGGAGGCCATGTCGACTCCGCGTATCGAGGAGAGACTTCATTCGAGGAGGCGTGCTCTCCGTCTTTTAGAAGAGCAGGAGTACCAGCGAGTCTTAGAGGAGGGAGAGATTGAGGACTCTGGAGACGGACTACATGGTCTGGATACAGCCAGTGGGCTGGACACTTCCCCTGAGTGGGACCTTTCATCTCCAGGGGAATATACGGAAGAGGCTGCTTCCTTTCATGCTGTGGTGAGGAAGGCAGCGAGCTTTTTGGACCTGCCTTTGCCGGTGGCAGAGGCGAAGCAGAATTTGCTGACAGAGGTATTGCATTCGGCCTCTGCTGCAGCTGAGCCTCTCTTGCCATTTAATGAGGCTTTGCTGGATCCGGTGTTGGAGGTGTGGAAGAAGCCGGTGTCTTCCTCGGCCGTTCATAGGGCTGTGGCCAGGAGGTATCGAGCTGCACCATCTGACCCTGGCTTTCTCTCTAGACACCCTACGCCGGAGAGCTTGGTGGTGCAAGCCTCCTGTTCCTCAAAGTCAGCGCCTGGTTCCTTCCCGACGGTGCCTGGAGACAGAGACTCCAAGAAACTGGATGCGCAGTCCAAGAAAATATTTTCATCATGCAGTTTGGTGTTGAAGGCCACCAACGCAACGTGCATTCTGGGGAGGTACATCCATGCTCTGATGGATGATATTTCGTCTTCATTTACGGAGCTCCCCCAGGGTCTCTTGGATGTGGTCTCGGACGCCCAGGCTGCCGCGACCCAGATTATCCAGTCTGGGCTGGACACGACCGACTCGGTGGCCAGGGCGATGGGCACGGCTGTGGTGGCAAGAAGACAGGCCTGGCTCCGAAACTCAGGGTTTTCTGCGGATGTGCAGTCGACCCTGCTGGACCTCCCGTTTGATGGGGACAGACTGTTTGGAGCCAAGGCAGATTCGGCCTTGGAACGATTTAAGGAGAGCAGAGCCACAGCCAAATCGTTAGGACTGCAAGCTCCTTCTTCCTCTGCCTCTTCTAGATTTTTCAGGAGGTTTCGGGGATTTGGGCGTGGCTCTTCTTCCTCTTCCTTTCGGGGGAGGTTCCAGCAACCTGCCTCTTCCCTCCCCTATAGGTCATTTAGAGGGAGGGGGAGGGGTGGGGCCCGTACCAGAGGAGCCTCTCAACAGCACTCTGCCTCTTCCTCGTCCTCTGGAGGGGTGCAGCAGGGGAAGCAGCATTAGGCTTCCACCGTTTCCCACTCACTCCTCTCCTGTAGGGGGAAGATTACAGCATTTTCTCCACAAGTGGAAGTCTATCACAACGGACACTTGGGTTCTCGGCATTGTGGGGAAAGGCTACGCCCTTCCCTTTCGGGAGTTCCCGCCCCTCATCCCGCCCCGCCCATCTTATTGTTCAGAAGAACACCTCCTGTTGCTAGAACAGGAGGTTCAAGTCCTCCTTTCAAAGGGCGCGGTAGAGTTGGTCCCAGAGCAGGAAAAGGGTCGAGGTTGTTACTCAAGATACTTCCTGATTCCCAAAAAGGATGGTCAGTTGAGACCAATCCTGGATCTGAGGATCTTGAATTGGTTCCTCAAACAGGAAAAGTTCAAGATGCTGACCCTAGCACAGGTGCTTTTGGCGTTGAACAAGGAAGATTGGATGGTGTCTGTCGACTTGCAGGATGTTTACTTTCATATCCCGATACTCAAGTCGCACAGGAAGTATCTCCGGTTTGTGGTAGGGTCGCAGCACTATCAGTTTGCGGTCCTCCCGTTTGGTCTTACTTCAGCACCTCGAGTCTTCACAAAGGTGATGTCAGTGGTTGCGGCGGAGCTCAGAAGGAAGGGGATAGCAGTATTCCCTTACTTGGACGACTGGTTGATCAAAGCCAAGTCCCCAGAGCTTGTGTCGCATCATCTGCAGTCAACAACCCAGTTGTTGTTCGACCTGGGCTTTTCGGTGAACGTGCCCAAATCTCACCTGGAGCCCTTTCAGCACCTCCTGTTCATAGGGGCAGTACTGGATACAACATTGAGTCGAGCCTTTCCTCCGCCTCGGCGGATTCAAGATATTCAGGAATTGGTTCCAATGTTTCGAAATGGAGCGGTAGTTCCAGTCCTCAAGGTCCTTCGTCTGCTCGGTCTGTTCGCCTCCTGCATTCTGTTGGTCACGCATGCTCGCTGGCACATGAGGGCTCTTCAGTGGTGCCTCCGAAGGCAGTGGTCTCAACACAAGGGAGATTTAGAAGGTACTGTCAAGATCTCCAGAGATGCTGCTGTGGAATTGAAGTGGTGGATTGCGGGCAACAATCTTTCACAGGGAAAGCCATTCGCGCAGTCGCCACCAGTGGCCACGGTCATAACGGATGCTTCCACCCTAGGATGGGGAGCTCATCTGGGGGATCTGGAGATCAAAGGGCTTTGGTCTCCAGAGGAACAGGTGTTTCATATCAATCTGTTGGAGTTACGGGCTGTACGTCTGGCTCTCAAGGCCTTCCTCCCATCCCTTCGTGGTCAGTCGGTACAGGTCCTGACGGACAATACTACCACGATGTGGTACATAAACAAACAGGGAGGAGTAGGGTCGTACCTTCTCTGCAGAGAAGCTCTTCGGCTATGGTCCTGGGCAAAGGACCATCAGATTTGCTTGGTGGCAAATCATCTGGCCGGGGTCTTGAATGTACGTGCGGACAGTCTCAGTCGCCAATTCTCGGCAGACCACGAGTGGCGTCTCCATCCAGATCAAGTCTGTTTAATCTTCCAGATGTGGGGGTTTCCTCGGATAGATCTGTTTGCCACTCGGGAGAACGCGCATTGCCCGTTATTCTGCAGCCTCCAGTATCCGATGCAGGGAGCGTTGGGGGATGCGTTTCAGATAACCTCGTGCGACCAGTTGCTTTACGCGTTTCCCCCCATACCCTTGATTCCTCGAGTGTTGAGGAAAATTCGCCAAGACCGGGCCCAAGTCATCTTAATAGCTCCGGATTGGCCAAGGAGGGTATGGTACTCCGACCTTCTCCAACTCTCACTGTGCCCTCCGCTCCGTCTCCCTCTCAGGGCAGACCTCCTCTCGCAGTCGCAGGGGCAGGTTTTACACCCCAACCTCCAGAGTCTGCACCTACATGCTTGGAGATTGAACGGGGCAACCTGAGTTCCTTCTCTCTCCCGCCTGATGTAGTGGATGTTATCTTAGCGGCCAGGCGACACTCCACTAAATCTATCTACGCTAATAGGTGGTCTAAATTTGTTATGTGGTGTGGAGAGAGACAGATTGATCCCTTACATGCTCATCTGTCACATGTTTTGTCTTTTGCACTGTCTCTAGCGCAGAAAGGTTGTGCAGTGGCTACCATTAAGGGTTATTTGTCGGCCTTGTCAGCCTTCATTTGTCTTCCAGACCAACCATCGTTATTTAAATCCCCTATTGTTCTCAGATTCTTGAAAGGTCTTCTGAATCAATATCCTCCAAAACCATTCATTATGCCTCAATGGGATTTGTCCTTGGTCCTGACTTTCCTTATGGGGTCCCCTTTTGAGCCTATGCATTCTTGCCCCTTAAGGTATTTGGTTATTAAAACAGTATTCCTGGTAGCTATAACATCTGCAAGGAGAGTGAGTGAGTTGCAGGCCTTATCGGTTAAACCCCCTTATATAACGTTTTATGGGGATAAGGTGGTGTTGAGGACCAAGGCTGCTTTCCTTCCGAAGGTTGTTTCACCCTTCCATTTGGCTCAGACAATCACTTTGTCCACGTTTTATCCTCCGCCTCATCCCTCAAAGGAGGAAGAAAGACTACATCGCCTGGACCCAAAAAGGGCGTTGAGCTTCTATATCGACAGAATGAAGGATATCAGGCTGGAGGATCAGCTGTTTGACGGATACGTGGGCAAGAGGAGAGGAAAGGCAGTCCACAAGAGAACACTCTCCAGGTGGGTTGTTCTTTGCATTAAAATCTGTTACTCTTTGGCAAAGAAGGATCCGCCTGAGGGCATTAGAGCTCACTCCACCAGAGCTAAGTCGGCCTCTTCGGCCTTGGCCAGGGGTGTTCCTGTGGTCGACATCTGCAAGGCCGCAACTTGGTCGTCCCTTCACACTTTTGTGAAACGGTTGTGTTTTGCACGGTCAGTGCTGCAGGATTTCTTGGTTTGACCATTTAGGCACCCACCGCCGGGCGTGGTACTGCTTTGGGACTCTATTCATTAGGTGAGGAATCCACAGGTAGTTGTATCCATCAGAAGAACGAGTTACTTACCTTCGGTAATGACTTTTCTGGTGGATACATTAGCTACCTGTGGATTCCTCACGGTCCCACCCGCCTCCCCGTTGCCTTTTTGGTCTCTCCAAGCAATCTTTGAGTGTGCTCCTTTTGGTCTTCAAAGTTGCAATACATTTTGCATATATGATATTTGTATATATGTGTATATTTATATATAAATCAATATATATTGTGTATATACATGATTCGTATGTATAAATATATTTATTTGTTTAAAAAAAAAAAAGGTTATATTAAATCTACAGCTATTTTATTGCAATGTTGTGTGATTTACAATATTAAGAGATGTTGCTTTGCTCTTTCATTACATTGGGTTATTATTATTCTCATGCACGTAAAAAATGTTGGTACTGTCATCGGCACGTCGGCGAGGACCTCTTATTGCCTGTATGACGTCAGACGGCGTCGCGTGGGCTAGAGTGACGTCCTCGTCGACGTGCAGAGACTAGTAAGAAGATTTCCGTCGAATGCTGGCGCCATGGGAGTATTCATTAGGTGAGGAATCCACAGGTAGCTAATGTATCCACCAGAAAAGTCGTTACCGAAGGTAAGTAACTCGTTCTTCTCTTCTTTAAACATGGTAACAATGGGGTGTCCACAATTGGCATTTTAATTTACTTTTAAGTCCCTAGTAAGGTGCACCATATGCTCCCAGGGCCTGTACATTAAATGCTGCTAGTGGGTCACAGCACTGATTGTGCCACCCATTACTGTAGCCTTTCAAACATGCCTGAGGCCTGTCCCTGCAAAGCCTTTGTGTGCAGTTTTAAACTGCATTTTTAACCTGGCAAGTGCACCCACTTGCCAGGCCCAAACCTTTCTTTTTATTACACATTTCACCCCGAAGAATGGCCCTAGTTAGCCCAAAGGGCAAGGTGCAGTGTATCTAAAAAGTAGGACATGTACTTTTAAGTTTAACATATCCTGGTAGTGGAAAACTGCCAAATTCATTTTTCACTACTGCAAGGCCTATCTCTACCTCAATTTAACATTGGGATTGCCTTAAAACATCTTTTAAGTGTGATGCAAAATTGGGACAACATTGACATTTGGAGTTTGGTGCCTCTGGACTCACAATTTAAAATCACAATTTATGGTGAAGTCATATTTTGAATTGTAAGTCTGGCATTTTCTTACATTAACTGTTTTGTACCTCTGCATGTCCCTGAATACAATTCTGGGGTTGGTGACAGCTGGGCTTTGCGCATTCCGTCTAGACAGTCACACACAATGGGAGCTTAGATGTGACTGAATGGACTTAAATGGGCCTTTAACTGGCTTGATAGGGAGGCGGAGCTTAGCACTGTCTCATTTACACTTTAATAGGGCTGTGCCTCTCCCTACACAAAGAGCTGTATAACCTCCTGAAGTGTATTTGGAGCAGGAAACGTGATCGTCAAAGGCCTCTTTGAAGTCTCCCCTAGTTCAAAGGCACATTTGGGTATGAGTACTGGATCCTAAAACCCACCAAATCAGAACTCTACTGGAACCAAGAACACTGCCAGGAAGAACGACTGCTGCGCTGCCAGGAGGGACTGCCACTCTACAACTGCATTGCTGTGTTGGTCTTCTGCTTGCTGTGTGCTGTGCTGCAGGAGGGACTGCCACTTTGCTAGTTGCTTTGCTGTGTTGGCCTGTGGCTTCTTGCCTGGAGAGAGAATGACTGGACCTGTTCTCTGCTTCCTTGAACCCAAGATTCTCCAAGGGTTTGTTGGCTTGCCCTCTGTTCTCCACAGTATCAGGGACTTCAAAGACTGTCTGCAAAACTCCTGGTACTGCTGGACTCTGCCATCCATGAGCCCTACCCTTTACTGAAGTGGCCCCTCCAGTCCGGGGACTCAGCTGTGGATTCTGCAACTGATTTAATTAAAAACCGATGCATCGTGCCCTCAACAGAAATGCTTTGCTCCATCAAAGGTACTATTTCAGCAGACTCTTTGTGGGTTCTGTAGCTAGCCTACCCTCCAATGTGGTCAGCCTGAACTTGGGATTTACACTGTTCTCTTGTGACATCAAGTGATCTTTTCACCACTTCTAAGCACTGTTTTCACATCTCATCTTTAAAATATCATACCTTGACATCTACTTATTGTAGTTTTGTCATTTTGGTCTTGTGTTACTCAGATAAATATTCTCTATTTTTCCAAGCCGATGTGGAGTCTTTTTGTAGTGTGTTTGACTGTGTTACTCTAGTTAAGTGTTACACAAATACTTTATACGTCATCTCTTAAGTTAAAGCCAAGCTACCAGAGGGTGTACTCGGGTTAATTTATGGTGTGTATTCGACCTACCTTGAGTAGGATTGCGGTGTCAACTTGGACAGGGTGCATACATCTGCCAACTAGAGACTAATTTTGTAACAGCCTCCAACAGTCTTGCTGATCTTCTGGGGTCAGGTTGGGGAACGTTCTCAAGACTGCCCCCCAAGGAGGCAGAAAGCCTACTAGAACCCAGGGAAATTACATTTTGAGAAAAGGGAGAGGAGGCAGGCAGCCTACACAGACAGTGGGCCATGCATCCACCCCATACCGGGCCCAAACGTCTTTCTGCCCACTCCAGAAGACAGATTGTAGGAGTTTATACTACAATTTGCACCCTCAGAAATTACAAAACAAGTAATGAGAAGTGTGGGAACACAGAATAGTAGAACATTTGTTAACATCAATTGCATTTCCCTCAATTTTATGTTTCCAAATGTGATCCAGTGTGCAAGAAAGCACATATCTTGCACATGCCCTCTCAATTGCATAAAAGTATGTGAAACCCTAAATTCAGAGCTGTTCAAATTACCAATATGCTCTTCAAAGATACATTTACAATGGTCTAAGTTTCCTTCATACCCATCTTTTTTTCATTTCCTTATGAATTGATGAATGGAACAATGAAATGTAATTATAAGCTGCATCTCAGTTATTGGCTCTTGGTATCTCCTGTTTTTGTTCAAGCAACAACAACAATATCACTCTGTGACCGGAAGAGTCTAATGGACATAATTTTCTTATAAACTGGCCATCCGAGCAAATAAATTACAAAAGAAAATATCACCTAATGCAATTTGTTTCCTACTTACTTCATTATATTTGTTGTTTAAATAATTATTTTCATTGGGAAAACCATATGTGATCCACAAAAATAACCCTTTGTTGAGGTTTTCCGAAATGTATTGCCTTCTGATTTCACCCATGGGTTTCACACCTGTTTATAGCTGCAGAAGTGGTAGAATGTTTTCAGAAAAATCTTGCTCTCTCATTTCATGGGTGGGTCTTGAGGGGATTGAGAAGAGATTGGCAAACCAGATTTGTAGGCTGGACATTGGAGTGCCCAGTGTTTGAGTGTGTGGAGCAGAGGTAAGAGCAGGTTCTGCAGATATGCCATGCCATCTGTTTTTAATGAAGTAACCTCCTGTGGACATATTAAGAATGATCAGAATTTCCACAACTCTTACATGATTAGAAGGCACATTTGTCATTGTACATACACATTTATAAACTGATAAATATTGTCTAGCAAACACTATAACTGGTTTCATCTTTTCCTCCAGTTACACCAACCGTATTAAGTGAACTGCTTTTGAAAAAAACTGTTTATCTGAGCAGTCTCAATGGAAGGCCCTTAACTAGTGCTCTCTGTCAGGTTAGGCCCACTGATGCAAATGTATATTTTACAAAGTAAAGCACAAAAGTACATGAAAATAAAACATACTTTTGAATGCAAATTTTCAGTAAACAGCCATACTTAAACAATATAAACATAAAATAAATGATCATGTACTAACTTAAGTTAGTCTAACTGTTAATGCCATATTAACTGAAAATTATGCATTAGCATTGAAAGGTCTGCTTTTCACACTGAGTTGTTGTCTGCACGAGATATTTTCTTCTTTTTTGCTGCAGATGCAATTTTCCAGAAGCCTTTTGTTTGTTAGCGAATAGGCATTTATTCTGTTTTAGTCAACTGATAGTGAGGTTCTCTTCAGAAGGAGAGAAGTCAACAAGAAGGAAGATTCATGGTAAGACAGTCTGGGCTGCCAATGGTCGACGGTGTAACCTTTCAAGGGCTAACATCAATAGGCCATTGTTCAAATGTGAAAAGATGGGGAGTTTACCTATTCTCAATAGTTTACTGAAATCCTGTTGGATAATGTGGAAGACAAAATAAAACATCCTGCCACCTCGAATATTGTGTGTTTTTATATTAGTGTGCATTCCTAGGTCAGGGGAAATGTTTTCCTTTGGGAAGGTTCTCTATTACTGTTTTTTTCCTTAGAACTTTTCTCTTAGATGCGGCTTCTCTTGCTTGTTTTTGCTGGTGACACACCTCTGAGCTGCCAGAAATGATAATTCCCTTCATGGTAGATAGCTTAGCCTATTCTTCTAATTTGCAGATTTATAGTTGAGGATTCTTTCCAGCTTAATATGCAAAGGCTTTATACTCATGCGTTCATTCTCTCAACAGAACTCTTTCTTGGGTATCTGAACTGACACCTTATTTAACTCACATTCCAATTTAATTTAGAGTAGGGAATTTCCTTTGCAGAACCCACTTGCTGCATTATGCAAAATATTAACTGTAATTAAAAGAAACTTTGTATTATTTCTTATATTTAAATATTGTTTATTAAATTATATTAGCTGTTATTGTTGTTACTTATAAGTCTAATAAGTATTGAAGAAATAATGAAAAGCTGCAGAAATTAAAATAAAGCCCTTTAACTCAAAAATGTTCTCATTACTGACTGTACTAAAAGTCCTCAATGATGTACTGCTATGTGTTTAATGTAGACAATTGTTCCTTTTTATTTTCCCATTGTCGGCGAACAAAGGTCCATACAACCAGTGGCGGGGTTATTTAATGACAACACCCCAAGACTGAGGTATGAAAAGCTAAGCCTCACTCAGGGATCTCATTTGTTTATAACTGGTGTTCAATTAAATAAAATACATTTGTTCTTAGATATAAGGAACAGACAGTTGTACAGGATTGCATTGATTAGATTACAGTAACAGGGAGGTTGTGCCCTCAGAGATTCATGTGTCAACAGAAACATTGAGAGTGTTTTGTTGCTGCCCATGACATCAGCTGGTGCACTGAAATGGAAAACATTACATTTTTTTATACACACTAATAACAATTTAATCTTCTGTTTGATCACAGTCAGGTGCTGACCCTATTGACCAACTGTGCAAATAGAGAGGAGAAGGGTCAAAGGGTATCCCAAATTTACCTTGACTTCAGGATCACAAACCGCCTCCCTTGTTACACAATTAAATGTGCAATAAGTTACCTGATGTCTTGCTCTTTCTGCAGTCCCCTCAGAGCACAGCTCAATCCTTTTCACATATTTAAAAATAATCCCGGTGACCTTACATTGTATCTCTCGTACCTGAAGCTTTTCCTCCTCAGCCCTTCATGACATAACCACATAACTGCATTTGAATAGGTTTTCTCCTCCCTCCTTTAGCACACAGGCCCCTATTTTTCAATATTACTGAAAAGGGAGAAGCCACACCTGTGTTGCATCTGTCGGACTGACAGAACAATTGAAGAGACCCACCACTTGCTTCTCTGTTCGGGGAGGTGGGTATTCAAAGGAAAATCATTTTTATGAGTCTTTCCAAAACCTTTTGCCATCATACCCACCAAACATTAACTCCTCACAATCACTAACCTAGCGATGTCCAACAAATACCAAAGGTAAACCACTATATAGACCAAATTTCATGATTTTCACATAAGAAACATTTACAAGCAGTTTCTCTAATTTGATCATCTTTACGTTATCCTGGAAATTTGGCATGTATCCTTCTGTCTTGAACTCATGTTGGAGGAAGGTTTTCATCTGGAGTAGGCCCACACAGGCATTTAGAATGTCTGCCAAGACTCCTGAAAGAGAGCAAGTTTTATTCATAAACTAGTGGCATAGAAGTAGCATATGACAACTGATAAATCTATAGATTTAAAGGCCCAATAGAGAAAATAACATAGAAATGAAAATGGACATTTTTAAATTGTGGTGGGCATGTGTGTGTACCAATTGTATTTTGACATCATGTTTAACATGCAATGTATTTTGAGCGAATTATTAATGAATATTAATATGAAAGTATTATTTTTAGGTAGAAACATTAGAAATAAAATGAATTATGATATTTAAATGAATATGAATTAAACACACTTATATTGACTTAAATGAATTTCACTAACATGCGGAAAAAAAATACATGTTTAAAATTGCTCTGACATAACATGAATAATATTTGAAATTAAATAATTTGCTTCGCACATATGATTTGAATTGTAAAGTGCACAATAGGGTTATTAATGTTTTAAATGTATTAATGTGTATTAAGGTTTCCTTGTCCTGACTAGGCCTGAAGAAGAAGGTTAATTTTGCAAGTAGCAATGGAAAAGTACTTGTTTATTCTGTCCCCTCTGACCAGAATTCTTTCCTAGGTTGCTAACGTAATTTCAAATGTTCTATTCTATTACAGGAGGAGAGCATGTTTCAAATTCAGTTAATGTAACAGTATTTGTTCTAGCTGTTTAGTCGGACAGGAAATCACAGTATTCATGTGAAAGAATATTAGTTTAGTTTATTGTGGGTCATGAGAAATGGAACTGCAAGTAGCAAATTATTAGAAAATGTAATATTTCGCGAGAATTGTATTAAGTTATGCAGCGAACAGTGCACTTTTGGTGAGAATACTCTTAAAAGTATCAGAACTTGGTGGTGCCATCTGCAGTGATTGGATGCTGAAATTGACACCCAGAGTATGCCTGCCTGAAGGTCCAATCAATTGGATTTTGGTTATTTTAATTAGTGAAAATGTTTGGTCCAGAATTCAGTTTCCCTTCTGAGCCTTCTTGAATTCAGTCCATCTTGAGATCTCCTTAGAGTCAGTTGCATGCTTGCTTAGTCTGCTGTCACATCACTTCCCTGAGTAAATACCATAGTTTTAACTGCCCTATTCTGTTATGTGGTTTAGTAATAATATGCCCACTAATTCTGAACTGCTGATTTGTCTTATGTGCAGCCTGTGTTCTGCACCATCCGAATGCTGCTGTCAACGGTCCCTGGAAGAAGGTGACCGTTCCTGTAGAATTATCCTGTATGCTGTCCCATGAGGAAAGATGTAACTAAGACCCATATTTATACTTTTTGACGCAAATCAGCGCTACCGCAGATTTGCGTCAAAAAGATTACTGCCGGCTTACGCCTTTTCAACACGCCAGCCGGGCACCTTATTTATTCAATGACGTTAGCTGGCGCTGAGGCCTGGTTAGCGTCAAAATAAATGACTCTAACTGCGGATGCGTAGAGAAGAATAGGGGTTGTGTGTCAAAGAATGGTGCAAGTAAGGTTAGAGTAAAAAATATTGACTCAAACCTGACTAGCGTCATTTTTTTACACACAAGCCCCATGGAAATGACTCCTGTCTTAGCAAAGACAGGAGTCATGCCCCCCTGCCCAATGGCCATGCCCAGGGGACTTTTGTCCCCTGGGCATGGCCATTGGCACAATGGCATGTAGGGGGGGCCAAAGTTAGGCCCCCCTATGCCACTTTACAAAATAAGATAAAAATACTTACCTCAACTTACCTCTACTTACTGTAGATGGGTCCCACCCATCCATGGGTGTCCTCCAGGGGTGGGCGAGGTTGGCAGGGGGTGTCCCGGGGTGCAGGCAAGGGCACCTGTGGACTGCTTCCATAGTCTCTGACCTTGGAAAAGAGCCCACAGGTCCCTTAAAACCTGCCCTGACCCAGGCGTTAATTTTTGACGTAAATCTGGATTTACATCATTTTCCGGCTCCGCCTCCCAGCCGTGTGCCGTTTTTGCCCGGTTGGATAAATATGGCGCACAGGTGTTTAAGTAATTTTTTGGACGGGAACGCCTACCTTGCATGTCATTAAGCAAGGCGGTTTCACGCATCCAGAAAATGACGCACACTGAGATATTTTGACGTTAACTGGGTCTAGCGTCAAAGTATAGATATGGTCTTAGTGTTGCGCCGAATTTGCGTCAAAAGAAATGAAGCAAATAAGGCACAAGCAGAGTATAAATATGCCCCTAAATGTAGTTTCTTGTTTCCTTTTTAGCTTAGTCACTTGCACCAGCATATTTTATAGTGAGTTGTCCTACTTAGATGTTTTCCAAAGTATTTATGTCCTTCTTTTATTTTTGCTTTTGCCCGCATCTGTTAGCTCGTTCCCACACATGCAAGTCCCAATTCTGATTAGTGTTAGGAATGGCCCAGCTCTGAAATTGATTGTTAAAACCGTAGTTTGATGATTTACTGATGCCACCAACATCTGCTTTGAAATCTGGTAATAATTTGCATATTGTATTGTTACTAATCTATATCATTTTTTTGGAGTGTCTAACAGTATTGATGTTTAGTAAGTTGAATCTTGTCAGACGTTTTGGCCAACCTGTGGTTTTCATGTATGTTTATAACATAGTTTTTCTCATCATTTACATGACATTGATTTTGGAATTGTCATAAAGCTTTAAAACTTTATTCAGTTTGGAGTTTTGTTATGGTGTTTAGTATTGTTTATGTTATTATGTAATTGATTTGTGATTAAATGATTGTGACTACTACACTCTTCACCAAGTCCAGAGGGTTAGAGATTGGTGTTGGTGTCTCAGTCACCCTCAGAGCACTGGTGGTAGTTGAGCCTGGAACTGGAGAATAGGAATTTTCCAGGGCCCCAGTGCTCCAGAACTCCTATACAGATCACATTCTGGAGACACATTAAAGCACTGCAGAAGTCCAGGGTTAAAACTAAGGGGAAATCCAGTCTAGATATAATCAAAGTTTCATCATATTTTTCTTTTTCACCGTGGCAATTTTCACAGCACCAGCGTATGTGGGTTTCCCTTTCAGAATTAGTCATGGCTTCTTGATAATCACTTCTTCCCTAACTCTCCATTCCCTCTCCTTTGGACGATGTCTGGCATCAGACCTGGCCTTGTACCACGCAAAATGCTCTTTTAGGAGAACTACATTAATCATTCAAACATGTTCCAGGTTGGCATCTCAACAGATTCCTTTGTAACACTTTAAGGTGTGCTGTAGTGAGCCAGCAACTTCTCACAAAGAACCCCTTTAAGAGAGAGGCTCAGGCCCATATTTATACACTGTTTGCACCAATTTATTTTTTATGCAAATCTGGCTCAAACTTAACTCCATATTTATATTTTGGCGCTAGACATGACTAGAGCAAAAATATTGGCGTTAACAAAAAGTTTGCCTGCGGAAAACTACCTTGCATCACTGAGATGCAAGGTAGGCTTTCCTGGTTAAAAAATGCCTCAAAGGCCCTAACGCCTTATTTATCCTGCTGTGCAAAAATCCAGCACAGGAGGAGGAGGGCCTTAAATAATGGTGCTCAGGCAATCTTTTATAATCAAACAATTCAGAGGAGTTGTCTCGCTCGCCCTTATTGCCCTCCATAATAGAAGGGGCACCACTTTAAATGTTATCTTCAATATATGACATCCCAAGATAAGCGTTGTTAGAAATGGGGTCGTTGGTTTGGTTGGGGTCTTTGGCTGTCCAAGCAAGGACCCTCAGTCTAGCAATGGTAAAAGAGAATCATCCTCAGCTAACACCTGCTCACCTCCTTGTTAGCTTGGCACAAGCAGGCAGGCTTAACTTTAGAGTGCTAGGCGTAAAGTATTTGTACCAACACACACAGTAAGTTAATGAAAACACTACAAAATTACATAACACAGGTTTAGAAAAATAGAAATTATTTATCTAAACAAAACAAGACCAAAACGACAATAATCCACCATACACAAGTCAAGTTATTAATTAAAATGCAAAAAGAGTCTTCATGTTCTTTTAAACACAACACTAATGCTGTTAGCGTGAAAATTTACCTGGATCGTTTCAAAATAACCTGCACGGGCGAGTGTGTGTCAAAAAAGGTAAGCAGTGCGTTGATTTTTCACCTGCAAGCGAGGGCATACATCATTTCTCCTTCTCCACTCTGAGCAGCATGCGTTGTTTCTTTCCCCGCAGGAGAGAGATGCATCGATCCGGACAAAGCACCTCGGGTCCAGGCAGGCTTGTGTTGTTTTTCTACGCCCAGTAATATTGCACCATTGCAGCATCTATAGCAATGCCAAGTGTCATTTCTCCAGCCGCGTGTGTCGATTTTACAGCTGTACTGTAAGAGCTGCATCGATTTCAGCTGCGGAGCCGACGGCACTTCGTATTTTTTAGCCGCTCTCGGAGGTTGCAACAGAAATTTCCCCCTTCGGCGATCTGTGCGTGGATTTCCAACCCTGGTCCACCAGCTTCACCTGTCAAGGCCCCAGGAACTGGGTTGGGCACCACTTGGCAGGGCAGGAGTCTCAGCAGAGGCTCTAGGTGTTGGTAGAGAGAAGTCTTTGCTGTCCCTGAGACTTCAACAACAGGAGGTAAGCCCTTGGAAAGTTATTCACAAGCAGGAAGGCACACACAGTCCAGTCTTTGTCCTCTTGCACAGGCAGAAGCAACAACTTCAGGATAGCTCCACAAAGCACAGTCACAAGCAGGGCAGCTCTTCTTTCTTAGCTCTTCAGCTCTTCTCCAGGCAGAGGCTCCTCTTGGTTTCCAGAAGTGATCTAAAGCCTGTGGTTTTGGGTGCCCTTCTTATACCCATTTTGACCTTTGAAGTAGGCTTACTTCAAAGCAAAGTCTCTCTTGTTTGTGAAATCCTGCCTTGCCCAGGCCAGGCCTCAGACACACACCAGGGGGTTGGAGACTGCATTGTGTGAGGGCTGGCACAGCCCTTTCAGGTGTGAGTGACCACTCCTCTCCTCCCTCCTAGCACAGATAGCTCATCAGGATATGCAGGCTACACCTCAGCTCCCTTTGTGTCACTGTCTAGAGAGAGGTGCAAACAGCCCAACTGTCAAACTGACCCAGACAGGGAATCCACAAATAGGCAGAGTCACAGGATGGTTTAAGCAAGAAAATGCTCACTTTTAAACACACAATCTTAAAATCAACTTTACTTAAAGATGTATTTTTAAATTGTGAGCTCCACAAATTCCACATGTCTATCCGTTCCCAAAGGGAATCTGCACTTAAATCATATTTAATGCAGCCCCCACATTAACCTATGAGAGGGTTAGTCCTTCCAACAGTGAAAAACGAATTTAGCAGTATTTCACTGTTAGGACACATAAAACGCATTAGTATATGTCCTACCTTAAACATACACTGCACCCTGTCCCTGGTACTACATAGGGCCTACCTTAGGCGTGTCTTACATGTAAAAAAAGGGAAGGTTTAGGCCTGACAAGTGAGTACACTTGCCAAGTCGAATTGGCAGCTTAAAACTGCAGACACTGCAGTAGCAGGACTGAGACATGATTACAGGGCTACTAAGGTGGGTGGCACAACCAGTGCTGCAGGCCCACTAGTAGCATTTGATTTCCAGGCCCTGGGCACATCTAGTGCACTGTACTAGGGACTTACCATTAAATCAAATATGCCAATCATGGATGAACCAATTACTGGATTGGCAGTGTAAACATAGTCAGGATTTCATTCACAGGTTTTTTCCCCCAACGTTTGCTCCATAAGCATCACTCTATCAGTTACCATTGGCTTCCATGAGGTTTTCCGATCAAAAGGGACACAAAGGTAGGAGAAAATCCCTGTTTCCTATACCTTAACTTTGTTAATATGGAAGGAGAGGTTTCTCTTTGGGGGTGTCCCACATCTCATGACAAACGTTTTTTAGGATTAGCCTCGAGATCAAGATCCTTCATGAAAGCACTATAATCCTCTATGAGCCCTGTAAGGCTTGACCAGTTCTTGCTAGCAATACTGCATCATCCGCATATAGTAGAATAGGGAGGGGGTGAGAGACCAAATAAGGTGTATCACTGCATCTAGCTATGAGGGCTGGCTCTATCTTATTGGTATACACAGAATAAGGAAATGGGGCAAATATACAGCCTTTTCTCACATCACACTTAGTATCAAATGAGTCAGTACACTCCCTCTCTCTACCATAGCGAACTGCTGACTGAGTCTCAGAATAAAGCTGACACTTCAAGAATACATCTGCTGGTATCCCATCTGGACCAGGGGCTGTCCCTCCGGCACATCCCCTAAGGACTCCCAAAACCTCATATGACTCACACTTCAGGTCCACTGGAGGGGCAGATTATATGGGTCACCTTCAGTAGCTCCCAATGTATATTCACACGAGAACGTGTCAGGGAAATGCCTCACCCACTGGCCATCCTGCACATGCACCTCAGTCAAGGGATTGGAACACTCTTTCCAGTAGGAGGAATTTATCACCCCCAGAAGGTGGCACTATCTTACAGTTCACTCGCCACCCTAAGGTCTTCCCATGCCTTTTCCCTTATTTCCCTTCCCCTGGTTTCCCATGCTTTCCGATACTCTGCCCGAGCTGTCTTAATCAGATCTTTATCCCTAGGTTTGCTTTCTAGGGCGGCATTGGAGATTAGCTAGGGCTTTGGAGCGTGCCTTTTCGAACCAGCCCTAAGATTGACAGGGCTTTCTAGCCTGTGTACACGTGAGTGCAGTCCTCATAGAATTTGTACTGTCAGCGAAGGCCTCTCTTATTTTGTTAGGGTTGGCAACAGGATCGAGGCACACCAACACAGCCTGCTGCTTTTCTCAAATCAGAGAGGACAAAAAGTTGGACTTATCTACCTTGGTCCATTTAATCGTATAACTGTCTTTCCTGCCCAAGATGGCTCAGAACCCTACGTTAGCCCATGCAGTCTTCTCTCCCACCCCTCTCATGGAGCAAGAAAGATATGCATGATCACTAAAGCCATTTTGTATAACCTGCAGCTCAACCAGAGAGCTCCCAAACATCTCAGAGCTAAAGATGTAATCAATAGTAGAAGCGGAAATCCTACCCCAGAACATTGGTAACAAGGTTCTTGCCTCCCCGTTATCATTTAACATTTTCAAATTATATTTTACCAGCAGGTGGTTCAGGGCCAAATCTCTCCAGTCTGCAACCTGATTTCATAAGCAGTGGGCAATGATGGGCATTAAAATCCCCAACCAATAAAGTCTCCAGTGGCTTCTTGTGTAACTGAATTAATCAACTGTTGCAGACCTGTCAAAAACATTATTATAAAAGTTGATCAAAAGAAGATCCAAATCATGATCCAATACCAATATAATTGATTGAAAACTCAGGGACACAACAGAGTGCAATGACACCTTCCCCATAAAAGCATTAGGTATAAATATGACCAGCCCACCCTTAGCACTAATTGCCCTGGAAGGTTTGGCGGGTCCTGCAAACACTTGATACCCATCTAGCGCCCAATCATCAGTTGAGCAAGTCTCTTGAAGACAAATATTTGATACCTTCCCAGAAGATCTACCCACTCAGGATTAGGCAACTTTTTGGCTACCCCGGCTATATTCCAGGATAACAGGCTTATTTTTTTGAGGAGATGGAATAAAATGATATCATACTCAGTTGGTACTGCTCTACAACCCTATCCACTGGAACTATTCTGGAGAGTCAGTCGCAGCTCTCCAATCTTCCAGGGGGAGGCAAACCTATTAGTAAGGGGTAGCCCTGTCCAGACAACATGATTATTAATTTCACTGGGCATGTTATGCAACTTCTGAGGGGAATCATAGGCTAATTCTGGTAGGTGGAGTGGTTTATAAAAAAAAAACCAAAGGGCAAACCACAATGAATGAAGGCCAGAGCAGAAGTTCAGGTGAATGATGAAATCTCCTTGGGGACCTAAAATTTACCACCATACAATCCCCCGAACAGATCTTAGGAAACATGCCCTCCCATTCCACTCTTCTGTCCATTAAAATTTGATCTGGCCCAACATACTCCCTACCATAAACAGAGCCAGAGGGACGTTAATGAGTATTAAAACATGAGGACACGAAGCATGTGGGAGGTGTAGCCTCGTGACAGGTACAGTGCTCCTCTGAAGTGAACCTTGTACAGGGGCATGCTCCTTAGAGCCCCCATTGGCATGTACTGCCCTGAGGCACCAAAACCTGGGTTGGCCCCCTTATATGTACAACAGGCTAAACCAGAGGGTGAGGTGTGTTTACTTTAGCATTAGAGGGCATAGCTGTTGCAGCCCTGCCTGTGATATAGGGACTGAATCCATAGTATCTGGCATCCTATTCACAGTTATGGTGGCTACAGCCGTATTATCAACCGCTCTACTGCCTCCTGCACCACCCGATGTCCTAGTAGAAGTTAACTGTACATCCTGTGATTTTGTGAGGGCAAAAGAAGCATGCTGATCGAGTAAAGCTAACATCTTAACCTCAATGCCTTCCAAATGGTCCTCTAGCAGTTTTAAAAGAAGCCTTAATCTAGACACAACCCTCTCACAGAGTTCATCAATACACCAGGGCTCTACATCGACCAATTGAGATGTCATTATGTCCTTAGCGGAAGCAGAGGTTCTCATATGCCCAGTGCCTCCTTTCTTCTCCTTTACCGGCAGCTTGCTCGGTTCTAATGAATCAGAGTGCAACAAACCAGCTTCTGGCGGGCATTAAACAGATTCAGGAATAACATCAAAGCTACTAGCAACCACAAAACAGTCTCCGGTCTCCCTCTCACCAATAGCAACAGACGGGGGAACATCCATACCCCCGTCCCAGGACAGCTGGCATTCAGTCAACTCAATCTCCTTAGCGAGAATGCCCCTAGCTTAGATCAGAAAGAAGTCTAGCATCATTGTGGTGCTACCTGCAGAGTGTCCTGCAGGTATTTTCCTTTTATCCATATTTAGGATACTTTAAAATCAGTTTTAGCCAATCAAAGGTGAAACTTATTAAGTGAAAAAATAGAGCCAAGGGGAATGGCCCCACACGGCCTCACTCTGCTTCGGACAGAAGCAGACATTCCCGCTCTTGGCAAGTTCTCACCTGGGCAATCGTCTGCGTGCGTCTCGCGCCACTGGAGAGCTAACGTGATGAAATTATCAGTGCCTCCTGGCGCGAAGTTGACAGTGGGTGGGTCCAACAGTGAAGTCTGCTTTCTTTAGTCTCCAGACAGGCTGAGAATCCAGGTATATGCCTCCAGTCACAATGCACGTTGTCCCCCACAATGTTGAATACCTGTTTACCCCACAATTGTAAGAAATCAGATTTGCAGGTGATGGAACCATTTGTTTTTAACAGGTCCTGCCAGCCTCCATTTCAGATGGGTAACATCCAAATGATTGCTTCCAAAAACAAATAATTCTTTAGTAAGTTACATCTGAAACAGAGAAATGTATCTGAACAGCTGTACTGTTCATAACTTTAACTTTAAATTTTCCCCTTTGTTCTGCTTAATTGTATCAGCATCATTTGAATTTACTTACATATGGCACAACCCTCTTCTGAAAGATTTCTGTTATGCACACTGATAAGAAGGTATGCATGCGTGTGATGTATGGGACAAAGTCTTTCAGCTGGCATTTCCCTACATCTCTGTGCAGAGACATGAGTGAAATTAGTGATATCAACATCGCTGATGTCTCGCATGAGCAGGATGATGATGCGTTCACTGTTGAAAATTGCTCATGAAGAAGAAGCCTCAGGGCTCATTTATGCATGGCACTACATGGAGTGGTGATAAAGGATTTGTTAGGGTATGTCTTAAACGAAGTCAATGAGTCTCTACACCCAGCATGAAGGTGTGGGGAAATAAAACAATTCAAAACTTCAAACACCACAATTTAGAATGATAGTAGAACCAATGTGTCCATACAAGCAAATCTCCAGTCTGAAATAAAATTAAGGGTTTTTATTTCAGATTCATACTCAGATTTATGTAAATGACTCTCAAAACAAGATTATAAAGACACAGAATCACCGTGGGTTGACCAAGGTGACACAAATGTTTCAGGCAAACACATCAAAAGGACTACACATTCGATAATGACAGTGCAAAACATTGAAAGGATAATCTGATGGGTAGAAAACAAGCACTGTTCAGTTCTTTTAAGCATGAAGACAATTTAAAAGTCACCTAAGCTTAGCTAGCTAGGGCAAAGGAAATCCCTACAGATTAGCATGTCACAAGTTGCCATGTCCTAGGCTGAAACACATGAGGACAAAGAACAACCAGAATTTGAAAAAAGACATCTGGGGCAAAAAGTGACCAACCAAAGTTAGCAAAAAAAAAGGTTAAAACTGAAGGCGTCAGCATTTCAGAAGCTCAGTCAAGAATCTTCGTCTTGGGTCGGGGGAAACATTTCTAAGTCTCAGTACAGCATTAGAAAGAAGGGTATGGGCAAAAAGGTCTGTATCTCTCAGAGTCCAAGGTCATCCACTCCTAAAGGGAAGGGCAAGAGGAATGCAGAAGAGTGCCACCGATCCCACTGGGAAACAGTATATTAAAGTCCAATCTGACTGATGATTAGTACATCAGCTGTATGCCATCAATCAGAAGATTCAACTGTCCATTCAAAATTCATTGCATGACATGGAACTGCAACACAGAGACATATTCCCAAGTCCATCATGTGACAGGCATTCATCTTAGCTCATCTGTACAGGTTTAAACAATTGTGTACAGTCCATTTCCGCAGTTCCTCAATGTAGTGGGCTCAAGGTTACTTTCTTAGGCTCACTATGCGTAAAACAATAGCCCATATATTTTCAAGCTAGCGTTTCATGGGAACGAAGTCTGAAAAGAATGAAACATTAACAAGAATGACTAAGCAATTTATACACAGTCAGGAAACAGAGTATTGCAGGCCTCACTTAGGCTTAGTAAAGTGAATTGAAATGCCACATTAATTTATATCAAGCAAGGCACACATTACATTCAAAATTGTAAAATCTTCTTTAATAAGTTTTGTCAGTGTTCATGTTACAGTCAGTTTAACTTCTAAGTAACTGTTCACAGATTCCATAAACTATAATGCAGAACTGCATTTTTCGACATGTGCGTGTAACATTTAAAACACTACTTTTCAGAAATTCATTATCCTTTGTTATGCAAACTATTATTTAACCTTGTAAAGAATCACATGAAATCAAAAAGAATGATCAAACTTAAAGTTTCTGATGGATACAACTACCTGTGGATTCCTCACCTAATGAATACTCCCATAGCGCCAGCATTCGACGGAAATCTTCTTACTAGTCTCTGCACGTTGACGAGGACGTCACTCTAGCCTACGCGACGCCGTCTGACGTCATACAGGCAATAAGAGGTCCTCGACGACGTGCGGACGTCAGTTCCCTTTTTTCCGTGCATTCGAAACGGTTATCTTCGTCAAAAGTAATAATAACATTTCTTCTACATTAGTGGAATGACTCGGTTGCCTGTGTACCTGCAGGACTTATTGACTGGAAACAACGTGAGGTTCACAATAAGGACAGAACAAGCCTAGCTGTTAGCAATCTATTAAAATTCTGTCAAGAATCATAAATCGTATACTGCTAGACTATTCAATTAATATAAAACCACTGCCACAATGCAATACTATTACAGAAATACCTTCGAAACAATGGACTCGCACATCAATATCTGGATAATGAAGTACAAATAGAAAGGTTATTAGTAGCTCAACCTTCCTATCCTTGACCCAGTCATCTCCAAATTATTATGATAAGCCTTCAAATAAACGCATACGCAGTGTTACATGGAAGAAGGTTTACTCCAGGCCCCAGTACATACCATCAACAGCTGACACAGCAGATTCCGGCCCAACAGACCGCACGTCCTCAGAACATTCCACATTCCAGTGACATCTGGTAGAATGTCAGAGTAAGGCTCTATCAGTAAGATGAAAGGCCACAATACCCTCTTTGTCTCCCACCTTTTTTATGAATATTTTAATTAGCTTCTGTATACTTTGGGTACAGTACATTATATTGTATCCTGTGAAATGATTTTTCTAAAAGAACTCTTAAATTAAAAATGCAAACAAAAGCTTGTTAGGTGCTTAACACGTGCCAATTGCCTGGTATTCGTGCACAGATTTCTAAGGAGGACTAATTTAAAGATTCATTAAAATAATCAGGCTGTCAAGGACAAAAAGTAAAATAAGGTTGTGTGTCCTGTACCTTAAACTGTGACCATTCCATAAATCTAGTCGTAAAACTTCATGTTATTTTAATGATTTGCAACCCTTCGAAACACAAAGGCCCAGATTTATGTGGGCCTAGCGCCATTCTAATCCCAAATTAGCGTCATTTTGTTTACGCTAATGTGGAGTTAGAAGGCCAAAAACGCTGCTCCATGTTTACAAAGTGGCCAATGCTTGTGTTGCGCCACTTTGTAACCCCTTGCGCCACATTATGCCTGCAACAAGCATATTGTATGCAAGGGGGTGTTCTGGCGCTAGGGGAGCGGAAACAATGGCACAAAGAAATCTATGAGATTTCTTTGCGTCATTTTCATCAGCATTTTTTAACGCCTGCTGAGAGCAGGCATTAAAAAGAGGCTCCCACTGTGTTCATTGTGCCTCTGGGTGCTTTACAGGATAGGCGTCAACATTTTTTACGCCAATCCTGCAAAGCACCAGACTAGCGTTAAAAATTATGATGGTACTCCCCCTGACCACCGGCATGGTATGCTGTATTTTAAATACAGTGCACACATGGTGGAGTTAATGGGGCGCTAAGGGGCACAGGAAAAGTGGTGCTGTACTCGGTGCAGCGCCACTTTTCATAAATCTGCCCCCAAGGCCCTTTGCTGATTTGCTGTTATTTAAAATATTAATGTATCTTTCACCTTTTAACAGGTATGAATAATGGTCTTTTCTCTCCCCCTTTTTATTTCATTCCTCCTGTCAAAAGTATTAGCCTACTTACACAAATTGGAAAGTTTTATGCAGCAATCCAATTTTTTAAAAGATTTCAGACATGCAATTTCCTGTATTGAAAGATCAACCATGTACGGCTCACTAGTGAGGTAACAATGGTTAAATGATACATTAAATATGCAAAAAATACTTTAACAAATTGTGGTATGGTGTGATTCTATTAGGTAGTGTAGCATTTGAATTTATTTTTATTATCTGGACCATTTATTTTCAGCAGTGACATACAGTTAAAGAAATTACGGCCCAAATTTAAGAAAAGTGGCGCGGCATTCAATGCAGCGCCACTTTTCTTGTACCCCTTAGCACCCCAATGTGTGCACCATATTTAATATACGGTGCACCATGGCGCAAGGTAGGGGCAACGCTATTGATGTGCTGTGCAGGATTAGCACCAACATTTTTGTGCTAATCCTTTTAACATCTGCTATATTTTTTTGCAGTCCCCTTAATAGGGGAACAAAACCCTTGCAGACATTATGCCTGGCGCAGGCATAATGAGACGCAAGGGGTTACGAAGTGGCATAATGCATGCATTGCGCCACTTTGTCAATGTGTTAGTCCACATTAGGGTCATACAAAATTATGTTAATGCACAAGGAGGCGCTAGGCCCTATTAAATCTGCGCCTACATGTTTGTCACCTGAGATTATACTCAGCTAAGAGCCAAATCTGATTAATGTTTTTTTGAGCTTCAAGAGAAAACAAAGGCTGACCCAGGTCACGTTGTAGAGTGGCTTGCTTTATTTTGTGTGAGGGTAAATTAAGCCCTATTCCTTACAGGGAAACATCGAAAATGCGTTACGTAACTGGCCAAAAGTTCAGCCACATTAACGTAATTAGTAGTTAAATAAAATTAAGCCTATTTTCTTTTGCCTCAAAATGTTAAACCTGATTAATTCGACTGTGTTTAAGTTTGAAGTAGGTTATTATATTTCAGCTCTCTATTTAAAACCAGACATATCTTGATGGCATAACGCCCTGTGAATCAAAGGGAAACAAAAAGATCTTGCATTCCTGCTGGGCAGAAGTTTGCAGTACATTGTGTCACAGTGTGATTGACATTATGTTCTTACTGGAAATAAACGAAGAGAAAAGCAGATTATGACTTTGCCGTTTACAGGTGTACAGCACAGCTGAAGTAACACTGTGCATTGTGAGAAGAACGTTCCTGTGAATAAACTGCAGTTGATGAAAGTCGCAGCTGTACAGATTTAACCTGGGAAGTTGTAGGTGGGAGGTAGTTAAGAAGTTTGTGAAAAAATATTGATCGCTTTTCGACGATGATTGAAATGAACGTTAGATTTATAATTCACTTTGTATTAGATTAGATTCTATTTCAGAAGTCATCACACGTTTTTTAAATGTTTTGTGTATGTAAAAATACTTGTAACATGTATACATATTCACATTGGCAATTTCAGGTAGGGCAGGAGTTGAGTAATGGCATTTTTGATCGTTGCATCAATTTCTAAAAAAGAAAATATCGGATTCCTCAAAGCATCATTCCCGTTTTCCAAATATGCCACCAGACAACCTTCCCCGTTTCCCTATGTAAATCTACATAAATAAATAAATCAAAACATGACAGATACAAAAAATGACCTACAAATGACATCTATGGTAAACCTTCACCACACTTCCCATGCAGTCCCACTATTTAGTCAAAACATGCTATTAACCAACAGTTTAGCCATCCTCAATCTCTATTGTTTTACAAAGCAAAAGTTTGTCACCTTTTTTAACAAATAATGAAAGCACTCCTGTGACTGTGAATTTTCTTTGCAAACAAAAATGCTTTTTATGCTTAATGTGCAAAATCCTACACTTAAAAAGCACATACATTAAACTAAGATTTGTAGTAGGCAATCTTACTTAACAATATAACTCTGCAAGTGAAGTAAATAAGTGCTTATGTAAGATAACCTAACTGTTGATGCTATGCTAACTAAAAATAATACATAATACATTAAAATTCAAAGGCCTTTTTTCATGATGGGTCCTTATTTGCACAAGATATTTTTCTCTCTTTTCTGCAGATGTTGTAATTTAATTAGCTAGTAAATAGGCACTTGTTTTGTATTAGATAACTGACAGTCTAGTTCTCACTGGGGCAAGAGGAGGCAACGGAAAGAATGAGTCATGAGATGAACAGTCTGGACAACAGAATGCGTACTATGTGCCTTTTCAAGGTCTAGTGTCTAAATTTATGACCATTGTACTAGTCCTAGAAAATTGGTCGTTTGCTGGAAATTCTATTGGAGAACATGGAAGAGAAAATAAAATAATGTTGCAACACAGAATATTGTGTGCTTTATTAGTGCATGTTCCGAGAGTAGAAGCTGGATTCCTTCTCCCAACTCTCTGATTGGAGACTCATTTATGAGTTTCTGATACCTCTCTTCATGAAGGGATGCTTTACTTATTTTCATTGATTATCTTCGGATTTAGAGCTGAAAATACTTTCCTGCTTGATATGCAGAGGTTTATGCTTATGCATTGATTTCTCTCAGTAGAATTCTTTATTGTGTATCTGAACTAACACCTTGTTTCAACTCATTCTAAAATATTAAGATTAGGGGACTTCCTTTAAGGGAAACTTAATTTCTAATGCTGAGTCTTAAAAGATTAATTCTTATCAAATAGCATGATTGAAAAGAAAAATAACTTGTAATAAAACCTTATAACTCATACAAAACTCTCTTTATTATTGACCTACCTAAAAGTCATAAATGATTTATCATGTTATTTTATTGATGTAGTGGATTGTTCTTTACTTCTCCTTGTCTACAAACAAAGTACCATATGACCAGTGGCGGGGTTATTTAATAATTACGCCTGAATATTGAGATATAGAAGACCCTGCTCCCTTAGCACCAAAAACTTAGTAATGTTCAATTTCCACAGTGTGTAGTATATGCCACATATTCCATTAGGTTATTTCTCACACTCTGTGATCCAAATCCTAAGTGATACAATCACCACACACAAAATTGTTCTTAGATTTATATTAGTTCCATTGATTAAAATGCAAGCTAGCCAATGAATTTTGTTCCATAAACTCGAAAATATTCACAAGGGATTTGTAAAAGAGTATCATTGAATGTATGGACATGGTTCTAATCATTGTGGTTATCTTAGATGAAACTCCTATAGTAAGGTGCAGAGAAAGAGAAGGCTGACTGTCTAGGTGATTGGGACCTATAGCAATTAAGGACAACTTGTGCAAAGAAAAGATGTGGGACTGGAACAATAAGACAGCTGAAGAAAATAGAATGTATTCTTTGTTGTACATCTACTTTACCGCTGTTCCCTTCCCACACCCTTTTCCTCACCTAGCCACTCCAATATTCGGTGTCTTCTGGCAAACAGAATTGGTGATGCTTGAGGGTGGACCTTTGAGAGCTGAAGGTTGATTAATGCTGACAGAATATTGAGCCCAATAACAGTAAAAAATATTTAATAGCCGATTTTGGCGTCTGTCAGGGGCTGGACTACAGGCAGGCCTGTTGAGAGCAATTTGAGATTTCCCAGTGAAAGTCTTACTTCTCCCAATAGCCAAGGTGGCACCCAGCACAGAATATTATGCAGGAAAGGTTGACAGGTGCCTCCTTCATACGGTCAAATTTAGGAGAAACTCACAAAGTGGAAAAAACTCATTTGGCAATTAATATAGTTCTTCACTGACTATCTATGCTGTGTTAGTAAAATCAGCAAGGCACACTACTCTACTAACATCAGGAAAAGAGGTGAGCAAGAAATAGGTATAGCCAGGAGACCCATAAGAAATTAATCTGAGCTGCCTAAAGAAAAATGACAATAGTGAAAGATGCTAAGCAAGACAACAGATGAAAGATGGCAATTCAAAGGAAGAATCGAATACTCTGAGAAAATTAAAGGACAACACTTTATAACAAGTGGGTGAAGAGAATGACAAAAAATCAGGGAATAAATGATTGGTGACATATCCTGCCCTATGACCAAATTCTGCCTTGTCTGGAAATTCATGGCATCTGTGATTCCATAATGAAAAGGCCCAAGTTTGACATTCTGAGTGCACTGCCGTTTTCTAGAGCCCAGCTGTCATCTGCAGCCTGTGCCCTCTGTTCTCCTAGGAGACCGATCTGGGTCCTTGCAGAGGCACCAGAACAACTCAGACAATCAGAAGGCACCACTTCCAACGTGGTAAAAAGTGCAGCAATGCACTTCACAGTAGTGTGTAAGAGATTTCATGAGTTTGTGTAAGTTCTGGTCATTTTCTTAGTTACAGGCAAGCACATGACATTCTTTTTGTAAGGGATACGAGGGGAAAGTGAATTGAAAAAAGGAAGGTGTAAGCATGTAGGAAGACACTAGAATATTAATCTGGGAAGAGCAAGAAAGAGTATATTTAGAGGGTGATTAAGTGGGTGGCAGGACACCATGTACATTTTTCATATTTGGTAGGAGGATGGATACTACTTCAGCTGGTTCAGAAATATGGAATGTCACCAGTTACTGTTTTGAAAATCTGGGTAGTGAAGGGGGGGAATGGCCAGATGTCGGTGGGAATAGGTGGCAGGACACCAGGTTTAACATAAGGCAGAAAAAAGTGCAGGTAAAGCCATGTTAAGCGTGGCTTTCCCAAGACTCCTTTCATGCGCAGTTGATGAAAGCAGTGGGAGATGAAATTAAGGGGTCAAACATGACATAAAATCACGGATGGAAAACTGTGACTAAAGGGAATGTTTTTCAATTCAGTTGTCTGAGTAACATCACAGACAACTCAATCTACTCTCTTGTTGTCTCTTTAGTGTTACTCAGCTCCCCTGAGAAAAAAACATCCCCATTATCGACAATTACCTATCTCTAGGCCTGTTCTAGAAAAAGCACAAGCAGCTTTGCAAACACAAAGTCTCATTTCATAATGCACTAAGGGTTTCCTCATCAGAAGAGGAGCCATAGTGAGCTGAAAAAAGGAAGGTGTAGGCGGGTAGGAAGACACCAGGATATTAATCTGGGAGGAGCAAGGAAGAGTGCATTCAGAGGGTGATTAAGTGGGTGGCAGGATACCATGTATATTTTTAATATTTGTTAGGAGGCTGGTAATACTGAAGGTGGTTCAGAAATGTGGAATGTCACCAAGTACTGTTTTTAAAATCTGGGTGGTGAAGGGGGGGAATGGCCAGATGGTGCTGAGGATAAGTGACAGGACCCCAGGTTTAATACGAGAAAGAACATGGTGCAGGTGCATGGCTTGCCCATGACTCTTCATGCGCAGCTGATGAAATCAGTGGGAGATTAAATTAAGGGATCAAATATGATATAAAATGACGGATGGATAACTGGGAATGTCTTTCAATTCAGTTGTCTGAGTGACATCACAGACAACTCAATCTATTCTCTTGTTGTCTCTTTGATGTTACTCAGAACCCTTGAGTGAAAAACATCCCCATTAGCCACAATTACCTATCTCTCTCTGGGCCTGTGGTACAAAAAGCACAAGCAGCTTTGCAAACGCAAAGTCTCATTTCATAATGCACTAAGGGTTTCAACATCAGAAGGGGAGCCATAGCCCAGAAGTAGCAATTGCTTTTACGGTTTCTCCTTTTGCAAAATGTTCATTGCCAATAGTGACCACAAATCCTCTTTTCAAATCTCTATGTGTTGGGATGGAAAGTCCCTTGCAATGTGAAGGAAATTTACCCCTGCCCTGAGTGCCACAGCTGCAATGTTGTCTGGCTCTCTTTTGCTGATTTGTTTTTTCCATGGGTGAACAAGAATCATGCATGTATGACATGAGATAGGCCTGTCTCGTGGACTGTAGTGTTGTTGTACTGGGAGGGGTGCCAGAAGCACTACCCTCATAGTGGTAAAAAGCTACGAGTGCAGTGGTAACAGCTTATTGTGCAGTGATCAGTATGAGTGAACAGGTATTTCTACCCGTGCCACTGGAGTGAGGTCTACTGGCTCACTCATATAAAGTTCTGCTGCTGTCTGCTTAACTCACTCTTGGCCTACACCAAGTTAGTAGGTAGTGCTGAACGTGTGTGTGTGTGTTAAATGCTTGTGAATGAATGAATGAATGAATGGATGAAAGAGGTACTTGTAAAGCAGAACATCCTGATACTAACTCAAACACATATCCTCAATCAGCAGTTGCAAAATAAATCAATCAGAAAGCACATGAAATAAAACAGAAAAAAGACCCCTGAGCAGGAACAAGTTCAATTAGCCCACAACACAGTTCAATAGGGAAGAGAATAACCACGATTTCAAACCCTTCTTGAAAGTGGCCTCATTAACCATAAAGAAGAACCAGGACGTTGATTCTAGGCCTTAAATCTGAAAGTGGCAAAAGATTCCCCTCCAATGGATTTCATCTTAAAAGTGGGAGGTTTTAGTAGATAAGAATTAGAAGATCTGAGGGTCCTTTGCATTCAATGGGACTTGGCAATTTGAAAAATCTTCTTAAAGTCGTAGTTGGCTTGGCTAGCTCAATTTGTGAATTATAACAAATCCTTTTTTCATCCCTCATGAATTTATGATAACTTTTCAGGGGATTTTACATCTTTTTAGATCTTCCAATGTTTAAGCAGTTCACCATTTTTGTTCTAACTGCTTACAGATAAGCTTTTACTTAGCTAAAAAAGCCGTAAACTAAGGTGCAGAGGGGACAGATGTGCTTTTTCCAGAGCAAACTTAAGGCTCTAGATCATCTAATACATCTATCATCCACTCATTAACTACATGGCGGAAGGATGTCTGTGTTGCATGCATGATTGTATTTGTGCAGAAAGAGGCACTTCCTGCACATAAACAAATTTGGGTGGCTTTTCCCTTTTTCTATGTCTGCTGCAGAAGAGAAATAGTGAGTTGACTCTTCATTGTGCCTCACTTGGGGAGGCTTACGGTTTTTGTCACTTATCCAAGGTAGCATGGCCTTCTAAATCTGGGGATCTGTCAAAATCTATAGATGTTGAGTGGGAATAACCACTGCAAGCAAGGGAACAGTAGTGTAACACAGCAACTTGTGCTGTGTATCACTACATCTAAACTATGAAGCCAATCAAAGCCACTTACGTTGGCTTTGTGTGGCATCATATATGTAACATTGCGTCGTACATTTTCCACTTGCATGGTGCTAACAGGATGCAACTCTCTCATTCATATGTGTGTTATAATTTGCCTTGCCTATTTCAGCTGTAGGAGTGTTGGGCTCATTCGGTGGTGTCAAGAATGGCTCATAAAAACATTAGAATTGCTGCGGGTAATCTAAAGTACTGTATTTTTTGCTTTTTTGCCTGTGTATCATTGGCTTCAGTAAATCTCTGTTTTACAGCTCATGCATAACATCAACACGAGGGAGGAGTCTTTGCCCCAAACATGTACACTCCACACAAGAAGTGGAGAATCTGCACACGGAACAGAGACTCCAAAGTTGGTCTGGAACCCAACAATATCATTCAGGATGTGACAAACAGGGAACAAACAGCAGGAAGTTCACAACTGGAAGCTGCCTGCTGGCAACCATTTTAAAGTCATTGTGAGCCACCCCCTTATGTGTGTAATGGTTACAGTATTTTTGAAGTCTATATCTCCTCAGAGAAATTGTAAGGCTGCCTTATGAGGGCATTCTGGGACTTGTAGTGAAGTGAACATAACTTTAGAAAATGTCATTTTTAGTTGCATTTTAATGAATAAACACACCTATAAAATCATGAATAGTCTACAAAGAACCTCTTAATGAAGGGTTTGCAAAATGTCTAGTGTTTGTAAGTGATGAGTTTGGATGTTGGATGCGGTTTCATTCATGCTTTTTGTGTGTGTGTTTTGTCAACTTTCACCCTAGGTGTGAAATAGTTACAGTACTTATTAGGTCTATGTCTCACTAGAGCAGTTGTAATGTTGCTTTCTGAGGGCATTCTGGGACTTGTAGTGCAGATTAATGAATAAATGTATTTGCAGAATCATGACTAGTCTGCAAAGGACCCCATAACTGTTGTATCCAATGGGGAAGGAAGGGCTTTCACAATGTTGGTATGTGAGGGGTTTGGGTGTTGGGTGAGTGTCATGCACACTTGTTGTGTGTTTTTGTTTATATGTTGAATAACATATTTTGGTATGATGAAGTAAAGGCTAACTTTGTGATACTTGACCTACTCAAAATGATACAAACATGTCAAGGAGGACATACAGACATTTTCAATTCAGTGACAAATATGTCTTTTACAATTTCTAGGTCAATGTCCTAGCTATGCAAATGTGGTTACCAGTGCACAAAACAGACAAAGCTGTCTTGACATGCTGCATGAGGCACTTGCCATGTACACTGTGGTATTCTCTAGGAATATTCCATTATTTTGAATCACTTCTTTGACAAGTTCATATCCAGCGCCTTGTTTGCATCTGTATGCCCTATTGTGCAGGTATGCAGTGCTACCATATGATACACAACAGATGACATTTGATAGTAAATTTATGACATTTGAGACTGCACATTACAGGATAATCCTGGATTCATTTGTAGGTGTTGTTAAATCCATCCTGACTGTGTTCTATCCCCACTTGTACGTTTTACACTGGAAGATAACTATGTTTCAATGTCCAGAAACACACATCACACCAATGCAGAAGGTGGGGTTAGTAAATACTGAAGAGGGTACAGAGTAAACTTGACACAGATGCTATTGAGTGTGTAACATTAGGGTATTACAGTGAAAATACACATATTTTCATTCCAAATGTATTTCAATGCCCGCAAAGATCAAACGATTATAAGTCAGCACTTGCTTAATGTAGTAGTTAGCTTCTTTATGATTTGTACACAAACTGCATAATTGTTTACCTTCTATTTCAATGGATCCAGCAAACAAGGGACATCCACACAGGACCAGGAGCAGGAGAGTGCAACCCCAGCTCATAGACAGGTATGACCTCTCGATACCACCAGCGAGGAGGGAGATGAAGATCAAGGCAGGGGAAGTGCACCCACCCAGACTGAAGCTATAGCAACAACTCCATCAGCCCAGGTGGAAGCTGCAGACATTGAAGGGGGAGATTTTGAGAGGGACACCACCAGGCCAGAGGGAGTGAAATGCATCTCCCCCTGGCCCTGAAGTCCTGGAATTTGATGTTGTGTCGCCAGGGCAAGCATCACCACCACCAGTGCCTGCCACTGACCCTACCCTAAATCCTGAGGCCCCCATCCCATCAGGACCTCCTGCTGTACCCACTGCCACTACTTCCCCTCCATGTCCCCGCCTAGAAGAGCTGAGGGAGGTACCTGTCACTGACACCCCACATCCCTGTTGTTCGACCCAGATGTCTCCATGTACTGTGATTCTTCAGCTACATCAAATGAACTGTTGCTGTATCTGAGGTTGAGGGGAATGTGTCCTCTCAGATATTACGGGTGATCAGAGATGAACTCCATACGTTCCGAGAGGCACACTATGAGGGTTCCATATTTTCCTTGTTAGCCCAACGCCACCCCTGACACTGTAGGCATGTCTCCCAGTGTGCCTACCCTCTCTGTTTCCCCTACTGCCCTTCATACCCCTCATGTTGCCCGCACCCATGGAGTGTCTGGTCCTGCACTGGCCAGCCAAGAGGATTCCACAGGTGCACAGGATTTGAAAATTTTCATTAAAGACAATGAGGATGGCCCAGGACTGAACATTGTTTGGACTAGTGACTTTTTTTCAACCCCTTGTACACAGGCAAGTTCCCCTGTCGCTTCCTGGTGTGTTATATTTATTTCGCCCAACCCCCAAAGTCCCTTTGCTTAATCTGACTTAAGATTCTATCTGATTTCCTTTCTCCCTTTGATATGGACAGTTTTTTTGTATAATATCTCAGACAAAATTTAAAAAATATGCATCTCTGTGTTGTATGTTTCATTCTATTTGCTGTATTCCAACTATTGAAGTTACATCTGTAGGTGTTTAGCTATGCTTTTTACATGATACTGTTGTACACAGATCGGTCTACAAATATACGTCTTACTTTTTCCAACACATATATGGCCTTCAACCAGGTTAACCAATTGACCATCATCAACTATTACTCAAATCAATTGAAATGTGGAAGATATCTTTAATTTATAAAGTTTAGTGGAAACATATTTTACAGTGATCTTGGGGGATATCTCTTCACAATTGTGGTGGTGAGGATCTCTGTGAGTAAGTGCATATAACGTGTTAGAGCAGATGTGTGGGTGGGTGTGGTACCTCTGCCTCTACAGTTGGTGGAGATGCCTGCACAGGGGTTGAGGGTGGCTGTACAGGTGGTAGAGGTGTCTGTACAGGGGTTGACAGTGGTTGTACAGGTGGGGGTGGTGCCTGTACAGGGGTTGAGGGTGGCTCTACAGGTATTGGAGGTACCTGGACAGGGGCTGTGTGTGTCTGTACATGTGGGGGATGTGACTGGGTAGGAGGGGGATGTGACCGTACAGTGGGGGGCATGTGCAAGTGGGGTGGTACCTTTGAAGGTTTGGGTTGTGCCTCTGCAAATTGTGGTACCGGTGGATAGGTATGATGTGGGGCAGGTAGATGTGTTGTGTCCCCTCCATGTGTTGACCATGAAGGGTGACTTTGGATCAGTTTCAGCATTCCCTCCATCATCTTCATGGTGAAGGCATGGTATCTTGCACTCCCTTACCTATGGATGACTGTGATCTTATTTATCTTCTTTGACATGTCTTGCCAATATATATCCATCCTGTCCAAGATCTGGGCCAGTCTGTCTACCATCTGAGGGAATTGGTGCATGCCCTGTAGTGAGTCTGAAATGTCAGACAGAGTAGCCCATATGGCACAAATGCCCTGCCTCACATCAGCCTGCTGTTGGAAAAAGTCCTCCTCCCACTGTCCACCAGCCCCCTCTTCCTGGGATGCCTCAGATACTTCTGTCATGTCCAGTAGGGGAGAAGGGTGTGGGGGGCAGGTGGGAGGCTGTGGGCCGGAATTAGTGCCTAGGGGATACCTGCTCCTCACCAGGGGTGGTAGGTCCCTCATATGGCAGTGAGAAGGTGCGGGATGCACTGTCATGAGAGGAGCATGGAGGAAAACCAACACTTCTGACCAGGACGTTAGAGCTGTAGGGGGGGTTAAGGGTTGGGTAGGGCTATTTGTAGGCTGTGGCCGGTTGACTGACTGCTGGGAATGGGAAATCCTTTGGGATGGAGTTGGGGGTGCACTCTGCTGGCCAGAGCAGGTGTGGGCTTAGTTATTTTGACCAGTGGGCCAACAAGCGTGGGTAGGGGATCAGCCTCATCATCCTCTGCAAATAACACCAGATATTCTTCAACTTCCTCCTGCTCCTTCCACACTTTCTCCTCCTCCTGTGCATTACTAGCAGCTGACAATGGTATTTGGAAGAGGAATGGGCTCCCCCCTTGGATTGGACATTGTCTGCCACTGGTGGATGGTCCTTCTTACAGAAGCAACTCATCATCCTCAGTATCTGAAAGACAGAGTTTGCAAAAGGATAAGTATTTGCCTCCAAATATCAGGTGGTACAATACAAGGGTCGAGTAAAAGGTTCCATTGATGTTCTTTCTGTGATCTAGTTTGTGTACACCTATACATGACAGCTCACAGCGTGGCATTTAGGTGTTCAATGCAGATATACAATGCAATAGCAAACCCACCAGCTCCAACCACAGCTTTGTGTGATATTTAGATCCCCTTTGTTGTCACCTGGCTCCTCGAGTGTGTAGCAGAAGATGTGCTGCTTGATCCAGCAACTTGAGAAGGGAGTGACACCATAATTAAAGTTCTGCATGAATCAGATATGGTCATGCTTAACTACAAACACATCACTGATTATATTGAAAACACTTTACACCACCAACTTAAGATGCTATGCAAAAGTGACAATATCTGCTAATGTCCTTCCACAAGGACTTGTTTTTTGTGAATGATTTGGTATTCAATAGTTTACAATACTATATGGCACGCTTACCTGATGAAAGGATGTTAGTGGTTTTGACTGTTGCAGCCATGGTGTCTCTTAAACCCCTGGATGGTGTCTTCAGGATCATTGAGGCGGTTGTGAGAGCAGCTGTAACGTGACATAAATGTCCATATTTAAGTGCAAGGTATAATGGCAATTATTTTACATTTACTAGCATCGGCTAGTGTTCTGTAATTTACAGGGGAGGGGAGCGCATGTATCCCTCCTGACTCTTACACGCAACCCCCGAACAACAGCAGCCCTGGGCAGCTGTTGACTCAAAATGGCACAGCCATCAACCAGATACCACAACAACAGGCAAGTTTGTAAGTAACTAGGCTGTCCTGCACCGCTTACTTTTGGATACACCACCATTTTTATGGGCATAATGTATCATAAGTATGACGTAGTCTCTTCACATTTCTAAAGGTGTGTTTGCTAACATGCAGACCTGTTTCCCCTTTGTACATTATATCTTGTCAGTGCTTTGCAGATTAATATGTATAATTGTCAACCAAGATTTGGGTAACATTCATCCTTCTCAAGGGACAACAATGCCCATTGTGGACTGGGAGGTCAGACATTTGGCTGTACACTTTTTGTGGGGCCTGTATTCCCCTTAAGCAAGAATAATATCATAGTGTATTTTACCCTACTCTGGACAAGGTTTTGTACAGCACAAATCTTGAAGTGCAAATCAACAATTGGATAGGATCATACATTTTGGTCAAGGGGAAATGCTGGGATGATGCCCACCTTTACTAGTTTCACATTTTGCAGTTCCACCACTAAATATATGTTTCACTTCCTCTATAACCAACTTACCAGCCCCAACCCCCTCCACAAATGCAACCCTGCTGTCATCAGCACATCCCTCATACATATTGTTTACCATACATTTTGGGCCCTTGGGTTTTGTTAGCAAGTATCCATGTAATGGGCTTTCAAACCAGTTGTTTCTACTCCTCTTCATAAGAGACAATATGAGCAATTAGGTAAGCACTATGCTCACTTACCATACATTTTGAGTCATCCTTTTATTGGGCAACATGTTATGGAGTTGCATACTGCTATGAGCCATATGTGAGCATATGGAGATTAGAGACAACAGTGATATGAGACACACACCACATACAGCTGACATTTAGCCCACTTTTTAGGAGTATGAGCGTTTGTTAAAGTCATTATTATGTATACTTACCAAGTTCCTGCATCCACCCAGTATGTGGTGCATAACTAATTGTCACACGCATACGCAAAGCAGAGACCACTGTATACTGTGGTTTTCTGGAAAACGTTACAGAGCCTACAATGAAATGTGTGTTTTCAGTTTAAATTCAAGTTGACATTACCTAGTTCAGTTCAGAGGTTTGGGACAGTTGATGGATTTTATGCAATATATCTATGGGTTGTCCGATCACAGTCTCGGAGTTTGGACCCTCTCTTGGCCATATTTATAACCCAGTGTGTGCTAGCAGTATGGATTAATGTGCCTGTGATATTGTCTCTCTGCTGGGGCAGGGACCTCCTCTGCAGTGGGGGACTGTACTTTGGCTGTACGTGGCAACAAAAGGGAAAAGCCACCAGGCCCAACTAAAACATGTTGCATATGTGCAACTTGTCACATATTTACACACCTGCATCTACATGCCAAAAGTGATGGTAACTGAGTGAGGTACATTATCTATTGTCATTTAGCAATGTTATGTAAACACAAGATGCAGTGATGGGCCACTGTTTTGGACTGAGGGATTTAAAGTTGCCATTTCCTTCACAAAAGATTGTAGTACTTTTAGTGCAATGGACTAAATGAGGCCCAGGAGGGTCTGACTCACCAGCCATTTATACATTTTTGGAACAACATCCATGGTCACATTTGTAGTGTATTGCAGAGAGTTATCATTTAGTGTCACTGTTAGATTCATCACATATTACCTGCCACCACATTGAGGTCTTCACTCACAGGCAGCCCATGGAGCAGGTGGGGGTGGATGGTGTTGAGGACATCCTTTTTCTCAAGTTGGTTGAGATGGAGGCGGGCTCCAGTTGGTCCACCAGGAAGAGCTCTGTCCCCCTAAATCCTGCTGTATGCATCTTTCTTTGGCCTCTTCCATTCCTGCCACTTCTTCTTGAGATCTGCAACTGTACAGAAATCGACCCCGATGCAGCGACTGGAGTAGCCAAATGCTAACATAGGGCTGCTTTCTGTGTGGCACTGCTGCTGTGGGGGGGCATGCAATCTTTTGTAGTGCCTCAATATGAAATTGGGTATTATGATGGTCTCCTCTTCAGTATAATTCTACTTCCTTCTCAAAGATAGCATGTTGTCACATTTTCCAGGCACAGGGCAGGCAGGCTCAGTGTCGGTGTGGAAATACCAGAGCCTTGAATGTGTGCTGCTTTTATTTGGTTTGTAGTGCAGGGTTGGAGGTGGTATTAATTGTCTGCATGTATATAAACATTCAATTACTCCATCCCGAGTGTGGATTTTCCACCCCGAGTGTGGTGAAACCGCCCGAGTGCAGACTTAAATTTGCTACTTGTAAATGCCCTTTGTGAATTCTCAAGGTTGTAAACTTAGACTTTTGGTCTATGCTTTGACTGTAAGTCTACATTTTAAAATGACAAACCAATGATCTGACCATGCCTAAGCTTCCAGCATCCCTAATATTTGTGATGAGCAGATGGTAAAGCTAAGACCAAAGTGTGACCAGCTGAGTGAGTAGGACCCACTACTAATTGAGGTAGACCCAGAACAACTAAATTGTCATGAAAGCTCTATGTGTCCTGGTGCTAGGTGTCTTCAAAATGTTAACTGAAGTAACCTAATAGGGTGAAATTCGGATATTGCAGTATGTAGGGAGAGAAATAATCTCATAAAGAGCCCAGGAAACCAGGAAAAGGAACCAGCAGGTGGTAAACTAAAATACCAACAAAGGAGCAGGGTTGACTTACTTTAGAATAAAATCCAAGGTTTTCTGCTCCCCTGAAAATTCTCATCCTCAAACAAACAATACTGAAAACTCTTGTGAAAGATGATAGCCAGTCCTGCGCCTCTGCCCTGAGATCTGTTGTGTCTAAGAATTTGAATGGCCCCTATGTAATGCAATAGCATCATCAGGGTTAGACCAGGTCTTAAGCCAAGGCTCTAATAATCAAAAATTCAAGATGGAGGACATTAAGAAGTTCAAAGAATTCTTGATAATATTTGGGGAAGGGACGTGCATTAAAGAGACCACCTGAAAGAGACACTTTACCAGAGACCAAAGCCAGTAGCCTTGAGCTGTCCATTTGCAAGATCCCCTTGCTGCGAGCACTGGAAAAGGGGCCCTTGATTTGTAGCAGATCAACAGCAGTTCCACAATAAGGTGTCTTACCTAAAGGTTCTCTGTATGGCTCCACAACCAGGAGGTTATCTGGTCCTAAACAGGCAGGGGGCCTGGAGTTGGCTGCTAAATGGATGTGCATGGGTGCAGATAGGCTTGCCTCTAGTGCACCAGTGGCACATCCACTGTGTGGCCAGCCTGCAATCCTGCTCATATCCCCCATCTCTCCCTTCAGTCCTGCCTCCCACAAACTGCTAGACCACTAATATAGCAGAAAAGTGATGACTGAAGATGGGCACAGAACAGAAATCTGCCCAAAAAACCCACAGCGACGGAGTTCGAAAAGCTAGTAAGACACAGTCAGAGCCCTAAAAGTTTATTCAAACAGTAAATTAAAACACCTCCAATAAAAACACAAATTCACCCAAAGTCATACAAGTTCATAATGAATATTTACAATGCATTATTCAACTAGCAGAAAATGTGTCCAAGCAGTCGCATCTATTCTGCAAGCCTGCTCATAACCCCATCTACCTCTTCAGTCCTTCTTCCGACAAATTATGCAATGTGCAAGATGTATGCATGCCTCAGAATGGTGCAAAATACAAAAGATTCTGAGTTCCATTTTGGAAGTTAGAGGGCTGACTGGAATGGCATGAGGATGTAGAGGAATACCCCAAACAGGTTTATGGATTTCTGCATTTCTGTGAGCTGGGAGGAGTACACACTGGAGGAAGAAGAGACAGGCTTTTCAGTACCCTTCAAAGGGTGCTTTTTGATTCAGAGTAAGGTCTCTGGGGAAGGGGCCTGGGCACATCGCAGGAAGGAGATGGGGCTGATAAGGGACTTATAAAGAATAGGACTGAGGCCATGAGGTAACCTTGTGATACAGATATCACTGTGGCTGTCATCCAGGTGTTGACCTCCAGTCACTCTTGTGGCTTGTGTTGTGGAGCTATCAGATTTGGTTGCTCCTACTGTGACAGACTGCTTTCTGAAAGAAGGGCTGGGCAGATGAGTGGGCACTTCAAAAGGATGCAGACAACCTACATAAACTTGGGAAATTGACTATGAGAAAAGGAACGTGAGGCCCCCAAAATGGTCAACTCTTAAACACATAGGCCCTCATCCTGACCTTGGTGGGCGGCGGAGGCCGCCCGCCAAAGTCCCGCCGTCAGGTTACCGTTCCGCGGTCGAAAGACCGCAGGCGGTAATTCTGACATTCCCGCTGGGCTGGCGGGCGGCCGCCTTCAGGCCGCCCGCCAGCCCAGCGGGAAAGAGGCTTCCACGATGAAGCCGGCTCGGAATCGAGCCGGCGGAGTGGAAGCTGTGCGACGGGTGCAGTTGCACCCGTCGCGTATTTCACTGTCTGCGCAGCAGACAGTGAAATACATTTAGGGGCCCTCTTACGGGGGCCCCTGCAGTGCCCATGCCAGTGGCATGGGCACTGCAGGGGCCCCCAGGGGCCCCGCGACCCCCCCTACCGCCATCCGGTTCCCGGCGGGCGGACCGCCGGGAACTGGATGGCGGTAGGGGGGGTCGGAATCCCCTCGGCGGCGCAGCAAGCTGCGCCGCCTTGGAGGATTCCAAGGGGCAGCGGAAAACCGGCGGGAGACCGCCGGTTGTCCTGCACTGACCGCGGCCAAAGCGTCGCGGTCAGAATGCCCTGCGGGGCACCGCCGGTCTGTCGGCGGTGCTCCCGCCGACCCTGGCCCCGGCGGTCCAAGACCGCCGGGGTTAGAATCACCCCCATAGTCGGGTTGAGGGAGAAGGAGAAGCTCTACAGGACTACTGCCCGTGATCAAGACTGGACTCTAAGGCCTGCCACTTCGTGAGCTGCATGAGGGGACATCACCTATGGACTGCAAGATGAGCTTTCCCTGGAGCCTTGAGTGACGGTACCTGCCTGCTTGCCAAATCCAATGTGCCCTGTGAGGAAGAGCACAGTGCTGTACGGAGCCGTTTCCAGTGGGAGATACTGGCAATTCTCTGAAGTGAGGTGGGAAAACACAGCTTCTGCACTGATCAGGTCATAGTTAATGTGCAGACTGAAGTCACCAAACTTCATTTGTTAGGTGGGGGCATCTTGAAGATTACTGCCCTGTTGATTGTGCCATAGCCTGTGTGTGTGTAGCGAAGTCTATGATCCCTTATGACAGCTGGTGCCACAGTGAAGATTACTGCCATGCTGATCGGACCATAGCTATTATGCAGAGTGAGGACAGTGACCCCATCTGTCAGATGGGTCCATGTAAGAAAGGCAGGGAGCATGGTCTAGATGAGACCGTCATTGAGAGAACATGCCCTGTTAACCCATTTGGGAACAAATCCTAACTAAGGATCTGCACCAGGAGTAACAAATGCCCCTCCCACTTATGGGGCGGATGCAAAGAAACTTACTGGCATCAGACGAGCATCAAGGGCACCCAGCCACTTTTCCCACAGGGTTGCTTGTGAGGAACTCGAGGACACCTGACCGCTGCCCCTACAAGGCTGTGTGTGCGATACTCTCTGGAACCAGCAGCTGTAGCCTATATGCTGAGGAGAGGGGTGCTCTTGGAGACCCCCTTTGTGCAAGTCCTGCTGGTGCGGGTAAGAATAGCTGACAAGCCAGAAGGCCCCAGCGAACTTGTCTGCTATGTAGCACTTCAGAGCTGGACCACTTTTGTCTTTAATTGGAGTCAGAGTGGGACTCCTGAGACGTGGGCTAGCAGTGTGGCTTAACTTGTATGTCACCCATGGTGAATGCGTGAAAAACCCTTACCACTAGCAAAAGGGAAGGGACAATCAGGAGCCCGCCTATGGAAAAAATAGAGCCCTGACCTAAGGAACTGTCTGAATTGTTTTTATATGCAATATTTTCCTTTGTGTTCGTATGTAAATACTACTTTTGTCATAAAAGTCGGTATTTGACTGGATAATCATTTATAGGTTCTATTGAACATTCTTTGAGTTGTAAGTCAGTGTTAACACCCTGTGTGTCGACCTCTGTCCTGAGAAGCCTTGGACTGCTCAACAAGCACTACCACTCTACCACTGAGAGTCAAGTGCTGAATGGGGACTTGACCTAGTTGCTCAGGATCTGTAGTAGGTTGGGCCCCATTACATCAGAAGTAAAATGCCTCATCCTCCATGGGTGGGTCCAGTAACTCCTGTTTGCCCTGTTGCACACTGAAAGGATTTTGATAACTGGCAGCAATTGGTGGAGCACCTAATGTATAAGAGCCCTGGATACAGATGTAGAATGAGCCATTTCCAATTAACATCCATTAGTGCAATAAGACAAGTTTTTTATGCACAAAGGCAGCACACATAGACAATGGAGAACAAAGGGTTAGGAATACACTTCAGCACCATGTTCATAGATGGGATAAAGGATTTATGCAGTTACATAGAATAGAGGATTCCCTGGAGTAGGAACAGAGAGGTCCATGCTAATTTCATTAGGGACCACTTGCAGACACTAGGTGAAAGGAAGGAGGCTGTAGTTGACTCGGGGGAGGAAACCATAGTAGGAACCCATGAAAAGAGTGCTGTGGATTCAGGCTCTATGATCCCTTTATGATGATCTATTTCAGATATATGCAGAATGTGCTCTTTAATCCATTTTTCAAAGTTTCCCAAGACACGTATCACCTTTAGTTTATACAATGCCCCAGGTGTGCACACCACCTCAACTTTCTAAGGTACCTCTGTCATCAATTCCATGAGTAAATCCCTTGGGTGGGTTAGGTCTAGCAGAGACCCTGAGCTTGCAGTTGGCTTTTCAGAAGGCTAAGACTGAGGAAGAAAAGAAGGCCATAGAGTTCAAATGGGAGAAGCTAAGAGTCGCTGGCCAGGAACAAGAGGAGAGGAGGTGTGAAAGGCAGGAGGAATGAGTCTGGAAAGAGAAATTGTGGGAAAGGGGAAAGGAACAGATAGAAAGGGAGGAAAACCAGAGCAAGTAGGAGAGGAAACAGAAGGAAAAGGAAAGCATGCTGGAGAGTGAGGGGATAGCCCTTGAAAGAGAGAAACTTAGAATGGCAACAATGACAACTCCATCTGGGATAAGTGACTTAACCTTCAGTTCATGCCAGGCTGTGGCCAAGAGGTGTTGTGCACGTGTATGATAAAGGTCAGGAATTCTTGGAAAGATTTGTGAACTTTAAGGTCATTTGTAAGGTGCAGGGCTTCAATGAGGTGTCTAAGGTAACTTAATGGGGCCCATGCCATTGGAAGGGACAGCTGTAATTGTAAGGATGCATGTGGCTGACCATATGGGCTTAAAACAAAGGAAGGAGGCTCTGATTAGTTGGTTTGGGCTAAAGCCAGCTCAGTAAGAGGTCTGCAACAGAGCAGATGGTGTTCTGTGTGAAGCTTGGATTCATGGACTAGTTTGTAATTGGAATGAGTGGGTGATAGAGATGGAGGTCAATGGCTTTCAGTCACGTAATAATTTAATGGTGACTGAGTGACTCAAGGAGGAGTGCTCTACTACACTTAGGTAAAACCTGTCTGATCTGACGGAGAGGGATCCAGAGAAGCTTGCAGTGATGGTTGTCAAGAGGTTAGCTAACAGGGTTCAGAATTGGCTAGAACAGCACATTTCTAAGTCAAGGAACTCTCCACAGACTGGTTCCAAACTGGAGGGCAAGGACCTGGGTAATTCCCATGAGACTTGAAGAGGGCCCAGGCAAAATGGTAATGATGTGTCCAGGAATGAACATCATTAGAAGGAAGGACAGGGAAGTTCTTCCATGTCACAGGTGGTGACTTGCTACAAGTGGTGCCAAGTGGACACTTCAAGAGGGATTACAGGTTACATATGGGTGAATGAGAGATTACACAGTGTATGAGATGGCTATTGGAGTGAAAGTAGAGGAAGAGAGTGAGCCTCTTCCTGATTTTCTGTATACTGACATAAGGGATGGCACGGTAGAAGGGATTCAGCTTGTGACTAATTTAACACCTGAGCAGCAGAGATACGGTAGAGAGGTGTTGGTGCTGACCTAGGGTTAACACCTGTCTTGATGCATGAATAAAGACACAGGAAACAGTCTGCTAATGGAGGGCAGGATGTACAGAATGTTTGACTGGATTCAGGGAGCATTATGGCAGAAATGTTGGACCTGGGCCTCATTCAAAGATCTTGTAGTCTATGGTCCAGTCCTGTAGTGCTAGTACCAAAGCAAGGGTCTACTGACTTGCTGTCCTGTGTAGACTATCGAGCCCTCAATGAGGTAACCAAAACTTCTCCCTTCCAATCCCAAAAGTAGTTAAGCCTATGGCTCAGTTGGGCACTGCAAGTACTTGAGCACCTTGGGCAGATTGGCTCAGCATGAGGCCCGGTGTAATTACTCCAGTGTAATTGAAGTAATTTAGTAATTAAGCATTACTCTTGTGACACTAAATTAGTGATTGAAATGCCAAGACAACACATCACACAACCGATTCTCCCGATCGGTGGAAAAGCGGACTGCCAATCTCATGAGATGCATTGAAACAAAGCGTGAGCACAAATGCTCAATTCTTCTTTGGGTGAATGCTCTCAGAAAGGTCAGTGGTCGTTTTGCCAACATTTTAAAATGTGTTTTACAATAAAAGTGAGTCAAGAGTAAGCACACTGACTCATTCTGTACAACCATCTACTATGATAAGGGTAATGAGGCAGATTCAAAAAGAGTGAGATTTTATACATGGTCAGAAATACATTTAGAAATGTTTAGCAGTAATATAGGGACATAGATTATTTACAGAAGTAGAGTAGAAATCTTATGACTACACATTCAGTTCTAAAGTTATACCTGACTCTAAACCCTGATGGCCTAATGTATAAAAAAATAAACCATCCAATGCAAACAGCTTTGTGAATGCAAAGTCTCCTTTCACGATGTACAAAAGAATGCAAAACTGAAAAAGGAGGTGCAGTGGAAAATTAGCGCACTAAAAGCTGCATGCAACTACTCCAAAACTCGGAACAGGTGCTGTTTATCGCACCCTAAAAACTCAAAAAACCCCAAGACGGATTTTATTGAGAGAGATAAATAGATCATACTCCTCCTACCAACTCAGATTCAGGGTCATGGTGTATGACTTACACACAAGTAGGGGACATTGACATATGTGACTATTGTACATGGATGTCATTCCGATCTAGGCTTGTAGTGTGACATGCACATGAATATCCACAAGTGAAGGCAAATAAATATCATTTTTGTGAAAATTATTCAGTGCATACTCTTCACATTAACATCTATTACTCTACGAACTGGTGTCTAGGTGATTACATTTCAGTTGAACATCACTATCTTCCATGTAATACAAGCTCTTGTGTCTACCTACATCTTTAACTTGCAATGAGGCGAAAAGACAAGAACTATAATTTCAGATCCTACCGTACTTCAGGACTTTGAGGCAGAATTGTTTTGTCAATTTATCCTTCAAATGTATCTAAAGGTGTTCAGTCCGAGATCACTCAGTGGAGTGTTGTAAGTAGGCCTATGGGAATTCCTTTAGCCATGCTCAGATTTCCATGTGGTTTGGAGTTTGTCAAGCCCTCCAAGCTTTAACTGTTGTTGGTGTAGGATGAGCAGTGAGGAGAATCATACGAGGTCCCTGTGGTCCAATATGACTTTTATATTATGTCCTGTGGTGAAGAGAGGCAGTTTGTGGCTTTGCTGAAATATTTTTATTTACCTGCTCCAACATCTAGCAACTCTATCACAGTTCACTTGGTGGAAAAGGATACTGCATTTCCTATCTATATATGTTGTGTTACATTGTCTGTAATTGTATAGCTCCTTCCCACCAATTGTGTATTGCCAGAGGGCTTCCAGAATATGTTCACCCTTTACAGCATTAGTATTCTCAATGCTTTAATGATTTTGAATGTGTTTGAGTTTCCTGTTATTTAGATTGGCTGACCAGATTAGGGAAGCTAGTATCTTGTTTAGTGATCAGATATGTTGGATAATGGCTGGCTAGATTTGGTTAAGGAAATGTGGGGAGAAGACTTGGCTGATCAGGTTACAGTAGCCAGTGTACTGTTTTGTGATGGAATATGTTGGATAATAGCTTTCTAGATATGGTTATGGAACTATGGGGAGCATTAAGTGCCTGAATGTATGAACCACTAGACATTGCTATTGGGTTCATTCTGCTGGGTTATATAGATTTCTATTACATGGTTTCAGGTTGTTATTATGTTTCCAAGAACCCTTCCTTGTTATGGGGCTTTCAGACCATTTTGTGTGTGTGCACTGCAGACATGTGATCTTTAATGTGCACATGACGGTGCCAAATGTGTGTCATGTTCAGTAGGAGATAGTATTAAGAGCCAGACATCCAGTCCTAGCTGTGAAATCATATCACAATAGCAAACACAAGTTCAAGAAAGTTTCTGCATTCTTTGCTTATAATGGGGAAACATCTTATGTTATTCACATTTATGTTACACCATTAGTATGACACCAAAGTACTCACTGAACATGGGCACCCTTTTCACATAATGTTTAAAGATAGAGAAAAAGAGAGAGGGAGAAAAAATGTGGATGTGTGTGTGTATGTTAGAGAGTGAGAGATAGAGAAAGAGAGAGGGAGAGGCAGAGAGAGAGAGAGAATCTGTTTTTCTGGTTTCATAAAACGGCTCTGTCAGGAGATGTAAGTTGAAGATATTCTGTTAGAGAGATCAGTGACTAGGGAGAATCCTAGGGCAGTAAGAAGATGGTGTCATTTCTCTCCTTAGAAATGTCTACATTCGAATCATAACCACCTGTATCTTTAGGATACCTATGGGGATGCCAGGCTGGAAAGGGGCCTGGTGGGTATGCACACACCTTTATTTTCCTAGGTGGTCTGACTTGGAATAAAATAGCTTATCGTCTACATGAACAGAGAGAGAGAGCTCTGCTTATATCTATTTATTTAATAGCACACGTTAGTCCATCGAATCCATAGAATGAGTACAAGGATACACTTAGGCTCCCACCCAGGCTATACTCATGCACAAAACCTCTAGTCTTTGATGAAGGACTACCCTCTATGTTTCAACTTCTTTCTACAAAAAGACTACCTTTATATTCATCTTATGCATTGCTTGAATTAGGATGAAAAAAGTGGGGGTTCTCTAAAAAGGGTGTCACCAATCAAGTGATACTAAGAATCCTCTCCAAAAGGTGTGGCCTATGTAATTAGTGGAGTGGCTTGCAACATGTAGACTAAAATCCTGTGCTTGACACAGAGGGCAGGCTGACCAATATTTGCGTACTTTTCTATGAGGTTTCTGTTATCGCACCCAGACATGTCACACAACAATGAACACATATATCTTAAACAAAGACAAGCCATCCATATTAGCTTTGGCACTGTTTGCTAGCTATATGTCAAATGAATGACAACGTAAACGTTATTACAGTCTGTGGAAGGAGTAGTGGCTAGAGTGTTGCTGACACTGGTTCTCTTTTTCATACCACTTTTTTCTACAGTTTTTCTGTTAGATACTTATGCCCCTTTTCGCCCTACATTTTTTCTGTTGGATTGCCTTTTACTACATGTAAATCACCCCGAAAGTAGGGCCAAGGCAGCCCCACTGGTAACGTGCAGTGAATTTAAAAGGTAGGACATGTACTGACTGGTGTGTTTTACATGTCCTGATTGTGAAATACTGCTAAATTTGTTTTTCACTATTGCAAGGACTGGCTCTCACAAAGGGTAAAATAGGAATTTCCTTGAACTATTTTTTTAGTGTAAATTCCCATTGGAAGCAGATAGAGGTATGGGGTTTGGGGGTCACTGAACTCACAGTTTAAAAATACATCTTTTGGTGAAGCTTTTTTTTGATTTGCAAGTTTGAAAATACCACTTTTAAAAATATACATTTTCTTGCTTAACTGTGAGAAAAGGCCTCTTTTTGACATGCTTAGTCCCTGCATGAGCAATATGCCCCTGCTGTGTCCTTGCCATTGGCACATATGCAACTATTGTATTGTATTGTAATCATATTTATATAGCGCTTACTACCCCGGACGAGGCGTCGAAGCGCTTTTCGGTGAGTAGCACCCTACTATGGAACCCAACAAGAGTTAGTGATGGATTAGTATCGGGAAATAATCAGTACAGTTTTAGTATTATTATGAGTTGATTTGAGCCGCGGATATGAGAGTTTGTTAGTTAGATTGACTGGAGTAATGGAGGGGTAAAGGAGGAAAGAAATCCAGAAGTGTTAATTGGGAGTATATCCTTAATTTACTCAACCCAAAGGCTTGGGATGAGTAAAGGGGGATGGACGAGGGAAGAGTCTGTGGAAGGGATAGGGAGAGCATAGTAGCAGGGTGAGATAAATGAGGGAGAATTTAGTAGGGTTGTGTGGGAGGTCATGGTAGTAGAGTGAGGTTTGGTGAGTTAGATGTGGAAGCGGAGGGAAGAGCTTAGACAGAGTTATTTAGGAGATGAAAGTAGTAGAAAGGATTTGGGATGAGTCAGAGTGAGAATGGAGGATAGTTTGATAGAGACATGACATATGATGATGGGTAGATAAGTGTGATATGATGAGAGCAGGAATTCATAGATATCTAGTATAACAACCCAGCTGTGAGCCATGCAATGACCCACGAACATGCCAAGCACAGAAACAACATATACATATACATACATACATACATATTTATATATATGTATATATGCACATACAAACACACATGAATACACACACATATGCACATACAATACATAATTAGAACGATGGGTAAAATATACTTAGTCAACCAGGTTTAAAGAGTGTATGTGTATTTTATTGTTATGACATAGTAGCGATACATATTTTCTAAAGAACTATACATAACTAGAAATATACACATAATCTGAAAAAAATATTTATCAACATAGGCATATGCAGTCCATAGTTGTTTGAATATGGTGGTTATGAAGGAAAGAGCCAACTCTTGAGTAGTTTTCTGAAGACAAGAAAGTTATCTGTGGCTCTTATATTTGGGGGTAATGAATTCCATAGTTTGGCTGCTTGAACGGAGAAGAATGTACCACCTATAGTATTTTTCTTGTATGGTGGTGTTCTAAGGCGGGGTGCCAATCTTGAGCGGAGGTTTCTTTGTTGGATGTATTTGGTTATTTTGCTTCTGGTAAAAAGCGGTCCTGTTCCATGTATAGCTTTGTGGGTGATACAAAGCAGCTTGAAAGTGCATTTTCTGGCAACGGGTAACCAGTGTAGTGCTCTCAAGGCAGGGGAGATGAGGGCTTGCGGCTCAGTGTTAAGCTCTTTGGGGGCTAATTATATGGTTACATGACTGTTTCTTACAAATTATATTTTTATTGTGGTGTCCTCTAGGGACTGTTCTGAGCATTACAGTCTTAATGCCAAACGTTTATTCCTGATAAAGGTTTGATTGGTTTGTAGGATAATCGTATACATTTCATTTATTTCTCCTTATTTCAATTATGACCATGATTCAGGCCAACTTAACATCCTTATTACACTTTGACTGTTTGAACCCTCTTGGTATGTTTGGCTGACCCTTCTAGTACTTCTCTCGTTACTCCTCTGTGGCTGTCTTATTTTGGGAATTGTGTTAGCCAGCAACTCAGGTGGTGGGGTGGTGAAAGTGGTATTCTAGTGGAATAAGGACCAGCTGCTTGAAGAGACCAGTCAATTGAAAACCTAAGACCTTCAAAGTGATGGCTCGTGAGCAGCCAATCTAACGAGCTCTGGCCACTCTAGAGATGACCTACAGGTTTTACAGAATCGCACAGTCCAGCCCACAAAGGTACACAATTAGACCAGGTAATGGCAGAGCCAATAGGTCCCCCAATTTAAAGGTGCTAGCCAACCTTCCAGCTTGGCCATCTGGTAACCCATTTGTGACCAACATGCGCATGTTTAATATGTTATGACGCTGCAGCAGTTTTTTTTTTTTTTTTTTTTTTTTTACTTTGAATTTACTATTGCAAGATGGTGGATGCTATTAGAAGTGTATAGTCATTATAGCACGTTATAAAGAAAGGAGCGGTACTGTTGCAAAATGTAGCTCCTGGGACCATAGAAAAAGAATGGTGTTTCAAAGCAAAAAATGAACAGGGAGTGACAGAGGAGCAACAAGAGAGGGGAACTGGTTGAGAAACTCAGAGAGGCGGGGGAAACCGGAAGAGTTGCATATAAAAAGGTACAAAATCAAAAAAAGCGCTCATGGAAGGGGAGAGCAAAGGACAAAGCAACACAGAGGGTTGGGCAGGAAGTGAGGGTGGGGCAGCACAAGGTGGAGACAGCAAGAAAACACATGCAGTCACGCTGAGGCTGAGAGAAAAGAAGTTGCTTAAAGAACAGCAATGAAAGAATACAACATCTAAATAGAAACACTCCCACAGCTATTGTATTCGGCACAGTATTATAGTATTTGTATCTCTTTCTGGGCACAATTTATCTCAGGGCTTTCAAAGCCACCAGGGAGGTTACAGCTTCCACCTACAACCCACCAAGGAGCTCAGTCCTGCAGAACTGGACATGGCATACATCCAGAACACACAAAAAAACTGGACGAAGTAGAAAGCCCCATTTTAATACACGTCGCTTCTTTCTTTCCATGACTTTGCTTCATTCAGTCCTTCCCTCTTCACTCTTCCAGATATGCTCAGTTCCAGTTTCAATAGAGTAAAACTCTGCTTTTTTCCTACTTGCTTTTGTTTCACTATCTACTCGGTTTCCTCTTCAGTATTTTCCAGCTCATTTCTTCAGCTCTTCCTGTGTAATGTTCCTTGTCCTCTCCATGCTCACACCCCACCTCTCTCTCCAGCCTAGTTTCCACCCCTCCCACCTGCTGCCTTTTTCTACCTGCTCTTGCCCCCTCTCCTCGCCATCCTGGACCTTTCTGTTCATGCCACCTTCCTCACCCGAGCGCTCACCACCCTCTTCACCCGTCTTTTATCCTCGATCCGCCTTCCCTCCTATCTATTTCAGAAGACCCAGTTCTGAAGTATTGTACACTTAAGAAATAAGAGGAAACGTTTGTGTTTGGTGGGAGGAGGGGTGTTAAACGCACGAGTCCCTCAGAGCAGAATCCTACTGTTTTTCTAAATGAAGTGCAGGGTAGGTATGGGAATAGATCCCAGTGGTCTCTACACCAGAAGGCCTCATCTAACACCGCACAGCCTTTACAAGGATGAGTGCTCTTCATTACTAGCTTACCACAGTGAAATTGTGTACTTTCAGGAACGCAAATGTGCTAAATCAGTGAATGCCACAGAAGAAACGTGCACACGAACCCACACTCATTGTGCCAGTGAAAGTATTATATCACACCTGACATAGAGTCAATGGAAACAGAAGGTCAAATGACATTTTCAACTTGAAAAGATTTAGATTAAGAAAGTTTCTGCTGAGCCATACCTTGCCCACGGGCACTCTGGTTATGGACTTTCAACTGAGCTCGATGTGATGTTCTTGCTGCCTGTATGAGATCAATGCCTCTAACCAGTGCCAATACAGAGGCGGCTCTGAGCAGTCCCTGTGGCACCGCCCTGGAGCCATCAATCCCTAAGGCACCAATACACAGCTGACTCTGTCCATTCCATGTAGTACCACTCTGGAAAATTCCATAAAACAACACTACACAGCTGTTCTGGCCATTCCTTGTGGAACCTCCCTGGAGCAGTCCACAAGGCACCAATACACCGGCAGCTATGTGCAGTCCCTGTGGCACCAACCTGGTATATTCCAAACGGCACCAATTTACCGGCGGCTCTGTGCACTCCATGTGGCACCACCCTGGAGCACTCAATCCTTGAAGCACCAATACACAGCTGGTTCCATCCATTCCCGGTGGCACCACCCTGGAGCACTCAATCCTTGAAGCACCAAAAAACAGCTGGTTCCATCCATTCCCGGTGGCACCACCCTGGAGCAATCAATCCTTAAGACACCAATACACAGCCGGCTCTGTCCATTCCCTGTGCCACCACCCTGGAGCAGTCCACAAGGCACCCATACACAGCTGGCTCTGGCCATTCCCTGTGGCACCATCCCAGAGAAATCAATCCATAAGTCACCAATATACATCTGGTTCTGTCCATTTCCTGTGGCACCACGCTGGAGCAATCAATCAATAAGGCGCCAATACAGCGCTGGCTCTGGCCATTCCCTGTGGCACCACCCTGGAGTGCTGGAGCTGGGCCAGCACTGTACAGCTCGATCAGCTCAGTGAGGGCAACGGAGCAGACCAGTGGCACCTTGCATGGCGATATGATCCCTATGAACAGAAAGTGACGGGCCAAGCACCTCCTGCATCAAACACCACAGTCTAACAAGGCCTACCGTCGGGGTGGGGCTGTATTAGTTGCTTTTGGATTTTTAAGCAGTGAGCAATGGCTTCTTGTCCATGTTTTGGCACGGAGGGTAGGCACTTGAAGGCACTAGGGACGGGGCACACATGCTGGACAAGGCTGGTATAAGGAAGGCGAGCGACTGAACTCCCTCACAGACATCCCTGCTTCAATGGTGGAAGGAGGCTGCCGGGTCTCTCCACACGTTTCGAGGTCTCCTAGGCTCAGCTCCTGTGGTAGCCATTTCTTCATAGTGTCCTGTTAGTGTTTCGAGCTCGCCCTTTACAAAACGTTTGCGACCTCTTTCACGGCAGATGAGGAAGAGTATTACAACAAATAGACATAAGAGAGACCATCATGGCAGAAATTAATAAAAACGCAAACTATCACTCTTTGCACCTTGCAGAGAGGCCGAGGTCTAGATGTGCATGTAGTTTGCATTCCTCAAGCCTCAGTTTCAGATCTATTATTATGACTAGAAGTGATTGTATAGGCTTCCGCTCATGACAAACGTTTGTTTGACATGGTAACATCTGGTTGTCTTGGCATACTTCCTTGTGAGAATATGCAGGCCCCTACTGAAGACATTAAGGCCCAGATTTATGAAAAGTAGTGCTGCACCTACTTCAGCGCCACTTTTCTTGTGCCCCTTAGTACCCCCCTAGAGCCACCATGTGTGCACCATATTTAAAATACGGCACACCATGGTGGTAGTCAGTTAGACCAGAGTCATAATTTTTTAGGCTAGTCCGGTGCTTTGCAGGACGAGTGTCAAAAATGATTACGCTAATCCTGCAAAGCACCCAGAGGCCCATCGAACACAATGGGAGCCTCTTCTTAACGCCTGCACATATCAGGCATTAAAAAATGCTGATAAAAATGGTATGGAGGAATCTCATAGATTTCTTTGTGCCATGTTTATGGCCCCCTAGTGCCGGGACTCCCTCCCTGCATAGATAATGTCTGGCACAGGCATAATGTGGCGCTGGGGGTTAAAAAGTGGCACAATGCAAGCATTGTGCCACTTTGTAAATATGGCACGTGTTTTTGTCCTTCCAACGGCACATTAGTGTGAAAAAACATGACACTAATGTGGCGTTGGAATGGTGCTAGGCCATCATAAATCTGGGACTAAGGTCCTGATTTATTCAAAAGTGGCGCAATGTGGTTCTGCTGCAAAAATAGCAGTGCAGCTCCACTTTTGAATCGCAGGGATGAGCCATATTTACAGGAATACGACATACCCCTTCATTTCCCCCTGCACTGGTGCTGAATTAATCTGCCTGCACTAATGCAGGCATCCTCGCACACTAGTGCAAGGGTGTCTGCATTGAAGGGATGAGTTGTTTATGTGCAGGAAGGGACATCTTCCTGCACATAAACAATCACCATTGGTATTTAGCTCTTTATATGTGTGCTGCAGAATGCAGCACACATGGAAAAGCAAAAAACGAGGAGGAACAAAAGCATTCCTCCTCGTTTTGCCATGCTAATGCCACCCCGGGGTGGTGTTAGTTTTTGGTGTTGCCACAGGTTTACGATTACTCGTAAATCTGAGGCAGCGTCAAAAGCAATGGGTGTTGCAGTAGAACACCCACTGCAGCACTCATTGCACTCCTCTCTGATGCAGAAAACTGAATCAGAGGGGCCCGTATTTACAGGGAGGCGTGACGCCACAAAAAGTGGCATTACACCTTCTTGTAATTATGGAGCAGTGGTTAGCTCCACAGCAGCGTCACAAAAAGTGACACCCCGGTGGCGCTAGGGGCTCTTAAATCTGTCCCTCAGTGGCTTTGTTTCAAATACATCGAATCAGACACTTGTTTTGCAAACTGTGCAAATATGGCAGACTCGAAATAGACGCTACTCGACCATATTTCATAAAACCTCTTCTCCTCAACTGGTTGGGCAGGAGAGATTGCATTAAATATGATGGGCATGACAAACATTATGTTTTTTGGCTGGCCATGTGAATCTGATGTTATCTTCATATGTTGTCAATAAGCTTGCCCACACTGAATTGTTTTAGAGGGAGTCCATCAGACTGACTACTGCCAGTTGAATACTAAAAAGATGAAAAATATTTCTGGCAATTTTAGAAAACTTAATGGAGCTACAGTATTTATTGTCACTGAAGAGAAACAGCAAATGTACTTCTCTATCACAGACTTTCTATGTATTCTTGTATTTTTTTTTAAAAAGTGCTTTTTCCCTACCTGTGTCTGTTTACCTCTGGCTCTCTGTTTTTCTGCAAGCTGGGGGCCAGATTTACAAGGCCCTAGCACCACTGGAGTGTCACTTTAAGTGACATTCCAGTGTCGATGTGCAGTGCACCACATATACATGGTGGTGCTAAGCCACTTTTTGTGGCTTAACGCCGCCTTGTAAATGTGGGCCCCTCCGATGCAGTTTTCTGCGTCAGAGGGATCTGCAATGGATGTTGCTGTGGGCATTTCACTGCACCACCCATTGCTTTTGATGCTGTCATAGATTTACTAGAAGACGTAAATCTGTGGCAGCGCCAAAAAATAACGCCACCCCAGAGGTGGCGTTAGCATGGCACAATGAGGAGGAATACTTTTATTCCTCCATGTGTTTTGCTTTTTCCATGTATTCTGCATTCTACAGCACATATAGAAAGAACAAAAGAACATGAATGATTGTTTAAGTGCAGGAAGGTGACCCTTCTTGCACATAAACAATCATTCCAATATGACGCTTTAGTACTTCTATGTGTGTTGCATTTTGCAGCATACTTAGAAGTGCAAATCACCATTTTAGATTGTTTATGTGCAGGAAGGTACACCTTCCTGCACATAAACAATCACTCCCTGCAATGCAGACACCCTTGCACTATGGTGCAAGGATGCTGGCATTGGCTGCTTAATTTAGCGCTGGCGCAGGGGGAAACTCAGGGGTGTACCGTATTCTTGTTAATACGGTGCATCCCTGCATTTCAAAACTGGCACAGCACTGCTATTTTTGGTGCAGCACCCCACTGTGCCAGTTTCTTGTACATCTGACCCTTGGTATTTTAAACTGCTGTTTTGTTCTACCCCTGTTTGTATGAATTTACATCTTGGTTTTATGCAAACTTGGTCCTTTCAAATGCTGTTTTGTTCTTTCTGTGACTGCCTGAATTTACCTCTTGTCTATTGACAAACTTGGTACCTTTAAACTGTTGTTTTTTTTCTACCCATGACTGTAGGAATTTCCCTCCTAGTTTTTCAGGAAGAGTACACTAAGCCTCACCCCCCCTTACAAGGTTGCAAAAAGGCTAAATACACCTCAGTGGTTAACCAGAGTGCGTTTAGGATACTGCTTAATCTGCTCTGTGGTTTAAACTGTGCTTAGAAAGTGTATACAGAGCTCATTTTTGGCTTTAAAAAGTGATTTGTTTAATTGCGAGAAAAGCAGTATTTAAGTGGTTTCAAGTTTGTCCCTTACCTGAAAAGTAGAAGTTGGTAGATAGGAAGTATGGACTGTACTTGTCTGTATCCAAGGAAATTCTGAATAGAGGCACACCTCCCTGCCCCCTTCCACAGCAGTTTGGGCTTACGGTCACTTGACCCTTAAATAAGTTTCTATTGGTTGTTGCATCTGTTGCTGTAATTGGTTGCTATGGCTAGTATTTCTATTGGATTAAGTTTTAGGGTTTGAGTAGTAATTGGCTGTTTGGGCTAGGGTTCTGGTTCAACTGCGGAGTCCCCCAAGGATCCTCACTCAGTCCCACACTGCTCAACGTCTACAGGGCTCCTCTTGCTGCCATCGTCAGAAGCCATAGTATGAACATCGTGTCATATGCCGATGACACACAACTCATCATTTCCCTCACCGAAGACCCGGACATGGCCAAAGGGAACTTTCACGGGGAAATGGAAGCCATCGCCACCTGGATGAGAGAAAGCTGACTCAAGCTCAACTCCGACAAGATGGAATGCATCATCTTCGAAAACACCTCCTCAGCTTGGGACGACTCTTGGTGGCCCACATCCCTCAGCACCCCCTCTGCACCAAATGAGCACGCCCGCAACTTAGGAATCTACTTTGACTCTTCCCTATCCATGACCCCCAGGTAAACTCTGTCACCTGCTCCTACTGGCACACACTCCGCAAACTCTGGAAGATTTTCAGATGGATCCGAGCAGACTGTTGCAGGACAGCCCCCCACGCCTTAGTCACAAGCAAGCTCAACTATGGCAATGCCCTCCATGCCGGCACCTTATAAAAAAACTTCAACTCATCCAAGATGCCACCGCCACACTCATTCTGGACCTCCCTCACTGAGAACACATCTCCCAACACCTGAGGGCCCTCAACTGGCTACCGGTCAAAAGGCGAATCTCTTTCAAGCTTCCCACCCACACGTAAAAGGCCATACACAACGCAGGACCAGCCTACCTGAACCACTGGGTCTCCTTTCACTCCCCTGCCAGATCCCTTCGCTCTGCCCAGATGGCCCTGGCCACCGTCACTCCCATCCACAAAACCACCACGGAGGACGATATTTTATCTACAATGCAGCAAAGAGCTGGAACAACCTCCCCCTGCACCTCAGACAAAGCCTGTCGCTCACCATCTTCAGGAAGAACCTCAAGATGTAGCTCTTCGGATGAGGCCCTTCCCTCCCCCCAGCGCCTTAAAACCCTCACAGGTGAGTAACCACGCTTTACAAATACTGATTGATTGATTGATTGGATACTAGGGCTGGGGTTTCCACTGGACTAAGGGTTTAAGGTAACAGTTCTGATTGGCTACTAGGGCTAGGATTCCCACTGGATTAAGGGTTTAGGGTTACAGTTCTGATCGGCCATCAGGCTAAGGTTGCTATTGGACTTAGGGTTTAGGGCTTTGATTTTGGTTGGCTGTAAGGGCTAGGCTTGTGATTGCCTTAGGGCCAGATCTCCTATTGGCTCTAGGGTTAGGATTCTTATTGGTTAGGGATAGGGTTTCATTGGATAATAGGGCTATTTAAGCCTCGTGTTCAGGACGTCTCAGCCCGGGCATAAAGACTACGGGCAGAGAGGACAAGGCAGTTGCCTGTTTGAGCCTGTCTGGGCCGGGTCCCGCGTAGGGCCTGAGATACTGCCCAATTTCTCTTTTACCAGCTACCACCTTAAGCCCTCCACATTCCCCAACATCCAAACAGATTATCAGCAAAGGCATTCCACTCTTCCAACACAAACGTCATACAGATTTCAATGTCTCAACAACACTACAAAACCCCACAATCTACACCTATACACAATTCTACCACAACTACAACAGTATGGCACCATTACATATCACATGCATTCTTCTCCAGAACACATCACCACCCCTTGCACTATTTAAATGGCACTCACCAGAAGAAACCCATATACAAATCCTTCACATAAAACCACTACATCAATATCTCCTCTCAGTACTTCATAAAAACAAAACAAAACACACACACTAGGACATCAAAATTGCACACACTTTCATAATACTTTCCATCACACCCACTCCTGCCCTCATGACTGCACAAATAATATGAATCCTGAACCAACTTTACTCCTAAATTCTCAATCTTCACCAACATCTACCACAAATACACCAACACAGCAATATTCATTCACCTGCCTCTCATCCATTGCATAATATAAAGCCTTAGAGTATGACCCACATGCTCCACCACCACCCCTGACCCATACTCCTTCCACACTAAACAGAAACAAACAAAGTAAACAATATGCCACTCTCAATTTTGCATCCCCATGTCTATTACACAACAAGGCTACTCCTCAAAAACAACACAACTCACCATGTCACTTCCTGCCACCGACACACAAAGACCTAACAAATGCCTACTAAGCCTGCTGGATGTGGAATACAATATAGACAAACAACACAATTGTGACCCTCATTCTGGTATTATCAGCAATACTGACATACCTGCTATGTGTTCAGAAATATTGTTCAAAGTGTTTTATTTTTAAGTGATTCAACAACTAGCAACAATAAGAGACATGTACCCATTCATTGCCTTCTGCTTTGTTATACAATTCTAGTTACTTTGCACTTTTCAAAAAGCACAGAAATTTGCAGGGTTTTAATCACCTACTGGCATTCTATGAATAAATGAACGTTTCTCTGTAGGAAAGTGTAAGCACTATCATAATGTTTTTGTGGTTGCATCATGAAGAGCTGTCCTGGCTCTGCACAGAGTCGAGCACATTTTTCATGTTTGAGATGTCTAAAGTTCATACTTTTAATTCAGAAAATCCATGAATTAAACCATAATGAATAGACAGCACAAGTAAAAAACAGAAAGAGGATATCTCTGCTCCCTGTTTCTGACATGTGTTGTGTGCATTTCACATGGTTATTTGGAGATGTTCCCAGTGATATATGTGAACAGTGGATACGTCAATGCAAAAAAAAAAAAAAAGCAGGCGCTCAGCCCTACACTGAGCTATTCATGACACAGCATCTGGACTGAAAATATGTACCAAGTTTATGCACAAAAATCAATACAACTTGCAATTACGTGCCCTTGTCAACAGTATTACTCAAGGAAGTAAACTCAAAGAAAAAGTTGAGTCAATTGAGTGTCTAATTTTCTAAATTGAAGCCCATGTATTGTCTGGCATCAACCAAGACCTTTCAATTTTACTGCAATATGTATAATATACTTGCATATAGGGGCTTTCAACCACCCTCATACATTAGTTTGTTATGCCATTCACATTGTGCTACTGCTCACTACAGCTTGCAGCATGGGACAGTGGGTCAGCCTACTTAAATCCTTTGGTTAAGTTCATTTTGAGTGACAGCATTTTGCTCAGGGGCGTATCTTGGTTAGTATGATTGCGCGGTGGAGTTGAGCATCAGATTTCTTAACAATCATGCTTGGGCAGCTTGTAAAAACCTATTATATGAGACACGGGGGGTAAGGAACAGTGGAAAGAGAGAGTAAAAATCCTAGGTGAAATCCGATAGACACTTCACATTCCACAAAAGAAAACACTTGTACCTAACCATTTACTAAAGAATGCAAATTTTAGGGGGGGTGTAACACCCCAGACATCCCCCCTCCCCAAAGCTATGTCCCTTATTTTGCTCTCACAGAAGGAGCACATTCGCAAACAAGTTAGATCCCTTCAACACCAGTGTTTTTGTTTTTACTTTATGGTTACTTTAATGCTACCTTTGTGTTTGGTGCCTGATGTGACAGCAGGATGCTTCTCCTGCCAATGCTGTTGTAAATTTCTTTTGAAGTGTTTTGCTTTTTTGACTGCTGCTATATCACAGCATACCAAATTGTGTCCAATACTGTTTTGGATTAAGTTATCCTCTTTTCACTTCTTTCTTTCTTTCTTTCTTTCTTTCTTTCTTTCTTTCTTTCTTTCTTTCTTTCTTTCTTTCTTTCTTTCTTTCTTTCTTTCTTTCTTTCTTTCTTTCTCTTTCCTTTCATTCTTGCCGTATTTTATTCTTGCCTCCTTATATTCTTTTTCCTTTTTCTTTCTTTCTTTCTTCGTTCTTGTTCTCTTTTCTTTCTTTCTTTCTTTCCTTCCTTCTTTCTGTCTTTTTTCTTTTTTTCTATCTGTTTTTCTGTCGTTCTTTCTTTCTTTCTTTCTTTCCTCTTGCAGCCAATGCCATTATGTTTGACTATTTATATGTCTATGTTAGACTTAATTCATTAGTATGTAGTTGGTGTCATTCACATTTTAATTCCACCCACTCCGCCAATCTTTAAGGGGCAGTGTATCCTCCCACTTCAGCCATTGGCTGACTTAACTATGAGTTACAGGTGTCCTTTCACAAGGACCCAATCCACACACAAAGGAGTTCCCTTCATTGCTCGAAAGTACTAGGTAATATGTGTTCTTTTTATAGACCAAAAACTGTGTAGCAAAGGATTTTTTTAGGTTGAGGAGGGCCTGGATTTTTCCCTAACAATAAACCTTTGCAAAAGCCACGACAAAACAAAACAATTAATGCCAGAAGGCTGGAGGCCAAAGCTAGGCCTATTGGCTTTGGCAAAGCTTGTTTCTTTCTGGTACTTATAGTTTTGGGGGATTGGTTATTTTAGTTTTCTGGCTTCCAAAATATGGTTCACATCAAGCATGATTGTTAATGACACCAAGCAATCCAAGGTTTAGGGGTCTTCAGAGGAAGGTGATGGTGGCAGGTGACCTTCAGGTCATTATTGCTGGCAGAGGTGTCCGGATGTGGACAGAGACATGTATGTAGCCAATATGTATTGAGGAAGATTCATGATGCAGTTAAAGCAATGCTCTTTGCAAATGGTCAGTGATTATTTCTCAGGAGGGAATAACTGCAACTGATGGATTAAATTACTCTGCTTGGGTTAACGACTACGTTTGCAATAAAGTTGCACTCAAAGTGTCACTCAAAAGACCACAAAGTATTTCTACTGGTGAGATGCAAAAATTAAAATGGCACACATAAGTGGGTGAAAAACTTGGAAGCCAAGTCATTTCTCATGCACGAAAACAGTGGATTCCACTAAAAAGAGCATTGGCAAAGCCAATAGGTTGGCCCTTTAGAGCCGAGGCCTATTTGCTTTGCCAATGCTTGTTTTAAACAGGCATCTTTTGTCTTTGACAGGGTTTTGCTTCAGGTTTTGCTTTCCTTGAAAACATCGTTAGGTACCTTACAGGAACGTCAGCTTATCATAGCTCACCAGAAACATGTGTGTGATAGCTTGTACAGTCCGTAGAGAAAAAAAAACAAAAACGATAATATTGACTTAAAAGTATTCTTTCATCCAAGTCAATGGTGGAGAATGAATATGAGTACTTCAGAGATATAGGATGATTTTCACCAACTTGTTTAAAGTGCTTAATTGATCCATTAAGTTCCATCCCTATCTATAAAATTCAAGGCAGAGAGGCATGAAAAGGGAAAGAGAGGCTTTTCCTTCCCTTTTCATGTCTTTCTGTGCATTCCTGCATCCAGGAATGCTACAAGACATCAGGGATTTTCTTTTTTTTAAATTGTCATAAGGGGAGCAGCCCCTTGGGTAAGGTTCACTCCCCAAGGGGGGGGGGCATTATACTGGAGGCCATTTCTGCCCCCATGGGGACATATCGGCATAAATTAATTAGGATGATCTGCCCCCAGGGGGGCAGAAGCCATTAGATACCAGGGAAGTTTTTTTAATTTATATTGATAAGGGGAGCTGCCCCTCAGGAAAGGGTCACTCCCTGGGGTCAATTTTTTTATTAGGCTTTTTCTGCGCCCCCTGGGGCCAGATCAGCCTATGTTAATTAGGCCGATCTGCCCCCGGGGAGGCAGAAGCCTCTAGACACCAGGGATTTTTTATTTATTTATTTATATTGATAAGGGGAGCGACCCCTTAGGCAAGGGTCGCTCCCCAGGGGGCAATTTTTTTATTAGGTCTTTTCTGCTCCCCCTGGGGGTAGATCAGCCTATATTAATTAGGATGATCTGCCCCTAGGAGGGGCAGAAGCCGCTAGACACCAGGGATTTTTTGTTTTGTTTACATCGTTAAGGGGAGCAGCTCCTTGGGCAAGGGTCGCTCCCCTGGGAGGCAATTTATTTTAGGCCATTTCTGCCCCCTTGGGGACAGATCGGCCTATTTTAATTAGGACGATGGGGCAGAAACCACTAGGCACCAGGGCTTTTTTATTTTTTTTATTTTTAACAGATGGGGAGCGAACCCCTTTAGGAAAGGGTCGCTCCCCTGGGGTGCACATTTATTTCTACCCACCTTGAGGGCAGATTGGCGTATTTTTTTTTCTTAAGCCAATCTGCCCTCAAGAGGGGCAAAAACCACAACACACTAGGGTTTTTTTTCCGCCAATGTCACGCAAGGGGAGTGACACCTTAGGCAAGGGTTGCTCCCCTGTGGGACAAATTTATTTTAGGCCATTTCTGCCCCCCTTGGGGGTAGATTGGCCTATTTTTGTAAGGCTCAAATGCCTAGCAGTGGGGCAGAAAGCCCACCAGACACAAGGGAAGATTTTCTTTTTTTTGAAAAAAGAGAGTGGTGGTATGGCCATCTGTCCACCCCCCGTAAATGGAGACAAAGTTGTTCTGCTCACTGGTGGGCAGATAGGGCAATTGCCCCTGATCCACTCACCGGGGGTGCAGAAAGCCTACTAGATGCAAGGGAATTAAAAAACAAAAATAGTGGGGTGGTGGCTACCAACCAGTATGGGCATGGTTATGCCCCCACCCCAACTAAAGGGGGTAATAGTCTTTCAGCTCCCCCACCACAGTCTAAAAAATCTTATCCCAAAGGAAAGCAGGAGGACATGTGATTATTTTGGGTTTTGGTTTTACATTTGGGCCATGAGAGCTTGTCGAACTCTCAAAATCGTCCCACTTGGAATGGTGTGGGCTGCACTTTTTGGACTTTGGGGCGCTGCCATCTAGAAAAATCTACGAGACCTAGACACATCTGAAAACTAAACATCTGAGTGTGTCCAGGGTGGTGTGCTTCAAATGCAACCCACACCATTTTTTTACCCACAGTGCCCTGCAAACCTACAACTTTGCTTGAAATCACACATTTTCCCCACATTTTTGTTATGGAACCTTCTGGAATCTTCAGGAATCCACAAATTTGCTACCACCCAGCATTGTTGCTACTATACCGATATAAATTCTGCCCCATTTATCGGTCAAAAAACATTTTTTTCCAAACTGCCTTTTTGGATCCGTTTTGGTTCTCCCTCATTTTCGACCTGTGTTTGGCTCTTCCCTGTCACAGGCACTTGATCCACCTACACAAGTGAGGTATCATTTTTATCGGAAAACTGACGGGAACGTTAGACGGTAGGAAATTTTTGCCGGTGCAGTGATCCCACACAGAAATGTGCGGAAAAAATGTGATTTTTTTAGCTAAATGTGAGGTTTGCTGAGGATTCTGGGGAAGAAAACACTGGGGATCCACGCCAGTCACACCTCCCTGTACTCCCTCAGGTGTCTGGTTTTCAGAACTGTCTGGGTTTGGTAGGTTTCCCTAGATGGCTGCTGAGTCCAGGACCAAAAACACAGGTGTCCCCCCACAAAAACAGGTAGTTTTGTAATTGATAATTTTAATGTGTCCATGTAGTGTTTTGGGGCATTTCCTGCCGCGGGCACTAGGCCTACCTACACAAGTGAGGTATCATTTTTATCGGGAGACTGGGGGAATGCTGGTTGGAAGGAAGTGCATGGCTCCTCTCAGCTTCCAAAACTTTCTATCACCGCAATGTGAGTAAAAAGTGTTTTTTTTGCCAAAGTTTGAGATTTGCAAAGGATTCTGGGTAACAGAACCTGGTGAGAGCCCCACAAGTCACCACATCTTGGCTTCCCCTAGGTGTCTAGTTTTAAAAAATGCGCAGGTTTGGTAGGTTTTCTTAGGTGCCGGCTGAGCTAGAGGCCAAAATCCACACCGTGGCACTTTGCAAAAAACAGGTCTTTTTTCTTTGGGAAAATGTGATGTGTCCATGTTTTGTTTTGGGGCATTTTCTGCCACGGGCACTAGGCCTACCCACACAAGTGAGGTACCATTTTTATCTTTGGGGAATGCTGGATAGAAGGAAATGTGTGGGTCCTCTCAAATTCCAGGCACTTTACAAACAACATGTCAGATTTCAATGTAAAAATATGATGTGTCCATGTTGTGTTTCCTGTCACGGGCGTTAGACCTACCCACACAAGTGAGGTACCGTTTTTATCGGGAGACTTGGGGCAACACAGAATAGTCTTTCTCTACATGTTTTCCTTCCAAATGTAAGACAGTGTATAAAACAAAATGCCCTGAAATTCACATGCTAGTATGGGGACCCCTGAGTTCAGAGATGTGCAAATAACCACTGCTTCTCAACACCTTATCTTGTGCCCATTTTAGAAATACAAATGTTTCCTTGATACCTATTTTTCATTCTTTATATTTCACCAAATGAATTGCTGTATACGGAGTATACAATGAAAATCCATTGCAAGGTGCGGCTCGTTTATGGGCTCCTTGTACCTAGAGTTCTTGATGAACCTACAAGTCCTATGTATTCCTGCATCTAGAAGAGTCCAGCAGACGTAATGGTATATTGCTTATAAAAATCTGACATCGCAGGAAAAAATTACAGAGTAAAACATGGATTAAAATGGCTGTTTATGTACCTCAATCTCAATATTTTTTTATTTCAGCTGTTATTTTCTGTAGGAAAACCTTGTAGGATGTACACAAATGACCCCTTGCTGAATTTAGAATTGTGTCTACTTTTCAGAATTGTTTAGCTTTCTGGGTTCTACCATTGGTTTCACACCCATTTCTGTCACTAACTCGAAGGAGGCTAAAAGCACAGAAAATAGTAAAAATGGGATATGTCCCAGTAAAATGCCAAAATTGTGTTGCAAAATGTGGTTTTCTGATTAAAGTCTGCTTGTCCATGAAACCTGGAAAGGTGGTGATTTTAGCACTGCAAACCCTTTGTTGATGCCATTTTCAGGGGAAAAACCACAAGCCTTCTTCTGCAGCCCTTTTTTCCCATTTTTTTTAAAACACATTTTTTGCTGTATTTTGGCAGATTTCTTGGTCTCCTCCAGGGGAACGCACAAACTCTGGGAACCTCTTGAATCCCTAGGATGTTGGAAAAAAAGGACGCAAATTTGGCATGGGTAGGTTATGTAGACAAAATGGTATGCGGGCCTAAGCTGAACTGCCCCAAATAGCCAAAGAAATGCTTGGCACCTGAGTGGGGAAAGGCCTGGCAGAGAAGGGGTTAAACATACTAAGACTTGTAACAGTACTAAAATGAAAAATTAAAAACAAAATGTGTGAAATTTACTCATCAGCTTTTTTTCTATTATAGCAAATAAAAATGCAAATACTACAACACAACTATGTTGGTGGCGTTTCTATGTTGGCTTTCCCTTGGTGTCATGTAAAATGTCCAGATCGAAAGGCTTTATAGGCACTTTGGTAACGAGTGAAAATGTGCATTTTTTAGGGTCTTTTTTTATAGTCAGGGACTTCATTTAGGGGTCGCAGGTGTCACCTCTAGCCCACCCTCTGCAACCTCTGGCACCGTCTTTACGATCCCTGGTACAGAAGTAGCAAAATCATTGTCAGGAACATGGTGGTAGCTTGTTCTTATGGACGTCCGGTTGAGGCTCCACTCTCTCTGTTTGCTCTCATTTTTTATTACACTAATAGTGAATATTGTTTTGTTATTCACTATTGATTTAATAAAAAGTGAAGTACAAATAGCTGGAATCTGACCTTCTATGGCATCTGAGGTAATTAAAAAAGATGCTTTAAAAAATATATTGTGTGCGTGCTTGTGGGTGAGTGTGAATTTGTGTGTATATGTGTAAGCATGTTTGTGTGAGTGAAATTGAAAGTCGAAAGGGCGTGTGATATAATTTCCGCTACCCCTTAAATTTTGGGGAATTTACTTCATGTCTATACTCATAACTTAGTAAAGTTAACTGAAACGTGCATTGTTTATTTAGAAATGTAGATTCTTGGAAAATGTTCCAGTGAATTAAATCCTCACACATCTGTTAAAACTGTCCATGGGAAATCCTGTGGTGAAAAAACACTGAACTGAATGATATGTTCTTCTGGTAGGCAGAAGGCAGGGGAGTTCTGAAGGGCTGCAAACACTGGAAATAAATTACCAAGTTCACACGGAGGCTATGACCGCCAGAGCTCCCTTTGCCTGTCAGAAGACACCACATCATTAATTTGACCAGAAATCAGACTCGCACTTAAACCATTCCCGAACTTTCAACAGCTTTTGATGAACTACTTTGAAGGAATAATGGGAGTGCAGAGAATGTGTTGATGGAAAGTACATGGAGGGGGTCAGGAAATGTATGTGTAGCTCTAGTGATCCCTATAACCTCTTTTGAAACCTGAACATCATCTCATTGGTCTAGAGGATGAAGATCGGATGAGAGACAGTGCTGAGAAAATCAACATGTTTGTTAGTCCTCATGTGTGATTCTATTCTTCGTATGTACATCTAGCCTAGCAGAAACAGAATTGTTTATAAATCTTTAGTGCATAGACAGAGGACAAGCATTGTCTGATGTTTGAGGCGCACCTGGACTAGTATCACCGCACACACTTTTCTTATTCGGACCCATCTTTGCATACTGCCTTATATTTATGAAATTCCATGTATTCATCTTCTCTGCCTCACTTAACTCTATTGGAACATATATGAGCCTCTGCTTGACGTACAGTGCCATTAGCTTCAAATTCAACTCAAGTTGTTAATTATTAATGAATGAATGGACTTAGGTGGAAGTGCACATGGAACTGGGGTGAGCAAAGTGATTTCCTAGGCTGAAGTAATCTGGAAATCTAGGCAATTTTGCACTTCGCAAAAAGTACAACGTTTGCCAAATTCATTCAAGGCCCTAACTATTTAATTCTGTCTATCTAACAGTCCTGGCAGCAAGATGTCCTGACCAACATGGACAGGACATCTGTATGGACGGAACTATGTTGCCCTGTTTTCACCTGAGGGGCAGTGAGAAAACAATAGCACCACTAAGCCATATCACCCATCACCAAGCGAAACGTGACCCCTTCCCCCACAAAGTACATGGAGAGATCCCCTTGCCCACCCGGTCAGAAGCTGTCAGACCAGGGGCCCCCGTCCATGCACAGTGTACTGGATGAGGGGGCCCAAGCTCGGGGCAATTGTATGCCAGTGTCATCACCTCCTTTCAACAAAGCCAGACGTTCCACTCTGGATATTTCAGAACAGACGAAAGAAGACAGAGCATAGCACTGTTAAATAAAAGGTTAAGGCCCATATTTATACTTTTTTAGTGCCGTATTTGCGTCATTTTTTTACACAAAAGCGGCGCAAACATGAAAAATACAATTGTATTTTGTAAGTGCAGCGCAAATGTGGAGCTAAAAAAGTATAAACATGGGCCTAAGAGCCTACTAAAAAATATGTTCCAGGTCCGGCATGGCTGCGGGAAACATTCTTTTACAGTGCAGGGCCCATATATGCCTGTTTCGTAAACTTTGCTAATATTGAGATTCTTGATTTGGAATCACAACTTTATCTAACCCAATTTTTAATTCAGTGTGTGTTTTGAGGTGTGGCACATCCTCTTCAATGGCTCAGACTATAAAGCAGGAGATAGTTGTGCTTATTCCATTTCACAATATTTGTAGCACCAAGAAAACACAGATCTGACTATCATCAGGACAAGATGTTCTAAGCATAGCTGGTCAAAGACCACTCTGCATGTTGGGCTCAAGTAGCTCAAAACTCTTCATATCTTTTTAACTTAATTCTAATAGCAGGAATTATCAATTGCACTGCAATAATCTGGGCCGGCTGCAGTCCACTAAGCTAGTCTGTATTAAACCCCATAAATGGCATTGTTCTAAACATTCGTTAACCTGATCAATAAGCCCATGAGAGATTGATGATGTTTGGGGGCAAAGATTGTAAATGGACAAATATTTGACAAAATTACTCCTGCTAGCAAAGAGATCCAAAAACAACAAGGTGATAAATGGAATGCATGAATTAATCTCAGCTACTGGTTATTGCTTGGGGCCACATCCCAGACCATCATTTTTCACCCACCATACCACCTCAGTTTGGACCCAGCCATATGCAAATCAGTTTTGACCCTGCTCCTAATGGGAACAATCCAGTCCGAACTGCCAGGCCCAGTCCTCCTTGATCTGGGACACCAGCAGGCCCAGGCCTAGTTTTGCCCTTGTTATGGGCTCATCAGCGGGGTACAGCTTGTTTTCAGTGGCACATTGAGCCTGGGACCCATGTCTCAGCATACCCTAAACACTTGCAAAAACAAACAGGTAATGGATGGAATGCTTAAATTAATCTAAGGCACTGTAAATCAGTCTGACCTCATCTCAATCTGTTGTTTTTCACCTACCATGCAATCTCAGTTTCAATCCAGCCATATGCAAATCAGTCTTGACCCAGCTCCTCGTAGAAGCAGTCCATCCTAAACTGCCAGGCCAGTTACTTCCTGAACTGGAACACAAGCAATCCAGGACCAGTTATGCTCTTGTTATAGGCCTTTCTATCTAATCCAACTGCTAAAGCACAACATTAGAATTATAACTTGTACTCCAGTTTTCTACATAGACAGCTAGGCCTCCCACCGTGCAAAATAACTTTTGGGTGCTAGTCACTATAAATATCTACATGTCCTTCCATTAAATAGCATGCACCCAGCCTTGTGGATCTCAAGGCCTACATAGCAGTGACTTATTATTAATTAAAGGGAGGGTTTTACTGGGCCAAAGAGTTTTTATTGAGAGGTCTAATTGCAGTTTTTCCACTGCTATACTCAGGCTACAATGATAGGCCTGAAGCCAGGTTTTACACTGTTACTATAGTGGATGGCACAATAGGTGTTGCACTCCTTTAGTGACATTTAACTTACTGATCTTGGGTACATCTTATAACATCTGCGATGGACTTATAGGTATACACTTATTATGAATAAGCCAAATTGACCACATGTAAAGTTGGAGTACATGTACTTTACTACTGGCAACCAGAGGTAAAGGGCACAGAGTTCTAAAGCCAGTGAAAGTAAAGGATCCAGCAAAGGCATAAAATATGAGGACCCAATGCAGGAAAGATGGATTCCCTACACATGTCACCCCCAACCAAGAGCTAGGATAGATTATTCAATCCCTTGATAGACTTCCTTGCTCAGGCACTTGTTTATTCTCTCCATCTATGAACCTACCTGTACCCCTCTATCATCATCTTCTGCAGCCTCTAACTCTATCCATGGAAAGCCTTCACATTACCTACAGACCCTGCTTGGGAAAGGACCGCCCCTAGCTTACCTACAGATGTATCCCTGCAGGTGAATGGTTCCACCAAGGTGACGTGGTCCAACCTGCCTCCTCTGTTATACCTCTGTCTCCAGGTGAGAACCAGCTCTGCCCATAAGGTAAGCAAAAAACAGAGGCCACTGCCAGCTGTCAGTGTAAGGAGTCAGACCACTGGCCTTCCACTGCAAGGTGAAGGCTCCAATATAGGGCCTTGGGTAGGTTTCACTTCCACCTGTGGGACTCTCACTTGCTCCTGAGGTCTCTCTGGTCACTCAGGTTTCTCATAGTGGGGGGAGGTGGACACCCTCTCAGTTACCAGACACCCTCCTTCCATTCCTTTGTCCACAATCTCAGGGTTGACACCCTGTAGATGTGCTTTCAGTTCAGGGTCTGCACCCTGAGACTGAAAAGGTGCCTGGCAGCCCAGTCCTCAAGGGGGGACACATAGCCCCTCATGAGAGTGATACACTCTGTCTGTGTCATATAGGGTCTGTGATATATAGGTTTGGGCTAAGGGCCGGTTGGCAGATCTCACATGCTCAGCTGGTAGTCCACATGACCAGTCTGGTCTCCTTGTCATCGTGGTTGATGGCATTTTACCATGGCCATAGTAGGAGCTAAGTTTGCTTCGGATCTTACAGCAGTTTCTGGAGTGAAGGCTACCCGCATTGCACTGTGTTTTCGACAAGAGGGCCGCCACAGCCTATGAGAGCTCAGTGCATTTTGAGGAGTCAGTCACCTGTACAAGTGGCGGCACAAGTGGTGGGAGGTCGGAGGTCAACGGCAACCATGCCTGCTGGAGATACAATCTTGCTCCTCAGTCAGAGGTGAGTGTGGTCAGCTCTGAGGAGACAGAGTGGGTGTGCATTCACAATGGCTGCGGAGTGAGTTATTTTTCATGTTGGCGACTGCTGGTTGCTCTAAGTTGGAGACATGGATGATTGGATTTACTAGAATGCGATGGAGCACTTGAAGATTCAAAATTAAGGATCCGTGCTATTGACCCTACCGAGACCCAATGGACTGGCAACATTACCTTGGCTTAAGGAACCGCATGAGTCTTTTTTCCCCTGCCTCATGAACCAGGAGCTACTTTAATGCAACGAGGGCATTCTTTGCTATTTAAGAGGTGTAACTCTTGAAGATATGATGCATTCTTAGTAGAGCTGGGCTGTTTTGCTGGGGTTTTGTATGGTAAAGCCCAGTCAACGGTCTAGGTTAGAAGCAATCTGTCTCTGAGATATTCTAGCTAAACTTCAGGATGTCATGGAAAAGCAGCATGTAAAGGCAAGCAATGTACCCTCTGCTTCAAACTCTACTCCCATCCTGCCACAGAGAGTGAAAAGGCGTGCTATCCAAGCCATGTCTACTGCTGCTCTGGCTTGCCGTAGCCTCCAGTTGAGATTGGAACCCACTATGGCTGCTATTGAGTAGGTGTGTTCTTCTACTGACTTGTGGAAGAGGCTGGAGTGTTGCATAGGGCCGAAGATGTTTTAACTCCATCCATAAGGACTCAATTTAAGGTATCATGTAACAAAAAGCCATGAACAGAAACTGTGGCAAGGGTGGACCTAAAGCTAAAGACTGTCCTTTATTTACAAAAGGTAGATTGCTGGCAACTATGTCTATTATTTCACAACTGACAAACTTGAAAAGCATTCCCAGTGCACTAATTTGCACATTACAGGGGTCTCAAAAGATTGTGAAGGAAAGCAGGTACTTTAATGGGTGGACTTTTTTACCAAAGCAAATGTTTTGAATGATTTTTCAGGGGATCTAACTATGCTAAGGGCTCATAGAGTCCCAGTCCAATGCCCCTCCAGCTCGAACAATCCCTGTATTATTTTGATTATTTTTTCTGATTATTTAGTAAAGGAACATATATTGGCCGATGTAATAGAGAAGAAACATTCTCAACCCCAGAGATACCTAATTTTCTCACCTTTTCAGACATGTCAGCAGCTTCAATTTATTGCCGAGGGACTTTGGCAAACTGCTTGATCTGTAGGCAGCACAGGCTTCCATAATACAACAATCTAAGTTGAAGGTCTTAGCAAAAGGGCAATTTTATGTGTTTACCTCCCTAAATGATGCTCGGAGTTTCTAAAAAAAAAGTACTAATCAAGGGTGAAAAACTTTGAATTGTATTGTATAGTGTTAAACCCTGTATAATGGTTTACGTTGACTTAATTTCTATTTAGTGGGGGTTCTGTATTTCAGAGTCACATGGGCAGCCAGGTGCTACGTCATGGCAACCCTATTTTTTGGGTGTGAGTGAGTAGTTGTGTGGGTATTTCCCCCTCGGTTGGGCTAGGGTTTTTTTGGAGTGGCTTTTGGAGTCACTTGGGTTTTTTGGGGTGGGTTTCAGGGTGGTGGGGAGCATCTAAGGCAAAAAAAGAAGCAGAATGAAAGAAGGGTACAAGATGTTTTCAGCTAGGTTTCTGAGTGTTTTGGTAACCTGTGAATCTATGCATATAATGACACTCCATATTATTTCGCTCTTGCAATGCGAATGGTATCACCAACAGCCATAAATGTAGTGGGCTGAGGAGATGGCCGATTTTGCTTTCCCCCGAGGTACTGTTTTTGCAGGAGACACAACTTAAAATTCTCCAAAGGATTTTTGTTCCTCAACATTTCTCCCATGCATATTATGCTTTAGGGGGATTGGCAGTAAGGGGGGTTTCTATTTTGTTAGGGAATGAGATCAGTTGGTCAGTAAGCGAGGTGGTTAGGGACCCAAGAGGCAGGTGGCTTTGGGTGAAGTTGGCTGCAAATGGTTGTTCTCTCAATTTGGTGAACTCTTATGGTCCTGTCACTGATGAGACTGAGGCACTTTTACAGATTTTCAATATGGCAATGGGGTCAGATGGCCTGATAATTTAGGACAGGGATTTTAATTTTATACAGGATCTGGCACTAAATTTTAATATGAATAAAAAGCAGGCAAAGCCTCAGATAAAATGGGTGATTGATATTTTTAAGCTAGACTTCCACTTAATTGATCCTTGGAGCTGTGATCATCCAGCGTCTTCACAGTTTACCTGTTTTTCACGCAGCTTCTATACTGCCTCACATTTGGACTTTTTAAAAAGCTCTCAATCAATTAGTAAAGTACGTTTGGCTATTTAGGTGAATGCCTTCTCTAACCACTCGGTGGTCTCTGATACGATAGCGGTGCCAACAATTAGGAGGGAAAGGCCCAAGTGGCATCTGGACTGGTCCTTTGTTTCCAATCAGGAATGGGTGAATAATATGAGGAAATTTATTTAAGAATTTTTCCTTGTTGAATCGTGATACCTAGTGTTCATTTAGCGAAGGCCAAGCGGAATGTGAAAGACATTTTTATATTGCGGAAGATAACCCACTCTAAAGCTTATCAACAGAAGGTCTACGAAGACAGCCAGCAGACAGGCACATTTCTTGCTTGGTCGTCATGACAAAGGATCATATAAAAGGCATCATTAGTTTGTCAGATAAAGAATCCTGCCACTCAAAAGATAGTTTCTGAGAAGGAAGAGGTATATCAAGTCTTTTTGCAAAATTATAGATCATTGTATGAAACCAGGCACACAATCCCGCAAGCTTCCATTCATCATTACTTTGAATCTTTAATGTTACCTCAGCTACCAAAAGCATTTGTGGAGAAAATTACAGCCAAACTAACAGAAACAGATGTTTACAAAGCCATCTTAAAAATGCCTACTGCGAAGGTGTGTGGAAATGATGGGTTTCCAGCAGAAATTTATGAAGGATTTGCCCTGGGACTTATACCTATTTTAATCAATCTGTATAATTTTATTAAGGGAGGGGGAAAAGTATCTCCAACTTTTAAGTAACCTACATTTGTTAGTTTTCTTAAAAAAGAGAAAGATCAACTCATATCAACGTATCAGTCTCCTGACCGGCGATTATAAGCTGCAGACGAAAACCTGGTACAATTAGATCACACCTGCAGCTCAAGCTTTAATTCTTTCGGACGAGTCTGGGTTCATCGCCGGTCAGTTGATGGCAGCCAACACTTGCTATTTAATCCAGGCGATGGATTATTTTGCGTGTTGCCAGATTGGTGAAGCAATAATGATGGTTGATGGTGAAAAAACATTTGACCTTGTATATTGGTCATCGTTGTTTTATAGTTTAAGGAGGTTTGGATTCCCTGAACAATTTATTCAATGCTTGAGAACTTGTATGAAGGCGCATCCACCAAGGTGTATATGAACTCCAGTTTGGCAGGCGAAGTGGCAATCAATAGGGGTACCCGTCAGGGGTGTCCCCTGTCCCCGTTCTTGTTTACTTTTTTTAATCAAAGCCTTGACTGTCAGGATTCATGTTTATGAGGAAGTTAGTACACCAGTCGTGGGTATGTCTAAATTAAAGCTTTTTGAAGATGTCATTTTTTTATTTTTGAAGCCAGACAAATCGAATATACTGAGGGTCTTGAATTACTTTGATGAGTTCTCTAGAACTGGTGGTTATAAGATTCATTAAGGCAAAACAGAGTTGCTTCTTTTTAATGCAGCACCAAGTGATCTGCCCCTAGCACTACAGGAGTTAACTCGCTCGTGCAGCCCTATTCGTTATTTAAGATTTTTTGTCTTGACTAGCTCGCAGTTTTAAAATTAAATTATATAGTAGTGTTCTATTAAATCCGAGGGCTATTGGAGAGATGGTGGTCACTTCTTCCCCTGACTGAGGTGGGGCGAGTTGCGCTTATCAAAATGTCTATCTTACCTCTCATGTTATTTCTGTTTGCTAACGTTCCGGTAAAAGTTAGTAATAGTTATTTTAAGGATCACGATACACTAATTTGAAATTTTATCTGGCATAAGAAAGCTTCCAGGGTCAAATATGAATTTTTGAAATTATATGTAGCACAGGGTGGTTTGGCTCTTCCTCACGTACAGATGTATATTATGAGGCCACTCTGTGTGACTTCCTGGAAAGAGCACTAAAAAGTGGTGGATGGTGGATCTTTTTTCTCTGGAGAGAATGATTCAAGAATCAGAGGTTAGTTTGCCAGTATTTATTAAGACACCAAAGCTACCTAAAAGAACTAGGTACAAGATTCTCTAGGAGATGAGCATTCGGCTAAGAGGTTTTTTGCATCACATTACATGCCAGCAGTGCCTTTGTCTCTTACTGGCTCTCTCTATGTCTGTTGTTAGGTATTGGAATTTATGCGGTTTTAGAGAGCTTGGTCATTTTATTCTCAGGGATCAACACATGACTTGGCAGGAACTGTTGGCGCGATGCAGAGAGCAGGCCAATCACTTGTTTCTTAGCTTTCAACAGATTATCTATTTTCTAACCAGTAATCGAAAGGAAGGTAGTCAATCTGTCCATCATAATATTAGTGTGATTATAAGATCTAGGCTTCAAGGAGATGGGAATTGGTATAGGTTTTTGCATAGTTATGGGACCCAGTACACAGCGACTGGTTTTCTTGAAAAGATTTGGTTAAAACCCCAATTCTGTGTTTTCGAAGGTGACTGGCAGATTATTTGTGAAGTTGGCCATAAGTCTTTAAGGGCAGATAATTTCACAAGAATGTGTTTTCTTTCATGAAGGATGGCGTATTATATTCTTTTAGCTCTTCATAAAATGTTCCAGTCTGCTTTAGATAATTGTTTCATTTATTGTCAGGCGATGCCATGGACTGTCTCCATAACTTTTTCATTTGCCATATGTTGGGCCATTTCTGGTGAGATCTATTTTTTGTTATTAGCAGCGCCCACTACACCTTAATAATCCAGAAGCAAGCTTGGTGCTTTTTGGTGTTTCCAAGCAGACCCAAAAGGCGAATATTGCTAAAAGGGGGCAGATGTTTGTTTCAATCACATTGGCAATATCCCTTTCCCTGCTTCTCCAAAATTGGAGAACACGATTAGTTCCAACAATGCTGGATTGAATGTCTAAAAGCTCAAAACACAGCCACATGGGTTGGAGGGACTAGTGGGCTGATTACGAGTTTGGCGGATGGGAACACCAAACTCCCGATGCAGCGGTTGCTGCCCTGCTGGTGACCTCCCCACCGGTCCATTATGACTTTCCCATTAGGCTGACCTCTGTTTCCGCCATTTAACCCAATGGTAAAGTGGTGGCAGCATTGTCGTAGTCTCAAAATTGAGCCTGCAGGAGCAATGCTGCCACACACAAGGGGCACAGCAGACAGTGCACATTTTGAAGGTGCTGGGCAGGGGACCCCTGTGACCCCCTGCACCTGTTTTCCACCAGCCATTTCACGGCGTGCAAGAAGGCTGATTACAACCTGCCGTCAGTCCATCGGGATCGAACATCCTGGCGGGACGGTAGGTGGTTGGCCGGTCTGCCTGCCAACCTTGTAATGTGGAGGTTGGACCACCGCAGCTGTGGTGGTCCGACTGCCACCGCTGCATTGGTGGTCTTCGGACCGCCAATGTTGTAATAAGGCCCTAAGTGTCATGTGGCTATCTGGTCAAATAAAGAGGGTGTTAAATTAAAGAAGTGGTTCCTGGCTTTTGATTAATGCCAGGGGTAATATCGCCATCCTTTGTTTTACCAGCACTGATAGGGAAGTTGTCTACCGGTTTGAAGAAACTCTAAATGGGAATTGGACTGGGTTACTAATTAAAGCTTAATGCTTTAGGTGGGTATCAACAGCAGCACTTTAATTTTTCTGTTCCGTGGGTCCAGATGGAGTATATAGTGACTTATGGCTTGATTGTCTAAGGGACAGCAGGCTTACTCAGAGTGCAAAGGTTTTAGGCAATCCAGATGTCTTCCATTTGTGAAATTAGGTTTATCTGTTAGTAAGAGCCCTGGTTCATCAGCTACTCTTCTTGCTTAGCTATAACTTGAAAAATTTTACTTTACTGTTTTATCAATTTTTTACTTTACAGTGTGCTTATTCCATGATGTGTCACTTGGCTGCTCAAGGTTCCTGTTGCTGCTTAAGTATTTCTTGGAGTCTTGCACTTTAATACTTTATTTATACATTTCTTTTTTTACTATGTGTTTATTATATGATATGCAACCCCCCTGGTCGAGGCTGAATCTTTACCCCTCTTATAATTTTGCTTTTATATTGATTCTGATTAAGTAAAAGATCTCAAGTTTGAGCCCCACTTTAGCTCGATATTTGTAACAGTTTTTATTCTGCTCCCCTGGGTATTCAGATTGGGTTTATGGAGAGGCTGTGTAAAAGGCAAAAGGTTTGGTTTTCTGTTTCTTTATAGCCTTGAACCTGCTTACATAGTTATGTTGTCTCTAATCTCTAGAGTATGATGCATTTAACTCTTGTTACACCTGCTTTGAGAGTGAAGGTTCTTAGGCAATTAAGAGGTGCTGCATTTTTAAAATTATGTTTGTTTGGAGCAAGACCACTGGTCCATGTATTTCTCTTGCTGATGTATTAGGATATGAAATTTTGCACTTTACCACTTTATTCATTTCTTCTGTACTGTATATTTATCTGTGCATTTTATTATGATATAATATCTTTTGTATTTGTATATGTGTTACAGGATACAGAACCTGTATGTTCAAGATTGAATCTCTAATTATTTTATTAATTTATTAATTTGTTTGAACATCAATTTTTCTCAATAAAAAGATTTTTGGTTTTAAAAAAAGGGGCATGCTCTACCCTCTCCTGCTAGGAATCACCCTCCCTGAGGGATGCATCAGCCATTTCTGTGAAGGTTGCATTTGTGTGTGGCATCCTGGGATTTTACAGTGTCCCCTTCTTATGCCTTGACTGGGGACAGTCATACCACAGGGAGGGTGAAAGGCACCCTGAGCTTCCATCCATCAAAGCCTCCCCATCTGTGGTTTGAAGAGGTCTGGGAATCTTTCCCCTCAAAGCTCTTTTGTGGCCCTGTTGGGGACTTTCTGTATTATCCTGACCTTTCCCTTCCCTCTGTAGATTCCCCCTTCCTGTGGTCACTCTCAGGTGCCTTCTTTGACACTCTGGTGCTAATCCAGAGCTCAACTTTCTTCCCAAGCTCTTTAGGCTACTACTACACTACAATTACTTTAAATGTGCTCTTTTATCATCAAGCTGTACAACCGATCATAAACATTTACTTTGCTGACCTGCACCCAACTATTCAGTGCCTTACTGGAATAATCCACAGAAAATCCACTCATGATTGGTGTGGCTGCATCTTGCTATCCCTGAACTTCAGGCAATACTTCTCAGGTAGTCAGACCAAACCTAGGGGCATATTTATACTTTGTTTGTGCTGGATTTGCGTCATTTTTTTAACGCAAATCCATATTTATACTTGGACGCTAGGCATTTCTAGCGCAAAAATATTGGAGTTAAAGTCATTTTTTGCCTGCGGGAAACTACCTTGCGTCAATGAGATGCAAGGTAGGCGTTACCGGGCAAACAAATTACTCAAAGGCCCTAGCGCCGTATTTATCCTCCTGTGCGTCACGCATAGGAGGAGGACGGACTTAAATAGTGGCGTTAAGCCTGCTTAGCAGCATTATTTAGAGCCTGGATCAGGACAGGCGTTAGGGGACCTGTGGGCCTTTTGCTGTTGTCAGAGACCATGGAAACAGCCCACGGGTGCCCTTCCCTGTCCCCAGGGACAACCCCACCCACCTGCACCCACACCTGGAGGACACCTAAGGATGGGGGACCCATCCCAGGTAAGTCCAAGTGAGTATTTTGTTTGCAAAGCGCCATAGGGAGGCCTAACTTGGGCCGGCTAGTGTCATAGCTTAAATATGATGCCCGGCTAGCATCGAGGAATGGCGCTAGCTGGCGGTATACTTTTTGACACAAACCTGCGCTAACACAGGTTTGCGTCAATAAGTATAAATCAGGGCCCTAGTGTTAAGGGCTCCCTTCATCGGCACACACCTCATCTTTTCAGCTGCTTTAAAAGACGAAAACATATCCCTCCCCACAGTGGGCATGTGCTTCCACAGACTACCCCGTCAATCCTCCTCTGGAGCTCTACACATGTGTAGGACCACCTCTTATGCAGCAACTCTTATCTATATTATCCCCTATAACATAGCTAGGCACCAGGTTTTAAGGGTTTTACTTCTCCAAGGCACTTCACTGTCACAACAACCATCTTCACTGGACTCAAACAAAAACCTTAGCTCTCCAGCGCAACTCGTGCTGACATCTGTGATGGGCCATCAGGGTCTTCTTTTCCTCTGAGGCCAGCGTAATTCCTTCTCTAGTGCAAAGTCTGCTGCTTTCTTCTCCTCCTCAGCAGAGAGTTTTCTCTCCTCAAGGGGAGCCATCTGCAATTATTTCAAGGCTTCTTCCACCTGCCTGTCCTCTAGCTTTAATGGGGACAAACTGGGGGAGGATACACTGCTGTATCCCCTGGATAATGCAGGTGATGCTGCTACATAGGAGGTAAACTCATCTGGCACTTGGACTACCTCAATGCCTTCCTCATTTGCCTTTTCAACTTCATCCTCATTCTCCACTGAGGTTTACTGTAGTTAACAGACCTCCTCTCATGCCCTGAGGATAATGTGATAACCCTCCTTCTTAGACAGCTTGTTCAGCTTCTCTCTCATTAGCTTGAATATGCTTCTCAGCTCTGCCATGCTAAGGCACTCCACTTTAGCCAGACCCATCTCAATGTTGTCAAAAAATGAAGATACAAAAATTAGTAGCAATACTGAATTTAGGAAAAAATCTAAAATTACCCAATTAAAATCAAAAGCCAATTTAAAAAACAAAATGCAATTTTTTGCTGTCAATTTAAAAAGGGGTATTTAGTTTCAACTTAAATCACTGCATGGTACTGTAGACACAAGCCATGGATCCCATTGCTGAGCACTAGTATAAGAAACTGAAATATTATTTGGAGTGGGTGACTACCCACCTCACAGAATAATCACAATCTTTGTCAGGGTGAACACTGGAAACCACTAAATGAACCTGAGCTTAACCCCCTCGTAGTTATGGCACAGAGCAGGCAGATTGTCTTAGGGCAACGTGTAAAATATTTATGCAGTGCCAAAACAGTAAAAAAGTAGAAAACTAAAGTAACATTTAATAAACACAATTAGAAGAATCCATTAAGGGATACCAGAGATATGATTTTTTAATACTTTTAAGTAGAAATAGTAATAAAAGCTAAAAGTGCCTATGATAGTTGATAGTTGTGGTAGGCCTGGATCTATGTGCAATTTGAAGATGGCCGCAATGGAGCATGGATTGGATACACCAACCAAGTTCATCCCAGTCAAAGATATTACATTTTGACTTAGTCCTTTAAGTCCCAATCCACCACAGGAGTACACTTCTAAAGTACCCTGGGTCCACAGGGGAGGCACATAGAGACTCACAGGCTCTCAGCCAGAAGCAAACAGCAGGGTCCAATCCTGGTTCAGCTGCCGCTGGTGAGCTGAGCAGTTGTAGTTATCAAGTTCAATAATGACCCAAAAGAGGCCTGAAAGCATTATTAAAGAAGGAGTCCAAGTAAAAGTAGAACAGCAATACAACCAATGACATACCCAACCATTGTTCAATCTTTAATAAACTATCCAGAAAAAAATACAAAATGCACAGTAAAGTAATCCAAAAATGACTTTAACTTCGTTGGGATCCCAAAAAAAGGCTAGGCATTTCATGGGATTTCTAGGATAACATTGTACCGTAATGCTAGCGATTGTTTTAGTTCTGAATTTTCGAGGCCAATCTTGCACTAGATATTGAGAAAGAAGCCAAGAGTTTTTGACATTGCAATCTATCAAGGAACGGGCACTGTAAAGGTTTATCAGGTCTACTTCTTGATTGCCCAGAGAAAAGTTGATTTCTTCCACAAGCCACAGTCTCACTCACCACTCAGAGGGGCCAAGTGCACATTTAAAATGGACCCAGTCAGGAGGGAAGAGCCACAGGGGGCAGAAAACCTTCTTGGCAATCATGTGCCCGAATTTTCACCAAAAAGTATTTAAATGGAATGGCACGACCCGGCACTCAGCTTGGGCTAGCGTCAACTAAATGATGCGAGCCGGGTGGGGGTGGTGGTAGGGAAGGTGGAGGTTGTGCCACAAAAAATTACGCTAGCCTGGTTAGAGGCAAAAAAATGCCTCTAACCAGACCAGTAGCATTTCCTGACACACAACCACCAAAAACATGACCCCTGTCTTTAGGAGTCATGCCCACCACCTCAATGACCAGCATAGGGAACAAGTGTCCCCTGGGCATGGCCATTTCACCATGTGCCATGCAGGGGGCCCCAAGTTAGGGCACTCGGTGGCACTTTAAAAAAACAAAAAAAAAGATACTTAGCTATACTTACCCTACATACCTGGGATGGGGTCCCCCATCCTCTGGTGTCCCTCTGGTGTGGGTGGGGTTGTTCCTGGGACTTGGAGAGGGCAATTATGGACCCATTCCATGGTGTTTAACCATCTGGGTTTGATCCAGGTATTAAATAGCCCCTCCTCCCACCCGTGCATCATTTTAGCACAGGGGAATAAATATGGGGTTATTGGGATAGCACCATTTTTTAGATGAGAACGCCTTCCTTGCATCGCATTGACGCAAGGTGGGTGCACGCATCCATAAAACGGTGCAAACTCCTATATTTTGACGTTAGATATGTCTAACATCAAGATATGAATATGGAGTTAGGTTTGCGCTGAATTTGCGGAAAAAAAATAACACAAATTCGGCTCAACTGAAGTATAAATATGGGCCTTGTTTTTTTGTGATTGAAAATTATTAATTAATGCAATTTTTCACAAGCATGGGACCAAAATCGCCCTAAACCAAGGTTGAAAAAAAAAAGCTTAGCACTAGATCTCCCTGACCTAGAAATCCAGATAGGAATGTGGCTACAAACAGATAAAACCAGGGTCAACAATAATAGCAAATAGTAGAGGAATGGAATGCAATAGAAAGTAAGAGAACAAATTGCATTCATCTCTAATCAGTGCAATCATTGCCTCGATATATATAGTCATTAAAAACTAAATTACATCAGTGCAAATTGCTTACCACCATTGTTGGTTTGGAACTTAAAGCAACAAATATTTTTTAAACCACAGCTTTTAGATGGGTTAGGTATAAATTTAATATTGCCTACATCTGCAGAGATATGGTGGTTTGCAGGTATGGAAAAATAACCCTACATTTGGCTTTTTAATTTCCCTTCGATTTTTCATGCCTCGGCTACCCCCCTACTAGGTTGGCATGCTGTGTAAAATGCAGAACTCTTCCACGGTATTGCGAAACTTCAGTAGAGTCTGGGGAGCTAAAGGAGAGCATAGGGATCAAAAAGACGTTGCTTCCCATACACTGAGCGTATTCCGGGAACTCACTGCGTTCTCATAACTACATGCCTCAGGTAGGTTCATGGCACAGCTATAAACCATATTTCTGCAGTACATACAGACAGATATTGGAGGCAGGGCGAGAGTTTTCATATTGCTTTACACCCAGTTCATGTACCCCAGAGTCTGCTGAGCATTAACTTTCCCATTGGTGGAAACCTTTGGCCTACCGTTTTTTGTTTCCTGACCCTAGAGATGCAGGCACACGATCTTTAACAATGGATAGCAGTGCAACTTTTATACACTTTGGACCCGGCAAACAAAGATTGATGTGTGACTTACTCTTATAGTACTCTACACTTACTCTTTGAATTCAGGAGTACTAAATGAGTGAGAAACAGCAACACCTTTGTGAATTGGACCCACTGTGAGGCACTTGATGCCAGTCTGCACCCAGTCCTCCGACCTGGATAGCCCACTGTGCCCGACCATGCAACGCAAGCGCCTATCATAGTGGTGTGAATAAATCAGACCCGCACTGCATCTTTTTATTCTCTCTTCCATAATGCTAATATCTGCTTCAAACTAGTTTACATAGAAAAGACCGCTGAGTACCCGCAGTGCCAAGAGTTGATGTATCACGTATGTTCATATTTAATGGCGTCGTAATCCGTTTTCTGAAATAAATGTAATGCAAGAGATTGTAACCTCTCTTAAAAATGTAGGTAGAAAAGGAAAAAAATAGCAGGAGCTTGACCCTGTTTTAACATTTCTTAATAATTAACTGAAAAAAGTTGTGAGAAAGGAACATTCAGTTTTCTTTTGTCTTTTCAGTGAACTTTAGTTATTGGGTTTGCACAACACTAAGCCGAACTATCTGTAAAATAGAATTGTTCAGTCCAATTTGTATTATTGGCGGCTTGTTGCTGTGTCTGTATTCCTCTTTAGGAATTGACAGGTCAAAGGAGAGAGCTGGAAGTCTGGCACCTGGGGGCATTCATCTTGCCTGAGCCTAATACGGCTTATTTCCTAAGTAGGTTAGCAGAGGTCAGATGTGAGGGCCAAGTCGGGCAGCCTGAGATTTGGTGCCAGCTGATGAAAATCAGATCCTGAATAACTTTATCAGATTTTGTTTCCCAGAAGAAAAAAGTGTTTATTTTCTGAATTTTTCGATAATTAATATGTGGAGGAAGGTACGCTCTGGACACTCTTGGAAAAATGGTGGGCTGCTGAAACTGGTAAGTGGTTGTGTAATGTCTCACAGTATTGTTAGGTCTTGACTTAACAAAGACCTTTTGATTTTGCTAACATTATGTACATAGGGCCTGAATTACAAAGGTGAACACTTTGTGTAAGTTTACTACTTTTTGGTATTCACAAACTACATGCAGAGATTTACAACTCTGTACTCACTATAATCATATGTCCGGAGTTCTCCACCCTGATTGATGAGTCCTTAGGGGTGGATAACTTCGCACACATTAGTATTGGGATTGCAGATCCATAAAACACAGAACGTAGTTTGTGAATACCAAAAAGAAGTAAATGTACGCAAAAGTTTAAGTTTACCTTTGTGAGTCAGGCCCTTTGTATATTGTTGGAAAGTACCCTCTTTCTTGGCATGGTTAACCCCATTTTTTGCCTGCTGTCAGTGTGTTTGACTGTGTTCCCTGTAATCCTGCTAACCAGGACCTCAGTCATTATGCTCTCTCGCTTCTAACTTGGTAACTTGTACCATTTTCACCCCACATTTGGCATACTGATGCCCCCATGTAAGTCTCTACTGTTTGGTAGACAGGTACCCTGGGCACTGTGGTACCAGGAGATCCCCATGGGCTGCAGCATGTTTTATGCCACCCATGGGGAGCCCATGCAAAGTGTTCTGCATGCCTACCATTGCAGCCTGCGTGAAAGGGTGCATGCATCCTTTTTCAGTACAGATCACTGCACAAGTTACTATAGGTCACCCCTATGGAAGCCCCTCCTAGCCCAGAGGGCAGGATGCAAGTACCTGTATGTGAGGGCACCACTGCACTAGCAGAGGTGCCCCAACAAACACCAGTGCCATTTTCATGGACTTTGTGAGTGCAGGACGCCATGTTATATGCGCACTGGGAATAGGTCACTCACTACATAATGGTAAGCCCGAACCAGAGTTTTCCAGACAGCACAAGCTACTGCCACCCCTAAGACAGGTTTCTACCCTCCTGCTGCTTGAAGAGCTCAGGCCCAGGAAGGCAGAACAAAGGATTTCCGTTGGGAGAGGTGGGTAGCACCCTCTCCCTTTGGAAATAGGTGTTACATGGCTTGGGAGGGGTAGCATCCCCAAGACACTGGTATGCTTTGAAGGGCACATTTGGTGCTGTCTGTGCATAAACCAGTCTACACTGGTTCAGGGAACTTCAGTCTCTGCTCTGGCGCAAAACTGGACTATGGAAATGGGAGTGGTGCCCAGAACTTCTACAGAGGGTCCCTGGGTTCTGCCATCTTAAATCCAAGGTCAATAGGGACCTCTGGAAGCATCTGAGTGGCCAGACCAGGCAGGTGACATCAGAGCCCCCTCCTGATAGGTAGTCACCTGGCTAGGTGACCTACCCCCCTTTCAGAGCTATATAGGGTCTCTCTCTTGGGATGGTCCTCAGATTTGGCTTGCAAGATTCTCTCAGGATTCCTCTGCAACCTTACTTAGACTTCTAGCCACTGGAACCGCAACTGGACCCTCCAGGAACCGACAATCTGCATCCACGAAGAAGACTGTTCCTGCAACATTCTTTCCACGGCTCCTTCCAGCTTCTGCAACGTTTCCCTGGCTGTGCATCCTCTGAGGGAAGCAAGTCTTTAGTCTGCATGAGAAGGAAGAAAGAATCTGTCTTGGAGTGAAGGAGTCACTCCCCTGCATCCGCAGGCACCTACTGCAATGAAGACCTGGTGCGTGGATATCCTCTCCTTCTGAGCTGTATGGATCGTGAATCACAGGTGGTGGTGCAGAGTAGTCTTCTTGGTCCTCTCTGCCAGCTGTCCAACTTTGACAGAGGTAAGCCCTTGTTTTCCCACGCAGGACAGTTCCCCATGCACCACATCTCTTGCAGCTGCCAAGGCTTGTTTGCATCTCCTCCAAGTGATCTTCAGGCTACATGTAGCTCCAGCCTTCAGCACTCCTTCCTGCAATGCATAACTCTCTGTGAGTGTTACCTCCTATTGGAGGGTTGCCTCTCTAGTACGTTTTGGTATAGTGTCACCAAAAGAAAGTGTTTTCTTTCATGTGTGTGAGTGCTGTGAGACTACAGTGGTATTACATGAGCTTTGCATGTCTCCTAGATAAGCCTTGGCTGCTCATCCACAGCTACATCTAAAGAGCCTGGCCTCTAGACACTGCCTACACTACACTAATAGGGAATACCTGGACCTGGTGTAAGGTGTATACCTTAGGTACCCACCACACACCAGGACAGCTTCCTGCATGTATTTACTTTCAGGCATTCCTCTTTATCTGTTGGTCTATTTTTGTGGCATTAATTTTTGTCTTCCACCAAAATAGTGTACAACATGGGGTAGTGGACCAGTTCATTTGAGACACTGGCTAACTTCATTGTGAATGTTGGCATTGCTCTTTCATGAGGAGCCTTTCCACAAATAAAGCAGATCTGATCAGTGAAATGGACTTTTGTGTATATGTGTGCTTCTTTGAGGTAAACAAATGCTTTTAGCCGATGTTTTTATTTTATATTGTGAGGGTCCAGCTGCTCCTCCTTCAATAAAATGTAACTAACAAATGATGAAACAAAACAAGAACCCACAATGCAAAAGGGCTAGCAGCAAATGCCAGACCTACTGGCTTTGCCTCTGCTTGCTTTTGATTTTTTACATGTTTTACCCTTGGTGTTAATATGAATTGACCATTTCTATATGTAGGGTTTCCACCTAAGAGTGAAGAGATGAATTAATATGGTGAAAAATCCAATTGCCTAACTGTAAATAGTTTTGACTGATTCCAACGACTTCATACTAACTTTGAACATGGGACTATAAATGTTGCGTGAAAACAGAAATAGGAAATAATATGCTATTTAAATGAACCACATCATCTGAAAGCAAAGGAATAATTCTGTACCAGTATCCTATTTAATTTTGCTACTGGAATTAACAGTGAATTTCCAAGAAGTAGTTCAATAGATTTTCAAAACTTCTTAAATTAATAACTGAATTCAGTAGGAACCACAAGTCAATTGGAATTTACAAAAGGGTAGAATGAGGGATCCTGTGCCTCCTGAATATGGAACATTGATCAACCTACCACCAGAAAATAACATAACACTTTATGACGAAATTTGACCTGCACAGAGATTATTTAGCAACAATAATGATATTGATGAACTGCATAAAGTAATGTTGGCAGTGAAGTAGTTGTAATATTGTGGATTTATTTGATTGGCTCTTTTTTAAGATTCTACGTCAAAATTGAGAACAATATGTAGTGGGGCAAAAATATAGAGGTCTAAATATCGAGAACCAAAATATTGTGACCGTAGTATATTTAAGAAGAGATTAACTATTGTTAACTCTGCATCTAGATACCTTGAAGATATATATTCACTGAAAAACACAAAGGTTACAGGGACATTATAGTTATGCTCACACTTTAAATGTTCAAAACCATAGAAATTCACCAGTTATATTTAGAGTTACCTCAAGTAACTATAACTAGTGCCGTAAGATAACTATAACTTGTGCTCCCGCCATGCACAGTTTTTTTGTCAAAAACCATACTGCAAGTATTACATTGATATTTTCAATGATGTTATCAAAGATGTCATGAGTAAAGCGATTTGTGGGGTAATTAACAGTCCATGCCGAGGCCGCGAGTTATAGTTTTCTTAGTAAATACATTATTTGTTTATGTGGTGATTGCCCATTCATGGGTATTGTGTTTTAGTACATAGTTCTAGGACAAGACACAGTCTGTCTTTTAGAGGTTGGTGGACAGGACAGGGAACACCTGCACAAACATGGAAGAGTAATTTGTCCTGCAAACTGATGGTCCAACTGCGTTATTTAGTGTCAGGCATTTTGTCATTTTTCTACTTCCAGTGTCCTTGCTTGCTACACCAGTAGAACGCTTACACCGGTGGACTAACACACTCGTGACTGTTGATGTAAGTAGCTCAGTTCATCTGCCATGTTTAGAGCAGGTATTTAGAGTTAGTTTTTTCCCTTCATGACTTTCAGTGAAACTCGGGCTGTCCCATAATTAAAAGACAATAAGTCACAGTAGACTCCAAGGATGTCTAAAGAAACGAACTCCCTATTAGGGATTTTTGTAGTAAAACAATAAGAAATTCCCAGCACCTTCAGGTGGTTCCTCTAACAGTATAGAAATTTCATTCAGGCAGGTGGAGATGTATGATTATGGTTGACTGTCATAAACAAGTAGCAGCAATTATTACCTGCACCTCTTCTAGCAGATGGTGGGCCATCTGCCAAACTCTAAATGAGAACAATCTTAAATTATGTGAAATGCAGCCTTGTTTTACCTCTACCTGCAGAGCTCTGTTGTGCCCACTGTGTTTCTGGCAGTAGAAACAGGGTCACAGCACAGGCCCCACTACTCGGTCAAGTCAGAATTGCAGCATAGAAAGCTAGGGGTTAGCTGTCATCCTCTTCGGCAGATGTGGACTCCAGAGCAGTTGGGAAGTCCTTGGCTGCAGCTTCAATGACATCTGGATGCAAAGTTCATTGACAGCGGCAGCCAGGCTTCTCAGATCACGGTAGAGATGCCTGATGGCATGCTATTACTTATAGTTGATGTTGCTTGACATAGTTCATCAATTGAGCTACACAAGGAGGTAAGATGGCCTGCTTGTCTTTGGTTAGCATTGGACACATTCCTGAACAAAAGTCAGCTTCCTAAGGATGTTTCATGAACCAGGAACATAGCTGGAGTTCTCTTTCTGGACAGTATCTTTCCCTGCAAGGTCAGACACTCTCCTTCCCTCTCTGAGCAGGCAGGCAGACCTTTATATGGTAGGCAGACCCACAGCTTGTCCTGAAGCTTGCACAGGCATCAGCTGATGAGCCTCGCTTATGAAAGGCAGCTTGTTCTGGAGTCCCTAGTCCATGTCTCACATCAGTTATTTGAGTACTCTGCAAGACACTCCTTTTCTTGGTCAAGAGGAACCTAAAATTGGAATAAAGGGAGGCCGTTTGGGTCCCACTTATATACTCACTTTTCAGAGATGAGGTGTGGATCCACTGTTTTGGTTGTGGAACCAGTTTTGGGTAGTTCCCTTTCAAATGTAATTTTCTGATTGTGGTGCACAGACAGCCTTTGTGCAGAGTGTCAATGCATGGCTCCACATCCCCTGCAGTATGATCTAGGAAATGAAGAACAGCAACTGCTGCCACCTGGCTACAGTCTGATGTAGGCAGTGAATACAAAGCAACAAAGTTGCAACATTTTTTAATTTATTGTTTTGGAGGATCTATTGAAAAGTAATCCCATGTTTCTCTTTCTCGTTACAGGGAGAACTACCAGTGCAAAATAGAGGGTGTGTATTACCTAGGAAAGAGGCAGTAAGAATGATCCACAGAGTAAAGAGTGTCAGTCACAGAACAGCAAGAGACAACTGAGTGAGACACCAAGAGAAGAGAGAGGGATAGAGAGAGAGAGAGAGAGAGAGGAGATTGTAAACAGAAAAGTGTGAACAATGAGGCATATAATTCTATTAGAGATGTGGGGCTTGACATTGCAGCCGACAGGTCACAAGCACATTGCTGTACATCAGCGTTCAGAAACTAATGGCAGGCTATATGTCACACTCAGCTTGTGATTAAACATGCAGGACCTGACTCTTAGATCTGAGTGCCCTGATCCTCCAAAAGCCTGAGGGTAAATTATTGAAACCAGGTGACTTAAATGTGACTATATGTGACCAACTGGACCACTGGCCCCACAGATCAGAGAACATTTCCTGCAACACACTAGCAGAGTTCCTGACTGCCTAGGGCCTGACTGATATATGGTGAGCGCTTAACACAATGGCCTACCAGCATAAATTCACTCTGGAGCACATAGTAGACTATCACGTATTGACTATTTTCTCACACATCAATTACAGTGGTTCCCGGGAGCCCAACTTGTAGCATGAGGGGTAGCGGACTACTCGCCTGTATGGGTGGAATAGAGGCTTGGCACCTTAAAGTTCCCCATATCCAAGAGAGTCTTTTAATGGTGACAGAACAATATTTTTCTGAAAAAGAACACTCTTTTGACTCATGGAGGATACTGTGGGAAGGATATAAAAAAGTCTCTCTGTAATAGTAGGTCACAAAGGCGACAAGTGAGCCAAACTCAAACAGTCTGAAAACAAAATTCAAGAGCTGGAAAGCACTCTACTTGACTGACCGAGCACCGACACTAAACATGGCATACAAATTAAGTAACAATAATACAAAGATGTGGCCATAGATGCAGCTAAGGTGAGCCATAGAGCCACACAACATCGAATGTACAAGGTGGGATATTGAGGTGGGAAAACTCCTGGCATGGTTAGGTAAACGAGATCAGGCAGACTGGTAGGTATTAGAAGTTAAAGCAGAAGATGGGACCACTGTAAAAAAAACAAGAAATTGTGAATGCCCTTGTTAATTGCTATGCCCACCTCTATTCACCGGCAGATTCTAACACAGCGCAGGAATCCAAAGAGCTCTTGACCAATATTTGCGTCCCTAGTCTCTGACCTACTGATAAAGATCTGCTTGATGAGGAAATAACGGAGGGTGAAATTGTGAAAGCGATACATGACCTAAACTCAGCCCAAATGGATTACGTATTGAGTTATTTAAGGTGATGGCTTCCAAAATCTCTCCCTACCTCCTTCGTATGTAGAAAGATAGCCATCAGCTTGGCACTCTTCCCAGAGACCAATGGCTGTCTTCCATCATCATCATCACCAAGGAAGGCAAACCCCCTGATGAATGCTCCTCATGCTGATAGATATCGCTTTAAAACACAGAGATTAAAGTCCTCACCAAAGTCTTGGATTCATTTTTAATCAAACAATTACAAACTTGGTCTATCCAGACCAGTCCAGCTTTATGCCCAACAGAAGTACCTCCCCAAACTTGCAACGTCTCCATGATGTGCTGAGTCAGGCGGATATCCTTCATGTAAGTGCTATGGTCCTCTCAATTGATGCCAAGATGGGGTTTGACAGAGTAGAGTGACCCTCTATGTTTCAAGTCCTAGCCACGTTTGGCTTTGGTCCACGCATTTTAAAATGTGTGCGCCTGCTATACTCCAAACTGCTGGACCACGTTCAGGCCAATGGGGGATGGCCTCGGGTCTTTGAGCATCAAAGAGGCATGCAACAAGGATGCCACTTGTCACCACTCATCTTTGCATTCATGTTGGAGACTCTTGGGGCCTGTGTTTATCAGGAGCCACTGATTCATGGACTCCCTTGAATGGATAATTGGGAGGACAGAATATTGTTGTATTCAGACAGCATTCTACAATACGTTACAGACCCATATTTTACATTGGACAGACATGCACATAATTTTCCCTCTGAGGGCGCTCTTCGGGCTATATGATACACTGGCATAAATCCTTTATATTTCGAAGGGTCCTGCACTGAGGCTACCTTGTGAATGCGAGGCCACTATAGCCCTAAATATCTCAAGATCTATCTCATGACTATCCCTTGCTCCCCCTGCTACATAGACTAAAAAGTGACTTCAAGCACTGGAAACTTTGCCGTTGTTGTTCCTTGGAATAGCCTCCTTACTCAAAATGACGTCTCTGTCCCACTTTCTGTATGCTTTGCATAATATGCCTTATCTGGTGCAAGACTTATGCTTCAAGACCCTAGAAAATGAACAAATAAACTCTGAATGCTGCTATGGGATGGGGGTCAAGAAAGGATAGCATTGCAAAACCTTGCAAGAGGAGGGTATGATGGTGGGATTGCCCTCCATGAAATTCAGAAATAATACTGGGGAGAACAGCTGACTTCTGTTAACAACTTGGTCTTTCAGCCTCCAGATGAACCTGTGTACCGAATGGACGGTCTGAGGATGCCCCCGAGTCGACACCTCCACACTCTCTTTAGTACGAACCAACAGCACAAAACCCAAAACTCAACAGCTTTAGTGGTCCACGTTTGGCATGCAGCAGTGAAGGCATTGGGCTGGAAGAGCAAAATAAGCAAGCAGTGCCTCTCTGGGATACAATAGAATTGGGCACCTTGTGAACACATGCAGGATTCAGTAAGTAGGACCTCATTGGTCTGTCTTGGGTGGACAATCTATGGACTTGAGGGGATGTCATCCCTTTTTTGGACTTGCAGCGGGAATACAAATTGGCACCCCCTGAGGCCTACTGGTATCTAGAAATACAACATACATTTAGAATAGCATTCCCAAAGGGGCAAACTCCCTGAGTCTTCACCATAGAAAGGCAGATTACTGGACAAATTTATGCAACGCAAGGCATATCCCTGACTTACAATAAACTGATTAACAGCATCCCTGATGCTTTGATGTACCTACTAGATAGGTAGATTCACAACCAAGAGATCCTGAAGCATGATAAGTGGTTAGAGGCCTTATTATCCTACAGAGAGGCAGCTGTACAGATGGGGTTTTGTCTCATCCAAATACATATTTTGCACCCTTCCTGCTAAGCACAACACACAATGTTCAAAATGGGTAGGGCAGTAGACTAATGTTATAGGTGTGGGGAACCTGCCATCTTCTATCATACATTTTGGTGACTGCCCACAAATACAATGTTTTTGGGACTCAGTAGGGAGCTGTATGTGCTCCCTATGTACCCAGAGCATAGCTATCTCTGCTAAATGGTGCATGCCAATGCTCGGGAAGAGATTGACCTGAATCATAAGGAAAGAATATTGGTTACATTGGGGCTGGAGGAACAAGTACCACAGTTTTTAGACTGGAAAAGAGACATGGGCAGGTGAATGCTAGAAGAGAAAGAGATATACAAAGGTCAGGGATGTCGCCCGAAATGGACTAAAGTTTCGGGATGCTGGAATGCATTTCAGGGTTATATCTGTGACCAGATCAGTTCAAGCACTGAGGAAAGGTCAATGTCCGATACCGCAGGATTCAATTTACCTATTGTTCACACAACGGATGAAAGAGTTGGAAATGCTTCTCAATTATCAATCCTGGTGTCTATGACTAGACTTTTTTTTTTTTTTTTTTTTCACGATATGTCAAGATCTTATAATGCAAGATTTAATTTGATTTATGTCCATGCAGCAGGTGAGACATGATGGAATATTACTTGGTGATGTATGCTGAGATGCTAATGTCATCCTTCTGTATGTCAGTGCACAACCAGACCTACTTCGTGATTTTAAACTGCTATGAAAAAAAAGATTTACAAAACAATGAAGGGCCTGATTGAAGACCTTACATTGTTGTCACACTTACGCCCTCAGCACGAGTGTGGTCGAACACCATTTTTTGCCCCTGATAAAATTCAACATCCTCAGTTCAGCGCTTATCATGGGTGATAAATAACACCTATTCTGAGTTTTACCCCAGTGTGCAGATGTTGTTGTTTAGCCCATCTAAATCCCCATGTACTGGCAATTGCCAGCCATTTTCCCCAGTACATTCCAGAAGGTTTGTCACGCTGAAATTCAACAGAAGGTGTAGACTTTACTGTTCTTGCAAATGACCAGGTGACACAATGGGCCTCAATGGGCTTTGCAGGATTAGCGTCAAACTTTTTGATGCTAATCCTGCAAAGCTACGAACTAGCATCAAAGATTTTGACACTAGTTCCCTAACCACCACCATGGTGTGTCGTATCTTATGTAAGGCACACACATGGTGGCTGTAGGGGCCGCCAAATGGCGCAAGAAAAGTGGCACTGCACTGGTTGCAGCGCCACTTTTCTTAAATCAGGCCCTCTGCTTTATGGTCCTACCAAATTAATGGTAATATGGCCTCAAGATGCAAATCTGAGTGGCTTAAAAATGCCATCTAAAACAAGGCCTTGTGAGTAGCACCATTCACCAACTGTTTAAGATTAAAACAGCTTAACATATCTATAAGTTGTCGTGTATCTTTGTTGATTAAGTCTTCCAAATGGAAGTTAAAATTGCCTAAAATAGTATAATTTGTGTATTTCAAGATAGATTGGCTAAATAGACAGTTGATGAAATGCAGAGTGGCTTAGAAAGAGAGGGGGCTTTAAATATACCAAGAACCTAGGGCATCACCTGGTGTCTCAAAGATTTTAGTTCAATTTCAGATCAACATTGGTGACTTGCACTGTTGTTGACCTATATGCTCATGGCTTGGGTGTCCATCAGGTGAGGTGAGATTACATTAAGGCATCAGATTTAAGGAATATAAAAGACTGCTGTCTCACAGATGAGTGCTGCAAATAGTATGCGCTTACTTAAAAAGTTGTGTTTGTCATAGTACCTTATTAGGTTTTGATTTTGCCTTTCTTACCAACAATTCTTCAACTGTTGCTATTAATATGGTTCAGCTTATTTTGTGGTCAGGGAGTAAAGGGAACTGGGCACCAAATGATACTTGATGGGTTTAGATAATGGATTATGATCTCAGCATACTGTTCAAAGCCATGAGTACAAAAGTGCATCTTACAGCAGTAATGGGCTCGTAATATCGGACACAAAGAAACATATGGACAGTGGGTTGTTTTGAGGGTTGAGCGGAGGAAGGAATCATCAGATATCTGAACTAATAACATTGGTACTGCATTGCCCTTCCATGAAAAATAACAGAGGTTGAGGATTAAAATAAAATCCCATAAAATAATGTTAAATAAAGTTACATTATTTTAAATAGTTATAAATACAAAAATAATTTGCATAATTTAATATTAAAACATTTACAGAAAAATAATTCAAATTTACTATTCAATTACAAAATACTTTAATACCTTATTTTTAATTTAATAATTAATGCAACAATACATTTTATAATAAATAATATGTACTATTATTTCAAGTATTCTATACATTACTTTTAATAATTATTAATTATTTGTTTTCTCTTTGGGTGGGGTTTTATAATTTATTTTTCATATAAACATCAGAAAAATAATTTTTATTTAATTCAGCATACTTCCATTTATGAAGGATTTACTTCAAATTTAAGCTTATGATGCTGTAGAATTTTTCGTATTTGTTCTATATTTAAAGTAAACATACAACATTATTTTCCAGTAATATTTAGCTGAAAATATGTTTTATGTTTATTTTTTAGTGCAATCCTTTTTTAAAATGTCCCCTATTCTTTCCCATAGGGGAACATGCATCGAGGCAGAGATCTCCACATGCTAAAGTCTAAAGAAAATAAACAAGTTTATTTAACTTGAAAGTATAATAATTATCATACCAGTTACACATGCACGTGAGTAACTCAGTGCAGGGGGTTGATGCCTGCATACCATGTGAGAGACATTTCCATTCCAGCCAAAGTTCTTACACCTCATAGTGCTATATTAAAGATTTAAAAGTGTTAATGAAGTAAGCATGATAAGCACCAACTATGTGTAAATTGCAGATTTGTAAGTGCCACCTGACTCTATGGAAGAGGGTATCTAGAATGGGTAGGTTAGGTGACATTTACAGAACATCAGATATGCACTTACTGCACTTATCAGAGTGGCTAGCTTATACATAAATGAACCATGTAAATAAGTGCAAACCTTATTCATGAATTTGATGAATCACAGGGGAAGACTAGGTGTGGGAGAAGTGTTTAGCCAACCCTGTGTAGGTAGGCATATATGGGAACCTTCAATTCACCCTGGTGAACCACGGTTTCTTAAGTGCTGTTACAGTTTACTCAAACTTACACCAGACAGCCCTGGTTGCATCTTTTTTTCTAGCGCAGACTGTATAATGGAAGAGATACTCTGGCCCGTAATTCCAGAGGACTGATGATGCAATTTCTCTCCTTGCAGGTATGAGGTACTGGCAGGGGGAAGAATGGGCAGGGCGGTTGTAAGTGTAGGGTTTGTATGACAGCAGTGGGATGGTGGGAGAGATGCGGTCATTGCAGAGGATGATGAGCAATAGTCTGACTTTGAAGAGCAGCATGAAAAGGAAAGGGATATTGACATTGAGCGTCTCAATCAATCAGTCAACTTTTATTTATATAGCTCAGCTAATCACCTGCAATGTTATCCATATGCTGTGCTGAAAGTCTTATTCGAAGATCCAGGCCTTTAATTCCTTTTTGAAGTCGGTCAGCGAGGGCAAGGCATGTAGGTGGAAAGGGAGGGTGTTCCAGGCTTTGACCGTGAGATGGAAGAAGGAGCATCCTCTGGTTTTGCAATAGCATACGTGGGGGATCTCTGTGAGGGCCCAGTGTGCAGAGCGGCGATTCCTAGTTAGATTGTAGAAGTGCAGTCAGTTGTTCAGGTAGGCAGGTCCCTGGTCATGGAGGGCTATGTAGGCATGAGTTAGGAGCTTGAATTGCCATCTCTTCTGGACCAGGAGCCAGTGGAAGTCTTTCAGGTGCTCAATCATGTGGGCTCTCTTGGGTAGGTTGAGGACCAATCTGGCCGCTGCATTCTGGATCAACTGGAGTCTTTGTATGAGTTAGTTGGAGGTGCCTGCATAGAGTGCATTGCTGTAGTCCAGTAAGCTGGTGATGAGGGCATGCGTCACTGTCTTCCTGGTGTCAATGGGTAGCCACTTGAAGATTTTGTGGAGCATGTGGAGCAGCTGCCTCGCTTCTCTCTTTACAGCAGTGAGAATAGATCCATGCCACTGTACAGGGTTAATGAAACTGTCCATCTTTGTAAAAAAAGAGAAAACCTTGTGAGGTGTATACTTTGTGGCATTTAAAGATATTTTTTTAATCTATTTTTTTACACTATTTGCCAGTCTGAGGTCTTTGCAAGTTCCCACACCTTTACTGAAATAAAGGCAGCTGCAGATTACACATATGCATAGCAGTAATCGACCTAGGGCTTATATATTAATCCTTTTGTGTTTTTATTGTCCTTCTCCTGTCTCCCGTCTGTCGAGATGGTGCTAAATTGGCTCTAGCATCAGTCTATTTAAACAGAGCCTGGCTGACACTTGGCCAAATCACCAAGGCAATAGGTATGTAAATTTAACAAATTCTTCATCTCCAGCTCTGTTTGTGGGTAAAGAAACTGATATTTCAAGTCCTAGGCCTCTGAGGGCATCATATACATGAATGGTCATACATTCAATTAAACTGATGGCTTTATCCATATTCAGGTTTTTGATTGAGGGCCAGATTGCGAGTTTGCCAGTCTTAGGACCACCGTAGAGGCAGCGAGGGTCACCCCGCCTCAGTCTTGGCAGTCCAACCACAGTATTGTGATGCATGCGGTCAGTCACATAGATGAAAGACCGCCGTGGTCCAACCATCACCGCCAGCAAATTTAGACCGCTGCCTTGGTGAGATAGACCAATGAGCCTATTAGAGGGCAGACCGCCAGTGCAACCGCCAGATCAATTATGAGGTGGTGTTCCACTGATTTGACTGTGGTGGTCCAACCACCACATATGAGCAGGCAGAAAGGGAGACATATAAAACTAAAACTCACCTGTACTCAGCCACACACCTCCTGTGCTGCCATGGGGTCGATCGTACGTGCTCTTCCTCTGTTTGTGCTGCTAGACATACATATTTGGTGTACCCCTGTTCAGAGTTGCATGCAACGTATGACCCAATCACCGCCCTATGATGCCCTCTTTGGCCAAGTCACTGACACTGCACACGCACACTCTACTAAACTTTAAAGGTGTGCAAAACCAATATTCAGGGTAAGTGATGTTTTCCTAACATTGTGTCACACAACAGCAACTCATCATCAATATCCCACCTACAAATCTAAGTGACACCCTCACATTGTTCACATGCCATAGATTTATGTTATATAAAAGATACATTTCTATGGGTGTGTAATGAAAATGAACCACACCATCTCTGCTAAAACTCTGGTATGGACTTCCACATAGCACCCACATTTCAAGATAATGCAAGGTAAATGTGATTCCAAAGAATCAGTGAGATAAACATAAAAATGTCACAATGTAAAGTATCCCTTCAGAATAGGTTTGCCTCTACAGGGGGGACCCTTAAAAGATTGGTGCCCTGGGCCACATACCATTTTGCACATCACTCAAAAACCACTATCTGTGCATGAACTGTGGCTTGATGTATATCAGGGACCATCAATAGTGTAACCAAGTGCCATGCATATGTGAGAAATGTGTAAGTGCAAGTCATGAAAGCAAATACAGCACAAACAGTGTGAGTCGTAGTTAAAGTAGGTGTATGGTGCACACATGAAAATGAACACATGCCCATTAAAATATATACAAAGGTATGACAATTGAACACCTTACATGTGTGGGCAAACACATCTCTAGCTTGTACACATTAGACAAATGTTCAACCTACATGATAGGGGGAACGGGAACCCAATTGATGTTGACTTTGGCGAATCCAAGATGAAATATCATATGAAACTCCACACAATGCAATGTCAGCTCCAATAAGATTATATCCAACATATCCATCCATTGAACATTTCCCCTTGTCCTGGGTGACTCCAGCACTGGTTCCAAGGTCAGACCACTCCAAATGGATCATCAATCAGGGTGAAACAAACACAACTGTAGCCATCCACCTGAAAGTATGCATGAACATCAAAATGGTAGAAAAGTAATGGCACAGCTAATGTGTACGAAAACTAGAAACTCATTTTTTATTAGGGAAAAATAAACACATGTAGGTAAGGCCAATGGCCATTCCAATAGTTCAATAGGTGGTCCAGCACACTGCTGTGCCACTAAACCTGCATCTTAGAACACTGCCATGGGAACATCACCAGGAAGGGGTATCGAGTGGGCAGTCCAGGCACCTCATGATGTCCTTTGAAAGGAGTGGGGTCGATTTGGGATAGGAGGATTTAGTTTTGGGAGGGGTGTGTCTGACTTTGGGAGGGGGGTTCTTTTTGTTGGTTTCTTTGAGGTATGGCTGGGTTAAGAGGTCAGGTGTCACCGGGGAGGACTTGTATGTAGAAGGGATGGGTTGGGGTGTGGTTGTGGTCACGTTGGCTTTGGGAGGGGGGGTTTACAGGGTAAGGGCAAGGGCAAACTTTCTTTAGGAAAATGGGTAGGGTGTCGAGGAGGGATTAGGAGTTGGGAGGTTGGGGAAGTGGAAGTGTCAGAGGTGCATGTGTGTGTTGGTGCTGCTGTCTGTCTGATGTATGATGTTTGTGTTTTGTAGATGTCTGTTGTGTGGGTGAGTGTGGGTGTTTGTGTTTCCTTGTGGTGTGTGATGTGGATGTGCTGGGTATGCTGGGAGTGGGCGATGTGTCTGTTGGTGTGGTGTCTGGGTATATGGTGGGGTTTGTGGGTGTGGATATGCTATATAGGGTTATGGTGGGGTGATGGTGGTGGTTGTGATGGGGTGAGTGGTGAGTGGTTGTGTGTGCAGCCTAGGGGCTATTGAGTTGTGTGCATGCTTATTTGTGAGTGTATTTGGGACAGGTATGTGAATTGGGAAATTGGATAGAGAAGAGGCAGATGATGGGGTGGAAGTATGGTATGGGTGAAAGGCTGCTGTGATGGTGAAGGCATTAACCTGAAAAGGTCTCTGCAGGGCAGACATGGAATTGTGGATGCCTTCCAGGTAGACCACCATCTGTTGAAGATGTCTGCCCTGGGTCCCTCCGTGTCTGCAGTGTCACGACCGTGGCCAGATGCTTCCCCACAGATGTCGGCTCTGTCTCCTCCACTTGCCTGTAATGATGCTCAAATTACAAAATACTAATGGGTTTATTGCATGTGCCAGAACACAACAGGAAGGGTCACAGAACAATACTATAATCTACAATAAGCCCCAGCTACAAGGTCCACCAAAGTGGCTTCAACATTTGCAAGACCACATGCATACATGGTACATGAACCGTACACAGCTGCCCACTGTAAAGTAAGAATCACAGACAAATTCAATTGCATTACTGAAGTTGTGCAATTGCACTACCCACGTATCAAGTAGGAAACCTTGTCACCTTGAATGGTTTGGCTCTTGTAGCATACCTCAGTAACATGCTGTCAACAAATAGTATGGCAATACAAAATGTATTCCTACTAATTCCACACAATTCCCTGAAATCTGCAAATGTTCATAATCCTTATACTACATCATGATGAAATAATGGTGAAAAAATACCGCTATGTTGCAGCACGCTGTACATTAGCTGGAAGGAGGTGACATGGAAAATCTTTATAGTATGTCCTTTGTCAAAATAGTGTAATGAAAGAAGTACTAAAGTAGCTTTGCTACATAACACTTCACACAGAAATGTACACTGGGAGATTTTCTAACAAATCTACACAGCACAATGAATCAGTTAGGCCTGGTGGGAACTCCATTCTACCATTGCATAACTAAAAGTCAATAGTCCATTGAATGTTGTTGAGGCTCAGGTAAGCTCTAGCACCTGAAGATGTGGTTTATCTGTTTCTCAATGGGAAGGCACATCACTGTACTTCTTTTTTCATGCAAACACAAATTTAATTTGTATGATTGAGTGTACACACTCACATATGATTCCCACATGTCTTTATGTCACTCCCTGATGCAGGTCAACAGTCAGGTAATGAACCTTCACCGATAAACATGTGCAAATGACTAAGCTGAATAATTTAACTTCAATGGCATGGAAATGCACATTTTGAACAAGTACTGTAGGTCTGCTTATCATGTCCTATATTGCTTTAGCAATTGGACATGATAAATGACTGAGTAATGGATTAGGGGATGTGTAAACCACCGTCCTATGTTTAGACACTCCTGTCTGTGGTAACACATGAACTATATACCCTGCACATATAACTATTTTCCAATAAATGCTTGCATGCACACATCTATGATGGAATCAGACATCATCCCATGAAGACAGGTTGATCGTGTGAGGAACCATAGTGTAAATGCTACTACTAAAGTATAGGGTATTCATGCCAACATGTAGGCACAAATACTGGTGGCAACAGTGATGTCTGCCAACTCATGTAACTGTACACTCCCCACGTACCTAGGGAATTTGTTGCTCGTGATGGCACCCAAAGTGTACTATATGTCATTTCACATAAATGAGGGTCACCATCACATGAGACGTAGTTGTGAGGTACCAGCACTCATGACACACCGAAGACAAGTGGCCCACAGGTACAAATGCTACCCACGACATCAAACAACATGAACTGATTGATCACTGTATTCAAGGATTGTGTCTGCTCAGGAGAGCATATTGGTAGTGGACTGGACTCTGTTGTGTACCTGGTCATTTGGACAAAAGACAAGATACATCAAAATGCATTATTACCAGACCTATACAAACAATAACTCCTCTTGTGTGTCACACATGGGCCATCTCCAATATTTCAGGGGGAGAAGGCTCCTTCTAACACATGAAAGTGGCAATGTAACATTTATGAATCTGCCCAGGACTCACCCCCTTGTACCTGCTCTAATTCTCTCAACCGCCCATCAAGCTCAGGGTAGGCAACGGCTAGTACGTGGGCCATTAGGGGGGGAAGGGTCCAGTGCTCATCATGCCCACCTTGGCAGAGCCACCCCAGCTGGACCTCTGTAATCTTCTGGGCTCAACATCTCAGGTCCTCCCACCTTTTCAACAATGAATGCTGCATCAGTGACAGACTCCCAGGGTTCACACCTTCCGGGCAGTGGCTCTCCAAATGGCCTGCTTCTGATCTGTATACAATAGATGAATGAAGAGATCATAATTGCATAATTAAAGCTATGTTTTTGGACCACCCACATTTTGTAGACACCTGGCACAACCATTTTTTAATTGTTCACAGAATACATGTGGAGGTTTCACATGCTGAACAGGGATATACATACACACTTTTGTAGTCATCTGCTGACTATCCACAACCTTGGGGATTACCGAGAAAGACTAACCAAGCCCACTAACATCATGTAGCCTAGGGCCAACCAACATGTACTGTGATGTGAGGCACTCTGATACACAATCCATATTTGTAACCTCCCGAAGGGTAATCTACTTGTGTATGATTGTACAGACACTTTTACATTTATGCACACTGCCTTGTTGCATATGGTCTATATGGGCTACTGCCATAGTCAAGACTATACCCTAAGACTTAGGTCACAATAAAAGGGCTGGCATCAGTGTGACTGACAGTTTCCTCTTTGTGGATGTGTGGACATGTGGACTGCCTAATGAATCCCATGCTACATCTGATTGTGTTTGTGTGGTATGTACTGGTATTACAGGACACACCTTTTATCATATGTGGCACCTATACAGAGATGACATTCAACATACCAAAGTATGTTTGGTCTGATTGTTTCAATGTAACAAAGCTAGTCATTCATATGGAATGATCTCTCCAGAACTGTCTAACTATCTGCACCATATTTTTGTCACTTGTGCAAAAGGCCAGTACAGTGCAACCATGTCTTAGGAAAAAGTGACATCAGACCTGTGGGAGTAAGGGGCCTGTCAGTAGTAAATGTCACGCATTGACAATGTGGGTTGATGGAAAGATGTAGCAGGTCAAGGGGTTACCTCAGTCATCATTCCAAATGTAGTCAATATAAAAGCATTCGAGCCTACTATTTGTTATGAAGACTCATTTTTGAAACATCCAAGGACCTGTAGGTCTACAGGGAGTTTACCATCTGCATCAGTTGCATTGCCGTAGTAACTCTGCTCCAGCCTGGGCCATGGCTCCTAATAGTAAAAAGTTTGACAGGCCTTGATCCCTGCAGGCTGAGCATACTGAACCATCACGAACATTACATTTCCATCACTTCAATGCATAACAGTACATATTGTGGCAGACCTATGTGTGAGCTCACGGTTGTGTGGCACACTGAAGAGGTCAGTGAGGTTTAGCTAGCTCTCATACAACAGTTTGCCAATGCCTGATCTGGCCTAAGTGATATGTGGGTCTGTACACATTGCTAACATCCTCCTCAACTGTTTCTAACAATATACATACATAGCAGTTGTATGATGGAACCACATATGCCGGAACAACACGTGCCTTAACAACGCAGTCAGAACCACGACCACGTTGTTTCCCCACATGCCTTTACCATGAATGCCTCTACAATTAATTTTGTTGTAAAAGCATGCCTAGTAACGGTGTATGTGGAAAAGGAATGCAAAACAACATGCATGGCTGTTTCAAGCAAACCCCCCACCCTTAATACCTAAACTACCCCAACACCCCCCACCCTGAGCCCTAAAAGAAAACTACTCTGATCCTCCCACCCTTTCCCCTAAAAACTGAACTACCCCGACACCCCTACCTGCCCTGAGCCCTAAAACCTTCCCCCAATAAGTAAACTAACTCGGAATCCTGAAATAAAAATATCCTGATCCCCGCCCCTAAAAACAAATTTACCCCCACCCACCCTAAGCCCTAAATCCACTCCACTTCTGAAAGCTACTCACTAACCCTTTCCCAACCCCATTTACCTCACTGCACCCTCTCCCGATCCCTTCTCCTCCTCTCTCCTCTCTCCTCCCTCCTCCTGCCCTTCCTTAAACCTTTCCCACCCCTAAAAAATAAACAACCCTGACCCCCACCCTAAGCCCTAAAGAAAAAATACCCAAACCTCACCACCCCGCCGCAATAAAAAAATAGCCTGACCTCCCCCACTTAACTCATTGCATCCTCTCCCGATCCACTCTCCCTTTTTCTGTACCTTAACCACGCATATGCGTAGTTTGGCACATGCGTGGTTAAGGCAAAGAAAAAGGCAGTTGTTGTTCCAGACTGCGTGGTTACGCTTGCGTGGGAAGCGTTTGCGTTGTTCACAACGTGTTGTTTAGGATGTTTCCCATACACAGTTTATGCTGTAATGCAAATACATTTATTTTGTCATTTACCGTCATCTGGTCACCATACATATCATTGTTACCCTGAAAAGTTTAGTTACGTAGAAATGTGAATGCAACAGAAGAAGGATCTAGGGCTTATCACAACACAATGATCATTTGAATTACACAAAGTACAGGGCTCCAACATCCATGACATGTATATCCTAAATATGGACCACAAAATGTAAAGTAAACTGGGAGTCAGGGGCACATTGTAGCCTGTGGGAAAGGAAAGGATTGTGTTGAACATAGTCAAATGTGTATATGAGGTAGTTATCCTTTCCCCTGGTGAGTCACAGGGCTGATCATACAGGGGAAGGACATCTTCAGCAAGTTTCTCCAGCCCCTCTGGAGAGAAGGCAGGGGCCCTTTCATCTGCCTGGGCTGGCTTGATTGCTCCCAGAGGCGGCAAACTGCAGCTAATGTGGCAAAGGTGTTGACGGCAGCAGTGTCAGGAGGCAAGTGTGTTACTTTTCAAATCACAACATACATGTATGCCAAGTATGTGATCATCAGCATAGACTGGCACAGCCATTGCTCAGTGACCATCACAGCCAACAAGATTAGCCTATGGCTGTGACCAACGTGGATGAAACCGCCCACCACACAGTCGACTTCTGCAACTGGAAGCACCTTCCAAAAGTCCAATATAAGAAGTCAGGCATCAAACCTTTTAGCAGTTGAAACTACAGTATTGCTCACTAGTAAATGCATCACTACCACTACAAATGTGTCGTAACGTAAACATATGTAATACTCTACTGATGTAATGCTCTACTGATCTAGTACACAATCATCAGTCTAATTCATTAGGGTCATATATGCAATGTAACCACAGTGCACTGTACACCACTGGTGACAGTATTTTGGAAGGAGATAAACATACTTTTCTATAACAAGGTGCACATGAGGACCATATAAGTGTATGATGTGCACATATATGTTGTGGACTCACGTGTAGACAACAATAGGAATTGTAGCTGGATCTTGGGTAGTAGACCATTGAAATGTGAAAAGTGTATAATGGTTTTTCAGCCAGTAATGCTTTGTCACATTAGTTTTGTCTTACTCATCATATATGTTGCTCCGGACACTGTGAGTAATGCACCTATTTGATTCCACCCAGCTTACCGTTCATTTCCAGACCTTCAAGCTATGGAAGAAAGTGATGTAATAAAACAGTTTTGTCAGAATAGGCAAACTATACAAGATCTATGTTGTTAGTTGGAGCCAGATCTCATGCCTCAAAACACTAGTCCAACATGTATACCCCCCATTGTGAGACTCATGGCAGTATTACACTTTCTGGCCACAGGGTCCTTGCAGTATAGAGAAGCTATATATGGTGGTATGTCACAACCTATGTTCAGTGGCGTTTTAAAAGACGTGCCATTAGCATTGATGAAACACATTGACGGCTATATCAAGTTCCCCAGATGTGAGGATTTAGCCAATGTGAAGGTTGGCTTCTCTGGATTTGGTCGTCTCCCACATGTGGTGGGAGTCATTGATGGAACCCATATTGCATTAGTGCTACCACATGCCAGTGAACAAGACTATCAAAACAGGAAGCATTTCCATTCTATCAACATGTAAGTTGTCTGCTTGCCAGATTTGTATATTTTAAATGTCTGTGCTCAGTTCCGAGGTTCAGCCCATGATTCCTTTGTAATATGGAACAACACCGAACCCCAACTGCACTTGGAGAGGGGATGGCTTGCTGGTAAGTAACATTTGTCCTAACTTTGTTGTGCAATGTCGGGTGCTATACTCAGGAATTGTGTGACTCATTGAATCTCTTACGTCTCATTACAAAACTGGAGACTCAGCATATCCCAACCATTCTTGGTTGTTAACACTGCTGATGAATCCAACTATACCAGGGGAAGTGCTCTACAGTGAGGCCCATGGAGGTACACAGTGGCCATTTGACCTCCTAAAGGCCAGATTTTGCTGTATGCACAAGACTGGGGGATCCATCCTCTACTCACCCGGGAATGTATGTCAATTCACTTAGGTCTGCTACATGCTCCATAACATTGCCCTGCGAAGGAACATCCCTTATATCGCAGAAGAGGGAGAGCCTGAGGTGCCACCGGATGAGGATCCTGAAATGCCAATTGATGATGATAGTGGTGAAGAAGAAGGAGCTGACTTGCGACAAGACATCTTCAACAGCTTCTTCTTATGAGTGAAAGTATGTCATGAGATGTCATTACTTTGTACAATGAACTCTTGTTGTAATGATGTGAGGAGTATATATTTTTTTTAAGTGTTGGGAGGCTGAAGCTCTGTAAAAAAACTGGCAAAGGGTGTTTGGTGATGAAGCTTTTGACACATTCACATTTACTAAATATTGCTTTGTTTATGTCAGATTTTTGTCATGGACTGCATTCTCCAGATGTTTGCAATGTAATGCGTGCCTAATGTAAGGTTTCACAATTATACTCTTAGCTTTTTTGTTTGTTTAGGTACCTTCCCCATGGTATCCTCACTTGGACATTTCAGAATTGTGACATTGACAGGTATTTGATGATGCTGTGACATACAAAGTGGGCATGGATTGTTTCTGGGAATGTGTGACACAGACTTTAAGTGTTCAAGACCTGCACCAAGACAGCTTGCATAGTGGTAAGATGGAAGTTAAGGGAACTCCATTGGACTTGTTCCTTGCCATGTGGTTGCCAGGATGCATTATGTAGTTGGAGGCTAAATCCATGTTAGTTTTAATTCACATTGCCTAAACAATTTTGTTTGCTAGAACTGCATGTGGTTATTTATGTGTTTCATCAATGTAGGCCGAAGTGCCTGTGGCACATCACTGACATTTGTTTGACTCATACCGCCAAATGCAGAAGCAATGGATTGTAATGACGCTGTAATCAGGAACTATTGTACTGTCATCTGTCTGAATCTTGCATTCTGCGATGTTAGATTCCTTTTGTGGGGTAGTCAATATGACTCCACCTGATGACATCAATAAAATTCATGTTTGCCTATTCTACAGAACAACGTCTGATATATCCCTTCCTTCCAAGTTCTGGAGGTCTGTAATTTGATCACTTACACAGTACGATTCAATCATGTTTTATTTTCTATGTACCTGACATCTTGACAGCCTATGATGTGAACAATGTAATATAAATCTTCTTAGACAAGACACGTGTATGTATGTGTTGGTGTGGCATGGTTGTGATCCTGAGCTATACATTGGGTACATGTAACATGTCCATGCGCACACAAGTAGCTTGTTTTGTCATTGTATAGTTCACATGGTCTTCCATATCTATATTGCATTCTGACTTGTGAATGTATTAAAGTGTTAAAGATGAAAACATACTTGATGCAAAAACCAAGACAAATACAAACTGAAGGAGTCAGTCATGGTGAATGAAACCATAGATGTAGATGCCAAGTCATCAGAATAGTCTAGATTAAACCTCCCATTAGGAATGGAAAAGTGTCCAGAAGTAGTCCACAGACTGAATTTCTGACACACAAAGGAGAACATTAAGGTTGATGTTTCTTGCTGGCAGTGGCAGTCTTGCCATCCACACCTCCTGGATATTTGCATGGATTTCCCCACTTGTGAGAATGGTGGGGTTCAGCTACTGCAGAGGCAGTGGTGTCTGACAGCATATCTTCCTCTGGCAGGGCCTCCCTTCCTGTGTCTGCCACAGATATAGATAGCCTTAATGTACTTGTACCACAAGAAGGGGTAGATAGTGCTAGAAAAGCTCTACTCAGGGTTGTATGGAGGTACATCAGCACCGCTGCTAGGGTGCCCATGTTGGAGTTATGGACCTCAATCCGTTGATACATATCCCTCAGCAGCTGCTTGATTTCGTGGTTAGTACCTGGCCCATCGTGCCATGGGACTTCTGATGGACCCCCAAGACTTGGTTGATGGTGTCCTGGTCCTGAATGACCCCAGTGGCCTCACTCTGCTGGCCCACAGCAACCCTCTCATGGATCCTACCCCCATGGGCCTGTGTCCTTGGCCCAGGATGCCCTCTCCAACTGGGTCCCGGTCCCTCTGTGTCAGAAGTGGTAATTTGCACTTAAGGATCCAGGGCTGGGGGCATAAGATTGTACTAACTGTGCCAGGTACACAGGTTAAGGTTGGGGGTTATATTGCTGGCTGGGATATTGCAGCAGCTGTGGTGGGGGGTGTTGATGTGATCACAGTGGGACTCACTCTTGCCATTTGACTTGGCTGACCAGATGTGTCAGGTCTATCATCCATGTCCACATGTCCAGCAGTGTTGTCATCCCAGAGGGCTTAATCCGGGGGTGGGTTGGGTGTCTGTTCAGTTGGCAATGAGAAGCTACATTCAAATGTTTAGTGTCACAGTAAGTAGAGAACAAGGGAAATGTTAATAGATAGGGTTTCCTATTGTGACATATTACCATGGTATTGAAGTTGTTGACAAGACATTTGTAGAGGTTGAAAAAAGCAGCTCAATAGATGTGCTCATAACTTGCATTTTTGATTGAGAAATTCACACGACATCCAATAAAATGTTAAGCCAACACAGCGTAGAAGTAACGTGTATTTGACCATTCCAAGACCTAGTTGAATAAGAGACAGGCGAACACACAACTTTGTTGTAAATGCAGCAGTAGACATCATGTGAGCAGTGCAGAGTCAATGGGTTACCTGCCACTTCCAATCAGTTGAAGCAGCTTAATGCCTTACAACTATTTGATGTTGCGAACGCACCACAAGATCCTAGCTACTATCAATACTGAATAGTGGATCCTGCGCTAGAGGACGGTGGATCGAAGCGACATAGGTCTGAGGGGATGTCACAAATGGGAAGTGTGAGGACCATCAGATCAACAACATTTAATATTATAAAGCTTCAGTCAATAACTACACCAGTTTAGTAATAAGAATATCCCCTAAGTCACAAAAATAACTCTCAAACACAAATGATAAGCATAAAAGATCAATAGCGGTTGGTTAAAACGACATATATATCTCAATTTGATTAATACAATTAAACAAATTTTTTCCAAACAAATCACACTTATTAATAATACAAAAACTGGTAATAGTGGTAGAGTATGTATTAGTTCAGCATCAAATGATTTTGAAACCGATAATGAGTATATCAGGATTAAATCCCTAACTAACCTCAGATTAGCATTACATGTTTGACCTCATGTGAAAAGAATTTAGTAACACAAATTTAGGGAACTCCTAACTTGATTATGATATATAAAAAAAACTACCAATGTGCAGCAATATAATCATTAGTTGCAGCTGGTACCTGGAAAGCAAGTGAGACACAATTCACATTTAATAACATCCATTACCACAAAAGTAGCAACAGCAAATGATCAGCTGCAGCCTGAGGACACCATCAGCTATCTCATCACACGTTTTGGCCCTAACGACAGCTAGTCTCAAAACTCGTCTGCTCTAGAAGAACAACGAATCAACAATCCCCTACCAATTAGTCTACACAGGTTGTTATACTAAAATCTAAATAACTCCTGATTGGTTAGTCTATGGGGTGGTTTCATTTCAGCCAATCGACAACTAAATTGATGACCTAAACTTAGCAAATCTACGCTACCTATAACATTTTCTTTCAAAGAATCCACGCTTCTTCCATCTCGTCTGTAACTCCATTGTCTCATCCGCCTCTCGTGTATCTTGTTCTCAGGAAGAAACTTTTACTGTTTCATTTACTTCCATCCTCAAGGAAAGACCAGATATTAGTAACATTCTCCAACAATAGGACATTTCAACTTATGCAATGCTTGGTTAATACACGACCTTATAAGACATGACACTAGGGGTAGCTGTGGATAAGTTTACACAAGTTTTGAAAACACTTATTATAAAAGCTTTGACTCATGGAAAATAACTACAGCATCTGAATATAATTTTGCTCAGCCAAGAACAGAAAAACAGACATTTCAAAAGTTTCTTGTTTTACACGTTAGTTCATTACACATTTTTAATATGAAAATCATTAATAAACATATTAGAAAATCCACACTCTCACAATGTACACACTTGGTATAGTGTCATTCATGGCATCAATAGTGTAATTTTGGTTACCAGGGCAGCATCAAGCTAGTTAGGCGTACACGTCTCAAAGTGTGACATGTAGATTGCTCAGTTCGGCAAGTGCACAATGCCCTTTTGATTGAGTTACAGAAGGAAGGCCTCATGATAGTTGTAGTCATGTCACTTTCTAACTCTCAACGATAGATAAATGGTCAACTCCATGATGAGTGAACATCAGTTTTGACATGGCTAACAAGTGTCTTTGGGCAAGTGCACAATGTCCTCTTGTTTTAAGTTACAGAAAAAGGGCATCATGGTACTTGTAGTCATGTCACTCTCTCTTCTTCCCAGCACTTGACATATGTTTAGCCTGCCATACCTGTTGCCAAACTGCAGTTACGTTGTACCATACATTTACATGTTGATGCATACCATAGGTCCTGGGATGATCTTTTGATATTAAAACACTTAAAGTTCCCATTCCGACACATGGCATGTAATGAAGATTGACACATGTGAGGTTATCTACCCCAATACACAGTGACAATTTACCATATCTGATACTTTGGGTATTGCATGTTAGGAAAGTAGATAGACAACACAATAGCAAAATCAGAGATATTAGCATAGAGGACATTGATGTGTTGTGACAGTTTTCGTGGTGTGACTTATCAGACTCCCCTCCCCCAGCTATTCCTGTCAAGCCCTCAGGATGCAGGATGGCCAAGACCGTCTCCTCCAAGGGAAAGAGTTGTAATGGGGCACTGGGAAAACCACCACTATTTTTCAGGGACTTCAAGTGTTGCCTGGAGGCCAGGGAACTCACCTTCCTTATCAGGTTGTTCCACCTCTTCCTAATATCCTCCTTTATGCATAAGGTGGTGCCTACAGCATTCACTCTGTTGACTGTCCTTTGCCACATTTCCATTTTCCTACTGAGAGGAGTATATTGGACTTGGGCTCTACTCTTCTGATTTAATTCACCATGACTCTCAACTGATCCTCTGGAAAATTTGGATTTGTAGGCCATGACATGACTGAAAATTAAACTAAAGTGAGTGATAGTGACTAACTAAGTAAGACAGGTAATATTGGGGAAAAAATAGAAGAAGTGTGTGAAAGGTTTAAAATGGGATGGAATAAAGGGCTGCCTTATGTAACAAAAATGAAAGAAAGAAGTGTGGTATCTGTCTTGCTGTGCTGCAGTAGAGAGGCAAAGGATCATGGCCTGGGATGGGGTGTGTTTTATACTGTGATTTGTTGGTGCTCCCACTTGGCCAATGGATGTCAACTGTGTTGTTTTTTAATCAATCCAAATGGCACTCTTCTGGTGCTTTTCTGTGAGCGTACCGCAAGGGCCGATCACTGTCAGCTAACTGCCGCAAGGGGACGCCATGTCAATTGTGTTTTTGTAATAGCTTCAGCAGTTTGCTATGACCATGACGGTGATGAAGTGCGCACTGCCAACATTGCAGCCCGCTGTGTCGCTGGCAGGCAGCAAAATGTTGATGAGGTCAGTGGTTCGACCTGCATACATCATAATACAGCAGCCAGGAGACCACCAGTGCAGCACTCTTCTTGGGACCGCCACCACAGTGGATTGGGAGTCTAACCTTGCAATCGGGCCCTAAATCTGAAATATAGGCCACTGAGTGGTGATTGATTGCTGTAGGTAAAAGAATAATACAAAATAGAGCAGATGGGAGACTCTGAAGAAGCACCACCAATTAATTGTTGTTCTCTAAGCTTTAAATGCCACCTTCTCTGATCTGCATAAAGTTTAACAAATCCATGATACCTTCACAAGGATTTCAGACAAAAGTCACTTTGCACTCGCATGGCCAACAAACATGCCTATATATTTGCAAGGCCTGTCTACGGCACTAAGATGTACTTATGCAATGAGTTTGGAAATTTCATCTCAAAAGTTTGAATAGGAAAATATGTGTGTGGAATGTAATTTGAAACATAATGAAAATTAAAAGAAACAATCCATTTGTTTGCACTTTGTGTCTTTATAGCAAAGCTCTTATTTTGTAGTTCACTCATATGATCGCTCGCAGGTTTTTTTATACTTGAATTTATAACTTAGGCCCTCATTACAACCCTGGCGGTAAATCCCGCTTTCCGTCGTGCAGAAGACCGCAAACATACTGCTGCGGCCGCGGAATTCCGCTGCAGGTATTACAACCCACAGCTCGGAATCCGCCACAATACAGACACCCACACAAGTCCGCCACATCAAAGGTCAGAGATAAACTGGCGATACCAAGACCGACACCGTCACGCCAACAGGAATACACCCACACTATCACAACCGATTAAACAACGTGGCTGTCTTTCAACCGCAGTAATCCATTGGCGGTACACACCGCCGCGCTCAAAATACACACAAACTTACAAAACACAACCACATTGGACAATTCGAAATACACACACCTGATGCACATACACACACCACACCCACACACCCAATCCAATATAAAGCACACACCCACATCACCCACAGACCCTTACAACCAAAAATTTGAAAGAAGGCCAGAGATAGAAGCTACCTAAAACAACACCAGCATCCACAGACACACAATACCATCACTTACACAACATCCACGCACCTCAAACAATGTACACCAACACATCCCCTCACACATCACAACAGACACCACCTCACACATCATCCACACCACATCATGGCACCTCAAAGACACCCAGGTTCTATGGGGAGGAGCTTAGGGTCATGGTGGAGGAAATCGTCCGGGTAGAGGCACAGCTATTCAGATCACAGGTGCAGCACACCTCCATTGCAAGGAAGATGGAGCTATGGCGCAGAATTGTCGACAGGGGTAACGCAGTTGGGCAGCATCCAAGAACACACAATGACATCAGGAAGAGGTGGAACGACCTACGGGGAAAGGTGCATTCCGTGGTATCCAGACACCAGATTACTGTACAGAGGACTGGCGTGGATCCCCACCTCCTCCACCACAACTAACAACATGGGTGGAACACGTTTTGGCAATACTGCATCCTGAGGGCCTCGCAGGAGTAGCAGGAGGACTGGACTCTGGTAAGACATATCTTTACTACTTTATCCCCCACACCCCACCTGCATGCCATCACATACTGCCACCCTTACCCTCACACCCATCACCCCAACAACCCACAGATACCCCACTAACACAACCCACACATCCCAAAACCAAGCCCTGCATGTAACACCAATGCATGGACACCCATCACCAAAGCATGTCCAGTACAGAGACTCACTCATGCCCCAAAATCACCAATCACACAGGGACCAAGCCAATAATGCAAGCACAGGAGTAGAGGGTCACTCACCCATTGCACAAGATGGCACACACAGATAGACGTGCCCTATGGAGGAAAACAGCGAGCAGAGAGTCATCCAACACTGAGGTATCACAATGTATTATTTTCAGAAGCGTCAGTAATCCGCAATGTGCTGGTATCTGTCTGTGTTCCCGGCCTAGATAGGTGTGACGCAGTTTTTATCCATCCCATGTGGCCCCCTGAAATGGCGGCTGCCTGACCTGTAAGGTGGGATAAGGGGATATGAGGTAACTGCGCTGGCCTTGTACACCGTTGTGGTGGGCGGTCGAAAACCGCAGCGCAATTCATCATTGGTTAACATTGGGCTCTCTTGGGTAGGTTGAGGACCAATCTGGCCGCTGCATTCTGGATCAACTGGAGTCTTTGTATGAGTTAGTTGGAGGTGCCTGCATAGAGTGCATTGCTGTAGTCCAGTAAGCTGGTTATGAGGGCATGCGTCACTGTCTTCCTGGTGTCAATGGGTAGCCACTTGAAGATTTTGTGGAGCATGTGGAGCAGCTGCCTCGCTTCTCTCTTCACAGCAGTGAGAATAGATCCATGCCACTGTACAGGGTTAATGAAACTGTCCATCTTTGTAAAAAAGAGAAAACCTTGTGAGGTGTATACTTTGTGGCATTTAAAGATATTTTTTTAATCTATTTTTTTACACTATTTGCCAGTCTGAGGTCTTTGCAAGTTCCCACACCTTTACTGAAATAAAGGCAGCTGCAGATTACACATATGCATAGCAGTAATCGACCTAGGGCTTATATATTAATCCTTTTGTGTTTTTATTGTCCTTCTCCTGTCTCCCGTCTGTCGAGATGGTGCTAAATTGGCTCTAGCATCAGTCTATTTAAACAGAGCCTGGCTGACACTTGGCCAAATCACCAAGGCAATAGGTATGTAAATTTAAGAAATTCTTCATCTCCAGCTCTGTTTGTGGGTAAAGAAACTGATATTTCAAGTCCTAGGCCTCTAAGGGCATCATATACATGAATGGTCATACATTCAATTAAACTGATGGCTTTATCCATATTCAGGTTTTTGATTGAGGGCCAGATTGCAAGTTTGCCAGTCTTAGGACCACCGTAGAGGCAGCGAGGGTCACCCCGCCTCAGTCTTGGCAGTCCAACCACAGTATTGTGATGCATGCGGTCAGTCACATAGATGAAAGACCGCCGTGGTCCAACCATCACCGCCAGCAAATTTAGACCGCTGCCTTGGTGAGATAGACCAATGAGCCTATTAGAGGGCAGACCGCCAGTGCAACCGCCAGATCAATTATGAGGTGGTGTTCCACTGATTTGACTGTGGTGGTCCAACCACCACATATGAGCAGGCAGAAAGGGAGACATATAAAACTAAAACTCACCTGTACTCAGCCACACACCTCCTGTGCTGCCATGGGGTCGATCGTACGTGCTTTTCCTCTGTTTGTGCTGCTAGACATACATATTTGGTGTACCCCTGTTCAGAGTTGCATGCAACGTATGACCCAATCACCGCCCTATGATGCCCTCTTTGGCCAAGTCACTGACACTGCACACGCACACTCTACTAAACTTTAAAGGTGTGCAAAACCAATATTCAGGGTAAGTGATGTTTTCCTAACATTGTGTCACACAACAGCAACTCATCATCAATATCCCACCTACAAATCTAAGTGACACCCTCACATTGTTCACATGCCATAGATTTATGTTATATAAAAGATACATTTCTATGGGTGTGTAATGAAAATGAACCACACCATCTCTGCTAAAACTCTGGTATGGACTTCCACATAGCACCCACATTTCAAGATAATGCAAGGTAAATGTGATTCCAAAGAATCAGTGAGATAAACATAAAAATGTCACAATGTAAAGTATCCCTTCAGAATAGGTTTGCCTCTACAGGGGGGACCCTTAAAAGATTGGTGCCCTGGGCCACATACCATTTTGCACATCACTCAAAAACCACTATCTGTGCATGAACTGTGGCTTGATGTATATCAGGGACCATCAATAGTGTAACCAAGTGCCATGCATATGTGAGAAATGTGTAAGTGCAAGTCATGAAAGCAAATACAGCACAAACAGTGTGAGTCGTAGTTAAAGTAGGTGTATGGTGCACACATGAAAATGAACACATGCCCATTAAAATATATACAAAGGTATGACAATTGAACACCTTACATGTGTGGGCAAACACATCTCTAGCTTGTACACATTAGACAAATGTTCAACCTACATGATAGGGGGAACGGGAACCCAATTGATGTTGACTTTGGCGAATCCAAGATGAAATATCATATGAAACTCCACACAATGCAATGTCAGCTCCAATAAGATTATATCCAACATATCCATCCATTGAACATTTCCCCTTGTCCTGGGTGACTCCAGCACTGGTTCCAAGGTCAGACCACTCCAAATGGATCATCAATCAGGGTGAAACAAACACAACTGTAGCCATCCACCTGAAAGTATGCATGAACATCAAAATGGTAGAAAAGTAATGGCACAGCTAATGTGTACGAAAACTAGAAACTCATTTTTTATTAGGGAAAAATAAACACATGTAGGTAAGGCCAATGGCCATTCCAATAGTTCAATAGGTGGTCCAGCACACTGCTGTGCCACTAAACCTGCATCTTAGAACACTGCCATGGGAACATCACCAGGAAGGGGTATCGAGTGGGCAGTCCAGGCACCTAATGATGTCCTTTGAAAGGAGTGGGGTCGATTTGGGATAGGAGGATTTAGTTTTGGGAGGGGTGTGTCTGACTTTGGGAGGGGGGTTCTTTTTGTTGGTTTCATTTGAGGTATGGCTGGGTTAAGAGGTCAGGTGTCACCGGGGAGGACTTGGATGTAGAAGGGATGGGTTGGGGTGTGGTTGTGGTCACGTTGGCTTTGGGAGGGGGGGTTTACAGGGTAAGGGCAAGGGCAAACTTTCTTTAGGAAAATGGGTAGGGTGTCGAGGAGGGATTAGGAGTTGGGAGGTTGGGGAAGTGGAAGTGTCAGAGGTGCATGTGTGTGTTGGTGCTGCTGTCTGTCTGATGTATGATGTTTGTGTTTTGTAGATGTCTGTTGTGTGGATGAGTGTGGGTGTTTGTGTTTCCTTGTGGTGTGTGATGTGGATGTGCTGGGTATGCTGGGAGTGGGCGATGTGTCTGTTGGTGTGGTGTCTGGGTATATGGTGGGGTTTGTGGGTGGGTTTGTGGGTGTGGATATGCTATATAGGGTTATGGTGGGGTGATGGTGGTGGTTGTGATGGGGTGAGTGGTGAGTGGTTGTGTGTGCAGCCTAGGGGCTATTGAGTTGTGTGCATGCTTATTTGTGAGTGTATTTGGGACAGGTATGTGAATTGGGAAATTGGATAGAGAAGAGGCAGATGATGGGGTGGAAGTATGGTATGGGTGAAAGGCTGCTGTGATGGTGAAGGCCATAACCTGAAAAGGTCTCTGCAGGGCAGACATGGAATTGTGGATGCCTTCCAGGTAGACCACCATCTGTTGAAGATGTCTGCCCTGGGTCCCTCCGTGTCTGCAGTGTCACGACCGTGGCCAGATGCTTCCCCACAGATGTCGGCTCTGTCTCCTCCACTTGCCTGTAATGATGCTCAAATTACAAAATACTAATGGGTTTATTGCATGTGCCAGAACACAACAGGAAGGGTCACAGAACAATACTATAATGTACAATAAGCCCCAGCTACAAGGTCCACCAAAGTGGCTTCAACATTTGCAAGACCACATGCATACATGGTACATGAACCGTACGCAGCTGCCCACTGTAAAGTAAGAATCACAGACGAATTCAATTGCATTACTGAAGTTGTGCAATTGCACTACCCACGTATCAAGTAGGAAACCTTGTCACCTTGAATGGTTTGGCTCTTGTAGCATACCTCAGTAACATGCTGTCAACAAATAGTATGGCAATACAAAATGTATTCCTACTAATTCCACACAATTCCCTGAAATCTGCAAATGTTCATAATCCTTATACTACATCATGATGAAATAATGGTGAAAAAATACCGCTATGTTGCAGCACGCTGTACATTAGCTGGAAGGAGGTGACATGGAAAATCTTTATAGTATGTCCTTTGTCAAAATAGTGTAATGAAAGAAGTACTAAAGTAGCTTTGCTACATAACACTTCACACAGAAATGTACACTGGGAGATTTTCTAACAAATCTACACAGCACAATGAATCAGTTAGGCCTGGTGGGAACTCCATTCTACCATTGCATAACTAAAAGTCAATAGTCCATTGAATGTTGTTGAGGCTCAGGTAAGCTCTAGCACCTGAAGATGTGGTTTATCTGTTTCTCAATGGGAAGGCACATCACTGTACTTCTTTTTTCATGCAAACACAAATTTAATTTGTATGATTGAGTGTACACACTCACATATGATTCCCACATGTCTTTATGTCACTCCCTGATGCAGGTCAACAGTCAGGTAATGAACCTTCACCGATAAACATGTGCAAATGACTAAGCTGAATAATTCAACTTCAATGGCATGGAAATGCACATTTTGAACAAGTACTGTAGGTCTGCTTATCATGTCCTATATTGCTTTAGCAATTGGACATGACAAATGACTGAGTAATGGATTAGGGGATGTGTAAACCACCGTCCTATGTTTAGACACTCCTGTCTGTGGTAACACATGAACTATATACCCTGCACATATAACTATTTTCCAATAAATGCTTGCATGCACACATCTATGATGGAATCAGACATCATCCCATGAAGACAGGTTGATCGTGTGAGGAACCATAGTGTAAATGCTACTACTAAAGTATAGGGTATTCAAGCCAACATGTAGGCACAAATACTGGTGGCAACAGTGATGTCTGCCAACTCATGTAACTGTACACTCCCCACGTACCTAGGGAATTTGTTGCTCGTGATGGCACCCAAAGTGTACTATATGTCATTTCACATAAATGAGGGTCACCATCACATGAGACGTAGTTGTGAGGTACCAGCACTCATGACACACCGAAGACAAGTGGCCCACAGGTACAAATGCTACCCACAACATCAAACAACATGAACTGATTGATCACTGTATTCAGGGATTGTGTCTGCTCAGGAGAGCATATTGGTAGTGGACTGGACTCTGTTGTGTACCTGGTCATTTGGACAAAAGACAAGATACATCAAAATGCATTATTACCAGACCTATACAAACAATAACTCCTCTTGTGTGTCACACATGGGCCATCTCCAATATTTCAGGGGGAGAAGGCTCCTTCTAACACATGAAAGTGGCAATGTAACATTTATGAATCTGCCCAGGACTCACCCCCTTGTACCTGCTCTAATTCTCTCAACCGCCCATCAAGCTCCGGGTAGGCAACGGCTAGTACGTGGGCCATTAGGGGGGGCAGGGTCCAGTGCTCACCATGCCCACCTTGGCAGAGCCACCCCAGCTGGACCTCTGTAATCTTCTGGGCTCAACATCTCAGGTCCTCCCACCTTTTCAACAATGAATGCAGCATCAGTGACAGACTCCCAGGGTTCACACCTTCCGGGCAGTGGCTCTCCAAATGGCTTGCTTCTGATCTGTATACAATAGATGAATGAAGAGATCATAATTGCATAATTAAAGCTATGTTTTTGGACCACCCACATTTTGTAGACACCTGGCACAACCATTTTTTAATTGTTCACAGAATACATGTGGAGGTTTCACATGCTGATAAGTACAGGGATATACATACACACTTTTGTAGTCATCTGCTGACTATCCACAACCTTGGGGATTACCGAGAAAGACTAACCAAGCCCACTAACATCATGTAGCCTAGGGCCAACCAACATGTACTGTGATGTGAGCCACTCTGATACACAATCCATATTTGTAACCTCCCGAAGGGTAATCTACTTGTGTATGATTGTACAGACACTTTTACATTTATGCACACTGCCTTGTTGCATATGGTCTATATGGGCTACTGCCATAGTCAAGACTATACCCTAAGACTTAGGTCACAATAAAAGGGCTGGCATCAGTGTGACTGACAGTTTCCTCTTTGTGGATGTGTGGACATGTGGACTGCCTAATGAATCCCATGCTACATCTGATTGTGTTTGTGTGGTATGTACTGGTATTACAGGACGCACCTTTTATCATATGTGGCACCTATACAGAGATGACATTCAACATACCAAAGTATGTTTGGTCTGATTGTTTCAATGTAACAAAGCTAGTCATTCATATGGAATGATCTCTCCAGAACTGTCTAACTATCTGCACCATATTTTTGTCACTTGTGCAAAAGGCCAGTACAGTGCAACCATGTCTTAGGAAAAAGTGTCATCAGACCTGTGGGAGTAAGGGGCCTGTCAGTAGTAAATGTCACGCATTGACAATGTGGGTTGATGGAAAGATGTAGCAGGTCAAGGGGTTACCTCAGTCATCATTCCAAATGTAGTCAATATAAAAGCATTCGAGCCTACTATTTGTTATGAAGACTCATTTTTGAAACATCCAAGGACCTGTAGGTCTACAGGGAGTTTACCATCTGCATCAGTTGCATTGCCGTAGTAACTCTGCTCCAGCCTGGGCCATGGCTCCTAATAGTAAAAAGTTTGACAGGCCTTGATCCCTGCAGGCTGAGCATACTGAACCATCACGAACATTACATTTCCATCACTTCAATGCATAACAGTACAGACCTATGTGTGAGCTCACGGTTGTGTGGCACACTGAAGAGGTCAGTGAGGTTTAGCTAGCTCTCAGACAACAGTTTGCCAATGCCTGATCTGGCCTAAGTGATATGTGGGTCTGTACACATTGCTAACATCCTCCTCAACTGTTTCTAACAATATACATACATAGCAGTTGTATGATGGAACCACACATGCCGGAACAACACGTGCCTTAACAACGCAGTCAGAACCACGACCACGTTGTTTCCCCACATGCCTTTACCATGAATGCCTCTACAATTAATTTTGTTGTAAAAGCATGCCTAGTAACGGTGTATGTGGAAAAGGAATGCAAAACAACATGCATGGCTGTTTCAAGCAAACCCCCCACCCTTAATACCTAAACTACCCCAACACCCCCCACCCTGAGCCCTAAAATAAAACTACTCTGATCCTCCCACCCTTTCCCCTAAAAACTGAACTACCCCGACACCCCTACCTGCCCTGAGCCCTAAAACCTTCCCCCAATAAGTAAACTAACTCGGAATCCTGAAATAAAAATATCCTGATGCCCGCCCCTAAAAACAAATTTACCCCCACCCACCCTAAGCCCTAAATCCACTCCACTTCTGAAAGCTACTCACTAACCCTTTCCCAACCCCATTTACCTCACTGCACCCTCTCCCGATCCCTTCTCCTCCTCTCTCCTCTCTCCTCCCTCCTCCTGCCCTTCCTTAAACCTTTCCCACCCCTAAAAAATAAACAACCCTGACCCCCACCCTAAGCCCTAAAGAAAAAATACCCAAACCTCACCACCCCGCCGCAATAAAAAAATAGCCTGACCTCCCCCACTTAACTCATTGCATCCTCTCCCGATCCACTCTCCCTTTTTCTGTACCTTAACCACGCATATGCGTAGTTTGGCACATGCGTGGTTAAGGCAAAGAAAAAGGCAGTTGTTGTTCCAGACTGCGTGGTTACGCTTGCGTGGGAAGCGTTTGCGTTGTTCACAACGTGTTGTTTAGGATGTTTCCCATACACAGTTTATGCTGTAATGCAAATACATTTATTTTGTCATTTACCGTCATCTGGTCACCATACATATCATTGTTACCCTGAAAAGTTTAGTTACGTAGAAATGTGAATGCAACAGAAGAAGGATCTAGGGCTTATCACAACACAATGATCATTTGAATTACACAAAGTACAGGGCTCCAACATCCATGACATGTATATCCTAAATATGGACCACAAAATGTAAAGTAAACTGGGAGTCAGGGGCACATTGTAGCCTGTGGGAAAGGAAAGGATTGTGTTGAACATAGTCAAATATGTATATGAGGTAGTTATCCTTTCCTCTGGTGAGTCACAGGGCTGATCATACAGGGGAAGGACATCTTCAGCAAGTTTCTCCAGCCCCTCTGGGGCCCTTTCATCTGCCTGGGCTGGCTTGATTGCTCCCAGAGGCGGCAAACTGCAGCTAATGTGGCAAAGGTGTTGACGGCAGCAGTGTCAGGAGGCAAGTGTGTTATTTTTCATATCACAACATACATGTATGCCAAGTATGTGATCATCAGCATAGACTGGCACAGCCATTGCTCAGTGACCATCACAGCCAACAAGATTAGCCTATGGCTGTGACCAACGTGGATGAAACCGCCCACCACACAGTCGACTTCTGCAACTGGAAGCACCTTCCAAAAGTCCAATATAAGAAGTCAGGCATCAAACCTTTTAGCAGTTGAAACTACAGTATTGCTCACTAGTAAATGCATCACTACCACTACAAATGTGTCGTAACGTAAACATATGTAATACTCTACTGATGTAATGCTCTACTGATCTAGTACACAATCATCAGTCTAATTCATTAGGGTCATATATGCAATGTAACCACAGTGCACTGTACACCACTGGTGACAGTATTTTGGAAGGAGATAAACATACTTTTCTATAACAAGGTGCACATGAGGACCATATAAGTGTATGATGTGCACATATATGTTGTGGACTCACGTGTAGACAACAATAGGAATTGTAGCTGGATCTTGGGTAGTAGACCATTGAAATGTGAAAAGTGTATAATGGTTTTTCAGCCAGTAATGCTTTGTCACATTAGTTTTGTCTTACTCATCATATATGTTGCTCCGGACACTGTGAGTAATGCACCTATTTGATTCCACCCAGCTTACCGTTCATTTCCAGACCTTCAAGCCATGGAAGAAAGTGATGTAATAAAACAGTTTTGTCAGAATAGGCAAACTATACAAGATCTATGTTGTTAGTTGGAGCCAGATCTCATGCCTCAAAACACTAGTCCAACATGTATACCCCCCATTGTGAGACTCATGGCAGTATTACACTTTCTGGCCACAAGGTCCTTGCAGTATAGAGAAGCTATATATGGTGGTATGTCACAACCTATGTTCAGTGGCGTTTTAAAAGACGTGCCATTAGCATTGATGAAACACATTGACGGCTATATCAAGTTCCCCAGATGTGAGGATTTAGCCACTGTGAAGGTTGGCTTCTCTGGATTTGGTCGTCTCCCACATGTGGTGGGAGTCATTGATGGAACCCATATTGCATTAGTGCTACCACATGCCAGTGAACAAGACTATCAAAACAGGAAGCATTTCCATTCTATCAACATGTAAGTTGTCTGCTTGCCAGATTTGTATATTTTAAATGTCTGTGCTCAGTTCCGAGGTTCAGCCCATGATTCCTTTGTAATATGGAACAACTCCGAACCCCAACTGCACTTGGAGAGGGGATGGCTTGCTGGTAAGTAACATTTGTACTAACTTTGTTGTGCAATGTCGGGTGCTATACTCAGGAATTGTGTGACTCATTGAATCTCTTACGTCTCATTACAAAACTGGAGACTCAGCATATCCCAACCATTCTTGGTTGTTAACACTGCTGATGAATCCAACTATACCAGGGGAAGTGCTCTACAGTGAGGCCCATGGAGGTACACAGTGGCCATTTGACCTCCTAAAGGCCAGATTTTGCTGTATGGACAAGACTGGGGGATCCATCCTCTACTCACCCGGGAATGTATGTCAATTCACTTAGGTCTGCTACATGCTCCATAACATTGCCCTGCGAAGGAACATCCCTTATATCGCAGAAGAGGGAGAGCCTGAGGTGCCACCGGATGAGGATCCTGAAATGCCAATTGATGATGATAGTGGTGAAGAAGAAGGAGCTGACTTGCGACAAGACATCTTCAACAGCTTCTTCTTATGAGTAAAAGTATGTCATGAGATGTCATTACTTTGTACAATGAACTCTTGTTGTAATGATGTGAGGAGTATATATTTGTTTTAAGTGTTGGGAGGCTGAAGCTCTGTAAAAAAACTGGCAAAGGGTGTTTGGTGATGAAGCTTTTGACACATTCACATTTACTAAATATTGCTTTGTTTATGTCAGATTTTTGTCATGGACTGCATTCTCCAGATGTTTGCAATGTAATGCGTGCCTAATGTAAGGTTTCACAATTATACTCTTAGCTTTTTTGTTTGTTTAGGTACCTTCCCCATGGTATCTCACTTGGACATTTCAGAATTGTGACATTGACAGGTATTTGATGATGCTGTGACATACAAAGTGGGCATGGATTGTTTCTGGGAATGTGTGACACAGACTTTAAGTGTTCAAGACCTGCACCAAGACAGCTTGCATAGTGGTAAGATGGAAGTTAAGGGAACTCCATTGGACTTGTTCCTTGCCATGTGGTTGCCAGGATGCATTATGTAGTTGGAGGCTAAATCCATGTTAGTTTTACTTCACATTGCCTAAACACTTTTGTTTGCTAGAACTGCATGTGGTTATTTATGTGTTTCATCAATGTAGGCCGAAGTGCCTGTGGCACATCACTGACATTTGTTTGAGTCATACCGCCAAATGCAGAAGCAATGGATTGTAATGACGCTGTAATCAGGAACTATTGTACTGTCATCTGTCTGAATCTTGCATTCTGCGATGTTAGATTCCTTTTGTGGGGTAGTCAATATGACTCCACCTGATGACATCAATAAAATTCATGTTTGCCTATTCTACAGAACAACGTCTGATATATCCCTTCCTTCCAAGTTCTGGAGGTCTGTAATTTGATCACTTTCACAGTACGATTCAATCATGTTTTATTTTCTATGTACCTGACATCTTGACAGCCTATGATGTGAACAATGTAATATAAATCTTCTTAGACAAGACACGTGTATGTATGTGTTGGTGTGGCATGGTTGTGATCCTGAGCTATACATTGGGTACATGTAACATGTCCATGCGCACACAAGTAGCTTGTTTTGTCATTGTATAGTTCACATGGTCTTCCATATCTATATTGCATTCTGACTTGTGAATGTATTAAAGTGTTATAGATGAAAACATACTTGATGCAAAAACCAAGACAAATACAAACTGAAGGAGTCAGTCATGGTGAATGAAACCATAGATGTAGATGCCAAGTCATCAGAATAGTCTAGATTAAACCTCCCATTAGGAATGGAAAAGTGTCCAGAAGTAGTCCACAGACTGAATTTCTGACACACAAAGGAGAACATTAAGGTTGATGTTTCTTGCTGGCAGTGGCAGTCTTGCCATCCACACCTCCTGGATATTTGCATGGATTTCCCCACTTGTGAGAATGGTGGGGTTCAGCTACTGCAGAGGCAGTGGTGTCTGACAGCATATCTTCCTCTGGCAGGGCCTCCCTTCCTGTGTCTGCCACAGATATAGATAGCCTTAATGTACTTGTACCACAAGAAGGGGTAGATAGTGCTAGAAAAGCTCTACTCAGGGTTGTATGGAGGTACATCAGCACCGCTGCTAGGGTGCCCATGTTGGAGTTATGGACCTCAATCTGTTGATACATATCCCTCAGCAGCTGCTTGATTTCGTGGTTAGTACCTGGCCCATCGTGCCATGGGACTTCTGATGGACCCCCAAGACTTGGTTGATGGTGTCCTGGTCATGAATGACCCCAGTGGCCTCACTCTGCTGGCCCACAGCAACCCTCTCATGGATCCTACCCCCATGGGCCTGTGTCCTTGGCCCAGGATGCCCTCTCCAACTGGGTCCCGGTCCCTCTGTGTCAGAAGTGGTAATTTGCACTTAAGGATCCAGGGCTGGGGGCATAAGATTGTACTAACTGTGCCAGGTACACAGGTTAAGGTTGGGGGTTATATTGCTGGCTGGGATATTGCAGCAGCTGTGGTGGGGGGTGTTGATGTGATCACAGTGGGACTCACTCTTGCCATTTGACTTGGCTGACCAGATGTGTCAGGTCTATCATCCATGTCCACATGTCCAGCAGTGTTGTCATCCCAGAGGGCTTAATCCGGGGGTGGGTTGGGTGTCTGTTCAGTTGGCAATTAGAAGCTACATTCAAATGTTTAGTGTCACAGTAAGTAGAGAACAAGGGAAATGTTAATAGATAGGGTTTCCTATTGTGACATATTACCATGGTATTGAAGTTGTTGACAAGACATTTGTAGAGGTTGAAAAAAGCAGCTCAATAGATGTGCTCATAACTTGCATTTTTGATTGAGAAATTCACACGACATCCAATAAAATGTTAAGCCAACACAGCGTAGAAGTAACGTGTATTTGACCATTCCAAGACCTAGTTGAATAAGAGACAGGCGAACACACAACTTTGTTGTAAATGCAGCAGTAGACATCATGTGAGCAGTGCAGAGTCAATGGGTTACCTGCCACTTCCAATCAGTTGAAGCAGCTTAATGCCTTACAACTATTTGATGTTGCGAACGCGCCACAAGATCCTAGCTCCTATCAATACTGAATAGTGGATCCTGCGCTAGAGGACGGTGGATCGAAGCGACATAGGTCTGAGGGGATGTCACCAATGGGAAGTGTGAGGACCATCAGATCAACAACATTTAATATTATAAAGCTTCAGTCAATAACTACACCAGTTTAGTAATAAGAATATCCCCTAAGTCACAAAAATAACTCTCAAACACAAATGATAAGCATAAAAGATCAATAGCGGTTGGTTAAAACGACATATATATCTCAATTTGATTAATACAATTAAACACATTTTTTCCAAACAAATCACACTTATTAATAATACAAAAACTGGTAATAGTGGTAGAGTATGTATTAGTTCAGCATCAAATGATTTTGAAACCGATAATGAGTATATCAGGATTAAATCCCTAACTAACCTCAGATTAGCATTACATGTTTGACCTCATGTGAAAAGAATTTAGTAACACAAATTTAGAGAACTCCTAACTTGATTCTGATATATAAAAAAAACTACCAATGTGCAGCAATATAATCATTAGTTGCAGCTGGTACCTGGAAAGCAAGTGAGACACAATTCACATTTAATAACATCCATTACCACAAAAGTAGCAACAGCAAATGATCAGCTGCAGCCTGAGGACACCATCAGCTATCTCATCACACGTTTTGGCCCTAACGACAGCTAGTCTCAAAACTCGTCTGCTCTAGAAGAACAACGAACCAACGATCCCCTACCAATTAGTCTACACAGGTTGTTATACTAAAATCTAAATAACTCCTGATTGGTTAGTCTATGGGGTGGTTTCATTTCAGCCAATCGACAACTAAATTGATGACCTAAACTTAGCAAATCTACGCTACCTATAACATTTTCTTTCAAAGAATCCACGCTTCTTCCATCTCGTCTGTAACTCCATTGTCTCATCCGCCTCTCGTGTATCTTGTTCTCAGGAAGAAACTTTTACTGTTTCATTACTTCCATCCTCAAGGAAAGACCAGATATTAGTAACATTCTCCAACAATAGGACATTTCAACTTATGCAATGCTTGGTTAATACACGACCTTATAAGACATGACACTAGGGGTAGCTGTGGATAAGTTTACACAAGTTTTGAAAACACTTATTATAAAAGCTTTGACTCATGGAAAATAACTACAGCATCTGAATATAATTTTGCTCAGCCAAGAACAGAAAAACAGACATTTCAAAAGTTTCTTGTTTTACACGTTAGTTCATTACACATTTTTAATATGAAAATCATTAATAAACATATTAGAAAATCCACACTCTCACAATGTACACACTTGGTATAGTGTCATTCATGGCATCAATAGTGTAATTTTGGTTACCAGGGCAGCATCAAGCTAGTTAGGCGTACACGTCTCAAAGTGTGACATGTAGATTGCTCAGTTCGGCAAGTGCACAATGCCCTTTTGTTTGAGTTACAGAAGGAAGGCCTCATGATAGTTGTAGTCATGTCACTTTCTAACTCCCAACGCTAGACAAATGGTAAACTCCATGATGAGTGAACATCAGTTTTGACATGGCTAACAAGTGTCTTTGGGCAAGTGCACAATGTCCTCTTATTTTAAGTTACAGAAAAAGGGCATCATGGTACTTGTAGTCATGTCACTCTCTCTTCTTCCCAGCACTTGACATATGTTTAGCCTGCCATACCTGTTGCCAAACTGCAGTTACGTTGTACCATACATTTACATGTTGATGCATACCATAGGTCCTGGGATGATCTTTTGATATTAAAACACTTAAAGTTCCCATTCCGACACATGGCATGTAATGAAGATTGACACATGTGAGGTTATGTACCCCAATACACAGTGACAATTTACCATATCTGATACTTTGGGTATTGCATGTTAGGAAAGTAGATAGACAACACAATAGCAAAATCAGAGATATTAGCATAGAGGACATTGATGTGTTGTGACAGTTTTCGTGGTGTGACTTATCAGACTCCCCTCCCCCAGCTATTCCTGTCAAGCCCTCAGGATGCAGGATGGCCAAGACCGTCTCCTCCAAGGGAAAGAGTTGTAATGGGGCACTGGGAAAACCACCACTATTTTTTAGGGACTTCAAGTGTTGCCTGGAGGCCAGGGAACACACCTTCCTCATCAGGTTGTTCCACCTCTTCCCAATATCCTTCTTTATGCATAAGGTGGTGCCTACAGCATTCACTCTGTTGACTGTCCTTTGCCACATTTCCATTTTCCTACTGAGAGGAGTATATTGGACTTGGGCTCCAAACAATTGAGGCTCTACTCTTCTGATTTAATTCACCATGACTCTCAACTGATCCTCTGGAAAATGTGGATTTGTAGGCCATGACATGACTGAAAATTAAACTAAAGTGAGTGATAGTGACTAACTAAGTAAGACAGGTGATATTGGGGAAAAAATAGAAGTGTGTGAAAGGTTTAAAATGGGATGGAATAAAGCGCTGCCTTATGTAACAAAAATGAAAGAAAGAAGTGTGGTATCTGTCTTGCTGTGCTGCAGTAGAGAGGCAAAGGATCATGGCCTGGGATGGGGTGTGTTTTATACTGTGATTTGTTGGTGCTCCCACTTGGCCAATGGATGTCAACTGTGTTGTTTTTTAATCAATCCAAATGGCACTCTTCTGGTGCTTTTCTGTGAGCGTACCGCAAGGGCCGATCACTGTCAGCTAACTGCCGCAAGGGGACGCCATGTCAATTGTGTTTTTGTAATAGCTTCAGCAGTTTGCTATGACCATGACGGTGATGAAGTGCGCACTGCCAACATTGCAGCCCGCTGTGCCGCTGGCAGCCAGCAAAATGTTGATGAGGTCAGTGGTTCGACCTGCATACATCATAATACAGCAGCCAGGAGACCACCAGTGCAGCACTCTTCTTGGGACCGCCACCACAGTGGATTGGGAGTCTAACCTTGCAATCGGGCCCTAAATCTGAAATATAGGCCACTGAGTGGTGAGTGATTGCTGTAGGTAAAAGAATAATACAAAATAGAGCAGATGGGAGACTCTGAAGAAGCACCACCAATTAATTGTTGTTCTCTAAGCTCTAAATCCCACCTTCTCTGATCTGCATAAAGTTTAACAAATCCATGATACCTTCACAAGGATTTCAGACAAAAGTCACTTTGCACTCGCATAGCCAACAAACATGCCAATATATTTGCAAGGCCTGTCTACGGCACTAAGATGTACTTATGCAATGAGTTTGGAAATTTCATCTCAAAAGTTTGAATGGGAAAATATGTGTGTGGAATGTAATTTGAAACATAATGAAAATTAAAAGAAACAATCCATTTGTTTGCACTTTGTGTCTTTATAGCAAAGCTCTTATTTTGTAGTTCACTCATATGATCGCTTGCAGGTTTTTTTATACTTGAATTTATAACTTAGGCCCTCATTACAACCCTTGCGGTAAATCCCGCTTTCCGTCGTGCAGAAGACCGCAAACATACTGCTGCGGCCGTGGAATTCCGCTGTAGGTATTACAACCCACAGCTCGGAATCCGCCACAATACAGACACCCACACAAGTCCAAAGGTCAGAGATAAACTGGCGATACCAAGACCGACACCGTCACGCCAACAGGAATACACCCACACTATCACAACCGATGAAACAACGTGGCTGTCTTTCAACCGCAGTAATCCATTGGCGGTACACACTGCCGCGCTCAAAATACACACACACTTACAAAACACAACCACATTGGACAATTCGAAATACACACACCTGATGCACATACACACACCACACCCACACACCCAATCCAATATAAAGCACACACCCACATCACCCACAGACCCTTACAACCAAAAATTTTAAAGAAGGCCAGAGATAGAAGCTACCTAAAACAACACCAGCATCCACAGACACACAATACCATCACTTACACAACATCCACGCACCTCAAACAATGTACACCAACACATCCCCTCACACATCACAACAGACACCACCTCACACATCATCCACACCACATCATGGCACCTCAAAGACACCCAGGTTCTATGAGGAGGAGCTTAGGGTCATGGTGGAGGAAATCGTCCGGGTAGAGGCACAGCTATTCAGATCACAGGTGCAGCACACCTCCATTGCAAGGAAGATGGAGCTATGGCGCAGAATTGTCGACAGGGGTAACGCAGTTGGGCAGCATCCAAGAACACACGATGACATCAGGAAGAGGTGGAATGACCTACGGGGAAAGGTGCATTCCGTGGTATCCAGACACCAGATTACTGTACAGAGGACTGGCGTGGATCCCCACCTCCTCCCCCACAACTAACAACATGGGTGGAGCACGTTTTGGCAATACTGCATCCTGAGGGCCTCGCAGGAGTAGCAGGAGGACTGGACTCTGGTAAGACATATCTTTACTACTTTATCCCCCACACCCCACCTGCATGCCATCACATACTGCCACCCTTACCCTCACACCCATCACCCCAACAACCCACAGATACCCCACTAACACAACCCACACATCCCAAAACCAAGCCCTGCATGTAACACCAATGCATGGACAACCATCACCAAAGCATGTCCAGTACAGAGACTCACTCATGCCCCAAAATCACCAAGCACACAGGGACCAAGCCAATAATGCAAGCACAGAAGTAGAGGGTCACTCACCCATTGCACAAGATGGCACACACAGATAGACGTGCCCTATGGAGGAGAACAGCGAGCAGAGAGTCATCCAACACTGAGGTATCACAATGTATAATTTTCAGAAGCGTCAGTAATCCACAATGTGCTGGTATCTGTCTGTGTTCCCGGCCTAGATAGGTGTGACGCAGTTTTTATCCATCCCATGTGGCCCCCTGAAATGGCGGCTGCCTGAACTGTAAGGTGGGATAAGGGGATATGAGGTAACTGCGCTGGCCTTGTACACCATTCTGGTGGGCGGTCGAAAACCGCAGCGCAATTCATCATTGGTTAACATTGGGCTCTCTTGGGTAGGTTGAGGACCAATCTGGCCGCTGCATTCTGGATCAACTGGAGTCTTTGTATGAGTTAGTTGGAGGTGCCTGCATAGAGTGCATTGCTGTAGTCCAGTAAGCTGGTGATGAGGGCATGCCTCACTGTCTTCCTGGTGTCAATGGGTAGCCACTTGAAGATTTTGTGGAGCATGTGGAGCAGCTGCCTCGCTTCTCTCTGCACAGCAGTGAGAATAGATCCATGCCACTGTACAGGGTTAATGAAACTGTCCATCTTTGTAAAAAAAGAGAAAACCTTGTGAGGTGTATACTTTGTGGCATTTAAAGATATTTTTTTAATCTATTTTTTTACACTATTTGCCAGTCTGAGGTCTTTGCAAGTTCCCACACCTTTACTGAAATAAAGACAGCTGCAGATTACACATATGCATAGCAGTAATCGACCTAGGGCTTATATATTAATCCTTTTGTGTTTTTATTGTCCTTCTCCTGTCTCCCGTCTGTCGAGATGGTGCTAAATTGGCTCTAGCATCAGTCTATTTAAACAGAGCCTGGCTGACACTTGGCCAAATCACCAAGGCAATAGGTATGTAAATTTAACAAATTCTTCATCTCCAGCTCTGTTTGTGGGTAAAGAAACTGATATTTCAAGTCCTAGGCCTCTGAGGGCATCATATACATGAATGGTCATACATTCAATGAAACTGATGGCTTTATCCATATTCAGGTTTTTGATTGAGGGCCAGATTGCGAGTTTGCCAGTCTTAGGACCACCGTAGAGGCAGCGAGGGTCACCCCGCCTCAGTCTTGGCAGTCCAACCACAGTATTGTGATGCATGCGGTCAGTCACATAGATGAAAGACCGCCGTGGTCCAACCATCACCTCCAGCAAATTTAGACCGCTGCCTTGGTGAGATAGACCAATGAGCCTATTAGAGGGCAGACGGCCAGTGCAACCGCCAGATCAATTATGAGGTGGTGTTCCACTGATTTGACTGTGGTGGTCCAACCACCACATATGAGCAGGCAGAAAGGGAGACATATAAAACTAAAACTCACCTGTACTCAGCCACACACCTCCTGTGCTGCCATGGGGTCGATCGTACGTGCTCTTCCTCTGTTTGTGCTGCTAGACATACATATTTGGTGTACCCCTGTTCAGAGTTGCAAGCAACGTATGACCCAATCACCGCCCTATGATGCCCTCTTTGGCCAAGTCACTGACACTGACCACGCACACTCTACTAAACTTTAAAGGTGTGCAAAACCAATATTCAGGGTAAGTGATGTTTTCCTAACATTGTGTCACACAACAGCAACTCATCATCAATATCCCACCTACAAATCTAAGTGCCACCCTCACATTGTTCACATGCCATAGATTTATGTTATATAAAAGATACATTTCTATGGGTGTGTAATGAAAATGAACCACACCATCTCTGCTAAAACTCTGGTATGGACTTCCACATAGCACCCACATTTCAAGATAATGCAAGGTAAATGTGATTCCAAAGAATCAGTGAGATAAACATAAAAATGTCACAATGTAAAGTATCCCTTCAGAATAGGTTTGCCTCTACAGGGGGGACCCTTAAAAGATTGGTGCCCTGGGCCACATACCATTTTGCACATCACTCAAAAACCACTATCTGTGCATGAACTGTGGCTTGATGTATATCAGGGACCATCAATAGTGTAACCAAGTGCCATGCATATGTGAGAAATGTGTAAGTGCAAGTCATGAAAGCAAATACAGCACAAACAGTGTGAGTCGTAGTTAAAGTAGGTGTATGGTGCACACATGAAAATGAACACATGCCCATTAAAATATATACAAAGGTATGACAATTGAACACCTTACATGTGTGGGCAAACACATCTCTAGCTTGTACACATTAGACAAATGTTCAACCTACATGATAGGGGGAACGGGAACCCAATTGATGTTGACTTTGGCGAATCCAAGATGAAATATCATATGAAACTCCACACAATGCAATGTCAGCTCCAATAAGATTATATCCAACATATCCATCCATTGAACATTTCCCCTTGTCCTGGGTGACTTCAGCACTGGTTCCAAGGTCAGACCACTCCAAATGGATCATCAATGAGGGTGAAACAAACACAACTGTAGCCATCCACCTGAAAGTATGCATGAACATCAAAATGGTAGAAAAGTAATGGCACAGCTAATGTGTACGAAAACTAGAAACTCATTTTTTATTAGGGAAAAATAAACACATGTAGGTAAGGCCAATGGCCATTCCAATAGTTCAATAGGTGGTCCAGCACACTGCTGTGCCACTAAACCTGCATCTTAGAACACTGCCATGGGAACATCACCAGGAAGGGGTATCGAGTGGGCAGTCCAGGCACCTCATGATGTCCTTTGAAAGGAGTGGGGTCGATTTGGGATAGGAGGATTTAGTTTTGGGAGGGGTGTGTCTGACTTTGGGAGGGGGGTTCTTTTTGTTGGTTTCTTTGAGGTATGGCTGGGTTAAGAGGTCAGGTGTCACCGGGGAGGACTTGGATGTAGAAGGGATGGGTTGGGGTGTGGTTGTGGTCACGTTGGCTTTGGGAGGGGGGGTTTACAGGGTAAGGGCAAGGGCAAACTTTCTTTAGGAAAATGGGTAGGGTGTCGAGGAGGGATTAGGAGTTGGGAGGTTGGGGAAGTGGAAGTGTCAGAGGTGCATGTGTGTGTTGGTGCTGCTGTCTGTCTGATGTATGATGTTTGTGTTTTGTAGATGTCTGTTGTGTGGATGAGTGTGGGTGTTTGTGTTTCCTTGTGGTGTGTGATGTGGATGTGCTGGGTATGCTGGGAGTGGGCGATGTGTCTGTTGGTGTGGTGTCTTGGTATATGGTGGGGTTTGTGGGTGGGTTTGTGGGTGTGGATATGCTATATAGGGTTATGGTGGGGTGATGGTGGTGGTTGTGATGGGGTGAGTGGTGAGTGGTTGTGTGTGCAGCCTAGGCGCTATTGAGTTGTGTGCATGCTTATTTGTGAGTGTATTTGGGACAGGTATGTGAATTGGGAAATTGGATAGAGAAGAGGCAGATGATGGGGTGGAAGTATGGTATGGGTGAAAGGCTGCTCTGATGGTGAAGGCCATAACCTGAAAAGGTCTCTGCAGGGCAGACATGGAATTGTGGATGCCTTCCAGGTAGACCACCATCTGTTGAAGATGTCTGCCCTGGGTCCCTCCGTGTCTGCAGTGTCACGACCGTGGCCAGATGCTTCCTCACAGATGTCGGCTCTGTCTCCTCCACTTGCCTGTAATGATGCTCAAATTACAAAATACTAATGGGTTTATTGCATGTGCCAGAACACAACAGGAAGGGTCACAGAACAATACTATAATGTACAATAAGCCCCAGCTACAAGGTCCACCAAAGTGGCTTCAACATTTGCAAGACCACATGCATACATGGTACATGAACCGTACGCAGCTGCCCACTGTAAAGTAAGAATCACAGACGAATTCAATTGCATTACTGAAGTTGTGCAATTGCACTACCCACGTATCAAGTAGGAAACCTTGTCACCTTGAATGGTTTGGCTCTTGTAGCATACCTCAGTAACATGCTGTCAACAAATAGTATGGCAATACAAAATGTATTCCTACTAATTCCACACAATTCCCTGAAATCTGCAAATGTTCATAATCCTTATACTACATCATGATGAAATAATGGTGAAAAAATACCGCTATGTTGCAGCACGCTGTACATTAGCTGGAAGGAGGTGACATGGAAAATCTTTATAGTATGTCCTTTGTCAAAATAGTGTAATGAAAGAAGTACTAAAGTAGCTTTGCTACATAACACTTCACACAGAAATGTACACTGGGAGATTTTCTAACAAATCTACACAGCACAATGAATCAGTTAGGCCTGGTGGGAACTCCATTCTACCATTGCATAACTAAAAGTCAATAGTCCATTGAATGTTGTTGAGGCTCAGGTAAGCTCTAGCACCTGAAGATGTGGTTTATCTGTTTCTCAATGGGAAGGCACATCACTGTACTTCTTTTTTCATGCAAACACACATTTAATTTGTATGATTGAGTGTACACACTCACATATGATTCCCACATGTCTTTATGTCACTCCCTGATGCAGGTCAACAGTCGGGTAATGAACCTTCACCGATAAACATGTGCAAATGACTAAGCTGAATAATTCAACTTCAATGGCATGGAAATGCACATTTTGAACAAGTACTGTAGGTCTGCTTATCATGTCCTATATTGCTTTAGCAATTGGACATGACAAATGACTGAGTAATGGATTAGGGGATGTGTAAACCACCGTCCTATGTTTAGACACTCCTGTCTGTGGTAACACATGAACTATATACCCTGCACATATAACTATTTTCCAATAAATGCTTGCATGCACACATCTATGATGGAATCAGACATCATCCCATGAAGACAGGTTGATCGTGTGAGGAACCATAGTGTAAATGCTACTACTAAAGTATAGGGTATTCATGCCAACATGTAGGCACAAATACTGGTGGCAACAGTGATGTCTGCCAACTCATGTAACTGTACACTCCCCACGTACCTAGGGAATTTGTTGCTCGTGATGGCACCCAAAGTGTACTATATGTCATTTCACATAAATGAGGGTCACCATCACATGAGACGTAGTTGTGAGGTACCAGCACTCATGACACACCGAAGACAAGTGGCCCACAGGTACAAATGCTACCCACGACATCAAACAACATGAATTGATTGATCACTGTATACAGGGATTGTGTCTGCTCAGGAGAGCATATTGGTAGTGGACTGGACTCTGTTGTGTACCTGGTCATTTGGACAAAAGACAAGATACATCAAAATGCATTATTACCAGACCTATACAAACAATAACTCCTCTTGTGTGTCACACATGGGCCATCTCCAATATTTCAGGGGGAGAAGGCTCCTTCTAACACATGAAAGTGGCAATGTAACATTTATGAATCTGCCCAGGACTCACCCCCTTGTACCTGCTCTAATTCTATCAACCGCCCATCAAGCTCCGGGTAGGCAACGGCTAGTACGTGGGCCATTAGGGGGGGCAGGGTCCAGTGCTCACCATGCCCACCTTGGCAGAGCCACCCCAGCTGGACCTCTGTAATCTTCTGGGCTCAACATCTCAGGTCCTCCCACCTTTTCAACAATGAATGCTGCATCAGTGACAGACTCCCAGGGTTCACACCTTCCGGGCAGTGGCTCTCCAAATGGCTTGCTTCTGATCTGTATACAATAGATGAATGAAGAGATCATAATTGCATAATTAAAGCTATGTTTTTGGACCACTCACATTTTGTAGACACCTGGCACAACCATTTTTTAATTGTTCACAGAATACATGTGGAGGTTTCACATGCTGATATGTACAGGGATATACATACACACTTTTGTAGTCATCTGCTGACTATCCACAACCTTGGGGATTACCGAGAAAGACTAACCAAGCCCACTAACATCATGTAGCCTAGGGCCAACCAACATGTACTGTGATGTGAGCCACTCTGATACACAATCCATATTTGTAACCTCCCGAAGGGTAATCTACTTGTGTATGATTGTACAGACACTTTTACATTTATGCACACTGCCTTGTTGCATATGGTCTATATGGGCTACTGCCATAGTCAAGACTATACCCTAAGACTTAGGTCACAATAAAAGGGCTGGCATCAGTGTGACTGACAGTTTCCTCTTTGTGGATGTGTGGACATGTGGACTGCCTAATGAATCCCATGCTACATCTGATTGTGTTTGTGTGGTATGTACTGGTATTACAGGACACACCTTTTATCATATGTGGCACCTATACAGAGATGACATTCAACATACCAAAGTATGTTTGGTCTGATTGTTTCAATGTAACAAAGCTAGTCATTCATATGGAATGATCTCTCCAGAACTGTCTAACTATCTGCACCATATTTTTGTCACTTGTGCAAAAGGCCAGTACAGTGCAACCATGTCTTAGGAAAAAGTGACATCAGACCTGTGGGAGTAAGGGGCCTGTCAGTAGTAAATGTCACGCATTGACAATGTGGGTTGATGGAAAGATGTAGCAGGTCAAGGGGTTACCTCAGTCATCATTCCAAATGTAGTCAATATAAAAGCATTCGAGCCTACTATTTGTTATGAAGACTCATTTTTGAAACATCCAAGGACCTGTAGGTCTACAGGGAGTTTACCATCTGCATCAGTTGCATTGCCGTAGTAACTCTGCTCCAGCCTGGGCCATGGCTCCTAATAGTAAAAAGTTTGACAGGCCTTGATCCCTGCAGGCTGAGCATACTGAACCATCACGAACATTACATTTCCATCACTTCAATGCATAACAGTACAGACCTATGTGTGAGCTCACGGTTGTGTGGCACACTGAAGAGGTCAGTGAGGTTTAGCTAGCTCACAGACAACAGTTTGCCAATGCCTGATCTGGCCTAAGTGATATGTGGGTCTGTACACATTGCTAACATCCTCCTCAACTGTTTCTAACAATATACATACATAGCAGTTGTATGATGGAACCACACATGCCGGAACAACACGTGCCTTAACAACGCAGTCAGAACCACGACCACGTTGTTTCCCCACATGCCTTTACCATGAATGCCTCTACAATTAATTTTGTTGTAAAAGCATGCCTAGTAACGGTGTATGTGGAAAAGGAATGCAAAACAACATGCATGGCTGTTTCAAGCAAACCCCCCACCCTTAATACCTAAACTACCCCAACACCCCCCACCCTGAGCCCTAAAATAAAACTACTCTGATCCTCCCACCCTTTCCCCTAAAAACTGAACTACCCCGACACCCCTACCTGCCCTGAGCCCTAAAACCTTCCCCCAATAAGTAAACTAACTCGGAATCCTGAAATAAAAATATCCTGATCCCCGCCCCTAAAAACAAATTTACCCCCACCCACCCAAAGCCCTAAATCCACTCCACTTCTGAAAGCTACTCACTAACCCTTTCCCAACCCCATTTACCTCACTGCACCCTCTCCCGATCCCTTCTCCTCCTCTCTCCTCTCTCCTCCCTCCTCCTGCCCTTCCTTAAACCTTTCCCACCCCTAAAAAATAAACAACCCTGACCCCCACCCTAAGCCCTAAAGAAAAAATACCCAAACCTCACCACCCCGCCGCAATAAAAAAATAGCCTGACCTCCCCCACTTAACTCATTGCATCCTCTCCCGATCCACTCTCCCTTTTTCTGTACCTTAACCACGCATATGCGTAGTTTGGCACATGCGTGGTTAAGGCAAAGAAAAAGGCAGTTGTTGTTCCAGACTGCGTGGTTACGCTTGCGTGGGAAGCGTTTGCGTTGTTCACAACGTGTTGTTTAGGATGTTTCCCATACACAGTTTATGCTGTAATGCAAATACATTTATTTTGTCATTTACCGTCATCTGGTCACCATACATATCATTGTTACCCTGAAAAGTTTAGTTACGTAGAAATGTGAATGCAACAGAAGAAGGATCTAGGGCTTATCACAACACAATGATCATTTGAATTACACAAAGTACAGGGCTCCAACATCCATGACATGTATATCCTAAATATGGACCACAAAATGTAAAGTAAACTGGGAGTCAGGGGCACATTGTAGCCTGTGGGAAAGGAAAGGATTGTGTTGAACATAGTCAAATATGTATGAGGTAGTTATCCTTTCCTCTGGTGAGTCACAGGGCTGATCATACAGGGGAAGGACATCTTCAGCAAGTTTCTCCAGCCCCTCTGGAGAGAAGGCAGGGGCCCTTTCATCTGCCTGGGCTGGCTTGATTGCTCCCAGAGGCGGCAAACTGCAGCTAATGTGGCAAAGGTGTTGACGGCAGCAGTGTCAGGAGGCAAGTGTGTTATTTTTCAAATCACAACATACATGTATGCCAAGTATGTGATCATCAGCATAGACTGGCACAGCCATTGCTCAGTGACCATCACAGCCAACAAGATTAGCCTATGGCTGTGACCAACGTGGATGAAACCGCCCACCACACAGTCGACTTCTGCAACTGGAAGCACCTTCCAAAAGTCCAATATAAGAAGTCAGGCATCAAACCTTTTAGCAGTTGAAACTACAGTATTGCTCACTAGTAAATGCATCACTACCACTACAAATGTGTTGTAACGTAAACATATGTAATACTCTACTGATGTAATGCTCTACTGATCTAGTACACAATCATCAGTCTAATTCATTAGGGTCATATATGCAATGTAACCACAGTGCACTGTACACCACTGGTGACAGTATTTTGGGAGGAGATAAACATACTTTTCTATAACAAGGTGCACATGAGGACCATATAAGTGTATGATGTGCACATATATGTTGTGGACTCACGTGTAGACAACAATAGGAATTGTAGCTGGATCTTGGGTAGTAGACCATTGAAATGTGAAAAGTGTATAATGGTTTTTCAGCCAGTAATGCTTTGTCACATTAGTTTTGTCTTACTCATCATATATGTTGCTCCGGACACTGTGAGTAATGCACCTATTTGATTCCACCCAGCTTACCGTTCATTTCCAGACCTTCAAGCCATGGAAGAAAGTGATGTAATAAAACAGTTTTGTCAGAATAGGCAAACTATACAAGATCTATGTTGTTAGTTGGAGCCAGATCTCATGCCTTAAAACACTAGTCCAACATGTATACCCCCCATTGTGAGACTCATGGCAGTATTACACTTTCTGGCCACAGGGTCCTTGCAGTATAGAGAAGCTATATATGGTGGTATGTCACAACCTATGTTCAGTGGCGTTTTAAAAGACGTGCCATTAGCATTGATGAAACACATTGACGGCTATATCAAGTTCCCCAGATGTGAGGATTTAGCCAATGTGAAGGTTGGCTTCTCTGGATTTGGTCGTCTCCCACATGTGGTGGGAGTCATTGATGGAACCCATATTGCATTAGTGCTACCACATGCAAGTGAACAAGACTATCAAAACAGGAAACATTTACATTCTATCAACATGTAAGTTGTCTGCTTGCCAGATTTGTATATTTTAAATGTCTGTGCTCAGTTCCGAGGTTCAGCCCATGATTCCTTTGTAATATGGAACAACACCGAACCCCAACTGCACTTGGAGAGGGGATGGCTTGCTGGTAAGTAACATTTGTCCTAACTTTGTTGTGCAATGTCGGGTGCTATACTCAGGAATTGTGTGACTCATTGAATCTCTTACGTCTCATTACAAAACTGGAGACTCAGCATATCCCAACCATTCTTGGTTGTTAACACTGCTGATGAATCCAACTATACCAGGGGAAGTGCTCTACAGTGAGGCCCATGGAGGTACACAGTGGCCATTTGACCTCCTAAAGGCCAGATTTTGCTGTATGGACAAGACTGGGGGATCCATCCTCTACTCACCCGGGAATGTATGTCAATTCACTTAGGTCTGCTACATGCTCCATAACATTGCCCTGCGAAGGAACATCCCTTATATCGCAGAAGAGGGAGAGCCTGAGGTGCCACCGGATGAGGATCCTGAAATGCCAATTGATGATGATAGTGGTGAAGAAGAAGGAGCTGACTTGCGACAAGACATCTTCAACAGCTTCTTCTTATGAGTAAAAGTATGTCATGAGATGTCATTACTTTGTACAATGAACTCTTGTTGTAATGATGTGAGGAGTATATATTTTTTTTAAGTGTTGGGAGGCTGAAGCTCTGTAAAAAAACTGGCAAAGGGTGTTTGGTGATGAAGCTTTTGACACATTCACATTTACTAAATATTGCTTTGTTTATGTCAGATTTTTGTCATGGACTGCATTCTCCAGATGTTTGCAATGTAATGCGTGCCTAATGTAAGGTTTCACAATTATACTCTTAGCTTTTTTGTTTGTTTAGGTACCTTCCCCATGGTATCTCACTTGGACATTTCAGAATTGTGACATTGACAGGTATTTGATGATGCTGTGACATACAAAGTGGGCATGGATTGTTTCTGGGAATGTGTGACACAGACTTTAAGTGTTCAAGACCTGCACCAAGACAGCTTGCATAGTGGTAAGATGGAAGTTAAGGGAACTCCATTGGACTTGTTCCTTGCCATGTGGTTGCCAGGATGCATTATGTAGTTGGAGGCTAAATCCATGTTAGTTTTACTTCACATTGCCTAAACACTTTTGTTTGCTAGAACTGCATGTGGTTATTTATGTGTTTCATCAATGTAGGCAGAAGTGCCTGTGGCACATCACTGACATTTGTTTGAGTCATACCGCCAAATGCAGAAGCAATGCATTGTAATGACGCTGTGATCAGGAACTATTGTACTGTCATCTGTCTGAATCTTGCATTCTGCGATGTTAGATTCCTTTTGTGGGGTAGTCAATATGACTCCACCTGATGACATCAATAAAATTCATGTTTGCCTATTCTACAGAACAACGTCTGATATATCCCTTCCTTCCAAGTTCTGGAGGTCTGTAATTTGATCACTTTCACAGTACGATTCAATCATGTTTTATTTTCTATGTACCTGACATCTTGACAGCCTATGATGTGAACAATGTAATATAAATCTTCTTAGACAAGACACGTGTATGTATGTGTTGGTGTGGCATGGTTGTGATCCTGAGCTATACATTGGGTACATGTAACATATCGATGCGCACACAAGTAGCTTGTTTTGTCATTGTATAGTTCACATGGTCTTCCATATCTATATTGCATTCTGACTTGTGAATGTATTAAAGTGTTAAAGATGAAAACATACTTGATGCAAAAACCAAGACAAATACAAACTGAAGGAGTCAGTCATGGTGAATGAAACCATAGATGTAGATGCCAAGTCATCAGAATAGTCTAGATTAAACCTCCCATTAGGAATGGAAAAGTGTCCAGAAGTAGTCCACAGACTGAATTTCTGACACACAAAGGAGAACATTAAGGTTGATGTTTCTTGCTGGCAGTGGCAGTCTTGCCATCCACACCTCCTGGATATTTGCATGGATTTCCCCACTTGTGAGAATGGTGGGGTTCAGCTACTGCAGAGGCAGTGGTGTCTGACAGCATATCTTCCTCTGGCAGGGCCTCCCTTCCTGTGTCTGCCACAGATATAGATAGCCTTAATGTACTTGTCCCACAAGAAGGGGTAGATAGTGCTAGAAAAGCTCTACTCAGGGTTGTATGGAGGTACATCAGCACCGCTGCTAGGGTGCCCATGTTGGAGTTATGGACCTCAATCTGTTGATACATATCCCTCAGCAGCTGCTTGATTTGGTGGTTAGTACCTGGCCCATCGTGCCATGGGACTTCTGATGGACCCCCAAGACTTGGTTGATGGTGTCCTGGTCATGAATGACCCCAGTGGCCTCACTCTGCTGGCCCACAGCAACCCTCTCATGGATCCTACCCCAATGGGCCTGTGTCCTTGGCCCAGGATGCCCTCTCCAACTGGGTCCCGGTCCCTCTGTGTCAGAAGTGGTAATTTGCACTTAAGGATCCAGGGCTGGGGGCATAAGATTGTACTAACTGTGCCAGGTACACAGGTTAAGGTTGGGGGTTATATTGCTGGCTGGGATATTGCAGCAGCTGTGGTGGGGGGTGTTGATGTGATCACAGTGGGACTCACTCTTGCCATTTGACTTGGCTGACCAGATGTGTCAGGTCTATCATCCATGTCCACATGTCCAGCAGTGTTGTCATCCCAGAGGGCTTAATCCGGGGGTGGGTTGGGTGTCTGTTCAGTTGGCAATGAGAAGCTACATTCAAATGTTTAGTGTCACAGTAAGTAGAGAACAAGGGAAATGTTAATAGATAGGGTTTCCTATTGTGACATATTACCATGGTATTGAAGTTGTTGACAAGACATTTGTAGAGGTTGAAAAAAGCAGCTCAATAGATGTGCTCATAACTTGCATTTTTGATTGAGAAATTCACACGACATCCAATAAAATGTTAAGCCAACACAGCGTAGAAGTAACGTGTATTTGACCATTCCAAGACCTAGTTGAATAAGAGACAGGCGAACACACAACTTTGTTGTAAATGCAGCAGTAGACATCATGTGAGCAGTGCAGAGTCAATGGGTTACCTGCCACTTCCAATCAGTTGAAGCAGCTTAATGCCTTACAACTATTTGATGTTGCGAACGCGCCACAAGATCCTAGCTCCTATCAATACTGAATAGTGGATCCTGCGCTAGAGGACGGTGGATCGAAGCGACATAGGTCTGAGGGGATGTCACCAATGGGAAGTGTGAGGACCATCAGATCAACAACATTTAATATTATAAAGCTTCAGTCAATAACTACACCAGTTTAGTAATAAGAATATCCCCTAAGTCACAAAAATAACTCTCAAACACAAATGATAAGCATAAAAGATCAATAGCGGTTGGTTAAAACGACATATATATCTCAATTTGATTAATACAATTAAACAAATTTTTTCCAAACAAATCACACTTATTAATAATACAAAAACTGGTAATAGTGGTAGAGTATGTATTAGTTCAGCATCAAATGATTTTGAAACCGATAATGAGTATATCAGGATTAAATCCCTAACTAACCTCAGATTAGCATTACATGTTTGACCTCATGTGAAAAGAATTTAGTAACACAAATTTAGGGAACTCCTAACTTGATTATGATATATAAAAAAAACTACCAATGTGCAGCAATATAATCATTAGTTGCAGCTGGTACCTGGAAAGCAAGTGAGACACAATTCACATTTAATAACATCCATTACCACAAAAGTAGCAACAGCAAATGATCAGCTGCAGCCTGAGGACACCATCAGCTATCTCATCACACGTTTTGGCCCTAACGACAGCTAGTCTCAAAACTCGTCTGCTCTAGAAGAACAACGAACCAACGATCCCCTACCAATTAGTCTACACAGGTTGTTATACTAAAATCTAAATAACTCCTGATTGGTTAGTCTATGGGGTGGTTTCATTTCAGCCAATCGACAACTAAATTGATGACCTAAACTTAGCAAATCTACGCTACCTATAACATTTTCTTTCAAAGAATCCACGCTTCTTCCATCTCGTCTGTAACTCCATTGTCTCATCCGCCTCTCGTGTATCTTGTTCTCAGGAAGAAACTTTTACTGTTTTATTTACTTCCATCCTCAAGGAAAGACCAGATATTAGTAACATTCTCCAACAATAGGACATTTCAACTTATGCAATGCTTGGTTAATACACGACCTTATAAGACATGACACTAGGGGTAGCTGTGGATAAGTTTACACAAGTTTTGAAAACACTTATTATAAAAGCTTTGACTCATGGAAAATAACTACAGCATCTGAATATAATTTTGCTCAGCTAAGAACAGAAAAACAGACATTTCAAAAGTTTCTTGTTTTACACGTTAGTTCATTACACATTTTTAATATGAAAATCATTAATAAACATATTAGAAAATCCACACTCTCACAATGTACACACTTGGTATAGTGTCATTCATGGCATCAATAGTGTAATTTTGGTTACCAGGGCAGCATCAAGCTAGTTAGGCGTACACGTCTCAAAGTGTGACATGTAGATTGCTCAGTTCGGCAAGTGCTCAATGCCCTTTTGTTTGAGTTACAGAAGGAAGGCCTCATGATAGTTGTAGTCATGTCACTTTCTAACTCCCAACGCTAGACAAATGGTAAACTCCATGATGAGTGAACATCAGTTTTGACATGGCTAACAAGTGTCTTTGGGCAAGTGCACAATGTCCTCTTGTTTTAAGTTACAGAAAAAGGGCATCATGGTACTTGTAGTCATGTCACTCTCTCTTCTTCCCAGCACTTGACATATGTTTAGCCTGCCATACCTGTTGCCAAACTGCAGTTACGTTGTACCATACATTTACATGTTGATGCATACCATAGGTCCTGGGATGATCTTTTGATATTAAAACACTTAAAGTTCCCATTCCGACACATGGCATGTAATGAAGATTGACACATGTGAGGTTATGTACCCCAATACACAGTGACAATTTACCATATCTGATACTTTGGGTATTGCATGTTAGGAAAGTAGATAGACAACACAATAGCAAAATCAGAGATATTAGCATAGAGGACATTGATGTGTTGTGACAGTTTTCGTGGTGTGACTTATCAGACTCCTCTCCCCCAGCTATTCCTGTCAAGCCCTCAGGATGCAGGATGGCCAAGACCGTCTCCTCCAAGGGAAAGAGTTGTAATGGGGCACTGGGAAAACCACCACTATTTTTCAGGGACTTCAAGTGTTGCCTGGAGGCCAGGGAACTCACCTTCCTCATCAGGTTGTTCCACCTCTTCCCAATATCCTCCTTTATGCATAAGGTGGTGCCTACAGCATTCACTCTGTTGACTGTCCTTTGCCACATTTCCATTTTCCTACTGAGAGGAGTATATTGGACTTGGGCTCCAAACAATTGAGGCTCTACTCTTCTGATTTAATTCACCATGACTCTCAACTGATCCTCTGGAAAATGTGGATTTGTAGGCCATGACATGACTGAAAATTAAACTAAAGTGAGTGATAGTGACTAACTAAGTAAGACAGGTGATATTGGGGAAAAAATAGGAGAAGTGTGTGAAAGGTTTAAAATGGGATGGAATAAAGCGCTGCCTTATGTAACAAAAATGAAAGAAAGAAGTGTGGTATCTGTCTTGCTGTGCTGCAGTAGAGAGGCAAAGGATCATGGCCTGGGATGGGGTGTGTTTTATACTGTGATTTGTTGGTGCTCCCACTTGGCCAATGGATGTCAACTGTGTTGTTTTTTAATCAATCCAAATGGCACTCTTCTGGTGCTTTTCTGTGAGCGTACCGCAAGGACCGATCAGTGTCAGATAACTGCCGCAAGGGGACGCCATGTCAATTGTGTTTTTGTAATAGCTTCAGCAGTTTGCTATGACCATGACGGTGATGAAGTGCGCACTGCCAACATTGCAGCCCGCTGTGCCGCTGGCAGGCAGCAAAATGTTGATGAGGTCAGTGGTTCGACCTGCATACATCATAATACAGCAGCCAGGAGACCACCAGTGCAGCACTCTTCTTGGGACCGCCACCACAGTGGATTGGGAGTCTAACCTTGCAATCGGGCCCTAAATCTGAAATATAGGCCACTGAGTGGTGAGTGATTGCTGTAGGTAAAAGAATAATACAAAATAGAGCAGATGGGAGACTCTGAAGAAGCACCACCAATTAATTGTTGTTCTCTAAGCTCTAAATCCCACCTTCTCTGATCTGCATAAAGTTTAACAAATCCATGATACCTTCACAAGGATTTCAGACAAAAGTCACTTTGCACTCGCATGGCCAACAAACATGCCAATATATTTGCAAGGCCTGTCTACGCCACTAAGATGTACTTATGCAATGAGTTTGGAAATTTCATCTCAAAAGTTTGAATGGGAAAATATGTGTGTGGAATGTAATTTGAAACATAATGAAAATTAAAAGAAACAATCCATTTGTTTGCACTTTGTGTCTTTATAGCAAAGCTCTTATTTTGTAGTTCACTCATATGATCGCTCGCAGGTTTTTTTATACTTGAATTTATAACTTAGGCCCTCATTACAACCCTGGCGGTAAATCCCGCTTTCCGTCGTGCAGAAGACCGCAAACATACTGCAGGTATTACAACCCACAGCTCGGAATCCGCCACAATACAGACACCCACACAAGTCCGCCACACCAAAGGTCAGAGATAAACTGGCGATACCAAGACCGACACCGTCACGCCAACAGGAATACACCCACACTATCACAACCGATGAAACAACGTGGCTGTCTTTCAACCGCAGTAATCCATTGGCGGTACACACCGCCGCGCTCAAAATACACACACACTTACAAAACACAACCACATTGGACAATTCAAAATACACACACCTGATGCACATACACACACCACACCCACACACCCAATCCAATATAAAGCACACACCCACATCACCCACAGACCCTTACAACCAAAAATTTGAAAGAAGGCCAGAGATAGAAGCTACCTAAAACAACACCAGCATCCACAGACACACAATACCATCACTTACACAACATCCACGCACCTCAAACAATGTACACCAACACATCCCCTCACATATCACAACAGACACCACCTCACACATCATCCACACCACATCATGGCACCTCAAAGACACCCAGGTTCTATGAGGAGGAGCTTAGGGTCATGGTGGAGTAAATCGTCCGGGTAGAGGCACAGCTATTCAGATCACAGGTGCAGCACACCTCCATTGCAAGGAAGAGGGAGCTATGGCACAGAATTGTCGACAGGGGTAACGCAGTTGGGCAGCATCCAAGAACACACGATGACATCAGGAAGAGGTGGAACGACCTACGGGGAAAGGTGCATTCCGCGGTATCCAGACACCAGATTACTGTACAGAGGACTGGCGTCGATCCCCACCTCCTCCCCCACAACTAACAACATGGGTGGAGCACGTTTTGGCAATACTGCATCCTGAGGGCCTCGCAGGAGTAGCAGGAGGACTGGACTCTGGTAAGACATATTTTTACTACTTTATCCCCCACACCCCACCTGCATGCCATCACATACTGCCACCCTTACCATCACACCCATCACCCCAACAACCCACAGATACCCCACTAACACAACCCACACATCCCAAAACCAAGCCCTGCATGTAACACCAATGCATGGACACCCATCACCAAAGCATGTCCAGTACAGAGACTCATTCATGCCCCAAAATCACCAATCACACAGGGACCAAGCCAATAATGCAAACACAGGAGTAGAGGGTCACTCACCCATTGCACAAGATGGCACACACAGATAGACGTGCCCTATGGAGGAGAACAGCGAGCAGAGAGTCATCCAACACTGAGGTATCACAATGTGTTATTTTCAGAAGCGTTAGTAATCCGCAATGTGCTGGTATCTGTCTGTGTTCCCGGCCTAGATAGGTGTGACGCAGTTTTTATCCATCCCATGTGGCCCCCTGAAATGGCAGCTGCCTGACCTGTAAGGTGGGATAAGGGGATATGAGGTAACTGCGCTGGCCTTGTACACCGTTGTGGTGGGCGGTCGAAAACCGCAGCGCAATTCATCATTGGTTAACATTGGGCCCCATGGGTCACAGGAGCCAATGACTATGTACGCCAGAGGTGACAGTACGCACCGCCGTGGACGTGACCGCCATTTTCTGTCTGTTCACTCACTTGATACCTGACCTTCAACAGGAGAGGACCTACTCTGCAAGTGCTGCTGTGACCTGTGTCTGAAAGCAACAATGGATACAGTGTCTGGGGAAAGGGCCCCTGCCTTCACTTCGGAGGAGTTGGAGAAACTAGTGGATGGGGTCCTCTCCCAGTACACGCAACTGTACGGTCCTCCAGACAAACAGGTGAGTACACTGTGAGCATGCTGCATGGGAAATGCATGCTTTGACTGGTGTGGATGGAAGATACATGGGGGGGGCAGAGGCCTGCATGTGCGGATAGTGAGTGTTTGTGCGTCAGGGCATGGGTGGGAACTGTTGAGCAATGAGTATGACGGTCCGGACGGGTGAGTACTTTCCTTTCCCCTTGTACCATTCCTCTGGGTTAGCGCTCACCAGAAGAAGTGTATTTGGCGTGCCATCGCCAAGGACGTCCGGACCCTCGGGGTCTACCACAGACAGAGCACCCACGGCCGTAAAAGATGGAAGGACCTGCGCCCCTGGAGCAAGAAGACGGCGGAGGCCCAGCTGGGGATGGCCTCCCAATGTGGAAGGGGTGCCTGTCGTACCATGACCCCCCTGAAGTCCCGGATCCTGGTGGTGGCCTATCCGGAGTTGGATTGGTGCTTGAGGGCATCACAGCAGCCACAAGTGGGTGAGTACACTCTCATTCAGCTGACTCTGCGTGCATTACGAGGTGTTTGGGTGGCGGAGGTTGTCAGTGTGTTTCCCTAGGCCAGAGCGAATTTGGTAGGCAAGGTCCCTTGTGAGGCACCCCAACCCCACTAGTGGTAACAGCCATCTACACCTAGTCAGGCTCCTGTGACTTCCAGGTATGCAGCAAGTGGGCTTAGGCCTCGTACTCCATTGTCAGGTGAATTTTCTAGGAACTGTTAGTGCATGGCGTAGTGCTGAGGGCTGCTCCCTGTGTGTTGTGTCCGCCAACGGTAGTGGTGTTGCATGCACTGAACATGTTTTTCTTCGGTTCTTGTGTGCAATAGCATCATCAGGCTGAGGAGAAGTGGCACCGGGCAGGAGGGAGCTGCAACCCACTTGGCCCTGGAGGGTGAAGCAAAGGAGTCTGAAGCCACCAGTGGGACGGAGGACGAAGGGAGCTCCACGGCAGTGACAGGAGCATACACCAGTGACTGCGACTCCTCTTCTGATGGGAGCTCCCTTGCGGTGGCGGGAACCTCTGTGCCCACCGCATCAACAGGTACCGCCACCAGCACGGCCCTCCCAGCAGCCCCTCAGCCTGTGTCCCGTGCCCGTTCACCCAGGAGGGTGGGCATCTCCTTTGCCCCAGGCACCTCAGGCCCTGCCCAGTCAGCCCTGCTGCCCTCAGTGGGGAGGCTATTGACCTCCTGAGATCCCTCACTGTTGGGCAATCTACCATTTTGAATGCCATCCAGGGTGTTGAGAGGTATTTGCAACAAACAAATGCATACCTGGAGGGCATTCATTCTGGGCAGGCGGCCCAACAGAGAGCATTTCAGGCTCTGGCCTCAGCACTGATGGCAGCCATTGTCCCTGTGTCCAGCCTCCCCCCTCCAACTTCCTCCACCCAGACCCAATCCCCTGACCTTCAGCCTATCCCAAGCACACCATCAGACCAGCATGCACACACATCAACACACAAGAGTGGACATGGCAAACATAAGCACCACAAATCCCATAGGCACTCACACAAGCACCATCCCCAGGCAGACACAGCAACATCCACTGCCTCCACTGTGTCCCCCTCCTCCACGTCCTCTTCCTCCCTCCCTGTCTCATCTCCACTCACACCTGCATGCACTACATCCTCAGCCACTACCTCCATCACCAGCATACCCATCACCAAAAAACCGCTCATGTGCAATCACCACCCCCACTACCATTCACACATCCCCAGTGTCCTCTACCAGTGTGTCTGTGAGCCCTCCTCCTAAAGTACACAAACGCAGGCACACACCCACCCTACAGCCATCCACCTCACAACAGCCTCTGGCCCATGCACCTTCACCCAAATTCAGCAGACGTACACCTCCTACAACCACTACTTCTTCCTCCACTCCCAAACCCCCTCCATCTTCCCGTCCCAGTGTCTAAAAAACTCTTCCTGGCTAACATTGACCTCTTCCCTACACCACCTCCCCCCTGTCCTTCCCCTAGGGCCAGGCTTTCCAGGTCCCAGCCCAGCCCCTCAGCCACCAAATCCCCAGGCACAGTGGTGCGAGCAACTGCGGGGTCATTGAGTGCACCACCCATCAGGGCTGCCAGTGTGCCACGTAGCGAGGGCAAGAACATTCCACCACCTGCCAAGGTGAAAAAGGTGCCCACATCCTAGAGGGAGAAGCTGCAACTACCAGCCACCAAGGGCTCAGCAAAAACAAAAGGGGATAGTGGCATGAGAACTGCGGCACCATCAAAGGTGGGGAAGGGACAAAAGCACAAGGGCAGGTAAGGAGAGGGCACGGTGGCACCGACTGAGGGACCAGTGTCACACCTTCTGTCCACGACCACACCAACCTGTACGGTGGCAAACACCGCAAACTGCCCCGCCACCAGAAACGCCACCTGCCCCGCCACCTGCACAGCCACCGCACGTCTACAGCCTCAGAGACAGTCCCAAGCCTCTTCCCCAGTGGGCAGCCATCCGAGGCTGCAGGAGACATCCTGCTGTGTCCCTCAGCAGGTGCTGACCCATGCACCACCACCAGCACTGCCGCCACAGACACTGCTGCAAGCACCGCCACCAGCCCTGCGATGTGCTCGGACAGTGGTACCACCGCTGACATGGTTACCATCCCAGTGGTCAGTCATCCGAGGCTGGAGGAGACTCCCTGGACCCTGGCCAGCTTCCATGAGGCATGACTTCCATCACTGTTTGCACCTGCAGGTGGAATACGAAGTCACAGAAGTGTGGGGTATGTCGCTGCCTCCATGGCGTATCATGCTACCTGTACCTCAGTAATCTTGTGGCACACACACCCAGGTGAAGGAATTGTACCGGCTACACTGCACGTGGAGCAATCTGGGCACCATGCTGCCTCCAGAACCAGTGGCGATTGACATCCACTACCTCAGTCCTTGACAGGATGAAGCACTCTGGGCACCAGGCCCCCTCCAGAACCAGTGGAGATTGACATCCACTTGAGAGACTGTGGCTTTGCACTCCCCAGGATAAAGCAGTGGGCAAACCACCCACTGGAGAGACTTGAGAGACTGTGGCTTTGCACTCCCCAGGCTAAAGCAGTGGCTAACCCACACACTTGAGAGACTTGAGTGACTGTGGCTTTGCATTCCCCAGGATAAAGCAGTGGGCAAACCACCCACTTGAGAGACTTGAGAGACTGTGGCTTTGCACTCCCCAGGATACAGCAATGAGCATGGATTCCCCTCTTGCAGCAGTGGCGTTGTGCGTTCATCTGGCTGAGGTGCCCACCCTCCCCCTCCTCCTCAGGGACCTGTATATTTTCGATCTGATGCCCCAGCAGTGTTCCCTCAGTTTCCAGTCAGGTATCTTGTGTGGGCTTCGCCCATACATTTTGGGCCCAGTGGTCCACGGACAATGATTGGTACACTATCCGGACTTGTGTAGTTGGTGTACATATTTGTATGTACTGAATTTAGATTTTTCATGATTACAATTGTTACAATCATTTCCTTTTGTCCTTGTGTTCTTCAAGGGGGTGATGGGGTGTATATGTAATGTTGCTGCATGTATCTGTGTGTATGTTATTGTGGTGAGGGTGGGGGTGGGGATATTGCGTGTTGCGTGTGTGTGTCACTTTCTTTTCCCTCCTCTCCTCCCCTGTGTTGTAGGTGCAGTACTCACCGTGGTCGTCGACGGTGATAGAGCGAACCGTAGTAACAATTTACCTGTGTTCGGACGCTCTTTAGGCCGATGAATCTTTTGACTAAGTGGGAACTCTCTGTACTCTTAATCGATCAGTCGCATCAAATCAATAATCAATAACGTACATAAGCAATACCTTGATCAACATAACACTTAATGATTAATCCAGAATACATTTCGGCGAACCCTGACCTTTCAGTCAGGAATAACCACACCAGTTTATTGCAAAGTTAGTGAATTTATTTCCCTATATTAACAAAGCTAGCACAATATATATGTGTCTCAACACCAAATGATAAACGTAAATGAACATTAATAGCTGTCCATAACGTCGAAACAAGTGTAATCTATGTAGCATTTGAATCACAAGGCCTTCGATAATGGCAATGCAAAGCACTAATACGATAATCTGTAATGAACTAATTGCGTACATTTAGTCAGCATAACAAGATCTCAAATTGCATCGTGCGACATATGGATTCCTCATCTAACCTCAAATTAGCATCGGCATGTGGGACTTCATGCAAAAACAATTTAGCAACATTAATTTAGAAAAACTCCTAGCTAGGGCTCTTATCAAAATCAGCAGTTGGTTACCTAAAAGAAACACAATGCAATTTTACAATTTCCTTTCATATTTACCAATTACGATCAGCATACAAGGAAGTCTTCGTCTCACAGGTACCGTTTCTCGATCAGCATGGGACGGGACAAAGGGGCAGGGGTGAACGGGGCAATCGCCTCACGGCGGCAAGGTAAGACTACTACTTCATGCAAAGGGACAAATCAAAGTTAAAGTCTCTAGGGCAAAAATCATTAAAGTCTCTTTCTCTCGACTAGAGAAAGCATCAAAATCTCTCAAAATGGCGTCGCAGCAAAGTGGGCCATAATAGCTACGAAGTCTGCAAAATGGCGGGATGTCCAATAATGGAGCGAGCTTTCCTCTCGTGCACCTGGGTTTTATAGACAACAGTTCGAGTCCAGTAGGGTCTCCATTGGAGGGTTCATAGGTTAGCTTCAAATTGTCCAATCAAAAACGACAGTTCTCAAGCTTTTACTTAAGCATACATTATCCTTGGAGATGGGTACGCAAATCGCAACATTGTCTACCAATTAGCTCACTTTCAGAGCCTCCATTGTCCGCACCTGCAAGTCGACCTTGAATTAAAGAGAAAATATGCCATGCTGGCACGAAACTTTAAGATAAGCATGTGAACAGTTTCTGTGGAAAAGTACAGCTTCAAGCAGAAATACACGTTTAATAGCACATTGGAAAAATACGAACATCTAAACCGTGAGACCAGGCCACTAGGCCAAAGCCTCCTCTAAAGTAATGCTAAGCTAACGTAGTTCAAACAAGCAAATCGAAGCACACGTTTATGATTATGTCAGATTAGTGCAATTCTAATACACCACGTTATATATAAAGCACACGTATAATGTTGGCAAACTACTCTGAGGGCACATTTTGTCCCCGTACAATCTTTATTATTTCGGTTAAAGTCACACATGATTATTTCACACTACGTTTATGCGTTAACAAATCAAAACTTTCATTTTCTGCTTCATCAATCCCTCCTCTGATGACTACTTGTCATCACACAAATTATGCCCACAAATTTTATTCCATTAAAATTCTGTCAGTTCCCTTTTCCTTTTAGTTCCCCTAGTTTGTGATTTGTATTCTTCTGCCATTCTTTTCATAATTTTCTCCTCCTTTCTTCTTTTATTTCTTTCCATAATCATTATTATTCCCCTTTTTATTCCCCAAATTCCAATTACACAAATTATCACTATTAAAATTCCCTCTATTATTTTTAACAATATTCCATTCCAAATTCCCCCAAACCAATGTCCCACTGAAGCAAGTCCTTTTCCAACCTTCTCCCACACTCCTGGTTCTTTCAGTTCCTTCAAATCTGCACTTTCTCTTGTTAGATTAGCAAGCATAGTTTTAATTTTCACACTATTGTCAGGTATATAGGTACAACAGTGTCTTGCACCAAGCATTTTGCAAACACCTCCATCCTTTGCTAAAAGAATGTCTAAAGCAAGCCTATTTTGAAGAGTCATAGCTCTTTCCGCTGCAAGTTCAGCATCTATCAGGATTATAGCACCTGAAAACTTTGTCAACATGTTATCCACTATAGTAGACAACTTTCTTATTTTGATGGAATTCAGCACAACTCCCAATGAAGGAATCATGGCTCCAAATATATCACCTACCACAGCAGCTGCGGTCTCTCTTTTCTGGATACGATGGGATCCAGATGTCTTTTGAATCATCGATAGGTCATCCAGTTGATAAACCTTTGGGAACACTATACCCAAATAACATCTTCCCCACCATCCCTTTGGAAGACGATAATAGGCATTATACCCACAAATGTAATATACACCTGGAATGACAGGGTCAAGTCCGTCCATCATGAATGTCCATTTGGCCTTAAAGATAAACGTGTGTTTACACTCACTCGCCCCTACAAAAATGTTGTCATAATAAGATTCACCTCGATATATACAAAACTTCCCTACATGCCAAGCATCTAAAGCAATTTTCCCTTGTGTTTTTATTGCAGCAAAATCATAATTATCTACTGAAGTCCTCTTATGTAACTCCTTTTCTAATTTCGCCTTCATTTGAGCCCTTCTATAATCTGTGCGATCTAAAAAGCTTATTTCTACTGCAGAGAGTGAGCAGGTAAGGTTTTCCCTATGAGCGTGAGCCGTTTCAAAAGGTAGCATTGGCTCGAAAAATTCCCTCATAATTTTTGCATCCCAATCTTTTGCCGTCTGGCTTAGCTGCGCTATTATAGGAACATAAGCAAAGGTAACATCATAATTTGAGTAAAAATACTGTATGTTAGTTTGACCATAAAACCTAGACATTACTATACTACATGTAATCCCGTATGTAAGAGGCATGTGGTGATATGTCACCCCTTCCTTCACTGATGTCGGTATCTGGGTACACACATAACAATCTTTCGCATCCATTGTCTCAACATATTCTGTTAGTAAGCTATAGAAAACATTATACGAAAGCTCTTTCCTTTCATGCAAGAGTCTCTCATCCAGTGCTAGCCTTTTCAATGCGTTTAGTTCAGTGACAGTAACAGGAGCAATAGTAGAAGCCTCAATATTCTCATTCTCACCCTTTCCATGCATTCCAAGCACAATTGCCATTATTATTAGTACACACGTAAATACCAAGCCTATACACACATATTTACAATATTTCTTTCTATTGTTTTGCGTCATGATCTGTATAGAATCAGAGAGTTAGAAGCACTTATAAATGAAACTATTTAGCAATTCAGTCACAAAGCTGAGCGAGCGCAATGTTCACACCGTCTTCTTCAAGAGGCCAGTCACTTATCGGTTAGCAGCATTTGTCTCTATTCAGCAATAACTCAGTCTTTATCGGTTTAGCAAATGTCTCATCCGGTTTAGCAATGTCTCAACTGGTTGTTTGTTTCACGTTAGATTGTAGCAAGCAATGTCATTTACCACCCTTTCAATCAACACTGTCCATAAAACTTTTCTTTTCTATTGGTATCTCTTCCTCTTCTTCGTTCTCGATGCTTAGAGATACAAACTCGTCAGTCCAATCGTCATTGACTGCATATGCCCATTCTGGACCGGAATACCTTCTCTTCGGTATCCTTTTCCTTTTCAATTTTGCTTCTCTTTTCGATTCTGCCTCACTGGTACTTTCCTCTTTTGTCAAGTCTTTTTCTTCACTCGAGGTTGGTACCACGACAGACACTTCTTTCCTTTTCTCTTTTACTTTTGGCCTTTCTCCGTCGTTCAAACCTTCTCCAGACCTTTGTTTTACTGGTGATATACTTAGTCTCCTCTTTGCACCGTGTCCATTTGATGGACCTGCGACCTTTTCTGTAGAGGTTTGAACTTTTTCGTTCTGCTCTGCCTTGTCCCCTTCTTCAGGGGAATCGATCACGTTCTCCTTTTCTTTTCCTGTATCGTCTGTTTCTGGGAAAGCCCTCCTCTGATCAGGCTCCCCTGCTTTTTCACCTTTTTCGAGCCCTTCGTCACCGTTACTTTCGTCAGGCTCTGTATCACTTTCAGCTGCTTCAGGTTCTTTGTCACCTTCAGCTGCTTCAGGCTTTTTGCTACCCTCAGCTGCTTTCGGCACTTTGTCACCTGCAGCTTCTTCGTCGCTGTCTGAACTTTCTCCTTGGTCTTCCCCAAGTGAGTCGGAAACTTCGTTCTCCAATAATATTTATTTTTCTCCTGCTGCTGCTTGTTCGCTTTCAGTTCGCTTTTGTTCTGTCTCAGCACTCGGCACTGTTTTATCAGGCACTGGCAATTTCAGCGCTTCAACTTCCTCATCTGTGGGACACAGCACCTTCTTTGTGTGACTGGCGTGAATCCAGTTGGGAACCCCCGCACACTTCACAGCGGTAGTTGTCGTCAGGATCACTTGGAAAGGGCCTTTCCAACGGGGTTCCAGGCACGACTTCCTCACGTGCTTCTTCACCACGACCCAGTCACCTGCTTTTAGTGCGTGTCCTGGACCTTGGATCGGTGGCAAGGTGGTTGCTTCCACCTGGTGAGAGAAAGAGCGAACCACGTCAGCCAGTCCTTTGCAGTAGTCTAACACCATATCATCTGTAATATTCAAAAGCGCATTTGCGGGAACTGCAGGAAGTCTCATAGCCCTGCCCATGAGGATTTCGTGCGGAGACAATCCAGTCTTTCTATCAGGAGTGTTTCTCATTGACATTAGCACTAAGGGCAATGCATCAGGCCATTTCAAATTTGTTGATGCGCATATTTTCGCCATTCTTGATTTCAGTGTACCATTCATCTGCTCCACCAGTCCTGATGCTTCAGGGCGATAGCTACAATGCAGTTTCTGCTCAATGTTCAGCGCTTCGCAAAGTAACTTTATCACCTCGTTGTTGAAGTGACTTCCCCTATCTGATTCTAAAGAGATTGGGAATCCGAAACGTGGTATCAACTCTCTCAATAATAGCTTGGCAACTGTAAGGCTGTCATTTCTACGTGTGGGGTATGCCTCAATCCAGTGACTAAAAATGCACACAATCACCAACACATATTTCAGACCTCCATGCACAGGCATCTCAATGAAGTCCATCTGCATACGACTAAAAGGCCCGCTTGCCCTCCCAATGTGGCTCGCGTTCACAACTGTTCCCTTTCCTGGGTTCATCTGCTGGCAAGTGACACATCGATGGCAAACTGCTTCTGCAGCTTGACGAAATCTGGGGTTAAACCAATCAGTTTTGAACAATCTTATCATGGCATCTCTCCCTAGGTGAGCTTGCCCATGATAGAACCGCGCAAGCTGTGATAAGAGACTATTTGGCAAAACAAATTTTCCCTCATGTGAAACCCATAACTCGTCTTGTCTCTTTATACATTGTGATTTAATCCAGGAATCTCTTTCATCCTCCCTGACATTATTCTTTAGTGCTTTTAGTTCCTCTATTGTATCTACGACCTTCAAGGCAAATGCTTCAGCTGGTTCGAGTTCTGGCTCACTTATTGAGTTCCATTCATCTCTCAGTAATATACAGTTCAAGGCGCAAAATCTTGCGACTTGATCTGCATATGCATTTCCCAGAGAAACATAGTCCTGTCCTTTCGTGTGAGCACTGCAATTTACCACTGCAACTTCAGCTGGTACTTGAATGGCATGTAACAATTCCCTTATTCTTTCCCCGTTCTTCACTGGGGACCCTGAAGAAGTCAGGAAACCTCTCTGTGACCATAGTTGTCCAAAGTCATGCACAATCCCAAACCCGTATTGACTATCAGTGTAAATGGTGACTTTCATCAATGCAGACAGTTGACATGCTCTGGTGAGGGCTACAAGTTCTGCTACTTGTGCAGAATAGACTCCTTGAAGCCATCCCGCTTCCAAGACCCCTGTTACAGTGCATACAGCGTATCCTGCTTTCAAAATCCCCATCCCATGTCTTAGACATGAACCATCAACAAAAAGAATTTGGTCATTTTCATCAAGTTTAGTATCCTTAATGTCCGGTCGGGGTTTTGTGCAAAATTCAGTCACCTGAAGGCAGTCATGCTCGACGTCTTCAGCGTTCTCAATTTCGACATTTTCTCCAGGAAGCAAAGTTGCTGGATTCAACGTAGTGCACCTTTTCGGCTGCACTTTCGGTGAGCCCAGAATAATCGTTTCATATCTTGTGAGTCTTGCTCCAGTCATGTGTTGTGTTCGGGAGCGTGTCAAAAGTATCTCAACTGAGTGAGGGACCATGACTGTTACTGGGTGTCCCATCACTATTCCTTCACTCTGAGTGAGGCTGATACCAACTGCTGCTACGGCGCGCAAACACCCTGGGAGTGCTGCTGCGACCGGATCCAAAGTAGCTGAAAAATACGCTACTGGTCTGTTTACGCCACCATGGGCTTGAGTCAAGACAGACAAAGAACATGCATCACGTTCATGACAAAACAATGTGAAAGGCTTTGTGTAATCAGGCATACCTAAAGCTGGAGCCCTACACATGCATTCTTTCAATTCAACAAAAGCATCCATCTCATCTCCTTTCAGCTCAATTTGATCCAAAGCATCCTTCTGGGTCAGTTTCAGTAAAGGCTTCGCTAGAGTCGAGAAGTTGGGAATCCACTGGCGACAGTAGCCCACCACTCCCAAGAATTTCCTCACCTCCTTTCTCGTCTTGGGCGGACTCATCTGAAGTACACTTGTAATTCTTTCCTTCATTATTCTCCGTGACCCTTTCTCTATCTGGTGACCCAAATATTTCACTTTCTTCTGACAGAATTGTAATTTGGAAGGAGACACCTTGTGTCCATTCCTTCCCAAATGGTTCAACAGAGCAATGGTATCGGCTGTGCAGCCACTTTCTGTCTTTGATGCAACCAGTAAGTCGTCAATATACTGTACTAGGGTTGACTCGAATGGCAACTCTAACTCTTCCAAGTCTTTCTTTAGAACCTGATTGAAGATTGACGGTGACCCAGAAAACCCTTGAGGAATTCGACACCAACTGTACACTCTGTCTAGGAATTTGAAACAAAAGAGAAATTGACTGTCCTCATGAAGAGGCACAGAAAAGAATGCTTGTGACAAATCGATGACCGAGAACCATTCGGCATCGCAAGGAATTTGAAACATTATCACAGCTGGGTTCGGTACTACTGGGCAGCATTTGACTATGATGTCATTTATTTTCCTCAAGTCTTGCACAAGTCGGACCTTTCCACTTGGCTTTATTAGTCCCATTATTGGTGAATTACATGGACTGCTTAACACTTCTTTCAGTACCCCCTGTTTCACAAATTCGTCAATGAGTTGGGCAACTTTCATGAGGGTATCTTGTGGCATGTGGTATTGTGGGGTCTGGGGAAAGATTGCATTGGGCTTTACTGTCACTTTCACTGGTTCCACTCCTTTCATCAATCCCACCTCTTTCCCTGTCATGTCCCACACTTCCTTTCCGACTGTTTCCCGTAATTCAGCTGGAATATCTTCTTCAGTTATCATCGGGAAAAGGCAAATCAGAGGATACTCTTCATCGATCATTTCCATTTCATCCCCCTCTGCACTATCCTCTTCTTCCCCATCACTGTTTGTCTGGATTGTTATTCCTTCGTTCGAACACATGATCGAACAACCCAGTTTGCACAATAGGTCTCTCCCTAACAGTGCTATCGGGCTTGAGTCACATATCACAAACTGATGCACCCCTTGATAGTTACCGATGCTGACTGGTACCGGATCTGTTATTGGGTTTGTCAGGTGCCTGTTTGCTACTCCCACCACTTGAACCGTCCTCCCTGAGAGTGGCAAATTTGGTACTTCACTACTCTTAACAGTTGAACGTGTGGCTCCCGTGTCCACCAAGAATGAAACACGATGACCCATTACTCTTCCCTCTACGTACGGACCCTTTTGATCAACTTCTAAGGATGCTGCAAGCACACAATCTCCTTCTTCTTCTGAGCTTTCACTCTCCCATACATTGTTTATTCCACTCTCACTGTGTAGTGGGAACTGTTGTACGGTGCCATTTGTACTCATTACCTGACCCGAGACCTGTTGAGGAACCATCACTTGCTGCTGACTCATTGGTGCCAAAGGTATTTGCATTTGCTGATTAGGTACCATGGGTAACTGCTGTTGCATCGGCTGCATTTGCGTCATCTGCATACGAGGCATCTGCATCTGCTGCGGCTGCATAGGTTGTAATCCCTGCAATTGATTTATGGCCTGAAAATTTGGGTTTGGACCTCTCATTTTCGGTCCCCTCATTGTCTGAAATGCATTGACATCATTGTTTTGCTGACCAACACTTACACCTGCACCTGCACCTGCACCTTCCTGCACCACCATCGGGCACTCGCGTTTCCAATGACCTACAATTCCGCACACGTGACACGGCATCACCTTCTTCATTGCCTGCACACCCGTCACAACAGTGTTTAAATCCGGACCATTATTCACAAAACCTCCTCTGCCTCTGCCTCTCGCCTGTGGCTGAAATGCCATGTTTCCCTGCAACTGCGGCTGCGGTTGCGGTACCTGCTGTTGGAACCCTTGCATCCCTTGCAAACCTTGCAGACCTGTCTGAGCTGCTTTAAGTTGCATCATCATCACCTTCTCTTTCAGCTTTTTCTGTTTTACCTCAATTTCGTTGCTACAATATTTCGAGTAAGTCAAGACCTCATCAATCGGTTTAGACTGCCAACAAATCAAATGCAACTTTATCATCTGACTTATTTCTGGTCTCAGCCCTTCCACAAATCTGAACACAAAATGAAGCATATCCTTCGCCTCTATTGTTTCCGTGCCACTGTAATTCTTGAACGCCTTCAACAACCTCTCATAGTAGCTATGAATCGATTCTTTTGCCTCTTGGGCCGTTCGATCAATCTTCTGCCAATCCACATTTTTCGCGGCAACCTTCGTCTTCAAATGCTCAATCACCTTATAGTACAAGCTCATCACCATAGGTGATGGTGCACCCGTCTCCCTGTCTCTCTCTGGTTCACTTGTCGGCCAACCTACAGCTCTTTTGCAATCCTCCCACAAATCTGCCAGAACCACGATCTCAAAGAGAGTGTTCAGGTCTTCCCAGAGACATTTTGCAAGCTTCACAAACCTATCAGTCTGTTGATACCATTCAATCGGCTTCTCTCTCAGTTTGGGAAAATCATCCGTAAATGACTGAATGTCGCTTCTGTGCCACGGTACATGTACTAATTTTCCCCCTGCTGTCTCCCTCATTGGTAACATGGTTACTGTCTCGCTGCTTTGTGGTCTCATCTCATTATGCTCTGTAGCACTGTCCCTCCTCTTTTCCTTTCTCTTTACCCATCTGCTTTCCCACTTGTCTAAGCACCTCCACACTTGTGCACTCTGTAGCAATTCTCTGAGGTGTGTCTTCATGCCTGCTGACCTCATGTGTTCAAAATCTGTGGTCCCAAAATCCAACCTGTAGCTTCTGCTCAAGTGTTTCATCTTGTCTATGTCAACCCCGTTTCTGTCAGCTGCTTCCTGCAAGCCCTTATGTACCTTGTTCACTTCCTTCGTAATCCTGGGACATAGATACCTCAGTTCTTCTTCCATGTAGGATTCTAGCCTATTTACACCCATAGTCCCTTCCACCAATTCTTGTGCTTCCATGTTCAACCTGACCCTATTCATATAGTCTTCTCCTTTCCCACTGGCTGAACTTTGTGTGGAATTTAAACTGTTGAACCACTGTGTCAGCTGTTGCGCATTTACCCCATCAGTGTAGCATTCACATCGACTGCCATTGATGGTTGCGGCAGCTTTTCAGTATTCGATGTTAAAGGTATTATCAGTGGGGGGCTCGACCTCACCAGTGTAGACTGAGCACATATGGGACTAAACTCCATCAAGGATCCAGATCCACTTGGCTGAGCCGCTATCGGAGTTATCCCTGGAGTGTTCTCTATGCACCTCCTCTCTGTCCCATTCTGCAGCATTGATCCCTGACTGTTCATGCCTAAGTTAGGCTGGCTATACAGAGGTACCGGTGGACCTACAGTAATGGGTAGTGATATCGCGTCTGGGTTCTGTCCATATCCCATGTTCTGAGGCATGTTCATCCCCATACTATGGGTCATCATTGTCGGCATGCCCATCTGACTCCCCGTCATCTGAGCATGAGCGTTTCCTCCCTGCATCTGCTTTTGAGGCATCATAAACTGAGTTGATTCAGCCTGTGTCATTGTTGGATTGTGACCATTCTGTACTCCCCTTACTGTTTGTTCTAGAACCATTCCTCCACTATTATCACTGCTATAGTACCCTGGCATCTGCGGTTGATAATTTTCTGCTGGTTTCATTATGGGCACATCTGGATATATTCTCCTAACCTGTGGTATCTGCGGGGTGAACAGTAAACTCGGGTCCTTAGATCCCGATGGCGCTCCTGAACTCTGGGTTTCACTGTTCTGTACCGATGCCGGAGGGGCAGAACTGGTACTTGGACCTTGTCCATTCTCCGCATAAGGTGGTGGACGGTCGTTCAGCAATTGCATTATTAACTCCTCATCCTCTAACTCCACTTCTCTTCTCAATTTTTCCTCGTCCTCTCTATCCTTGGAACACTTCCTGTCTGTCTTATAGGTAGCTTTCTTACCTGTCTCCTCTTCCTCCTTAGTAATTGCGGGAAACAATTTTATTCCCTGCAATACATCTGACCTCCACACCTTCTGCGCATTATCCCACCTAGCATCCGCTAGTGTCTTTTCTACCTTCCTCATCCTTGTTTCAAACTTATTCTTCTGTTGCTGTCTAGCCATTAATTCCCAGATCGCTAGAGCCTCAAACTGGGCTGGCCTTGGAGGCACCTTCATGTCGTACATCGTGAATCTCAAATTCTCTAGGATCCTTATATTGAATGTCCCATGTATTGGGAACGCTACGCTCCCATGTTTCTCTGTCAGTTTGTGCCATTGCTTTAGCCAAAGACACGGAGCTACCCCTTTTTCCTCCATTACAATGTAAGCTGGTGTACCTTCGGGCGGCGTCTCCTCTCCTACGCTCGCTTTAATGTAAGACTCCCCCTTCATCGCACTCCTAAATGCTTTAAGGAATTTCATTTTCTCGTCTTTTATTTCACAAAGTTTATAATCAATAGGTCACTTTTATTCCACAAAATTTGTAATCAATAGGTGACTTTAATTCCCGGAATACTCTTCGCTTGCCTTTCCCCTTCCAAACGAGCCCCACGGACTGCGTCCAATCCGTGTGCGACCCTTTTCTCCAACCAACCTATCCCAGCGCGGCTCCTAGTGACGTCACACTCACACACACTGCGGCTGACAAAGCCTCGCGGCTAGTCTTCCTTCACTCAGCTCCTCCCGTAACAACTTCTTGCATGTATCGCGAGCTACCAAAAACTAAAACAGATCTGTCGGTTTACTACAGGAAGGGTAACACAATCGCTTCAGGACCTTAGGGACCTTTCACTAGCCTCTGCCGCTATTCCGTCTTTCTCAGTCCCCACATTCGCAAGCAAATCTGACCTGCAGACCTACTCTCAACTTGTCAATGATCTGTTCTAGTGCACCTAGAATCTTGCCAAAGCCCGAAGTCGAAGTTCCTTTCACTCCCTAACACACGTACCGACTCGTTGACCACGCCCGATCAACCTACTAAACCGCCCAGACCACAACATGGATCAACATACTCCGGAGTCTCTTGACCTCGCAGGGCCCGTCTCAACAACAACAACCACGTGGACCTTTTTATGCACAAAGCGCCACACGCACATGAAGTTCGACGACTTCCCTACTCTCACACCCGGAGGCGCACCTCCGATATCTCTATGAAGTTCGACGACTTCTCTACTTCTACACCCGGAGTCGCACCTCCGCTATCCTTAAAAAGAAGAAAAAAATCCTCGCAACCTTTTCACACACCCTGCGGCAATAAGCTGTGCAAGCGCAAAACCCTAACTTCACTCATACCATCACTAGTACCGCCAACGCTGTTTCCACACCTCCGTTCTCTCCATTCGCAAGCTCCGAGATCCCGGGAAAGTCGCGGTGGACCTAGCCCATCATCATTCTGTCAATCAGTTTTATCCAAGAAAAATCTAATTCAACTTCTCGAATGAGGCCTCAAAATGCGTAACCGTTAATTCAACACCATGTATTTTAATGTACAGGGTCCCAAAAGACGTAACCGTCCTCTGCTACCATCTACTGATAGAGCGAACCGTAGTAACAATTTACCTGTGTTCGGACGCTCTTTAGGCCGATGAATCTTTTGACTAAGTGGGAACTCTCTGTACTCTTAATCGATCAGTCGCATCAAATCAATAATCAATAACGTACATAAGCAATACCTTGATCAACATAACACTTAATGATTAATCCAGAATACATTTCGGCGAACCCTGACCTTTCAGTCAGGAATAACCACACCAGTTTATTGCAAAGTTAGTGAATTTATTTCCCTATATTAACAAAGCTAGCACAATATATATGTGTCTCAACACCAAATGATAAACGTAAATGAACATTAATAGCTGTCCATAACGTCGAAACAAGTGTAATCTATGTAGCATTTGAATCACAAGGCCTTCGATAATGGCAATGCAAAGCACTAATACGATAATCTGTAATGAACTAATTGCGTACATTTAGTCAGCATAACAAGATCTCAAATTGCATCGTGCGACATATGGATTCCTCATCTAACCTCAAATTAGCATCGGCATGTGGGACTTCATGCAAAAACAATTTAGCAACATTAATTTAGAAAAACTCCTAGCTAGGGCTCTTATCAAAATCAGCAGTTGGTTACCTAAAAGAAACACAATGCAATTTTACAATTTCCTTTCATATTTACCAATTACGATCAGCATACAAGGAAGTCTTCGTCTCACAGGTACCGTTTCTCGATCAGCATGGGACGGGACAAAGGGGCAGGGGTGAACGGGGCAATCGCCTCACGGCGGCAAGGTAAGACTACTACTTCATGCAAAGGGACAAATCAAAGTTAAAGTCTCTAGGGCAAAAATCATTAAAGTCTCTTTCTCTCGACTAGAGAAAGCATCAAAATCTCTCAAAATGGCGTCGCAGCAAAGTGGGCCATAATAGCTACGAAGTCTGCAAAATGGCGGGATGTCCAATAATGGAGCGAGCTTTCCTCTCGTGCACCTGGGTTTTATAGACAACAGTTCGAGTCCAGTAGGGTCTCCATTGGAGGGTTCATAGGTTAGCTTCAAATTGTCCAATCAAAAACGACAGTTCTCAAGCTTTTACTTAAGCATACATTATCCTTGGAGATGGGTACGCAAATCGCAACATTGTCTACCAATTAGCTCACTTTCAGAGCCTCCATTGTCCGCACCTGCAAGTCGACCTTGAATTAAAGAGAAAATATGCCATGCTGGCACGAAACTTTAAGATAAGCATGTGAACAGTTTCTGTGGAAAAGTACAGCTTCAAGCAGAAATACACGTTTAATAGCACATTGGAAAAATACGAACATCTAAACCGTGAGACCAGGCCACTAGGCCAAAGCCTCCTCTAAAGTAATGCTAAGCTAACGTAGTTCAAACAAGCAAATCGAAGCACACGTTTATGATTATGTCAGATTAGTGCAATTCTAATACACCACGTTATATATAAAGCACACGTATAATGTTGGCAAACTACTCTGAGGGCACATTTTGTCCCCGTACAATCTTTATTAGTTCGGTTAAAGTCACACATGATTATTTCACACTACGTTTATGCGTTAATAAATCAAAACTTTCATTTTCTGCTTCATCAACGGCATCTGCCTTGCTCCTGATAGAGCAGGAGGAAGAGCAGCATTGGTAACACCTGTAGTTCGGGCTCCATGGCGTCATGGTTCCTTGTTGGATGTCCAGAGGTGAGTGGTTTCCCTGCTGTGTACTGTTTCCGCCGTGCTTTTGATAGTGTTGGTACTGCCCCGGAAAAGGTGGCGGATAGGCCTCTTGTAATAGTGTGGGCGGTACTTTGTCCTCCCCCTGTCTGTTGGCGGTTACCGCCGCGGTGTTTGTTTCTACCGCCGTGGCGGTCGGAGTGTTAAAGTGGCTGTCTGTGTGGGCAGTTTCCGCCATGGTCGTGATTCCATTTTTTTTTCCGCCGGCCTATTGCCGGTCTTACCGCCGGTTTAACACCGACCGCCAGGGTTGTAATGAGGGCCTTAATGTTTAACAACCACTCAGGATTTCCAAAACTATTCAGGTCAGAAGAGGTCAAAGTTATAATCCTGTTTTATGTGTTCACTGTGTATTTCTCCATGCTTGATATGATAAACATATTTTCCAGATCCTGAAGATTTGTACATTTTAACCGTTTTCCCTTTTATTAGAAATCAAGAACTATTTTTCATTGTGATGTTATTTGGACAGAACACGAAAAAGTTTGACACAAATTCACAATGGCCCTAATTACGATTTAGACATTCATCCTGACTCGCGCATAAACCCCTGTTTGCACAGCTGAGATATTTAGCACATCCAATAATTATCTCAATAACTCAACCATTGTTACATTTTGGCAGGTGGAATCTGCTGAATTTTAAAGGGGGAACACCATATGGTATTTATGGTATGAAACGGATTTCGGGCGTTAAACTGCATAAACCGCATGCTGTTCCCCAACGACTCACAATAGATGGTATTTGTTGCTTTCGATAAATAACGTACCCCATGCTATCACTATTTATCATGTGCAATAAATACCACCTATGCTTGTAATCAGGGACAATGTGTAAAAATAAAGGCATATGTAGCCTGCACTTAAAATTACACATTTAAATTACGGTCTGATTTCTAAGACATGGCTCCCTTTTCATTCCTTTGAATGAATTATTATTTTCTGAATTATTTTTGGTTAGACTATGTTACAACTTCAGATTGCATTTGCCTAATATTACGAAGTATGTTTTAATGACAAAAGTCAAGATCATTTCTCCATATTTTCCTAGAATCCTTTTTCTGTCTCTGTCCACATAGTTATGAACTCCATTTTGGCTAGGTCACAATTATTTGTGAGTCAGTTTTGTATCTCGAAGTTCTGTTGAGATTTTCAAACTCTTTGTCTCACTTTTTTCCTAATAGATCTTCTTCACATGACCATATTAGGCGAGGTTATTCTCAGCGAATCATACTTCGATTATCGTTCATTTTAAGCGTCACTATGTTGATACTGTGACATATGCTTTTCCTGTAATCTTTTAGGTGCGTAATAAGTTACCTGATCAAAATGTTATCACTCCTCTTATACCCGGTCTCATCTTTGAATTTTACATGTATTACGTATTGTGTATGAGTGTACGTGCATTGCGAGCAGTGTATGTGTAAAATTGGGCACATGATATTTTCTCATGTATAAAAAGATACCAGCTGCTAATGTCGTGTTTCATGCTGTTCATTCACCACATGGGGCCACGAAACACATAAAGTTGCACAATTTGTGCAAGGCATTTTCTGCTGAAATCAAGGCCCAGATTTACTCACTCTTTGCAACACAAGTGTAATGCAAACCTGGTGCATAGTGTTAAGTTGGGATTTACTACTCATCTTAAACCAGGATTTGCAATGGAAAGTTCCTCAAAGTGCTACTATTCACTACATTGTGTCAATTGGACATTTCCTGGGTGGTACATGGACATTCCAATGTAACAACCTATGGGTTTTGACAAAAATTCCTATTAACAAGCCTTCAGAGAAAGGAATTTACACCACAAATGTACACCTCCTTGAGGCAGGTAAAAGGAGGAGAAATGTTTTCAGTTCTCATTTTCCCAGATTTGTACAGCATTCAACAGTACATGTGCAAAGGTGAAAAGTCGTAAAGGATAATGTATGTACTGCAGTGGCCCTCTTACGGCACAAAACCTATGATTTGAACAGCGTACACATCCTTACACTATGACACAAGTTTGTGTGCTTTGGTGCATGGCATCTAAAATTGCAGCAGCACTGTCGGAAAGAAAACAAATGAGATATATTAGTAGATATGTGTAAGAAATTGGGCTGTTGCTTGACTGGTATGTGAAGCCTGGTCAAACAGTAGCCACAATTCCTGTCAGGGTAAGGCACAAGCAAACCCCATATAACATGTGGTCACCCTCTGGTAGCTTGGCACATACAGGCAAGCTTAATGGGAAGGCAATGTGTTAACTATTTCTGCAACACTACTAGTGAAAACAGTTTATAAAAAGGATCCCACACCAGGTTAGAAAAATGGAAATTACAACCAAAGCAAAATACAAATCCAATCAGTAGACCTTGAGTTATGATTTATTTTAAAGACTAAACTGTAGAATAATGCTAAGAAGCAAAAAGCGCCAATTGAAGATATCTGGTTGCACCGGACTGGGACAAAGTCAAATGTTTAGGGTGACCACAATGGAGCGCGAGCCTGCTCCAAGGACCCAGTGATCAAAGTATCTTAAATTCTAGTTGCAGAGCATTGTGTGGATCCGAGGTGAGGATGAGACATGCACATGATGCAATACGTTTGTTCCGCGATGCGGTGAGGCTGTGGTGTGATGTCCTGTTGCGTCGTCGTGGAGGATCTCATTAGGCAGGTGTTGGGGATGCGTTGCACAGACGAGGTGATGCATTAGTTCCAATGAGCAGTGAAGTTGTGATGCAGAGTTTAGGCATCATCATCGAGACTACTGCTGCAAAGGAATGTGAGGATCTGCTCCTGGGAAGCGTCACAAAGCGTCAGTTCCTAAGGCAATACTTTGAACCCAAGATGCGGACTATGGTGGTAATGGGAGACTTCTACGCTGAGTCCAATCCTTGTAGCAAAAGCAAAGCATTAGTTCTGCTCGAGGATGCACTGATCAGCTGAGAAAATGCATCAGGTATCCTAGATGATGCATAGCTCAACAGAGAGGAAGCGTTGGTTCCACTGGGAAGCACTGTAAGCCCACTTCCAAGGGTCCACGACTGAGATGGTACCACTCAGAAGGGTAGACTCATAGATGACAGAATCCAGGTGCAGATGAATGATGATTGGAAGTCTTTTGTGTCCTTGAGACTTCAGACTAGGAGGCCAACCAACTAGCTCTTGAAGTCATGATGAGTTTTGGGCTGGAGAGATGCAGGCCCAGTCCTTCTAACTCCCAGGAAAGAAGGCAGCAGGCAACATGTCAGCACAGCAAATCCGGAGTCCAGTAGAGTGTAGTTCAGCAGACTGCCAGTCCTCTAGCAGTACAGCAGTCCTTTGTCCTAGCAGAGTATCCACAGGTCCAGAGTATACTGAAGTGTTGGTGTCTGCTGTCCAGTTTTTAAACCCAGTTGGGCCTTTAATGTGGGGAAGATTCAAAGACATGCCTTTGAAATGTACAGATATCCTGCTGTCCCTGCCCTGGCTCCAAACTAACTACAGGGGGGTATGTAGCCCTTTGAGTGGGGACAGGACACAGCCTATTCAGGTGTAACTAAGGCGCTGTACAGCTCCTCCCTTGCATCCTGCCCAGAATGGGTTATCAAGTCACAGATGGCCCATCAAGTCACCTCTAAGCTCCCCTTCAGTGTGGCTGTCTAGGAGGAATATACAAAGCCCAGCTGCCAAGTACACACAGTCATGTAACCAGAACCCAACTGCAGGCACCAAATGACTAAGGCAAGAAAATTACAACTTACTAAAAGTCATATTTTCAGAATTGCAATTTAAAATCTGACTTAATCTTGAGCTAAGTTTTTAAATTCCGATGCCAGAGACACCAAACTTGAAGGTGTCATCTCTTCCCATTTGGAAATCACACTTATAAAGTGCAATAAGGAGATGCAATTGTAAACCAATGGGAGAGTTAGGTCTTGCAGTAGTGAAAGATCAATCTAAGAGTTGTTTTTAGTACTAGGACATGTAAAACCTAAACGTACACATCATACTTTTTAGATGCATTGATTGCTGCCCTCTGGGCTGTCCAAGGCCTACCTTAGGGGTAAGTTAAATGTATTAAAAAGGAAGGTTCAGGCCTTGCAAAAAGTCTACTTTGCTAGATCGAAATGGCAGTTCAAAACTGCTCAAACAGGCTCTGCAACGGCAGGCCTCGAAGACATTTAAAGGGTTGGGCACAATCAGTGCTGCAGGCCCACTATCAGCATTAAATTTACAAGCCCTGCTGTGCCAGACTACAGGAGTTTTGGGAGACGGCCTTGGCAATGATTAATGCAACTCTTACCTGATCCCTAGAGAACATACGTGAGGTGTGCCTCTTGTGGACCTTTCCTAGGCCCTCAGCCAAAAAGTTTGGCAACAGGTTATTGATCCTCCGTAGTGCCCAACGCGGAGACCTAGGTCAGGGATATAACCATGGGGCCCACGCTGAGGAGAGGGTGTTGCTGTGGGATGAAGCTTGCGAGGTCCACAGGAGACCTATAGAGGACCTGTGGTTGGAGGTGGTGGACGGATGTGAGGGTGCCTTCAGTTGCAGAGGACCAAATGCATGACCAGTGAGAAGGGACAGGAGCAAGGACGTATCCCTGGCTGAGGGACCAACGCTTAGTGCAGTGATACCCTGACTAAGTGGGATGATCAGACGGATGGTGGTAGGTTGCAGGTTGGGTAGTGGAAATACTACCCCCAGCCAATGGGATAGTCCCGAGGAATATGCTCCCCTATAGCCTCCTTTGAGTTTCTCACTACCCCGAGACAGTAGTTAGCATTAAATTACATTTTAGTTTGTTTTCTTTTTTTTAATTGCTTTATGGCATTGTTGCCACTCACCAGAACCCCATGAGGGCAACATGTGATTAGATACTGGAATCCTCTGTCAAAGTTTGCAGGCAATTGCTCCCAGATACTTCAGTGAGGTGCTCCCAGAACACTCTACTCAGTCGTGTCTCATTCCTGGCGTACAAGTACAAAGAGGAGCGCTAGGTCATAATGGAGGCAGGCGCAGACATCCAGCAGCAATGGGAAAACAGGAAAGGACACACTGCTGTGTGGGGATGAATGGACATTACTGTGTAACCTCACAAGTTGTATATTGTCCCTCAATTAACCCACTGACTTGCATGTCAAAATGCCAATAAAAATAAGTATATAAAAAATAATTTACAGGCCCTGGGCACAGGCAGTTCACTTTGCTAGTGACGTATAAGTAAATTAAATACGGAATTGGGTATATTCAAATGTTATCATGTTTTAGGGAAGGAACACAAGCACTTTAGCACTAGTTAGCAGTAGTAAAGTGTGCAGAATCCTAAGGCCAGCAAAAACGAAGCCAGCAAAAACAGGAGGACTGAAGGTAAAAAGTTAGGGGAAACTACACCAAGGATGCCAGGTCTAACAATATGGTGCATTTGTTTCCCTCTCCATTTAATGCAGGGGGGGGGACAGCAACTTTGTTTGTTGTACTGTGTTGACTCAAATATTAGTAAATCTGGTTTCAAGAATTCAATGAATGAACATTCTGAAAAAAGAGTTGGCAGACCAGAAACTGCACTAAATACAGTAGATAGCATGTGGATTTTTACAAAGTTTCAAAAATTACCCCTGCCTAACGTGTATATGTTACATTTTTAGGAAATGTTATAAAAAGATATTTTTTGTAAATTGATGTTAGATCAAATCCAGTGCATTGCTGTAAAAAATTGTGGTTGTTGCTTGAGGGTGGGTGTGGGGGTAGAAGCCCCAGTAAGGCAACAACTGCAATCCTTCTCAGGGGGAATAACAAAAGACACAAAATTAACCTGTGCTTTATTGTCTCGTAGCATGACACAAAAGCAGTCAGGTTTAACTTAGAGCCAATGTGTAAGGTATTTATGCATCATACAAACAGTAATAAAGTCAAATTGTAACCCAAGAAAAATACCAAACCAATTTTGAAATTTAGAGTAATTTTTAATAAATAAAATGATACCATAAAAATAGAAATCCAATCAGTAGAACCAGAGGTATGCAATTGTAAATTCTTTAGTGAAAATAGCACCTAAGGCACAAATTGCCACTCACAGTCATATGGTTAACTGGACCAGGAAAATTCACGGTTGAGTCTGATCGCAATGGAGTGCAAATTGGGTACAGGTACCAGGTTAGTCCTGCTGAAATGTTGCCTTCAAAGTCCAGAGTGAAGATCTCCATTTGGGGTTGGGAAGGCTGTAAGGAGGAGGTTGACCTCCACTCAGTCATCGCTGTAGCGCGAAAAGCATGTTGGGGGCCACAGATGATGTTGCTGCGCATTGGTGGTCATCGTTTGATGTCGTTGCTGTAGCGCAAAGTACAGGCCTTGTGTTGCCGGTATTCACTGGCAGTCTCTGTCCATGCTCTGGAGACCAGAACATCAGGTTAGAAGAACGTGGTAGAATCTAGATGCAAATGAACCCCGTCATGGTAGAGGATCCCAAACATCCAGATTTTAATATTTTCTTGTGGAGAAGTACACTCTGACGTTAGCCATGGGTCCAGGACTTGGGGATGCAACTCCTGGGCATCAAGGTATCACTTCAACCAGGGTCAGCAGGGCTCAAGCAGGCCCATTTGCAGATCCAAGAAGGTCTAGTTGCAGTAGGCCAGCTGGGCAGTTGCAGGGAGGCCTCTGAATTTTGTCGTGCCCCTGCTGGTCACACAGGAGGTCAGCCGACTGACTGACTCTTGGAGTCACTGTGGTTAGCCTGGGATGAAGGCAAGCAGATCCAGTCTTCCATCTCAGGCAGCAAGGCAGTCCTGCTTGCAGCACGGCACTCCACTCTGGTGGCAGGGCAGTACTTATTCAGTAACTTCCACAGGTCCCGGAGTGTTCTGATGAGCGGCTCTGGAGGTCTAATATTTATACCAGGTGCCACCCTTTGTGTGCGGGGACTCCCTCTCCTGCCCCAACATCTGGTTCTTTAAGGTTCTTCCCCTTTAACTGTCAAAGCTCAAAATTGTCTGGGGGTGACAAATATCAGAGCAGGCCTTGGGTCAGGTTCCTTTATGTGTGCAGGAGGCAAAGCAACTTGAAGTGTAAGTGGGGCTGGGTAGAGCCCTTCCCCAGTCATCCTGCCAGGATGGCCCATTCTATCTAGATCTAAACCCTCTTTGTGCCACTGCCTGGAAGCAATACGCAGACACCAACAGCAGAGAAATTCAAAGTCATGTGACCTATGATACAGGAGGCACTTATGGTTGGGACAAGAAAATGCCAACTTTCTTAAAGTCTAATTTTCAACATTTTAACTGACTTTATCATTAAAGACAATTTTAATTTAGAATTCACCTGAGTGTAAACTGCATACTGAAGTTAAGACCTGGGAAAAATGTTTATTTTGTCAGGTGGAAACAGCAGTTCAGTGTGGCAATACAGATTGCAGTGGCAGGCCTGAGGTGTTTCTAAAGGCTACTTGAGTGCTTCAGGCCATTAGTAGCATTTAATTGACAGACCCCAGATACATGTAGTACAATTTACTAGGGACTTGCATAAATATTAAACATGTCAATGAGGTACAGGTCAATTTTGCTATGTTTGAAGGAGAAAGCATAAGCACTTTAGCACTGGTTAGCAGTGATAAAGTGCACAGAGCCCTATAGCCAACAAAAACAAATTCAGCAAAGCAGGAGGCGGTGAAGGCAAAGAGATTAGGGAAATGCCACACCAAGGATGTTAGATCTCGAAGTTACATAATATATGTGACTGTTATTTTCTGCTCTGACTATATTTACTTCAGGTTTGCCTGTTCACTTCCTTTTCACTCTGCAGTAGGGATTGTGACTGGTAACGCTGATATACTGTCAGTGGCAACCCTGTTCAGTGATTGGAAACTGTTTGAGAACATATGTCAGTGACCTGACAAAGAAAGACATATTTTTGTTCTATCCTAAGATTTGTGCTTTATTAGTGTTGTTTTTTTACACTACTTTGGCTCACCCGTAGGCATTTCTCTTTTATTTTCTAGAACATGCAGATAATTCTGTACTTTATTATCTGGGGGATTGTAGTGTATTTTACTGCAACTTGCAAAGGCGGAGCTTCCGGTTCAGCGGAGTGCGCCAGCAACAGCAGTAGCAGTAGCGGCCGTGGCAGGGGAGCGGCCCCAAGTTCTAGCCCGTTTTTGAACCCGCCACCACCGGGGGTATCCGTGCATCCGTGCAGGGCAGGACAGGAGCTTGCGGCAACAACGACCCCTCCGCGGACCCCCTTAGGCTGCCGAGCGTGCCTGCAGCCACTGGTGAGCCGCGCCCTGCAGCAGCAACTGCGACCTCTCTGCGGGCATAGGGATGCAATACAATCTAAAGGAAGGCAAGGAGAGGAGGGGCACCCTTCAAGGACCACACACCGGGTGCCAGGCGCCAGGCATTAGGGCACCAGCACCGGCTACCAGGCACAAGGAAACCTGTCCTTACTCCAGGTGCAGCCAGAGATGCGACCCTCAGCACCAGTAAAAGGCAGGTGAGCAGGTGGAGGGGGCTTAAGTGGGGTAGGGAGGAGGGGAAAGCCATCCAGGTTTTGGTGCTGCTCGATCTCACCGCCAGGGCGCGCAGCACCTCCCGCTCCTCCTACCCTGGTAGATTTTGGTAGACCCACCAGGCAGACTGTGGCCTCAACCCTCCCCCTGACCTCATTAGCTGGCTTAGCCTGATTGATTTCTGCAACCTTGCCCAGGGTTACCACAGGACTGGGTAGCCCGGGCAGGAGCAGGAAGGACCAGCAAGGAGCAGCAAGGACTAGCAATCCGGACTGTCTGTGGCCCCCTGGACCCAGACCCTCAGAAGCTCCAAGTTTCTCGAGAACGTTACCCTCAGTGTACCCTCGAGATCAACGTATGTCAAAGCACTTTTTCAGAGAACGCCTCAAAATAATAAAAGGCGCAATTAGTACTACCTCTGCCACTCCAACAGCCCGCCCAAAATTACCCCACTCTAAGGCAGCAAGACTGACCGATCATGAGGTCAGGTAAAGCACGAGGCAACTTTATCAATCGTCCTGCAAAACAAGGAAAGAGAAAAAGGAAAGGAGATCTGGATGAAGCAACCCCAAAAAGGAGAGCAAGTAGCAAACTGGATCTCCCCCTCCCATGCAGGAGGCAAAATCCAACCAGTAGCACACGCGGGGGGTGACCAAGACTCCACCATGGAAGAAATGAACCGGGGGGAGACCGGCTTTTGGGGATCGGTGACCCCTCCGGAGGGGGCACCGGAGTCCAGAGTCTCTCCCAAGCATCGCAAGATAACCAACTATTTCGCTGCCGCTGGAACCCACACTGCCAGAAAAAGGATCAATCCCCCGGCTACGACACAAACAAGTTTGGGGGAAATAACCTCATTCACCCAAGATTTGCAACTCCAAGGAAGCAATGAAAAGAAACCTAGTATGAAACCACCTCCCCTCCACCCCCAACAGAAGTGATTAGGAAAAATCAGAGTACGATAGTAGACGCACCAAGCACAGCACAGAAAGATGCCATACCAGCCACTCCTACAACAGGAGCCACCTACAATCTTAGGCAAGATTTAACCCCAAGGAACAAACACCCAGCTGCCACCAAGTACCAATGGACATCCAGCCCAGCTAGGCTACCCATTCTGGACTCAGAGTTGGTAGCAATCGCAGAACATTTAGAACAAGAATTCCAGGAAGGTGGTCCTTTCTGTCAAAGCCCAAAACTCCACTCCTTTCCAACGTACGACTGTGGAGAAGTTGAACAGGAGCTTTGGGATCCAGAACAGGTTTTTCCAAGCAGATCATCAATGACACCAAAGGCAGAAACAGCGACAGCCATACAGGAAGTCCCCCACAAAGCAAATATAAATGAAGGAGTATCAAGTAGCAACCAAGAGCTCGACTCAAACAGGCAAGCTCCAATGGCAATCAGTTCAGAAGAAATGTGGGCTGCAATCCTAAACTCAATGCAAGCAACGGTTATGGCACTGCAATTTCATTCAAATAAAATTGACATTCAAGTTGACTTGTTAAACACACTGGCAGTATTTGTCTCTGGAATTGACAGTAAGTTGGAAAAATTAAATGCCCTAATAACAATGGGCACAAGTCAATCACTCTAATGATTTTACAATCTGCTTCTGCAAGGAGGTGGTAGATAAGATGTCTCAACTGCCACAAATTCTAGAGGGAATACTGCAAGAAATCTGCTCCACCCGGAAGGATGAACAAACATGTACTAATCCACCTGCCACCATGCTAAAAACCTTACCGCGGGAGCAGAAACAAGAGGAGCCGCCCCATTCCTCCCTAACGCCCGCTTCATTGACCACAAGTGAGGAAAGAATTGCGGCTGATAGAAGTCAACTAGCAAGTGCTAGTAGGGAACCCATGGAGAATCACCTTCCGCTACAGTTCATCAATAAGCCCAGGAACCCTGATCTTCCCATAGCCCGGGCCCTATCAAAAAGAGAACGAAAGCGGGCAAGGAAGGGAAGGAAGTCCGCACAACCTCAACAACTAACTACCATAAAAACCACTGATACTTGCCTAAAGGAACCATCTAAGGATCATGTGACATCAAGGGGTGGGTATATCAGAGACATTACTTCCCATACAAGTAAAAGCTCTAACATAATAGCAGATGTGACAACACTCCCCGTTTTAGCAGGCATCACCCAGTCAACAAAGTCTCCCTTGAGGCCACCTGCAGCAGTTGGCACAATAACGGTCCTAAGATCAAGCCCCATAAGGGGACACCAGAACATAGAACCAAAACCCACCACACCTGCGCTGCCCACTCAACTAACACCGGTCAATGTGGGCAGTAAGGGATACAAATCTGCCATTGGTCAGGGGGAAGATGGTAATAAAGAGCAAAACTGGCACATAGAGCAAAACCAGTTATTTATAACAGGCACGAATAGTCATGAGGTATCCTCCAGTTACTCTGGATCCCAGAATTCACCTCCTGGTCCCCCACAGATGTCCTTAACCGCTCTTCTATTCTAAGAATCATAAAAGCTCTACCGGATCTACAGTTTGTAGCCTCGGAGGACCTCGCTGCAATAAAATGTATTCAACCAAGAGGCAACCAACACACTGATCCAACACTCACTATCTTCTCAGCACCGAATAACCCAAAGCGGATCATGGAAAGAAAGGACCTACTGAAAGCCTGGGGCATTGAGGTGACCATCTACAAAGGAGAGAGATATCCAACTCCGTTACTAGACTCACAATACCTAGTAAAATCTAAATTCACATGGTCGGTTCTGAGAAGAGTACATCAGGTCAGCAAACTCACTGAAGAAAGGTCTAGCAAGAGAAGACCATCTAACCACCCACTGAGAGTCCAAGTATGGAGAGAAGAAGGGAGAGAAAGAGTGGTCTTGGGTCAACAACGGCATCCGGAAAGGGAATGGGCAGTGACGGCTACACCCCCAGGACCGTTGGGCAACAGTTGAACAGGTAATGATCAACCCACAAAAGGCATATTATCCATTTGCTCCTGAAATGTTGGTGGCCTACGGGCAAAGCTGGAGGACCCTGCAGTAACAAAATTCTTTAGTTCCTTTGACATTTTACTCCTTCAGGAATCCTGGGCAATGGAATCAATACCGATAATCGGATTCACGGAATATCTCAGCCCAGCTACAAAAACCAATAGGCCTGGTAGGCCAAAGTGAGGCCTAGCCATCTATGTTAGTACGAGCATTTTGGTAAAAATTTCAGAGCACAAGGAGGAAGACCAGGAACCATTGATTCTGGTCAATATTTACATCAATCCAAAAAATAAAAAAATTGAGGCAAACTCAATTGTTAAAGATAAAAAGCACAGTAAATTCGGCATTTTGGCTATTGTCGGGCGATTCCAATCTCTGCCTCTTCCACAACCTGGGTGAGGACCACATTCAAACAGTGGCAAGAATGCCCAGCCAAACCCTTCCAAAAAAAACTCAGGAAAGACAAAATAGGGGAGAGTTTTATACGTACTTGTGAATCAGTAGGCCTCTTTGTGCTAAACGGGCGGAAGTCACCCGATATCCCACCGGCATGGACAAGATTCTCTGGGAAAACAGTCTCCCATCAAGACTATACTTTGGTGTCCCCTGCTTTGTATACGTTAGTAAACGCCTTCACCATCATGGACCGCACGGAAAGCAATCATAAGCCACAGGTATTTGGGATCTGTGCATCACCACAAAAGCCAGAGAAAGTGGCAGCCCTGAACGGGGCAATGGGCAGTGAAAATCTAAAGCGACTCAAATGGTCCTCCGACACCATTGAAAGTCTGGCAGAAGAGGCCGCACAAAAGCTAGAATCAATGACCACAAGTGGGGCTAAGTTGACAACAGTCTGGGAAAACTTTGCCCTCGACCTCATAAAAAAAGATTCCTTAGGTAACACAAGAAAGCGAGCACATTTGAATCACTGCCAATGTTCACTTTTACCACTGCCAGTGCGCAAAAGGAAAGCAGCTGTAGGTAAACTATTAAAGTTACTGCGCAAACACCCAAATAATGGATCAATACTGGCCGATCTGCGAGAGCAAAGGAAATTGTACAAAAGGGACCTATGGACCTTTAAAAAACACCAGCATGAGACCCTTTGGGCCAAACTACATTTTGCAACCAAAACATTACACTCCAAAAGATTTTGCAAAATCATCAATACAGTAGACAGTGGTTCAAAAGCAGGGAATAATGCAAATTTAACAGAGGAAGTATGGGTATCCCATCTAAAGTCCCAACTAAAAAAAACGACAACCGAAGAAGGCCCTCAAATCCAGGGGCACATGATTAACTGGAAACCCAATGTCCCTGAAGATTTGAAATTTACGGCATTTGAACTATTAAAAGTCATTGGAAAGTCACGAATGGACTGTGCCCCCGGCCCTAATGGCTTACCGCAAGCATTATTTAAACAGGAAACGGAAAGATGGGCCAATTTCCTGGCTGCAATGTTCAATGATGTGCTTACTGGTATCCTGGAAAGGCTTTATAATCCACTCCATATATAAGGGTGGGAACGTGGCTTCCCCAAGCAGCTACAGATTAATCGCTCTTTTAGATGTTGACCTCAAGTACTTTTCATCCTGTGTGCTAAAACATCTAGAAGCCCGGATTACAGATAATAATATTCTACCCCTAAATCAGACCGGCTTCACCAAGCACCAAAGAACATTAACAAATCTTATGGCACTGGGACTAATCATCAACAGAGTAAAAGCAAAGGGGACAATGACCTATTTATGTTTTGTTGATTTTAAAGCTGCTTTTGACTGTGTCGCTCGCAGCAAATTGTGGGCCAAATTACTACTGTGGGGGTTGCCACATTCTATTTTAAACGCCATCAAAATGATCTACTCTGATACTTGGATGAAGGTTAAATTGGGGGAAGGCTCTCATCTATCCAGTGCAGTTAAAACAACAGTTGGTGTGAAGCAAGGTTGTGTATTGGCCCCAACACTCTTCAACCTGTACATAGCAGATCTCCCCACCAAGTTAAATGATCAAGTATCCCACTCTCCCTCACTGGGTGGTCAACAAGTATCCAATATTCTATATGCAGATGACCTAGAATTAGTAATACCAGAATAGGCATGCAAAAATTGTAAATGCATTAGAAGAATATTCAGGATCTAATGAATTAGAAATCAATCATAAAAAATTGAAAATGATTACCCTAAACCGCAGGCCGACTAGCCAATGTGAATGGCATGTGATTGGGAAGACCCTAGAGAAAGTAAGGTCATATAGATACCTAGGATTTGTAGTAGATGCCAGAGATAATTACACGCCACAAAAAGAAGCAATAAAAAACAAGTCGCAGGCTCTTACTTACTCCTTTTGTAAGCTAGCAAACTCAATCTGTGGTCATGGTCTGAACCCACTAACAGCTGTAATGAGAGCGAAACTACTTTCAACTCTCACCAATGAGACTGAAATAATGAGGGGGATGGAAGCAGGTCTTTAGGATAAGCTTCTGATAAAGACCTATAAGCACATTTTTCGGCTCCCCGGGCATGCCTCGCCAGCCCAGGTCAGACTGGAATTCATGCTGGTCAAACAGTCATTAGCTTGACCCGCGGCATATATTAAATGCTGCTATAAATTGAGCCGCACCTCAAAAGGGTCTTTGGCTAATTTAGTCTGGCAGGAAATTCTCCTGGAAAGAGGGAACTGCAACTTCATAAGGTATCTAGAAAAGAGCAAGAGCCTTTTGAACTTAGATGAGGTATGGGATCACTCTCTACCCATCCCAGCTTTTAACAAAGGTGTGAATAAAGCAAGTAAATTACAGAGTTGGCTAGAAGATAGGATCTCTCTGACTAAAAGGGAGCATAGTTGGTTGATCCTCAACTCCTATAAAACACTTAAAGAATCATCACTTATGGCTGGCCCCTATTCATGGAAAATCAAGCAATCTTTTCTCAGACTCAGGCTAGGTGAAGTCCCAACGTTAGACCTCATGCCTAAATGGAAGAAGGAGCATCTAGTAGGCTCCCAGGAGTGCCGTCTTTGTCATCTAGCAGATGAAAACTTGGTGCGCGTGCTCTGCATTTGTCCAGCTTTGGCGGTTGAAAGAAGACTTTTACTGAAAAAAGAATAACAAATTTAAGAATTAGATCCTGCAGACAAGCATTAATTGAAGCTTTTAATCCACGAAACAAAATATCGAACATTAGGCTGGTGCAATGTTTGGAAATTTTCTCGCTCAAAATCTCAGCTTCTCGAAACATACCCAGTCATAGGGAGGGCGGAAATGATAATAAAATCCCTTCAACTTATTCTGAACACCTTAAAGAAGTGAAGGCCTCTAGGTAGTCTGTTGGGATGCTTTGCCTGTGCCGTAATAAAGTCTGGTACCAACAATCAGACTTAAGTAGGGATAAATAAAATCGATAGAAGGCTTCTTGCCACTTTGTCCTATTATTACTAATGCGTTATTGCACTATCACTGTTCTTTTTAAATTTTCATGTGGAAGGACATTTTATATATTATCTCATTTTAAGCTCAGGACTTTTATTGCACTGTAATTGCCTGATTTGCACTAATATGGCTCTGTTGTCCTATTATTACTAATGCCTTATTGCACTATTATTGCTCTGGTTTTAAATTCTCATGTGGAAAGGACATTTTATACATCAGCTAATTTAAAGCTCATGACCTTATTGCACTGTAATTGTTTTATTGCACTAATATTGTTCTGTTAAATTTTATGTGGAAGGAAAAGTTTTATGGTTTTAAATAACTAATAAAAAATCTTCATCATCATAGTGTATTTTTCCCATTTTCATGAACAATTTGAATTTAGTTTGATTTTGCACTATTCCCTAGTGAACCATCTCTAATGATTTGAACATCTAGTTTGCATGGGTTGCAGTGGTCTGTTACCAAACAGGATATTTTCGGTTCTACTTAGCTCATAATGTTGATACCAACCAAGTATGTTTAAAACTTGATATATAGTTGAACTGATTAGACCCTTGAAATTGTATTGTCAGCACTCTTGAAGCGCCTTGGAAGCAAGAGAACAGTTCAAGTGAAGACATGGAGTAGGATTAAGTGGCAGAGCACTTATCCTCAGTGTAGTTGAATGACTGGATACCATAGATAGTTTGAGTCCAGAGAGAACACGTTATAGATCTAGCACATCCTGCCCTGGTTTTGCACAGAGCAATCAAAGGGCTCAACATCATTGTTCTTGAAATTTCATCATTAGCACAATCCTCAGCACCAGGGGTCACACTCAAACTCTCCTGAGCTTTCTGGGCAAAGTGCCCTAGATACTTGTGGTGGGGTTGCAACCACTTCTTCTGGATAAAAAGCACAAACATTTACCCTACCAGTTTGTGATCTACTCCATTTATACTTGGAGCCAAAGATACCATTCAGGGGTAAGAGAAGACAATCACAAGAATATTAAACTTATAGGTTCCCGGTGAGGGACACATCAGTGGTAAAAAATGTACTTCAAAAGTTTTGTAATAAGCATGGGCGGTCCCTTCCTTGACTATCTTTGTGGATAAAACAAGATGAGAAAGAACAGGCACAAAATTCTCAATCCCATTCAGCAGGCAGTGGCTGTCTCTGTGTAATCTGAAGGTTAAAGATCAGTATGGTATCAAGGCATCCTTTTCCAGACTATAAAACAAAATAGACCATCAGAATGAAATTGGAGGAGAAGACCAATATTATGATGTAAAATTAAAAACCTTGGTAGAAATCACAAGACTAAAGCCTGATTATGAGGCTTGTGGTCCAAGGACCGCCAGCCATTTGGTGATGATCAAACTGCCACAACTGTGGCTGTCCGACCGCCACATTACAACCTGACGGTCGGACCTCAAGGGGACTGTCGTCCCCACTAGGAACATAGTCCTAATGGACTGATGGTGGTCTGGGTTGTACTGAGTTCAGCGCCACCTGGCTGATTATAACTCAGCTTTACGCCAGCTTTACATGGCAGGACCCCAGGGGTTGCAGGAGGGGGGCCTGCACTCTCTATGTCGATGGTGCTGGAGTGCTACGATATTGGCCTTGGCTCCCTTAAAGGAACCGAAGCCTATATCGCAGCACTGTTCCTGCAGGTTAACCCGGTAAAAACAGGTAATACAATGCTACTGCCATTCATCCTGGGGGAACATTGTAATAAGCTCCGGGGGGACGCTACCAGTATGATGGTAGAGTCTTCCTCACAGCTTTGGCAGTCCACATTTCGGATTGCAAAATTTGCAATGAAGCAAATGGCTTTTGGAAATTTTGTAGATGAATGTTTGTTTAGATATTAAAATGTGCTACCGGACTAACAATCTACAGGAAAAGCAACATCAAAAAGTCATCCATCTTGATACTTAATGTCTCTAACAATAGTGACAGGTAATGAATTATGAAAGTAGCAAAGTCATGAAGAGCATTGGACTTGGAAATACAAATGATACACACCATCTTAAATTTAGATACAGTATCAAAAAAGTTATTGAACGAGGAGTGTGAGAGCACCTGCTCCAGACTGCAGCATCTAGGACATGAGGCAAACATGAATATATGTGTTGGAATCCTGAGATAAAGAAGGTGTGTTTGGCCAGGAAACTTAAAAAGGTGGGCAGTGGGCACTTCACTCATAAGGTAGGGGGTGTTTCATTCAGTTCTCAGAAATAGCCAGCATTATGCAAGGAAGTATTTGGTCACAATCTAAGTTAACTATGGAGAAGGCATACCAATGAAATCGGCTGTAAGCGCCTTCACGATGTATTACTTAATTTAAAATAGCTTTTGTTACAAGGAGACTGAATTCGCCAAAAATGTGAACTGTATATTGTTGTCCCATTGATTTGTTTCAAACCAATACAAGTCAAGTTTTAGTTTTTCAGGCAAGTGCCTCTTTCATTATTATTCTTGGAATTTGTGTGTCTTTTAAATAATAAAGATACAATAGCAAAAAATATGTTGCCACAAGTTCAGATCTACATGCATATTGCATAAGTTTCCAAAATGTATTTTGCATTAGTGCTTCATTATGTTCTCTAGCTGGTCTTGTACATTTTCCTACTTGACTTCAATATTATCTTTATCATTTTTTTCTGAGTTGGTGCAGTGTCGAACCAGTCACAGTTTGTGTTTTAAGTTGCATGAAGAATGGCCTGTCTTCTAATAAAATAAAATACGTCTTGAGGTCATTTATCAGTAAAAAGTGGGCACATTTGTTCATTCATATTTCTAACCATTATGAAGATATTTGGGCCCTCTTCCGTATAAATAAGAATGGTATTAGTGATTCTCAGAATTTCAAGTATAATTGTGTTTGTTCTAATAGATATGTTAAGTATGCAAGACACCACATTGACAGTCTCAATGTAGCCCTACATAAACGCCTCAGCTTTTCTCTGGCTGGGCGTAGCCTAACGTATAGTTTTGCAAGTGGTTAGTGGCACCTATGAGAGCCGTTGAAAGGTCTCCCCATCAATCCACAGTTTGATGGGATCCTCTATATAAGGGACTGCAGTGAACTGTTTTTTTGTTGCAGTAGCCCCCCCACTTTCTGCCTGGTATTTGATGCAGCGTTAACTGAATTGCACTGGGTTCCTGCTAACCAGGTCCCCAGTGCCAGTGTTTTTTCCCCAAAAACGTGTTCTTCAAGTGACCAGGTCTTTTGAACCTCTGTAAATTCCTAGTATGTGGTACCTCTGGTACCTAGTGCATAGGTACTGAAGAGGGTCCTTAAGAGAAGCAGCATAGCTTCTGCCACTCTAAGGGACCCAGCACCAAACTCATGCAGACTGCCACTGCAGATTGAGTGACTAGGTGCTCTATAAAAAGTGTAAACACAACATGACACACACTTGTGTGCCACGTCACCTAACCCTGCATGTAATATTTGTAAGTTACCCCTACAGCAGGCCATACATCCCTAAGGTAGGGGTGTACTATAGTACATGTTAGGGCATATCTGCCTGAGCAATAAGGCCCCTGTGCTGGCCAGCTCAATTATTGACAGTACAAGTGAACAGGAAAGTCATCTTAAGGTATGTACTGGGCACTGGTCAAAACGTGTTACCCAGCTAAATAATGTCTTCACTGAAACCTATGGTGTTTGGTATCGAACACCTCATATTAATAAACCCACACTGATACCAGTGTTGGATTCATTAATACATGCACTCAGAGGGCACCTTTGAAGTGGCCCCTGAAAACCAAAATCAACTACTGGTGTGCTGACTGACTGGTTCTAACCAGCCTGCCACTGCAGACAATTATCTGACCTCCAGGGGTAAAATCTCTCACTCTCGAGCGATCAAGAAGAAAGCTTGCTCTGGCAAGGGGTCTTGTACACCCGTCCAATAGGATGACTTGTAAATTTGCATTCCAAGGCAGGGAGCTTCAAAGAGCCCACCACCTTTGGTATGCTAATCTGTCTTCCCTCAGAGTTGAGGAGATGCTGACCCCTCTGACCTGTGCCCTTTTGGCACCTGGACAGGTGGGAAAATTAGCTATGCAGGAGGCGTGTTGCACTTGTAGGCTGGGCACACCTCTAGGGTGACCAGCCTGAAGTGAACATGAAATAAGGAATTACACCATCTTGTGTGTGGTGTAATTAGGATTTCTGGGACAGGGTGATGCCCACTGCCAAAAGGAAGTGGCCATCAAGGGGGAGTAGCTATTAAGACTGATCCCCATAAATCCCGGAGAGAAGTCCCGTAAGTTGCTGTTAAGTGCCCAAATGTAGTACATATTTTTCCCCATAGGATAATCTTACTGCACCCAAAAATTGCACTTTTTCAACTTTTGAAAACTGTAACATTCATAACTCAAAAGCTACTTACCTGATTCCGATGATCTTGATATCTAAATTCATATTGTATGTACATATTCATTATGTGTTATTTCTATAAATTGGTGTCAGATTTCTTTATTGAGTTTGTTTCTTACTTACTGACTTTCTGTATGCAATACATGCTTAACATTACCCTCTGATATGCCTATCTGCTTGCCCACACTATAACAAAAAAGAGAATTTGAGTAGTCATTTGTGCCTCTCTTATTCTTTTTGGGTTTGCTTCGGCTCTTTACTAAGAGTACCTCTAAAGAGCCTGCTTCCTACAGGGACCCAACAAACTATTGTCAAAAAGAGAAAAACTACAGAGCAGTGTCAAAGTTAACCTCTTGGGTGCCTTGGACGAGATGATCTCGTCCAAGGCTACAGTTCCCCTGTGCCTTGGACGAGATCATCTCGTCCATGGCACAGGGGAACTTGGGGGCGCGCTAGCGCGCCCCCCGTGCACCCCCCTTCCCCCCCCAAGTCGGGGATGGAAGGGGAACACCTTCCCCTTCCACCCCCGACCCCCCCCACCCCCCCCTGTGACGTCAGCACGCGCGCGTGCGCTGATGTGTCACAGGGGCCTCCCTCGTCGCGCTGGAAGCTCTGCTTCCAGCGCGATTGAAAAAGAAATGCAAAAGCATTTCTTTTTCAATCACTTGGGAGGCCCGGAGGGGCTTCAAAGGGAAGGAAAAGTATTTCCTTCCCTTTGAAGTCCCTCCAAGGGTTTCAAAAGCCGGATTGCTTGCAATCCGGCTTTTGAAACCCCACTAGACACCAGGGATTTTTTTTTTTTTCTTTGAAATTGACAAAAGGGAGCGACCCCTTGGGCAAGGGTCGCTCCCAGGGGGGGCATTTTTTTTAAAAGGCCTTTTCTGCCCCCCATCGGCCTTATTAGGCCGATCTGCCCCCAGGGGGGGCAGAAACCTCTAGGCACCAGGGACCATTTTTTTTTTGTTTCATTTTTTTTATTGAGGTGGGGAGCGACCCCTTAGGCAAGGGTCGCTCCCCTTGGGGGAAAATTATATTTTGGCCATTTCTGCCCCCCTTGGGGGCAGATTGGCCTATTTTGATGAGGCCAATCTGCCCCCAAGGGGGGTAGAAACCTCTAGACACCAGGGATTTTTTTTATTTTTTATGGTTATTGACAAAAGGGAGCGACCCCTTGGGCAAGGGTCGCTCCCAGGGGGGGCATATTTTCGGGAAGGCCTTTTCTGCCCCCCCTGGGGGCAGATCGGCCTACTATTAGGCCGATCTGCCCCCAGGGGGGGCAGAAACCTCTAGGCACCAGGGACCCTTTTTTTTATTTTTTTGCTTCATTTTTTTTTTTCTGGTGGGGAGCAACCCATTAGGCAAGGGTCGCTCCCCTTGGGGGAAAATTATATTTTGCCCATTTCTGCCCCCCTTGGGGGCAGATTGGCCTATTTTGATGAGGCCAATCTGCCCCCAAGGGGGGTAGAAACCACTAGACACCAGGGAGTTTTTTCTTTGCGTGAATTTCACGCAAAGGGAGCGACCCCTTAGGCAAGGGTCGCTCCCTGGGGGGGAGGGCAATTTATTTTAGGCCATTTTCGGCCTATTATTAGGCCATTTCTGCCCCCAGGGGGGGAAGAAACCTCTAGGCGCCAGGGCAAATTTTTTTTTTGTGTTTTTTTTTTTTGTTCTTTCTTTTTTTTAGAGATGGGGAGCGACCCATCAGGCAAGGGTCGCTCCCCTGGGGGGCAAATTGTATTTAGACCATTTCAGCCCCCCTGGGGGCAGATTGGCCGATTTTAGGTCAATCTGCCCCCAAGGGGGCAGAAACCACTAGGCACCGGGGATTTGTTTTTTGGCGCCAATGTCACGCAGGGGGAGCGACCCCGTAGGCAAGGGTCGCTCCCGGGGCAGGGGGGGTGGGGGTTGGGGGGGCAAATTTATTTTAGGCCATTTCTGCCCCCCCGGGGGACAGATCGGCCTATTATTAGGCCGAACTGCCCCCGGGGGGGGGGGGGCAGAACACTCTAGGCGCCAGGGCAATTTTTTTTTTGTGTTTTTTTTTGTTGTTGTTTCTTTTTTTAGAGATGGGGAGCGACCCATAAGGCAAGGGTCGCTCCCCTGGGGGGGCAAATTGTATTTAGACCATTTCTGCCCCCCTGGGGGCAGATTGGCCAATTTTAGGTCAATCTGCCCCCAAGGGGGCAGAAACCACTAGGCACCGGGGATTTGTTTTTTGGCGCCAATGTCACGCAGGGGGAGCGACCCCGTAGGCAAGGGTCGCTCCCGGGGGGGGGGTGGGGGTTGGGGGGGCTAAATTTATTTTAGGCCATTTATTAGGCCGAACTGCCCCCGGGGGGGGGGGGGGCAGAACACTCTAGGCGCTAGGGCAATTTTTTTTTTGTGTTTTTATTTTTTGTTGTTTCTTTTTTTAGAGATGGGGAGCGACCCATCAGGCAAGGGTCGCTCCCCTGGGGTGGCAAATTGTATTTAGACCATTTCTGCCCCCCTGGGGGCAGATTGGCCAATTTTAGGTCAATCTGCCCCCAAGGGGGCAGAAACCACTAGGCACCGGGGATTTGTTTTTTGGCGCCAATGTCACGCAGGGGGAGCGACCCCGTAGGCAAGGGTCGCTCCCGGGGGGGGGGGTTGGGGGGGCAAATTTATTTTAGGCCATTTCTGCCCCCCCGGGGGACAGATCGGCCTATTATTAGGCCGAACTGCCCCGGGGGGGGGGGCAGAACACTCTAGGCGCCAGGGCAATTTTTTTTTTGTGTTTTTTTTTTTGTTGTTTCTTTTTTTAGAGATGGGGCGCGACCCATCAGGCAAGGGTCGCTCCCCTGGGGGGGGCAAATTGTATTTAGACCATTTCTGCCCCCCTGGGGGCAGATTGGCCAATTTTAGGTCAATCTGCCCCCAAGGGGGCAGAAACCACTAGGCACCGGGGATTTGTTTTTTGGTGCCAATGTCACGCAGGGGGAGCGACCCCGTAGGCAAGGGTCGCTCCCGGCGGGGGAGGGTGGGGGTTGGGGGGGCAAATTTATTTTAGGGCATTTCTGCCCCCCCCCCCCGGGGCCGGCTGAGCTACAGGCCAAACACCACAGGTAGGCACCTTGCAAAAAACACCTCTGTTTTCTGTGAAAAAATATGTTGTGTCCACGTTGTGTTTTGGGCAATTTCCTTTTGTGGGCGCTAGGCCTACCCACAGAAGTGATGTACCATTTTTATCGAGAGACTTAGGGGAACGCTGGGTGGAAGGAAATTCGTGGCTCCTCTCAGATTCCAGAACTTTCTGTCACCGAAATGAGAGGAAAAAGTGTTTGTTGGGCCAAATTTTGATGTTTGCAAAGGATTCTGGGTAACATAACCTGGTCAGAGCCCCGCAAGTCACCTCATCTTGGATTCCCCTGGGTTTCTAGTTTTCAAAAATGCACTGGTTTGCTAGGTTTCCTCAGGTGTCGGCTGAGCTACAGGCCAAAATCCACAGGTAGGCACTGCTTTTTAAAAAAAAATGTGATGTGTCCACGTTGTGTTTTGGGCCCTTTCCTTTCGTGGGCGCTAGTCCTACCCACACAAGTGAGGTATCATTTTTATCGGGAGACTTGGGGGAATGCTGGGTAGAAGGAAATTTGTGGCTCCTCTCAGATTCCAGAACTTTCTGCCACAGAAATGTGAGTAACATGTGTATTTTTAGCCAAATTTTGAGGTTTGCAAAGGATTCTGGGTAACAGAACCGGGTCCGAGCCCCGCAAGTCACCCCTCCTTGGATTCCCCTAGGTCTCCAGTTTTCAGAAATTCACAGGTTTGGTAGGTTTCCCTAGGTGCCGTCTGAGCTAGAGGCCAAAATCTACAGGTAGGCACTTCGCAAAAAACACCTCTGTTTTTTTCCAAAATTTAGGATGTGTCCACGTTGCGCTTTGGGGTGTTTCCTGTCGCCGGCGCTAGGCCTACCCACGCAAGTGAGGTATAATTTTTATCGGGAAACTTGGGGGAACGCTGGGTGGAAGGAAATTTGTAGCTCCTCTCAGATTCCAGAACTTTCTGCCACAGAAATCTGAGGGACATGTGTTTTTTTAGCCAAATTTTGAGGTTTGCAAAGGATTCTGGGTAACAGAACCTGGTCCGAGCCCCGCAAGTCACCCCTCCTTGGATTCCCCTAGGTCTCTAGTTTTCAGAAATGCACAGGTTTGGTAGGTTTCCCTAGGTGCCGGCTGAGCTAGAGGCCAAAATCTACAGGTAGGCACTTCGCAAAAAACACCTCTGTTTTTTTCCAAAATTTAGGATGTGTCCACGTTGCGCTTTGGGGTGTTTCCTGTCGCCGGCGCTAGGCCTACCCACGCAAGTGAGGTATCATTTTTATCGGGAGACTTGGGGGAACGCTGGGTGGAAGGAAATTTGTAGCTCCTCTCAGATTCCAGAACTTTCTGCCACAGAAATGTGAGGGACATGTGTTTTTTTAGCCAAATTTTGAGGTTTGCAAAGGATTCTGGGTAACAGAACCTGGTCCGAGCCCCGCAAGTCACCCCTCCTTGGATTCCCCTAGGTCTCTAGTTTTCAGAAATGCACAGGTTTGGTAGGTTTCTCTAGGTGCCGGCTGAGCTACAGGCCAAAATCTACAGGTAGGCACTTCGCAAAAAACACCTCTGTTTTTTTCAAACATTTAGGATGTGTCCACGTTGCGCTTTGGGGTGTTTCCTGTCGCCGGCGCTAGGCCTACCCACGCAAGTGAGGTATCATTTTTATCGGGAGACTTGGGGGAACGCTGGGTGGAAGGAAATTTGTAGCTCCTCTCAGATTCCAGAACTTTCTACCACAGAAATGAGAGGGACATGTGTTTTTTTAGCCAAATTTTGAGGTTTGCAAAGGATTCTGGGTAACAGAACCTGGTCCGAGCCCCGCAAGTCACCCCTCCTTAGATTCCCCTAGGTCTCTAGTTTTCAGAAATGCACAGGTTTGGTAGGTTTCCCTAGGTGCCGGCTGAGCTAGAGGCCAAAATCTACAGGTAGGCACTTCGCAAAAAACACCTCTGTTTTTTTCCACAATTTAGGATGTGTCCACGTTGCGCTTTGGGGTGTTTCCTGTCGCCGGCGGTAGGCCTACCCACGCAAGTGAGGTATAATTTTTATCGGGAGACTTGGGGGAACGCTGGGTGGAAGGAAATTTGTAGCTCCTCTCAGATTCCAGAACTTTCTGCCACAGAAATCTGAGGGATATGTGTTTTTTTAGCCAAATTTTGAGGTTTGCAAAGGATTCTGGGTAACAGAACCTGGTCCGAGCCCCGCAAGTCACCCCTCCTTGGATTCCCCTAGGTCTCTAGTTTTCAGAAATGCACAGGTTTGGTAGGTTTCCCTAGGTGCCGGCTGAGCTAGAGGCCAAAATCTACAGGTAGGCACTTTGCAAAAAACACCTCTGTTTTTTTCCAAAATTTAGGATGTGTCCACGTTGCGCTTTGGGGTGTTTCCTGTCGCCGGCGCTAGGCCTACCCACGCAAGTGAGGTATCATTTTTATCGGGAGACTTGGGGGAACGCTGGGTGGAAGGAAATTTGTAGCTCCTCTCAGATTCCAGAACTTTCTGCCACAGAAATGTGAGGGACATGTGTTTTTTTAGCCAAATTTTGAGGTTTGCAAAGGATTCTGGGTAACAGAACCTGGTCCGAGCCCCGCAAGTCACCCCTCCTTGGATTCCCCTAGGTCTCTAGTTTTCAGAAATGCACAGGTTTGGTAGGTTTCCCTAGGTGGCGGCTGAGCTAGAGGCCAAAATCTACAGGTAGTCACTTTGCTAAAAACAGCTCTGTTTTCTGTGATATGTCCACGTTGTGTTTTGGGGCATATCCTGTCGCGGGCGCTAGGCCTACCCACACAAGTGAGGTATCATTTTTATCGGGAGACGTGGGGGAACGCTGGGTGGAAGGAAATTTGTGGCTCCTCTCAGATTCCAGAACTTTCTGCCACAGAAATGTGAGGAACATGTGTTTTTTTAGCCAAATTTTGAGGTTTGCAAAGGATTCTGGGTAACAGAACCTGGTCCGAGCCACACAAGTCACCCCTCCTTGGATTCCCCTAGGTCTCTAGTTTTCAGAAATGCACAGGTTGTGTAGGTTTCCCTAGGTGGCGGCTGAGCTAGAGGCCAAAATCTACAGGTAGGCACTTCGCAAAAAACACCTCTGTTTTTTTCCAAAATTTAGGATGTGTCCACGTTGCGCTTTGGGGTGTTTCCTGTCGCCGGCGCTAGGCCTACCCACGCAAGTGAGGTATCATTTTTATCGGAAGACTTGGGGGAACGCTGGGTGGAAGGAAATTTGTAGCTCCTCTCAGATTCCAGAACTTTCTGCCACAGAAATGTGAGGGACATGTGTTTTTTTAGCCAAATTTTGAGGTTTGCAAAGGATTCTGGGTAACAGAACCTGGTCCCAACCCCGCAAGTCACCCCTCCTTGGATTCCCCTAGGTCTCTAGTTTTCAGAAATACACAGGTTTGGTAGGTTTCCCTAGGTGCCGGCTGAGCTAGAGGCCAAAATCTACAGGTAGTCACTTTGCTAAAAACAGCTCTGTTTTCTGTGATATGTCCACGTTGTGTTTTGGGGCATATCCTGTCGCGGGTGCTAGGCCTACCCACACAAGTGAGGTATCATTTTTATCGGGAGACGTGGGGGAACGCTGGGTGGAAAGAAATTTGTGTCTCCTCTCAGATTCCAGAACTTTCTGCCACAGAAATGTGAGGAACATGTGTTTTTTAGCCAAATTTTGAGGTTTGCAAAGGATTCTGGGTAACAGAACCTGGTCCGAGCCACACAAGTCACCCCTCCTTGGATTCCCCTAGGTCTCTAGTTTTCAGAAATGCATAGGTTTGGTAGGTTTCCCTAGGTGGCGGCTGAGCTAGAGGCCAAAATCTACAGGTAGTCACTTTGCTAAAAACAGGTCTGTTTTCTGTGATATGTCCACGTTGTGTTTTGGGGCATATCCTGTCGCGGGCGCTAGGCCTACCCACACAAGTGAGGTATCATTTTTATCGGGAGACGTGGGGGAACGCTGGGTGGAAGGAAATTTGTGGCTCCTCTCAGATTCCAGAACTTTCTGCCACAGAAATGTGAGGAACATGTGTTTTTTTAGCCAAATTTTGAGGTTTGCAAAGGATTCTGGGTAACAGAACCTGGTCCGAGCCCCGCAAGTCACCCCTCCTTGGATCCCCCTAGGTCTCTAGTTTTCAGAAATGCACAGGTTTGGTAGGTTTCCCTAGGTGGCGGCTGAGCTAGAGGCCAAAATCTACAGGTAGTCACTTTGCTAAAAACAGCTCTGTTTTCTGTGAAATGTCCACGTTGTGTTTTGGGGCATATCCTGTCGCGGGCGCTAGGCCTACCCACACAAGTGAGGTATCATTTTTATCGGGAGACGTGGGGGAACGCTGGGTGGAAGGAAATTTGTGGCTCCTCTCAGATTCCAGAACTTTCTGCCACAGAAATGTGAGGAACATGTGTTTTTTTAGCCAAATTTTGAGGTTTGCAAAGGATTCTGGGTAACAGAACCTGGTCCGAGCCACACAAGTCACCCCTCCTTGGATTCCCCTAGGTCTCTAGTTTTCAGAAATGCACAGGTTTGGTAGGTTTCTCTAGGTGCCGGCTGAGCTACAGGCCAAAATCTACAGGTAGGCACTTCGCAAAAAACACCTCTGTTTTTTTCAAACATTTAGGATGTGTCCACGTTGCGCTTTGGGGTGTTTCCTGTCGCCGGCGCTAGGCCTACCCACGCAAGTGAGGTATCATTTTTATCGGGAGACTTGGGGGAACGCTGGGTGGAAGGAAATTTGTAGCTCCTCTCAGATTCCAGAACTTTCTACCACAGAAATGAGAGGGACATGTGTTTTTTTAGCCAAATTTTGAGGTTTGCAAAGGATTCTGGGTAACAGAACCTGGTCCGAGCCCCGCAAGTCACCCCTCCTTAGATTCCCCTAGGTCTCTAGTTTTCAGAAATGCACAGGTTTGGTAGGTTTCCCTAGGTGCCGGCTGAGCTAGAGGCCAAAATCTACAGGTAGGCACTTCGCAAAAAACACCTCTGTTTTTTTCCACAATTTAGGATGTGTCCACGTTGCGCTTTGGGGTGTTTCCTGTCGCCGGCGCTAGGCCTACCCACGCAAGTGAGGTATAATTTTTATCGGGAGACTTGGGGGAACGCTGGGTGGAAGGAAATTTGTAGCTCCTCTCAGATTCCAGAACTTTCTGCCACAGAAATCTGAGGGATATGTGTTTTTTTAGCCAAATTTTGAGGTTTGCAAAGGATTCTGGGTAACAGAACCTGGTCCGAGCCCCGCAAGTCACCCCTCCTTGGATTCCCCTAGGTCTCTAGTTTTCAGAAATGCACAGGTTTGGTAGGTTTCCCTAGGTGCCGGCTGAGCTAGAGGCCAAAATCTACAGGTAGGCACTTTGCAAAAAACACCTCTGTTTTTTTCCAAAATTTAGGATGTGTCCACGTTGCGCTTTGGGGTGTTTCCTGTCGCCGGCGCTAGGCCTACCCACGCAAGTGAGGTATCATTTTTATCGGGAGACTTGGGGGAACGCTGGGTGGAAGGAAATTTGTAGCTCCTCTCAGATTCCAGAACTTTCTGCCACAGAAATGTGAGGGACATGTGTTTTTTTAGCCAAATTTTGAGGTTTGCAAAGGATTCTGGGTAACAGAACCTGGTCCGAGCCCCGCAAGTCACCCCTCCTTGGATTCCCCTAGGTCTCTAGTTTTCAGAAATGCACAGGTTTGGTAGGTTTCCCTAGGTGGCGGCTGAGCTAGAGGCCAAAATCTACAGGTAGTCACTTTGCTAAAAACAGCTCTGTTTTCTGTGATATGTCCACGTTGTGTTTTGGGGCATATCCTGTCGCGGGCGCTAGGCCTACCCACACAAGTGAGGTATCATTTTTATCGGGAGACGTGGGGGAACGCTGGGTGGAAGGAAATTTGTGGCTCCTCTCAGATTCCAGAACTTTCTGCCACAGAAATGTGAGGAACATGTGTTTTTTTAGCCAAATTTTGAGGTTTGCAAAGGATTCTGGGTAACAGAACCTGGTCCGAGCCACACAAGTCACCCCTCCTTGGATTCCCCTAGGTCTCTAGTTTTCAGAAATGCACAGGTTGTGTAGGTTTCCCTAGGTGGCGGCTGAGCTAGAGGCCAAAATCTACAGGTAGGCACTTCGCAAAAAACACCTCTGTTTTTTTCCAAAATTTAGGATGTGTCCACGTTGCGCTTTGGGGTGTTTCCTGTCGCCGGCGCTAGGCCTACCCACGCAAGTGAGGTATCATTTTTATCGGAAGACTTGGGGGAACGCTGGGTGGAAGGAAATTTGTAGCTCCTCTCAGATTCCAGAACTTTCTGCCACAGAAATGTGAGGGACATGTGTTTTTTTAGCCAAATTTTGAGGTTTGCAAAGGATTCTGGGTAACAGAACCTGGTCCCAACCCCGCAAGTCACCCCTCCTTGGATTCCCCTAGGTCTCTAGTTTTCAGAAATACACAGGTTTGGTAGGTTTCCCTAGGTGCCGGCTGAGCTAGAGGCCAAAATCTACAGGTAGTCACTTTGCTAAAAACAGCTCTGTTTTCTGTGATATGTCCACGTTGTGTTTTGGGGCATATCCTGTCGCGGGTGCTAGGCCTACCCACACAAGTGAGGTATCATTTTTATCGGGAGACGTGGGGGAACGCTGGGTGGAAAGAAATTTGTGTCTCCTCTCAGATTCCAGAACTTTCTGCCACAGAAATGTGAGGAACATGTGTTTTTTAGCCAAATTTTGAGGTTTGCAAAGGATTCTGGGTAACAGAACCTGGTCCGAGCCACACAAGTCACCCCTCCTTGGATTCCCCTAGGTCTCTAGTTTTCAGAAATGCATAGGTTTGGTAGGTTTCCCTAGGTGGCGGCTGAGCTAGAGGCCAAAATCTACAGGTAGTCACTTTGCTAAAAACAGCTCTGTTTTCTGTGATATGTCCACGTTGTGTTTTGGGGCATATCCTGTCGCGGGCGCTAGGCCTACCCACACAAGTGAGGTATCATTTTTATCGGGAGACGTGGGGGAACGCTGGGTGGAAGGAAATTTGTGGCTCCTCTCAGATTCCAGAACTTTCTGCCACAGAAATGTGAGGAACATGTGTTTTTTTAGCCAAATTTTGAGGTTTGCAAAGGATTCTGGGTAACAGAACCTGGTCCGAGCCCCGCAAGTCACCCCTCCTTGGATCCCCCTAGGTCTCTAGTTTTCAGAAATGCACAGGTTTGGTAGGTTTCCCTAGGTGGCGGCTGAGCTAGAGGCCAAAATCTACAGGTAGTCACTTTGCTAAAAACAGCTCTGTTTTCTGTGAAATGTCCACGTTGTGTTTTGGGGCATATCCTGTCGCGGGCGCTAGGCCTACCCACACAAGTGAGGTATCATTTTTATCGGGAGACGTGGGGGAACGCTGGGTGGAAGGAAATTTGTGGCTCCTCTCAGATTCCAGAACTTTCTGCCACAGAAATGTGAGGAACATGTGTTTTTTTAGCCAAATTTTGAGGTTTGCAAAGGATTCTGGGTAACAGAACCTGGTCCGAGCCACACAAGTCACCCCTCCTTGGATTCCCCTAGGTCTCTAGTTTTCAGAAATGCACAGGTTTGGTAGGTTTCCCTAGGTGGCGGCTGAGCTAGAGGCCAAAATCTACAGGTAGGCACTTCGCAAAAAACACCTCTGTTTTTTTCCAAAATTTAGGATGTGTCCACGTTGCGCTTTGGGGTGTTTCCTGTCGCCGGCGCTAGGCCTACCCACGCAAGTGAGGTATCATTTTTATCGGGAGACTTGGGGGAACGCTGGGTGGAAGGAAATTTGTAGCTCCTCTCAGATTCCAGAACTTTCTGCCACAGAAATGTGAGGGACATGTGTTTTTTTAGCCAAATTTTGAGGTTTGCAAAGGATTCTGGGTAACAGAACCTGGTCCCAACCCCGCAAGTCACCCCTCCTTGGATTCCCCTAGGTCTCTAGTTTTCAGAAATGCACAGGTTTGGTAGGTTTCCCTAGGTGCCGGCTGAGCTAGAGGCCAAAATCTACAGGTAGTCACTTTGCTAAAAACAGCTCTGTTTTCTGTGATATGTCCACGTTGTGTTTTGGGGCATATCCTGTCGCGGGTGCTAGGCCTACCCACACAAGTGAGGTATCATTTTTATCGGGAGACGTGGGGGAACGCTGGGTGGAAAGAAATTTGTGTCTCCTCTCAGATTCCAGAACTTTCTGCCACAGAAATGTGAGGAACATGTGTTTTTTAGCCAAATTTTGAGGTTTGCAAAGGATTCTGGGTAACAGAACCTGGTCCGAGCCACACAAGTCACCCCTCCTTGGATTCCCCTAGGTCTCTAGTTTTCAGAAATGCATACGTTTGGTAGGTTTCCCTAGGTGGCGGCTGAGCTAGAGGCCAAAATCTACAGGTAGTCACTTTGCTAAAAACAGCTCTGTTTTCTGTGATATGTCCACGTTGTGTTTTGGGGCATATCCTGTCGCGGGCGCTAGGCCTACCCACACAAGTGAGGTATCATTTTTATCGGGAGACGTGGGGGAACGCTGGGTGGAAGGAAATTTGTGGCTCCTCTCAGATTCCAGAACTTTCTGCCACAGAAATGTGAGGAACATGTGTTTTTTTAGCCAAATTTTGAGGTTTGCAAAGGATTCTGGGTAACAGAACCTGGTCCGAGCCCCACAAGTCACCCCTCCTTGGATCCCCCTAGGTCTCTAGTTTTCAGAAATGCACAGGTTTGGTAGGTTTCCCTAGGTGGCGGCTGAGCTAGAGGCCAAAATCTACAGGTAGTCACTTTGCTAAAAACAGCTCTGTTTTCTGTGATATGTCCACGTTGTGTTTTGGGGCATATCCTGTCGCGGGCGCTAGGCCTACCCACACAAGTGAGGTATCATTTTTATCGGGAGACGTGGGGGAACGCTGGGTGGAAGGAAATTTGTGGCTCCTCTCAGATTCCAGAACTTTCTGCCACAGAAATGTGAGGAACATGTGTTTTTTTAGCCAAATTTTGAGGTTTGCAAAGGATTCTGGGTAACAGAACCTGGTCCGAGCCACACAAGTCACCCCTCCTTGGATTCCCCTAGGTCTCTAGTTTTCAGAAATGCACAGGTTTGGTACGTTTCCCTAGGTGGCGGCTGAGCTAGAGGCCAAAATCTACAGGTAGGCACTTCGCAAAAAACACCTCTGTTTTTTTCCAAAATTTAGGATGTGTCCACGTTGCGCTTTGGGGTGTTTCCTGTCGCCGGCGCTAGGCCTACCCACGCAAGTGAGGTATCATTTTTATCGGGAGACTTGGGGGAACGCTGGGTGGAAGGAAATTTGTAGCTCCTCTCAGATTCCAGAACTTTCTGCCACAGAAATGTGAGGGACATGTGTTTTTTTAGCCAAATTTTGAGGTTTGCAAAGGATTCTGGGTAACAGAACCTGGTCCCAACCCCGCAAGTCACCCCTCCTTGGATTCCCCTAGGTCTCTAGTTTTCAGAAATGCACAGGTTTGGTAGGTTTCCCTAGGTGCCGGCTGAGCTAGAGGCCAAAATCTACAGGTAGTCACTTTGCTAAAAACAGCTCTGTTTTCTGTGATATGTCCACGTTGTGTTTTGGGGCATATCCTGTCGCGGGTGCTAGGCCTACCCACACAAGTGAGGTATCATTTTTATCGGGAGACGTGGGGGAACGCTGGGTGGAAAGAAATTTGTGTCTCCTCTCAGATTCCAGAACTTTCTGCCACAGAAATGTGAGGAACATGTGTTTTTTAGCCAAATTATGAGGTTTGCAAAGGATTCTGGGTAACAGAACCTGGTCCGAGCCACACAAGTCACCCCTCCTTGGATTCCCCTAGGTCTCTAGTTTTCAGAAATGCATAAGTTTGGTAGGTTTCCCTAGGTGGCGGCTGAGCTAGAGGCCAAAATCTACAGGTAGTCACTTTGCTAAAAACAGCTCTGTTTTCTGTGATATGTCCACGTTGTGTTTTGGGGCATATCCTGTCGCGGGCGCTAGGCCTACCCACACAAGTGAGGTATCATTTTTATCGGGAGACATGGGGGAACGCTGGGTGGAAGGAAATTTGTGGCTCCTCTCAGATTCCAGAACTTTCTGCCACAGAAATGTGAGGAACATGTGTTTTTTTAGCCAAATTTTGAGGTTTGCAAAGGATTCTGGGTAACAGAACCTGGTCCGAGCCCCGCAAGTCACCCCTCCTTGGATCCCCCTAGGTCTCTAGTTTTCAGAAATGCACAGGTTTGGTGGTTTCCCTAGGTGGCGGCTGAGCTAGAGGCCAAAATCTACAGGTAGTCACTTTGCTAAAAACAGCTCTGTTTTCTGTGATATGTCCACGTTGTGTTTTGGGGCATATCCTGTCGCGGGCGCTAGGCCTACCCACACAAGTGAGGTATCATTTTTATCGGGAGACGTGGGGGAACGCTGGGTGGAAGGAAATTTGTGGCTCCTCTCAGATTCCAGGACTTTCTGCCACAGAAATGTGAGGAACATGTGTTTTTTTAGCCAAATTTTGAGGTTTGCAAAGGATTCTGGGTAACAGAACCTGGTCCGAGCCACACAAGTCACCCCTCCTTGGATTCCCCTAGGTCTCTAGTTTTCAGAAATGCACAGGTTTGGTAGGTTTCCCTAGGTGCGGCTGAGCTAGAGGCCAAAATCTACAGGTAGGCACTTCGCAAAAAACACCTCTGTTTTTTTCCAAAATTTAGGATGTGTCCACGTTGCGCTTTGGGGTGTTTCCTGTCGCCGGCGCTAGGCCTACCCACGCAAGTGAGGTATCATTTTTATCGGGAGACTTGGGGGAACGCTGGGTGGAAGGAAATTTGTAGCTCCTCTCAGATTCCAGAACTTTCTGCCACAGAAATGTGAGGGACATGTGTTTTTTTAGCCAAATTTTGAGGTTTGCAAAGGATTCTGGGTAACAGAACCTGGTCCCAACCCCGCAAGTCACCCCTCCTTGGATTCCCCTAGGTCTCTAGTTTTCAGAAATGCACAGGTTTGGTAGGTTTCCCTAGGTGCCGGCTGAGCTAGAGGCCAAAATCTACAGGTAGTCACTTTGCTAAAAACAGCTCTGTTTTCTGTGATATGTCCACGTTGTGTTTTGGGGCATATCCTGTCGCGGGTGCTAGGCCTACCCACACAAGTGAGGTATCATTTTTATCGGGAGACGTGGGGGAACGCTGGGTGGAAAGAAATTTGTGTCTCCTCTCAGATTCCAGAACTTTCTGCCACAGAAATGTGAGGAACATGTGTTTTTTAGCCAAATTTTGAGGTTTGCAAAGGATTCTGGGTAACAGAACCTGGTCCGAGCCACACAAGTCACCCCTCCTTGGATTCCCCTAGGTCTCTAGTTTTCAGAAATGCATACGTTTGGTAGGTTTCCCTAGGTGGCGGCTGAGCTAGAGGCCAAAATCTACAGGTAGTCACTTTGCTAAAAACAGCTCTGTTTTCTGTGATATGTCCACGTTGTGTTTTGGGGCATATCCTGTCGCGGGCGCTAGGCCTACCCACACAAGTGAGGTATCATTTTTATCGGGAGACGTGGGGGAACGCTGGGTGGAAGGAAATTTGTGGCTCCTCTCAGATTCCAGAACTTTCTGCCACAGAAATGTGAGGAACATGTGTTTTTTTAGCCAAATTTTGAGGTTTGCAAAGGATTCTGGGTAACAGAACCTGGTCCGAGCCCCACAAGTCACCCCTCCTTGGATCCCCCTAGGTCTCTAGTTTTCAGAAATGCACAGGTTTGGTAGGTTTCCCTAGGTGGCGGCTGAGCTAGAGGCCAAAATCTACAGGTAGTCACTTTGCTAAAAACAGCTCTGTTTTCTGTGATATGTCCACGTTGTGTTTTGGGGCATATCCTGTCGCGGGCGCTAGGCCTACCCACACAAGTGAGGTATCATTTTTATCGGGAGACGTGGGGGAACGCTGGGTGGAAGGAAATTTGTGGCTCCTCTCAGATTCCAGAACTTTCTGCCACAGAAATGTGAGGAACATGTGTTTTTTTAGCCAAATTTTGAGGTTTGCAAAGGATTCTGGGTAACAGAACCTGGTCCGAGCCCCGCAAGTCACCCCTCGTTGGATCCCCCTAGGTCTCTAGTTTTCAGAAATGCACAGGTTTGGTAGGTTTCCCCAGGTGGCGGCTGAGCTAGAGGCCAAAATCTACAGGTAGTCACTTTGCTAAAAACAGCTCTGTTTTCTGTGATATGTCCACGTTGTGTTTTGGGGCATATCCTGTCGCGGGCGCTAGGCCTACCCACACAAGTGAGGTATCATTTTTATCGGGAGACGTGGGGGAACGCTAGGTGGAAGGAAATTTTGGCTCCTCTCAGATTCCAGAACTTTCTGCCACAGAAATGTGAGGAACATGTGTTTTTTTAGCCAAATTTTGAGGTTTGCAAAGGATTCTGGGTAACCGAACCTGGTCCGAGCCACACAAGTCACCCCTCCTTGGATTCCCCTAGGTCTCTAGTTTTAAGAAATGCACACATTTGGTAGGTTTCCCTAGGTGGCGGCTGAGCTAGAGGCCAAAATCTACAGGTAGTCACTTTGCTAAAAACAGCTCTGTTTTCTGTGATGTGTCCACGTTGTGTTTTGGGGCATATCATGTCGCGGGCGCTAGGCCTACCCAAACAAGTGAGGTATCATTTTTATCGGGAGACTTGGGGGAACATAGAATAGCAAAACAAGTTTTATTGCCCCTTGTCTTTCTCTACATTTATTCCTTCCAAATATAGGGGTGTGTGTAAAAAAGACATCTATTTGAGAAATTCCATGTAATTCACGTGCTACTATGGTCACCCCGGAATTCAGAGATGTGCAAATAACCACTGCTCCTCAACACCTTATCTTGTGCCCTTTTTGGAAATGCAAAGGTTTTCTTGATAGCTATTTTTTACTCCTTATATTTCAGCAAATGAATTACTGTATACCCGGTATAGAATGAAAACGCACTGCAGGGTGCAGCTCATTTATTGGCTCTGGGTTCCTCGGGTTCTTGATGAACCTACAAACCCTATATATCCCCGCAACCAGAGGAGTCCAGCAGACGTAACGGTGTATTGCTTTCGATAATCTGACATTGCAGGGAAAAGTTACAGAGTAAAAAGTAGAGAAAAATTGATGTTTTTTTCACCTCAATTTCAATATTTTTCTTTTTCAGCTGTTATTTTCTGTAGGAAACCCTTGTAGGATCTACACAAATGACCCCTTGCTGAATTCAGAATTTTGTCTACTTTTCAGAAATGTTTAGGTTTCTGGGATCCAGCATTGGTTTCATGACCATTCCGGTCACTGACTGGAAGGAGGCTGAAAGCACAAAAAATTGCACAAATGGGGTATGCCCCAGTAAAATGCCAAAATTGTGTTGAAAAATTGGGTTTTCGGATTCAAGTCTGCCTGTTCCTGAAAGCTGGGAAGCTGCTGAGTTTAGCACCGCAAACCCTTTGTTGATGCCATTTTCAGGGGAAAAACCACAAGCCTTCTTCTGCAGCCCCTTTTTCCAATTTTTTTGAAAAAAATGAAATTTTCACTGTATTTTGGCCAATTTCTTGGCCTCCTTCAGGGGAACCCACAAAGTCTGGGTACCTTTAGAATCCCTAGGATGTTGGAAAAAAAGGACACAAATTTGGCTTGGTTAGCTTATGTGGACAAAAAGTTATGAGGGCCTAAGCGCGAACTGCCCCAAATAGGCAAAAAAAGGCCTGGCACAGGAGGGGGAAAAGGCCTGGCAGCGAAGGGGTTAAAATGGAGCAAGGATGCTGCTACAGCATGTCAAGGGCTACCATATTTTGATATGTACTACAATTCTGGCAAATAGTTAATCTTTACAATATTCATTTATTTTTGTTGCATTTTTAAATAGTGTTGGCCAAGAACATTGGAGTGGTTTAATACTAGAGGGCAGAGTGTTCTAATAAATAAAACAAAGACCTCACACAGCCGAGGTGACTGAAACCCCCCAGGCTTCATGAGGCCTTTGTTCACAGCAGTTGCTGTGAGGCAAACCTTGGAATGTTGGAGCTCTGGGCTTTTTACCAGGCATTAGAAGCACAGAGCTCCTAACATTCCAGTGTTCTAATATAGCCTTAGAACCCACCGTAGCGGGCTCTACCGGCTATCAAAGGCCCGCTCCCGCGTTAAAGGCCCGAGCCGAAGGCTCAGGCCTTTAACAAGGGAGAGGGCCTTTAATAGCCAGTAGAGCCCGCTACGGCGGGTTATAAGGCTATTAGAACATTCTGCCACTCAGGGCAGAATGTTCTACTAAATAAAAAAAATTCCTTACGGAGCCCGAGGGGATTAAAATCCCCTCGGGCTCCGTGAGGCTTTGTTCACAGCTGTTGCTGTGAACAAAGCGAACATTGGAATGTTGGCGCTGAGCGAGTTTTACCGGCCAGTAAAAGCCCGCAGCACTCCATTGTTTTCAATGGAGCTGCCAACGTTCCAATGTTCTAATATAGCCTTAGAACCCGCCGTAGCGGGCTCTACCAGCTATTAAAGGCCCGCTCCTGCGTTAAAGGCCTGAGCCGATGGCCCGCAGCACTCCAATGTTTTCAATGGAGCTGCCAACGTTCCAATGTTCTAATTGGGGTTATGAATATTATAATTGTGTTTTTGTCTTTTGAAAAATCTGGATTTTCCAGTAACTTTAATTATCTTAGCAAATCGGCATTCCCAGAGAAATAAAATAACTAATTCTTGGCTGACTTTACCAAATTACCAAAATACAAAGCATATTGTCCAAGCGTCAACATCTGTTAATTCTCAGTGTCTATGAATGATGAAACACGTCACCGACTTTTTCTGCTCCTCATTTTCATTCACTTAAAAATCCAAAGAAAAATTGCTATTTAGAGCTCGCTGTAATGGACTATACCAGCCATTAAAAGTCCGCTCCAGTGTTAAAGGCCGAGCCGAAGGGCATCTAATGCTGGAGCGGGCTGTTAATTGCCGGTATAGCCCTCTATGGAGGGCTCTAAGGCTATTAGAACATTTGGACCCTAAGGGCCCAAATGTTCTAATTACTAAAACAAAGGCCTCACGGTGGCCGAATGGGTTAAAATCCTCTCGGGCTCCATGAGGCCTTTGTTCATAGCAACAGCTGTGAACGACAACGCTGGTATGTTGGCGCTCTGGGCTTTTACGGGCATTAACAGCCAGGAGCACTCCATTGTCTTCAATGGAGTGCTCCCAACATTCGAATGTTCTAATACATAATATATCAATGTTTCTATAAGGAATTTCGAATTTCAAGAATAGTCTATGACAGGAGTGTGTTTAAAAATGAACAGAAAATAGTATGGAATTATTTTTAGTCTCTTGATTGGATTAATGCCCTGTAGCTACCAAGCAGAACAGGACCTTTTATATAGTTCTATTTGTCATAGTACCCTTTTAGACTAAGAAGTGAATTTGATCTTTGCTCTGTAGCTTATTATATAATAGAGCACATAGTGGGTGGTCTTTTTGATTTAGTGAACATTTTTTCATTGTTTTGCTATATTACATATTAACTAAGTACTCTATATGAAGCAATCGCTGACAAGACATATTGGGTCTGACTTTTTTTAAATAAATAAAAAGCAGAAATAAATTTGTGCAGGGTAGCATCTTCGTTTGGTATAAAAATCTGAATTTGTATGATTTTTCAAGGATGATGTAAAGCATTTTCACAAGAATTGATGTGATAAGGGTACATTTTGTCATTAAAAAAATATGACTCCGAAGTGCAATTAAGAGTAAGAAGTGTTTTCAGTTTCAAAGCATTCAAGACGATATCATTGCAACAGGCAATGATAGTAATTCATGTTGCCTTGTGTAGTATAAATTCCCTTGATATTCTATGCATCTTTGCAATATAACACTGTCATGTTTATTTCTAAACGCTTCTATTTAGACAATTTCCACATGTTAATACAAAGCAAAATGTCAAACCTTCACATCTATGAGATTTCCTTGTGCCACTTTTTTTGGCACTTTTAATATCTGCTCTGCGCAAGCGTTAAAAGGGGGCTTCTATTATTTAGAATGGGCCCCTATGTACATGTTGGCGCTACTCCTGCAGAGTACATCAAAAGCGTCAAATAGAATGATGCTATTGCATATTTTAAATACAGCGCATACATAGGGCGGGAGGGGGGCACTAAGGAGCACAGGGAAAGTGGCGCTGCGCTCAGTGCAGTGCCACTTCCCATAAATCTGCCTCTTAGTGTCCTGGACTGACTGCAGATTTTAGGAGTTTATCACTCATGCTTCCTTTCATGGAATTTCTTTGTCCATATTTTAACTCACTTCTACTCCTTTATTGGTTAGGTAAACTCATCTTTTTACCCAGAAGAGGTATTTTAGTGTAAATGTTTCCTTTCTCTGTACCATCAAGGGAATATTTTATGTCTGGTCTAGAGACTGTCTTTACATTCAGTGCTTAATTTGAGCCGGTGTTTGTCAGTTGGTGCCACCAGCACTCATTTTTGGGGGCCTGTGCTTAACTTACCTGATTTCCCATTTCCAGTGAGCAAGAGAGGGAAAAACACACAAATAAAAAGAGGGAGGAATAGAAAAACTGAAAATAAGACACCAAGGAGAAAGCAGGAACTTGCAAGAGTGTGAGAAAGGGCCTGGGAGTGTCTGGAATTGGACTGAAGAGGCCTGAGGTGGATTCAGGACTATAGAGCCTTGGTATTCAGCGCACTGACATTTAATAGTGCCAGCCGGGGGCGTCTGAGCATTGCTTTGGGCACTGGTACTTTTTGTGTTACAAATTAACCACTGGACCCAAAAATAAAAATTATATACACATATACATACATTGAAGGGCTTTGAGTCTGACACATCCCACCACTGTACTATTCAACGGTTGTTCATATTTTGATCCAGCCCACCACCGCATACACATGGAGCAATGGGTCAAGCCCCTTCAGCGATTTGCTCACTTGCTCTGTGAGTGATGTCTTTTTGACAGGTTAACTGCACATCACCCCGAACAAAACTGTATTTCAGTGCCATGGCAGATTGGACAATACTTTTTTGCCTATCTTTTTTTTAATTCTCATTCTTTATATATTATTTGGGGCGAGCGCAAAGCACTCCATTCCTCTTCTAATCTCTCTTTAGGAGGATTTTAACCACGTCCATGTTACGTCAGTCACTTTCGTTCGATCATGGGTTTGCCTTTTGAAATCCGCTTGTTTTCATTCATGAAAGGCATGCATACGTCATGCCTTTTCCAGTGTTTAGCCCTCCCTGAGAGCACCAGTAAACTACTGGAAACATACAAGGCTCCATATTTTCCCTATGGCTTCTGGACTGCTTTTTCTCTTTATTTCGCAGCACGATTACACTCGTTTTTTTATTTCATTTAATGTGGCAAGAAAAGTCCTTATAGGAGTTTACAATGCTAATAGCTCTAACTCAACGTAATGCGTGACCTGTTGCATTGTAAATGCTTGTTTTTAATTTCTAGTCATCCTTATGTGTTGAAGAATAAATTGAGGTTGCTGTAGTTCTAAAACAACAGTATCTTTTCTATGTGCTACTAGGAAACATTTATTTGTGTGAGGACATTACAATGAAAACAAGTTTTATATACATAATAAACAACCTGCTTGGGAGGGAGAACCCATGCTCTATTAGAATTAAGGCAATGTAATGCAATGGTTAATGTTTTTTAATGCACAATTGTATTGTGAGCATATGACTGCCAAATTTAGGTAGTGGCAAGTTTCATTTTTAGGGTCGAGCCTGCGTATCGCTTGTGAGATGCTGTAGTAGTTAGAAAAGGGCTCGGACCCCTGCCCATGCCACATCAGTGTCTTTCATTGGTTTGTGGGCTTGCCTTTTAAAATCTGCTTGTTTTCATTAGTGAGAGGCATGCATACGTCATGTCTTGTCCGGTGGTTAGCCCTCCTCGACCACAGCGACCAAGTACTGAAAACATACGAGGCTCACTCTTTTCCGTCCGGTTTGTGGACTACTTTTTCTCTTTTTTCACAGTGCGATCTCGCTTGGCAGAAGTCGAGCGCTTTGCATGACATCGACCCTGTTACATAGTTAATTGCACTTTTGCCAGTTACGTAGGTAATTGCACTTTTGCCGATAGGTTTCACCACAAGTGAACTGTTATTTCCGTTTGTGTGTCTGCTTTGCACTGATGGCGGCCATCAGCTCGTTTATGTGAAACTTTTACTTTTCAGGTTATATGGCAAGAAAAGTCCAGTTAGTTATGTGAAACTGTTTTATTTTTATTTTCAATTTATGTGGCAAGAAAAGTCCGGTTAGGAGTTTACAATGCTAATTGCTCTAGCTCAAGCAAACGCGAGACCGTTTCCATTTCCATTTCCATTTTTTAGCAGCGGGATCGCGCTCGTTTTTTTCCATTTAATGAGGCAGAAAAGCTCTAACTCGGAGAAATGCAGACCCGTTGCATTGCAAATGCTTGTTTTTCCATGTGTCTATTTTTGCAGCATACGATTGAAATAAAAAATGCGAAAGTTATCCTTCCAGTCAAGTTGCCAAGGTGATATCTAACTGTTTTGTAAATCTAGCTCGTTTGTCATTTTTGTCTCAGGTTCATCAAAAGTTATGATGTTTCACAGGTATGCAATATCTCTGGCTTTGTATTTCCAAGAATTGACAGATTGAATGTTCAATTTTCTTATCTAAATCGGTCACTAGGTCAATTTTGTAGTACCAAGTTTTGGATTTTATCTAGCAAAATCCTGTAACTAGATCTGACTAATGAAGGCTAGGAAATAGCCCTTACGCAACCACATCCGTTGTGAACTACTACTAAACCCTGAGAGGAAATTATCTTGCAGACAGCAGCATTATATAGATGACATGACTGCAGTATCATTTTGACATAAACGATTTGGCATAGAAATTTTTAAAATACTGTCCTTGTGAAATGTGTTTTTAGATCACTGCTCTCTCCGGTTTCAATTATTTTACTTGTGCATACATATCACCAGCAAATATTTACTTGTACATTCTCTCTATTCACGATGCTGATCGGGGCTTTTAAGTGAACCTCAGCCTATGATCTACCAAACACTAACCAAACTCCAAACACAATTCTGTGCATGGTTATTATTCATTAGATATTTAATGAGTTCTGATCCTGGCGTTTAAGCAAAATATGTACTTTTCTTTAACACGATTTGTTTGTGAAATCAGATAACAAGAGCAATGCTTATTTTTCTAAAATTGTTTTATGTCTGTTTTATCATTTCGTTTTCCTACGATAACTCACTAATTTTTGCCTTCTTTTAAAGTAGCTCACTGCTTTATGGCCCTGATTACGAGTGTGCCGTTGTCAGGTGTGGAGATTCCCTGGACTGGAGTATTACTTCACAGACCTCTAAGTACCAATTACCATACCGTGCTTTTTCCCCAATTTCACGGAGAAAACCTCTCACATTTTCCACCTGTTCTGAGCAGACAGGAGTGTCAAAGCTGGTCTCGAGGAGTTGTGCAGCTGGGGTGAGTATACTGGAGTTTAGGGTTCGCTGATGCATGGGTCGGACCAGGCCATGCTGTGCTCATGTCTATATCCCATAGCCCCTGCAATGAATGTCGTTTCAGTGCCAGGGGTAGCCGAAATGTCTTGAAATGCCCTTTGACCCATTGATGATATCGCAGGAAACAACATAGAATGACTGTTATCCTGGTGGCCTTCCAGGAAGTGGGATCCTGTGACCTGCGACCAGGGATGACACAGAAACTGCTATTACACAACTGTTGACATGAAGACGTAACAGATAGTGGCATTATGTGACCTTTAATACCCAGCCTGGAGTTCTACTTTAAGTTACTTGCCACCTTACTCTTGCAGACTAAGAGCCTGAATATGACCTTAGTGGATGGGACGTGCATCACAAACGTGACAGATATCCCATTTGCTGTATTTAAAGTTTCCATTATATCCCATGGCACCTGCAAAACAATGGACGGGATATCCATCAGGTGTGCAATGGAGTACCCCATCCACCAAGATCATAATCAGGCCCTACCTCCGACATCATTGACATAAAACAGGCCTGCAGACAGGTTGGCCTGTGGCTAGTGTCGGGCTGTGACAGAAAATAGGTCACCAAAATAAAAGTTTTGTCTCTCATTTCTGAATATGGCTCTTAGAGGTGAGATGGAGTACAAATGCTATCACTATGTGTCATTCTGCTCTGCTCAACAACTTCTCTTTGCTGCTATGTGGTTATACTCCTGATATATACTGGTACTGTCAGTAAATATCCATCCCTCTAGTTACTACTTCTGCTCTCTCATCAAATGCTCATCACTCAATTCCCTCATGCTACTCTATCATCATGTGCTCATCCCTCTATTACATTTAGGTGGTCTCTGTCACCATATAAATATCCATCTAGTTTCTTCTGCTGGTCTGTCGGCATGCACTCAACCCTCTAACCTCTTCTGGTGCTTTTATCATGTGCCAACCCTCTAATTCTTCTGCTGCTGTCCATATATACCTATCTTCCTCCTCCCTACTGCTACTCTCACCCCATTCTTCCATTTTGATAGCCACTGCAGCCTCTAGCTTCGTCAATGTATGCCTCTTTTTGAGGACAAGTTCTTCCAGACCCTGGTACCAATAACTCTTTAGTGAGTGAGTGTTACATTAGATATGCGCCTGTGCTTTGTTTTTGAGTAAGTGCTGCGCCCTCTCCACACAGACAGTGCTTGACACTTATATAGGTAAGACATTCTAGGCCTCATTCCGGCCCTGGCGGTCATAGACCGCCAGGGTGGAGGCCGGAGGTAGCACCGCCAACAGGCTGGTGGTGCTACATGGGCAATTCTGACCGCGGCGGTAAAGCCGCGGTCAGAAAAGGGCAACCGGCGGCATCCCCATGGCAGCGCCGCCATGGGGATTCCGACCCCCTTCCCGCCATCCTGTTCCTGGCGGTTGTTACCGCCAGGAACAGGATGGTGGGAACGGGTGTCCTGGGGCCCCTGGGGGCCCCTGCACTGCCCACTGGCATGGGCAGTGCAGGGGCCCCCTAACAGGGCCCCATTAAGATTTTCAGTGTCTGCCTTGCAGACACTGAAAATCGCGACGGGTGCCACTGCACCCGTCGCACCCCTTCAACTCTACCGGCTCCATTCGGAGCCGGCTTCATTGTTGAAGGGGCTTTCCCGCTGGGCCGGCGGGCGGCCTTCTGGCAGTCGCCCGCCGGCCCAGCGGGAAAGTCGGAATGACCGTCGCGGTCTATTGACCGCGGAGCGGTCTTCCAACGGGGTTACTTTGGCGGGCGGCCTCCGCCGCCCGCCAAAGTCGGAATGACCCCCTCTGTCTTTTTTTGTACCACTGGTGCATGCCTTTCTTTTCTTCTTATGTTGACTTGTTTGTGCACCCTCAACTACCTTTTTGTTGGTCTTCATGAAGTCTTGTGGTATTGTGAGGGTTGTGCCATGAGTGTATTCACACAGCATCCCCATCTCATTATGCAACATTCTACTTTATGTAGGTTTCGATTCATGAATCCACTGCTGCAGACAGGTGGTGGGCCTCTGATCTCGTAACTTCAACCTCACTTTGTAGAACCCCTCCTAGTAAATTGTGACAAACACCCTCAATTGCTTCCTTCCATAAATGCCAATACATTGGAATGGGAGCTGCCACTTGCACTGTAGAGCTAGCCTCCTGCGCACACGCTCCAGAACAATTCCAATCCATAAAAGTCACATATACATTCATGCATGCACATTTTCTGGTTTCAGAATTTATAATGCATTGGACCTTCTACAATTAAACATTTTACAGCCACAAGCTTGACATGTCTGGCAAAGGGCCAAGATATTACCACAAAGAGCCGTATTGAAGAGGGAGGTCACTGTATAATTTCGGAAATGGAAGTAATTTGATTTTTCACTGAATTTACTACAGCACAGGCTATTTTAAAAGTGATGTCTTCATGTCTCTGGGACAAACGTTTTCCAGTTCTCTACTCCTCTTTTACAAATCACTCTTTTAAGTTGTGTTAGTTCAATTAAACTGAAACAAAAAGTCTCTGAATCATTGATGTGCTTGACAAAATTTCAGGACAGGAAAGGAAGTGTCCCTGTGACCTGGAGTTACCTGTTAACCCTTCAGCATATGGGCCCCCAAAAGTACTGGGTGTAAACCTGTGAAGGGACAGGACTTAGGTAACACCCTCGTAGGAGCAGAAGGGATAGAGAGAATTCTGACGTTATGTGCTACGCGTACTACGCATCTCAGTTTCCGGGGCTGAGTACTAAGTGCTTCTGGGAGAGCTTTGCAGCGGGGCCGGGCAAAGCAGGAGTGGAGCGGGAAAGGAGGACTGCGAGGAGGATGTGAGGACATGAGAGAGCTAGTGGCTTGTTTACTGGCCTGCCGGTGCTGTGGTGCTGGTGGTTGTGCGCCTTGGCTTCCATCGCTCCTTTTGCAGTTGTCTCTCAGCTGCAATCCTCCATTGCTGGCCTCTTCTGCTTCTGCTGCTGGTTTGCCACCTAGAACACCTGCGCCTCCTTGCATGCCTGTGGCCCCTCGAGTGGCCAGTTTCCTTCCAGATTCGCTCCTCTGGTGGGCGGTGAGTGTGTCGACGCTGTTGTGGGGGGCAGGGCTGGTGGGTGTCTGTGTTCCATGCTTGACTGCCCTGGTCACCCCTTAGCTCTCCGGCCCACCTCCTCCAGCTTCTGAACATTGGACATTGGCCCATGGCTCCAGTACCTGGCCTCTACCCCACTGCCTTAGTGCCTCCAGAACAGGGAGAGAAGTGCTCTAGGACAGCTGCACGAGGTTGAGCCCCGCGCCTGTACAATCAGCCCGGTTAGGTCCAGGTGTGGCTTGCAGGCTGAGTGAGCTCACCCTCCCTGCCATGTGTTTAGGAATATTTTAGGAATACATGGTATCAGCGCTAACCAGCCTCAGCCCACCATTCTGCTCAGTACCAGCTCTAGTCAAGAAAGAACGAAACGCAGAGTGCGAGACTTAGCAGCTCCTAATCTTCCACTGCCGAAGTGTCCACTCCAGGTGTTGGTGCTTGCAGCCCTATTACCTTTTGTGCCACTATTAGGCATAATTCACCTCAATAATTTCTAAGTGCCACTTTAACAGTACTGCCCAACTTATTGGTCATTATCCTGTAAAATGACTGTGAAAAAATTGAGATCCGGCTGTTTGCTTCAGAGAGGAGCCTGTGCAAAAACAAAATCTAATCCTCTTCGGGAAAAAAAGGACTCCTAAACCTCGCAGCTGAAAGGAAAAAGTCAGATCTTTACCCTTTGTGAAAAGGAGAAACCCCAGCAGTTCAGTCCAATTTCTAATATGAGTTCCAATGGAGGGTCAATCGAAACTTTGCAAAGGGAAGGTATGGAAAGGTCTGTGCGCAGCAGGGCATGGTTTAACTCAAAGTTTGGGGAACCCGCCTCACAGAGGGATGTCTCGGACACCCGTGAGGCTATTTCCAGTCCTCTTGCTCCTGGACTTTCCCCCCAACTCCTACCTCTTATTTTGCCTTCATCCACGCTGGTGCCGGTGGCGATGACTCCTTCCCAATCAACTCACAGAGGGGGTTATCCTTCAAGACTACAACTTTTCAGTAGTAATCCATTAAATAATCCTTCATTGATATCTAACCTGTCAGTTACTCCAGACCTGGAAGTAAGCGGAATACAAATTTGTCAACCCGCTGATCAAGAAATAAAAAAGTCAAATGCCTTGCAATGTATGGAAAGACTTTTATGTTCAATTCTACAGTTATTAGAAAAATTTGTTGGAGGGTCTGACTGTATCTTCGATACTGTCATGGTAATATTGAAAGAACTGACTAAAAACAAGAAGAATATCTTTTAAGGTCCAATGGAAGCCTGTTGGCTTGGAAGGGTCATCGCTGTTGAGTAGAAAGATCCTTCATAAAGAAGTTTGTTGTCAAAAAGACTTTGGCTCCCAGGCAGGAAAACCACAATATATGAAACACACCAAAGAAGCCCTCTGTTCAGACAGTCTAGTCGACTTAATTTGATTTGTCTTTAATAAATCCTCTACTGTAAAGATTTCAAGGGAAAACCCACAAGAAGTCGAGCAGGCTGTTGAGCAAGAACCTGTTTCCAATTTTTAAATCTCGTCTCAAACCGCTGCCATGCCCTGGCAATTCAAAGCAAGCAAAACCGGTGAAGAGGGAAATACCACGCAAAGGAAAGAAAAACTCTTGACATAGACTTTTGAAGAAAGGTCTAAGTAAGTTTTGTTTTGGAGAAGTCATAGATAATTTACTAAGCACTGAGGCTTGGAGCAAATTCCCTCTTTAGCTCAGGTGACTCTATAAAAATTCTCATAAAGACAATGATCGAGAGAACCTTTGCAGTAAAGGAAGATGTCTATATGAATCAAGCATCTTATATTCCATCTTCCCTAAACCCTATGGCTGTTCCATTTCTATATCCTGGCATTAAGAGAAGTCAATTGATGCTAGACGAGACAAAGTTGGAAGTGAGTTATGTGGACTCCTGTAGATTGGACCTTATCCCTCTTTTTGATGGAGATTTAATTTTAAATAGGTCCCCATTACTTAAATGTTTTTCTGAAATTGAGAATTTGCGATTAATTGAATGTAAAGATATGAAGCTGGTTTCCTTATTGCCCGTAGGGCTGGGTGTTATATCTAGGGTAACCTTTCATTCCAAATTCACATCAAACATGATGTTAAATCATTCTGAATGTCTGCAATGTAGAGGGATTTATGTTATTCCTTTTCAAGAAGATGAGGGGAGGCAGAGCTCTGTTACGGCACCCAATTAGTTTAATGCCATGGGGAAGGGGCAGTTACCCACCTGGCTCCCTCTTCTATTAAAGGGTTCCTGGTAGATTATAAGGGGTTGAAAGTCCATCTAGGTACACATGGTAGAAAGATATCCCTCAGGGATTTTCCTAGTTCTTCTTCCCAAGTAGTATGTGAAGATGAATTGTGTAGATGGGACTGGTTGCCAGGTACCCTATCCAGCGCCTCCCAGAATGGGTGCTTGCAATGTTCTTACAACTAGCAATGAGCTAAAAGTCATCTCTTGGAATATAGCTAGAGTAAACAGTCGGGAGAAGCTGAAACTTTTGGCATCATCAAATGCAGAGGTAATACGCCTCCAGGAGATATGGAGTGAGGGTGTCTAGTCTTTGATGATTTCTTTACCCTGGAGTGTGAAGCAAAGCCCTCAAGAAGGGAGCATGCAAAGGGAGGGGTGGTGTTTCTGTTGTCTAACAAGCTCAAGTGAAAGCAGAAGTGCTATAAAGATTCAAGTAGTCTGTTTTTGACAGCAACGTTTAATTCTGGAAATAAAGAAGGGACTTTACCACTATTGCTGATAAATGCATATATTCCCCCCGAGACCACTTGCGACAAGCTCCTGCATAAGTTTTTTTCTTATATTAGATGAAAAAGATGAGCCTCCATATATTGTTCTGTTATGGGGACTTAAATTGTAAAATATTTACCTCTACCTTAGACCAATCTTGGAACGTTGAAAAAGTGGAAGCCTTGCGGATCCCTCCAGCTATTTTTCCCTCCAACATAAGAACAAATAAGAGAGGGAGAGTACTGTTGACTCAGTTAGAAAATACCAACTGCATTATTGTTAACAGGAGGAAACCCTCCGATTCCCCAGCAGCATCTACTCTTAGAACACCTGGGGGGAGGTCCATTCTGGACTATGTGATAGTAAGCTGTACTTCGCTTTATCTTTTTGGTGATCTAAAGGTTGCAGATTATATGCTTTGTGACCATAGTCTGCTATCTTTCTCTTTGAATTTTAGTGTATCCCTTATGAGCCCTTTAAAAGTGGATATAAGAAGTCAGGGTGGACTCATTGGGATTGTAGGTAAAGTAAGGGGTTGAAAGTCTAATTAGAATCCACGCATGGCAATTTACGTAATTGGGTAGGGAACTAAATTGAAACTTTTTATAAATTTATGAAGCAGGTAGTAAATGATGCTGAACAAAAACAACTAATTGAATTGCCTGAAGTTGACCCTTCTTCCTCTTCTTCTAAATAGGGAAATAAATGCACTCAATAGGGACCAACATTTGGGGTGTTATTACAACTTTGGAGGAGGTGTTAATCCGTCCCAAAAGTGACGGTAAAGTGACGGATATACCACCAGCCGTATTACGAGTCCATTATATCCTATGGAACTCGAAATACGGCTGGTGCTACATTCGTCACTTTAGGGACAGATTAACACCTCCTCCAAAGTTGTAATAACCCCCTTGGTGTTTGATCCTGATAGGAAAATGAAGGCGTGGGTACTAAAGAGGAGAAGGGCGTGAGTGAAAGCTCATCTAAAGAGAGAAGCATGGAACAAACTCTGGATCAATTAAGGGAGGCTGCAGTAAAAGGCAAGTCCCAGACTGTCTGGATGCTAGTTGGAGATGGCTGTGGTGCAAGAGCTAGGTCTTTCCCATTATCCATAGAGGAATCAAAATGGGTTTCATTTATTAGGGGTCTTTATGTGGTAAATGAGGGGGAGAGTAAACAATTTGTGGTAAAGAAGGACTCACTCCTCTATGGCCCCCATCTGAAGTAGAGATTACGGCTGCAATTCAAGGAATGCACTCCTCAGCAGCAATGAGTCTTTATGAGATCCCCATTTCTGTACTAAAAAAGAAATGTCATTACTTTGGAGTAAAGTTCTCTATCTGGTCTTTAAAAAATGTTTTGAAACCACAAAGATTCCCCCATCTTGGACAGGAAGTATTTTAGTCCCTCTCTTCAAGAAGGGTGACCGTAACTTGCCAGAAAACTATCATCAGATCGCCCTTCTTGATGCAGTGGGTAAAGATTTTGCCAAATGTGTATTGGCTCAACTCAATCAATGGGTGGACGAAAATAGAATTCTCCCCTTTGAACTGACAGGATTTAGGAGTAGACAGGGAACCCTTGATAATATAACTGCTCTTAATGCTCAATCTGAAAAATATACAATAGCAAGGGGTGGGGTCCTATATGCAGCATTTATCAACTTTCCACAGCTTTTGACAAAGTAGATCGCCCTTTGCTGTGGAACAATCTATTAACATTGAGTATGCCGGAACCCCATTTAAATTTTGTGATTGCTCTTCATTTGGATACCTGGTGTAGAGTGCTCATAGGTGGGGATACGGGCCTGTCACAAGTTATTGTCACTCTTAATGGATTAAAACAAGGCTGCCTACTTGCCCTGCTCCTCTTCTACCTTTACTTCTGTGACCGTTGGGACTATTTGTCTAAAAGCAAGGGTATTTCCCCATTACTCTGAGGAAAAGCTATTGTTTGTGTACTTTATGCAGACAACATGGTAATTTTTTATCATACCCCTAAAGGGTTACCTTGTCCCCTGCAGGCTCTACAACACTTTGCAGACACACACTTCATGAAGGTCAATGCAATTAAAAGTAAAATAATGTGCTTTCATGGGAGGAAGAAGCCATTGTATAGACATTATGCATGGTCCTTGGGTCCCCAAAAACTAGAAACTGTTAACTCATATGTTTTTTGGGGGAAGACAGTATGTGGGAATTTAAGTGAGAAAGCTCATAAAGGAAAAAATATATCCAAAGCTTTCTCTCAGGCCAAAGGCTTAGGCACATTCTATAGAGCCACAGAGAGAAGGCACTTTCACTCCTGTTAGAGGTCTAGCAAGCTAAATTTCCTGCCTCCCTGCTGTATGATATAGAACTAATTGATGTCTCTAGGTGAAGCTTTCTAAATATGATAGAAGGTCATGTTCTTAGAAGTTTCATCTCAGTGCACTCAGCCTCTTCCGTAGCAGCTCAACAGTTAGAATTTGGTTTGAGAAGTGCATTTGTTCAGGGCCTCACAGGGGTAGTGTGCTGGGCTGCGTATCTTGCAAATTGCGATGATGACTCATTAAGATCTTGCATAAAGAAATACATTTTTGGGCAGTTTAGAAGATGCATAATCAATTCATAGGAACTTTGTGGTAGCGACAGAGATGTTGCAATTGGACCCTATATTAGTTCTCTCGCTATCAATACAGCAATTAAAGGGGAGTTTTAAAAAAGCCACACAGACTTTAAGTTTCCATTTGGCCAGCAAGGCATGTACTAATAAAAGGATCAGCCAAACTGTGATAGACTCATACTTGGTTGACAAAATACGGTCCTATGCTTATAGGACTCTAGTCCATAGCCTGAGACGCTTCCGGATTCTTTTAAGGCAGGGTTTGCTCCCATTAAACCCCTTGCTGTCCAAATGGTATGGTATTTCGCCAATCTGCAATTGGTGCCAAAGGGACATTCAGGATCTCAAACATTTCCTTTTTATATGTCCTGCACTATTACCTTGCTGGTGGAAGTGGTTGAGGCCTATTTATTTGCAGTTATCAATTCGCTCTGCTCCAATGTTCCTAAATGCACTGCCCTGCCAAATGAAATGTTATGTTTTAGAATTTTCAACTTTTTAAAATATTTCTTAAAGTTATGTTAATGTTGTCTGATTTAATGTTTATGTTTTGGTCATTAGGAACATGCTTTTGACTTTATTTTATTTGTTTTAGTGATGAAATACGTCCTATTATGCCCCTTATCCAATATTAAGGTATGACAGTTATTCTCTTACTATTTATATGCAATACATTTTATCCTACTGTGAAATTGATTTGATGTTTTGGGGAATGGCTAAGATGAATTTGATTACTTTGTAGTTATTTGTTTTGATTTTTATGTGGACCTCACTGAAGTTCCACAATATAAACAAAATTGAATTTAATTGATTGATTGAAATACCCTCGTAACAAAGTGCAAAATTATTTTAATAATAATTCTCTTTCTGTCACGATCCACCTCTTTCTTTGTGGTAGGTTGCAAGTGACCCTGCAACAAAAGGGACATTCTTGCACATACTATTCACTGTAATTGACAAATGTGAGCTTATCTAAAGAGTGGGCAAATTGAAGTCAGTCAAATTTCACTTTCTACTTGGAATGAGGAGGCAAGAGGCTGCAGTCATTCGGAGGCTGGTGCACTTCGCACCTGGTCATCATGGGAATAGAATTTCTTGCACAATGAGTCACAAATGAGCCACCCCTAACACCTTGACTGGTGCCTTATTTTCCATTGTCTGTTAGTTCCATTGACAATTTTGGCACTGCTACACATGATTTACCTGAGCACTGAGTAAAGGATGTGCTATGTGCCAAGTGTGAACCGAGAGTTTCACTAGCACTCCTGTTCGAGCTTAATTCCATCAGCATCTCACATCTTTTTACAGCAGCATGTGCAGAGGTGCATTAACAAGAGAGTACAAGTAGAAGAGCAAGTTGCAGGCCGTGAGGTTTGCACAGGGGCTGTGCAGGTGTGAGGCCTATAAGTATAGACAGCTCTCCTGCTGCCTTCTGACAGTAGCGGGGACGGTTTCTTTCTGACTTCTTACTCCTTTTTTTTTTTTTTTTAAATGCAAGCTTGGCTGTTTGTAAAGTTTCATAAAGGACACTGGAAATTGCAAGTTGGTCATCTTTGCAACTTCGCACAATCCTAAATAAAACCTGTGACTTTCATGTTATACACAATTGTGCAGCTGTCACACTTACTATATGAGCTACCTTACTGGAATTGGATGCCATTATCCTGCAGTGTATAAACGTATCTGAAGAGTATATGTATTATTATCATAACCGCAAGGGCAGGAATTGTAGAAAATGACGTGCTGTTGCAAAACTTAAATTCACTATACAGTCACAAATACTATTTGCAAATCTGTAATAGCTATGCATTGTCCACTAAACTGAGAAGTTTATAAAATAGTGGCGTTTTCATAAAATATGAGAATAAAAACATTAGGGGGACGTTTAAAAAACAATGGCCGTGTAGTGCTAGGTCGAAGATGGCACTGTGCTTCATTTGTGACGGGTGTTTTTATTTGTCATTCGACTCCGCACTCTCTCAGCTGCCTTGCATCTGTTTAAGTGGAGGGATATGAGGTGTCTGTTGATTCCTGATACTGGACAAATGACAGAGGTTTGCTTGCTCACAACTGTGCGGAATGTTGCTAAAATGCGTGCATTCCCTGTCACTGCTTAACTCCCATTTAAGTAGGTTAATCTGTCTATAAATGTGCATAAAAACCACTATCAATTTTCCATTTAAACTCTTATTTTAATTGGGGATCTGGGATAGATGTTGTGGAAAATTTCCCTTCTGTGTTTTGAGTACAATACAACTTGTATTAACAAAAGATATTAATGTAGTGAGAGCAAAGTACAACTGGGAAGTAGGCTCATATCATGTGTGACACCCTTGGAGAAGTCTGGCTTTTCAATACATTGTGGTCAGGAACGTTTAGCTTTAAGTTTAACATTCTACAGCAGCAAAATGCATTTGTCTAAAAAGACGCGCGACTGATTTCACGCATGACATGGGCTACCTGGAAGCTATATGGACATGTTTAAATCACTGGCACGTATTGCTTTAGTGTACATGATGCAGATCCTCTGCTCTCAACTTGGAAACTAATAAATAACAGAGAATGTTAGTCCTGTTTACCTCCTGCCTTTCACTCCATATTTAATCTTTTTTCTTTTTAGCTTTTAGATGCACTCCACGCGGCAATCCATTTTTCTCAGTTCTTGTGTGGTCCAGGTGCAATGTTTTTCGATCTCACATTGCACCTCAGACCATCATAAATTCAGTTGTACCACGGAATTTAGAATCCCTGTACCTCCCTCTCATATATAATGCAGCTGCAGCAGAGGAGCCTGGCTTCGCCCCCTTCTCATCAAGAATAAAAAAGCACACACATTGATTCCAGGCATGAACATTTTCCTGTGATGTGTGTCACAAATACTTCGAGCCAACAGAGCACAAAGTGGTCCTGTCCTCATGCTTTGATCGTCGCTATGTGAGGGAGACCTGCTAGTTCGTTGCCAGATACCACCTCTGAAGATACATACAAATGGCAATAATTTACCAGTGCAAATTGAAACTGTTCACTGTCTGCAGCAAGCTCAGTTGCTTTTCAAAACAACAACTGCCTGACATTGACTGGAAAATAAAAGGGTGCCACACAGTAGCACTGCCTTTTGAGACTCTTTGATTCTAGGGCTAGCAAGGACAGTGCTAGCAATAGCATCAATGAATGACGTCCATTACCTTTGCAGCCGCAAATTCGAGTTCAGTGTCCTCTAGATTCCTTAAGGACAAGAGCCAGCCCCATAGGAACTTTGGATCTGAGGAATAAAGGGGTCGAGTACAGCATGAAGGGAGAGATGATTTTTCCATCATGCCTCAGACTAGCCATAATTTAACAGGAAGATATTTTAATATGCTCTTAATGGGTTACAACTCTGACTGACAACATTAAGTGGATATTACATTTGTTAGGTATCTTGAAATCTCAGCAATCAAAGAGAGATAGTTCCCTAATTAGGTCCTCATTGTAAGTCAGGCAGAGCAGAATTCCAGCATGCAATTTTGCTCCATCTGATTATGAAAAGAATAGTGTTTTTCCCAGCTGAGGGGAACACCATACCTTATTCAACTGCCTGGCACGTAAAATCATGTTAAGATTTGGTTGCAGCATCAGCCGGGCCACATCACCCTGAATCACCCAACATCTGTTCCTGGCTGCTAGGACAGTACTACCCCTTCCCTGGGAATTCTGTGTGGTTTTACACTAGATAAATCCAGGTCTACTTCACCTTCCATGGGGTTTAACAAACAACTAGGCAGTACTGGTGGATGTTTCCACATGGCATCTGTAATTTCAGGCGCAGGGTCTGCAACCCACCACAACATCGCAATAAATAATGAGGGCCTTAATGATAAAATTGTGGATACCTTGTCTGGAATTTATTTAGGGTACACTTACTTTCTTGCATTCTGGAGTTACTGCAGAAATGAGCATTACATCCTGGATAGGAATGACTGCCTAACATGAGGTGACATAATGGACAAAAAATGATGGGCTGGAATGCGACCCCAAGTGATTGCCAGTGGTTAGACAAATTGCAAGCATTCCTTCCAGTATCTTTTGTGTGTTTGATGCCCACATGATCCCCATACTCAGGGACCAATCAGTGAGATGCTCTGCTTAATGACTGGAATCACAATACTACCCCGCTCCTGAAGCCCAATTGCATGTTCTGTTCTCTCTAAAGCAATGCTTGGTGCTTGTAGCATTCAGTCCCAGTGGCTGAAATTAAAACAAGGTGACGCCACCTGAATCCAGAATGTCTCTATAGTAAAACTGCACAAGAGTCATTTCAAGTCAAGAGCCGTTGTCTCTAGGTGTAGTGCCGAAAACACAATGAAATTTAGGATGACTACTCTGTTGAAATCATTTTGTGTTGTACTCCTGGAAAGACTAATAGACTTGGACACAGTGCAAAAGCATTGCTGAGGCTTACAAAATACATTTACTACCAACAACTTTTTGGTTGGTGAGACAATTCTACATTATTGAGCCTTCTTCAACCACATTTGTCAGCAACAAATTACTTTTTCTCAGACGAATATTATCAGGATAGTTATAAAGGTATTTTACAACAGTATTAAAATGCCCTGCTATACTACAGTTTCTTCTGGAAGCACCCTGTACCCCATTTGGTGCTTTTTCATGTCCGCAAATGATCTCAACAGCAACAGTCCAACTTTCAGAACTGACCACCATAATTATTCTTTAGGCTGCATTTATCCACTGACAGAGTAGCCAGATCCACTGTGGCTCTCCCTACTCTCTTATCCCAAGTCTGAAGACGTGGCCCTTCTAAGAATGTTTCAAAAAAATTTCTTTCACATTTTCTTTAATAGCTTCCCACAATAGTGCACATTTATGAACATGGGTAAGACTAGTTCCCACAAATAGTGCACATTCATGAACATGGGTAAGCCTATTACTGTTTTATCTGACTTGCGCATATTTTTCCTGTGACCTTTTAAAGGTTTCTTGTGAATCCATGCCTGATATTTTAATATGTGCATTTGAATGGTCTTATATTCTTTATCTCACTATATTGCATTATACTTGCTTATTGCTGCATCCCACAAGAATATGGCAGGGTTTAGACTTTGAATTTGGAAAAGCTAGCAAAAATTAACCAATGGGTAAATTAGAACACTTTTTGGGAGGTAGCTGTGTCTGTTAATAGTTAAATATGGAGTTTTATTAGGCTTTCGTTATAACTCATTATGGCTTAAAACACACTTTCACTTCCATCCTATCACTGACTTCCTCACAATCATCTAGCCAAAGTCTAGTAGGGAAAGCCGGCTATTATGATTTACATAAAAGTAAAATTATTTCAGAAATGTGTTTTGCTAATTGAATTCAGGATGGCCTCTGTACTAATTCTCATCTTCTTATGCACATCTTAAGGCACTAATGATGGTTAAACAAGAACACAAGCTCAAAGTTAATGAAAGCTCTCCTACCGTTGCCATCTGTTTTGTCAAATTGCATTCTACCAGTATAATGTGGCAATTTGGCAAATAAAGATCAAAATGGACAGAGAATTCAACTATAATTGGGCACATTCAAATTAGCATATTTCAAGTTCCCAGGAGATCTCAATCCTGCAGATGAGGCTACTCACAGTCAAGCTTCCAAAATAATTGGAGACAAGGAGATACGAGGCAAAAAGTGGAGTCACATGTGAGGAGCAGGCTAGGGCCTGGTGTGAAGAATAAAGAGCACAGTTGCAGGAACATCACTGTGATGATAACTTTTCCTCCCATGACTTCCTGCTGATTCCTCAGCACCTTCACTCCAAACTTTGGTGAAGTGAGTCAGGGCCTTGGAAGTGTCCGGTAGTGCTTGTGATGTGAGGGCACTTACGGGGAGGTCTGACATAATTCTTCCCCTCTTCAGATAGCCCCTTATGCTCTGAAGGTCGTGTCCTTCTGCTGCCCTGCACCGCCCCATTGATACTGCTGCCTCACTTGCTGAGCCTGATCAGGTTGGGTTGTTGCCTTCTCTGGTGAGTTGGGGGTAGGTGGGGGGAACATGGTGGCTAGCAGCGAGCGCCTACTAGTTTCTAGCATTTTGGGTAGGAGATGGGAGTTGGGTGTTGGTAAAGGTGCTGGCCTATTCCATTGACCTCTGCCGGCGGCTGGCGACCCAGTGTGGCTTGTTGCCCCTCCTTTCAACTGACTACCCACATGGTGTCAGCTGAAACTTAGATAGCTGAATCCAAATTTTGGAAAGCCATTAAATGCCAATTATGTGCCCAAACATTTAAAATCTTAATGAGACTTCAGCGGACCCAGTATCTCCCAGGGGAGGAGAATGGGAGTAGGCTTCACAACCATATTTGGCCACATACATGGTTATTCACCTTTGTGACTCCAAAATATACTTTGCAGAATCTGTGTCCAATGTCCATCATCCAACGTCCAAGAAGAACCTGAAGCTCAGTCTTGTTGCAGCCACAAACTCAGGCAAATAACCAAGTGAGAAAGCAGAGAAAAAGTAAACACCCTTCAAAATAGTGCAAAGATAACCCTTGGAGCTTTACTATGGATAAAATCTAGAGGACTCTAGATGTACAAAAGGAGGACATCCCTACAAAAGATGCGACTGAAACTAACAAAGCTGACAAAGGCATAGGCCCCATTTTTTGCCATTAAAGGTATCATCAACATTGTCGTCATCAACGTTAAGAAACTAGGTGGTAGTTTCTCTGTGTGGCAGCTCCCACAAGTCACTTACTGATAGTGCCATCAACATGCTTAATAATCAACTTTCTGATGCTGCTTGGACCCTCCTAAGGCCTGACCCTCAAGATAATAATGAGAGAAAATTGATCAGTTTAACATTGCAGAATGCACAATTCGCTTGTAGGAGCATGAATAGCTATGATATCAAAAAGGAGTCTACTTTAGAATCTAATGCATTTCAAAAGATGAGTATGGATATCATAGGTGATGCCCAGAAGGGGATGGAAATTAGTAGCTCCTTAAAGTTCACAGATTTGGTGCCCTTAGGAGGCCCGCTTAGCTCAATAATAATAACAATAATAAAGCAAAGAAGGAATCCAGGAGCGGGTTTGGAGCAAAAGAAGGTTGATGCACAACAAAATCATGGAAATTTGTTTAGGCAAGTCATTCCCTTGGAAATCTTAAGAAGCACACACTTTAGTGCATAGGGAAAAGAACCATGTGGTCCTCGTCTGTGCATGGCCAAATAGAGCGAACCAACCTAGATATCCCCTGTTATGAGCAGGTACCCCATGTGGTGCGAGGCAAATTACGAGTGCTCAGTGGAGCCCCTTTGCAATGGATGGAGTCTTCTCTGAGACTTGGGAGGTGGAGATAACACCTCCCTTTTGTCCTAACGCAAAGATAAGTTCCCGTATGTCATGCCTGGACAAGATCCTGTTCTGCTGCCTCCGGGGCTGCCAATTAGTTGGGAGGCTTTTAACAACATTCTCACAACTATAGCCCGGGCTGCACCACTGCACGCAGATAAATTAGACATTCAAATAACAGTATTGCTATCTCTTGACACTCTTATCATGTTAATTGACTCTAGACTCCTGATTGAAGGACTCAAGATGCTAGCTTCAGCAAAAAATGTAATTGTCTGCGTAGTCCCCTCAAAGAGAAACTGAAAGGCTTACCTGAAAGCAGATTTGAAGGGTGAAGTCTCAAGTGGCAGGCAAGTGGAACCCAGGGTGCCATCCATCGAAAGATCTATCTACCGTAGCTTTTATAGGCAACAGCACAGTATACTCCCCTAATGACACCTTGCCATCCCCTGTAAAGGAGAAAGTGCTTAGTTATGCTGAGGCTACTTCCCTCAAAACCCCCTTAATATTTCAGGTTGAGGGAGAGGTCAACCAGTCAAGGCCCTCGCCTGGCACCTGAAAACAGATGTGAGGCAACATAAGGCACAGTGGCCACTAGAAATATTCTCTTTGTGATACATGGGGCATCTATCACAGTGCAGGCCAATGAGACGATAAAGCAGTGCTATGAAGGAAAATAAACTGAATAGTTAATTCCTCTTTCACAAAAAAATCAAAAAGCACTTAAGGTAGTTAAGCATAAAGGATCTAGTGCCATTAGAGTCCAGGTAAGCATCCTGACTAGGTCACACCATTTTGGAGCCAAATTTGAGCATAAGACCATATGACAAATCCCAGCTCAACTAAGCTGCCCACTCTCAAAGACCCCGCTACGGACTCAGAAGGTTCTTAGTCTAGCAATCCTGCTCTAATTCACAGGACTCCTATTTAAAATCAGCATTGAGGTTCCCCCAACCACAGGTGTCGATTGTCACCTGCAATCAGAACAAGGTAGGAAAACCATCACAAAAACATTGAATACTCCAATAAATAGTTAATGATCAAACTTAGAAATTCTCAAGGGTACACAGTGGGCGAGTCAAGGAGTTTGATCTTCAAGCTACCCCCAGAGCAAGGGTGACCATGAGTAGGAGTTTGGCCACCAACTTTGTTCAAAACATGGCTACCTTATCTCCGTTCCAAGGCAGGTTCACCTGGAAATGGGGACAATAACAATCTTAAAACAAAGAGTGCTCAGCAGAAAGGGAATAGCAATCAAAGAGCCTTTAGCATGCCTTGTACCTCATCTGATGAAAGGGACCATGATAACAAGGGATTCTGTTTCCAGGGTCATAACTTCAAACTCAGATTATGTCTTCGATTGCAAAGGGATCACCCTTCACATGAGGAATATTATAAAGCTCTGCTCAGTACTACCAAGCCTGGAAGAAATATGCTCAAATCACATTGAAACAGTTGCCTTTAAGCCACTGGGGTTAGGAGAGATCGAAAAACATTGGTTCTCTTTTTGGAGGGGAACCATGATCAATTAGCTGACTGGGACATAAGAATTGTGGGACCGTCTACGCGAAAGTATCCCGCAATTTTCATAGCCAAGTATCCTGCAAACGACACTAGACGAGTCCTGAAGAACACAACCAGACCACCCCCCTCCCCTCCTAAAGGATGGCGGTCAGTCCTTGTTAATGTCAGGGGACCAACAGATCCACCCAGTTCTGATCTTCTAAATTTGAATACAAATGTTCTCCATATCGGAAGCAGTCAAAGGTGCACTTATAGTAAAAATGCGCCTCAAGACTGGTCATGGGTGCAACGCATCCTCCATCAGCAGCGTACCTACTTGACATACCTCCCCCAAGGAAAATGTAAAACTTGATATACTGGGCCAACAAAAAAAATTCATGAAAAACTCTGAAGGTTTATGACATAGTGAACTTACAAAAACCATGGCCTAAGGATCAAACCCCATGGCCCGAATATCTAGAGTTTTCTTCTCTGGCTATTCCATCTCTTTGGGGCAAATATTCTTCTAGAGGGACAACAATTTATTATGAAAGCTGGTTGGTTGTCAACATGAGCAGAACAGTAAGGTGAGAGGAGACTTTATTTTTATTAAAGCCCATCTCTCCTTGGCTAAAGGCTGGGGTCAAGCTGAACACCGGATAATTGGCAGTGTTCACATTCACCCTAGCTTAACAAATTGGAAAAAAATGACCACTATCCTCCTTCCAACCCTGAAAGCTTTACGGTTGGGATCCAGGAATACAATGTGGCTAATTGCCAGGGACTTTAATACCAGCCTATTTTGCTACGGTCCCAACTCATGCTGGTTGAACGGTGATAAGAATTATTGGAACATTCTTCCAAAAGTCATGCAATTACAAAGGAATGACTTGAATGGCTCCCCATTCACGATCTTTCTCAAGGACCTAGGTCTTTGTATGCTAAATGGGAGAGGGCCAGAAGACCAACCAGCAGCTTATACCCACATTACACCAGGCGGACCTGCAGCGTTACATTATACGTGTGTAAGAGGCTGGCCTGGTTTGTAGTGGGTACCACAGGTACTTACACCTTATACTAGGTCCAGTTAGCACATATTAGTGAAATGCAGTCAGTGTCTAGAAGCCAGGCTGTCTAGAGGTAGCTGTATGCAGAGCAGCCAAGGCTAAACTAGGAGACATGCAAAGCTCTTGCAATACCACTGTAATCAACCAGTACTCACACACATGAGAGACCATACTAAGTGTTACCAAAAATAAAGGTACTTTATTTTAGTGACACAAGGTCAAAAAAACTTTGAAGACTATACTCCCTTAGGAGGTAAGTACATTACACAATACATACACTGGTAACCAAAAACAGGTAAGTAAACAGTCAGAAAATAGTGCAAATAGTGAAAATCACCATTGGTTGCAATGGGCCTAGGGGGAACACAAACCATATACTAAAATAGTGGAATGCGAAGTTTGGTTTCCCACCTAGGCAAGTGTAGTGTGTAGAGGAGCACTGGGAGTGTAAGAAAACACAAAAGGTAAGTACAATACCCCACCCCAGAGCCCAGGAAAGCAGGAGTAAAACACAGCAAGTTTTGTAAAACACACTAGAAGTAGTGGTAGAAGACAGTGCAAGAACCAGAAGAGACTGCAAGACATCAACAATGGATTCCTGAACCTGAAGACCTGGTGAAGAAGGGGACCAAGTCCAAGAAGCACTGAAGAGTCCAGGGAGAACAGGAGCCCCTGCTGTCACAGATGAAGGTGCAAAAGGAGAACCACCGGTGAGAAGACAAAGTCAGTAATGCACCAAGGAAGATAGATGTGGGTTTCTGGTTGGTGCAGAAGATGTTCCATGATGGTTGGATGAATGCAGTCTGGTTTGCAACACTGGATTCCACCAACAAGCCTTGGTAAACGCAAAACTCGCGTTTTACAAAAAATGGCACTGCCCGGGCCCAGGAAGAACCAGGTCGACTCTACTCAGGAGGGTGAGGCAGAGGGGGCTCTCAGCAACTCAGAGAGCCATCAGAAGACCAAGCAGCGTGCACAGGAGTCCCACAGCATGGGGACAAAGGAGTTGCAAATGGCGGTCACTGCAGCACCACACAAAGGGATCCCACGCAGCTGGAGAACAACTCAGGAAGCTGAACATCGCAGGATAGTGTGCTGGGGACCTGGGCTTAGCTGTGCACAAAGAAATTCTTGGAAAAGCACACAGAAGCCCTAGGAGCTGCAAAAAACGTTATGCACATGGGTACTGTCTGGCACCAAATTTGGATAGCTGGACCTTTGAACAGTCAGGGTCACTTTAGTCCACCACCTGTGTTCCAGGATCCACGCTCATCATCAGGAGTACCAGTCGTCGATGCAGAGAGGTACCTGCTGAAGCAGGAAAGTGACTCTGTCAATCCACGGGAGATTCCTTTGGTTCTTCTGTTGCAGGATGAAGATACGCAGTCTTTGGAGCATGCACAATCTGGAAACTGTTGCAGTTGCTGGCAGGAGCAGTTGCAAGGTTGCAGAAGTTGTCTTTGCTTCATTGTTGCAATTTTGTAGGGTTCCTGGAGCAGTGAGGAGTTGATCCGTTGGTAGAAGATGAAGTAAAGGATGCAGAGGATTCCTGCTGGAGTCTTGCAATCCGAATCTGAAGAAACACTCAGAGGAGAGACCCTAAATAGCATTCAGAGGGGGATTGGCTACCTAACCAGGTATGGACCTATCAGAAGGGGTCTATGACGTCGCCTGCTGGCACTGGCCACTCAGATGCTCCCAGAGTTCCTGAAAACAAGATGGTAGAGCCCAGGGACACCCTGGAGGAGCTCTGGGCACCACCCCTGAGGTGGAGATGGACAGGGGAGTGGACACTCCCCTTTCCTTTGTCCACATTCATGCCATAGCAGGGACTGGGGGTCCCTGAATCATTGTAGATTGGATTATGCAAGGAGGGCACCATCTGTGCCCTTCAAAGCAATTTCAGAGGCTCTGGGAGGATATCCCTCCCATGCCTGTAACACCTATTTCCAAAGGGAGCAGGTGTAACACCCCTCGCCTAAGGAAAATGCATTGTTCTGCCTTCCTGGAAATGAGCTGCTCAAGGCCCAGGAGTGCAGAAACCTGTCTGTGAGGTGATAGCAGCTGGGGCTGCTTTGAAAACCTCAGAAGGCTGGTATCCAGTACTGGGGTCCATGGTGTAGTCCCTAGGGTGCATGGAATTGGCCCCCCATACTAGAATCAGTATGGGGGTAGAATTCCCAGTTGTTAGACACCTCACATGGCCATATTCGAAGTTACCATTGTGAAGCTACATATATGTATTGACTTATATGTAGTGAACACTTATAAGGTGTCCCCGCACTCACGAGGTCTGGGAAAATGGTCCTGGACAACATGGGGGCCCCTCTGCTAGTGCAGGGGTGCCCTCACACACAGGTACTATGCACATAACCTTCAGGGTCTGAAGGTTAGACATATAGGTGACTTATACGTGACCTGGTGCAGTGAAAATGGCTGTGAAATAGTGCTTACACTATTTCACCCAGGCTGCAATGGGAGTCCTGAAGAAGTGTTTGTATGAGTCCCTTACGGGTGGCAAAAGAAATGCTACAGCCCATAAGAAACTCCTGGAGCCCCAATGCCCTGGGTACCCAGGTACCAAATACTAGGGACTTATAAGGGGGGTCCAGTATACCAATTTGGACGACTGGGATACCAAATTTCTTCTCACATGTATTATTGGAGATCTAGCCAATCTTGAACTGATCTATAAATAAAGTGTCAGCAATCTATTGGGTCTTTGAGGAACTTTCTTGCCCCCCAAACTGCTTGCAAGGTCCCTCTATATACAGGCATAACCCATCCCTGCAATGGCTGATGCTGAGAAGCTAGCAACACTATCACTTGGCAGTTGGGAAGTTAAGCTCCATAAACCTCTCCTACTGCCTATGTACTCAAACACTTCAAAAGATTCGGAAACATCTATTGATGCAACTAAGAATAGGCCTGATTCTGCAAAAAGATTACTAATAAGGATGGCTGAAGAGATCAAGAGAGCTTGCATGTCACCTATGTGACTACCCTATGGAATTGCTAATCCATGTAGTTTATATTTTTGAAAAGCTCTACCCTTATTGAAAATTCTAACTGTAGCCGATGTTTAGAATCTGCAACATCCAAAACTGCAACCAGGCGGTGGACAGCTCTTTTAAATTGAGAACCCACACAGCTGATGTCGATATTTTTGAAGTTCCTGAAGGCAGCTGTCAGTATCTTAGCCTTTCAAGAAAATAATAGCTTCTAAAGCCTTTAGTCCAGTACAGACTGGCTTTTTAATAGGTCAGTGCTGTTACCGACATTTTCGCTCTCACCATTTTGGGAAGGCCGCCTGCCAAAGCCCGACCTGAGGTCTTGTTCTATATATCTCCCACCTTCTCAGACAATTTTTTAGTCTAGTCCAAAGTTCTATTTGTGGAAAGAATTTGAAAGTATTTGACTACACTTTTGCTTAGACCCCCGTGAAATTTTTCAACGCACTTCCACTTATCACGATTCATCCCGAGGTCCATCATCTAGTTACGTCTCATGTGTTTTCATGAACATCTAATTTATCTCCATTTCTGACGTCCCAGAATGGAGCTCGATCAATAGGCACTTACAATCAAAGGATGGCCCGTTTTCAGTTCTTTATTGTTATTGTATTTGTTAGTGTTTTTAATATTAGCTAAATGATTTTTCAGTTTGTTACACTTATTGTGATTCACTTTCTGCATGTTAGGCAAAGAGTGTTTTTAGGTCCAGAAAGTGACTTTGCTTAATTCCATAATGAGGTGTTTTTTAGTGTATTTTATTAATAGCGTGCTCGTTTTTTTTAGAATTTATTTTGTATTCAACATGCTAATACCATCACTGATTGTATGTTAGTTGCATTGAATTATGACTTGGGGTCTCCCATAATAGCTGTTCATAAGTAATTATTGAAGATTGATTTTAATATGTTTTCACATTAGCAGTGCACTGGAAAGGTTTTGGCAATGATTTTTATTAAATGCGCTGAATAAAGGTTTATCTTATCTTATCCACTAAAATTTGTAAAATTTGTTAACACAATCTCTTACTGGATTTTTGCTCACAAAAGGTACGGTACGAGAATATTGACTTTAAATTGCTGACCTGCAGTTCTATCACCGTCAAGATTTCAACTTGTACAATATTCTCAGGGTAAATAAATATGGAGTTGGAATAGTAAATCTATATACTCCCTCTGTGTATGATTTGCTTGACACTATTGTGCAAGTGTCTATTTTGCAGTCAATATGGCTGCTGTGATTAATATTTTGACTAATAGCTCTCACAAATATTATTTTCTTTCTTGTGATGTTGAAGCATTGGAATATAAAGAGCGGGGTTGCAAAGACATTCTGTACCTTTGGCTTCTACTTATTTTAAGAGCCTGTCTAAAAAGTCTCATTATATTGCTGGGGCTAACAATAATTATGACCAAACATAGACACTCGGCAAAACCGTTGGAGCCCTGTTAAAAGCTGATATTGTTGGAATATGGACAAAACAACAAGTGGATAGAGAAAAGATATGTACAGTGTCCTGATGTGGGTGACTGCAATACTGGGTCCTTGCTGAAATTGCCATAACCAGCAAACATTGAGTAAAGTATATGGGGTACACAATGGTTGTGGTAATAAGAAACATTTCCTTTATTTCCTGGAGGGTTGCAGGGCACAAACACATTGTCAAGACTAATTATTTATATATTATCTGTATTAAGGAATTGCAGGTGATGGATTAAATTGATCTAATGGGCTTCAATCCATGGTATAATCCAACACTTAGGACATATTATAAAGTGCAAACCTCTAGTGGTTTGGTGATCTTTGAATAATGCCCATACATAGTACATTTAACAAAAATTTAGTCTTGCACAATATAATTTCTGATTTTATAATTATCTACAGAGTTAAACAAACGTAAACCCCAGATTATGATTTCAGTTGATTATTATATACCTCCAGGAGAAAAACTAATAGCCAAATTCAAGAAAAGTTGCACTGCACCCAGTGTAGCGCCATGTTTCTTGGGCCCTTTAGCGCCCCCCTAACGCCACCATGTGTACACTGTATCTAAGATAAGGCACACTATGGTGGTAGTTAGGGAACTAGTATCTGAATTTGTGATGCTAGTTCAGAGCTTTGTAGGGTTAGTGTCAAAAATTTGTAAACAATGGTGTGCCTCCTGCTTTGAGAAGGTGTTAAAAGTGACGAATAAATGACGCACAGAAATCTCCTATAGTACTTTGCATCATTTTTTTGGCCCACTCAATGGGGGAACCCCCCCTTTGCATACATTATGCGTAGTGAAGGCACTATGTAGCTCAAAGGGTTACAAAGTGGCACAATGCATGCATTGCGCCACTTTGTAAACATGGCGTGGCGATTTTGGCCTCTTTGAGCCACATAAGCGTAAAAAAAAAATTACGGTAATGTGGTGCAAGGAGGTACTAGTGACTCTTAAATCTTCCCCTTAGTGCCCTTTCCTTTGGTGGTACCAGGACCAAACAACTTTTTGAATAACTTATGCAAACATAACTCTTTTTTCGGAATGAATGAATAACTCCTTTATTTTTTACATGCTTTGGAGGCACGATCATACCAGAGCACGGCCACTGCTTAAACGTACATCCTTTATTCAAAAAGAGAGATCCAGTAATGTTTCCACATTTTAAATGAACAGTGCTTCTTGAAGCAATACTCAAAAATATTACTACATGAATTGAACGATTGGATAGATACTTAAATGTCCTACTATTTTTCCAAACAGGGTGTAAATTCTGTGATAATAATTTTGCATTGAGCTTGCTAGGGCTTAAGGTAGCTATTCACGAAACAGCGCTCGGTGCCTTTCTTTATATCACTTCTCTGCATTCAATAGAGGTATTTGGTACTAGATGACAACATCTGAAACCTTAGTGGATTCAGGGGCTCCTGCTTCATGGTATATAATGCATTGTGTGAGGATAAAAGTCTGTGATGGAAAAACTTTTTACCAATCAAGGTTTGAAGAAAGGTTGTGTGTTAGCCCCAGTGTTGTTTTGCCGTCTGGTAGCAGTCTAAGAACCAGAGTGGCAGCAACCCAAAAACAATTTCAGATTGGAAAGGATAGCATTTGCCAAATCCACTTTGTGCTGTTCCTGAGTTCCGAGCAGTACAAATACTCATAGATTTTGACACAAGGCTCGATGTACTAAGGTGGATTGACCAGATTTTGCATCAAAAACTATGGCTTAGTAGAAGCAAGCACAAACAAAGGGGAATGTGTTGATGTATCACAGAAATGCACTGCAAATGCTGCACCTCACAGCACACATCCAATGTATCTGGCCTACTTGTGTACCGAAATCTGTACTGTAAGGGTATGCCTCCAGTACAATTTATGTGGCGGATATCAAACATTCACCTCTCTGCCACAGTGAAAAGCTGTGCGTTATGCAAACAATATTAACACCAGCAGCAGGGCAATCTTACTAGTTAGGCCTCTGGAATGTGTTTGGCCCTTCATGCCCCGGAGCAAATTTGGATGCTGTGATGCGTAGTGGAAAACCAAAGAAATGTTATGTCTAAGTCTCTTCACCTAAAATGAGAAGCACATTCCTGCACGCCTTTTCAGTGCTCTAATGATACAGTTATTTTGGACAGGAAAGTTGTGAGGCGTCTAAGCTTTGCAAACCTTTGAAATTTACATTAAAATGAGACTTGGTAATAAATGTGGGGTTTTGGCAGTGGTATTGGTAGCCACTAGCACTGACTACGGAGCCAACCAGGCAGAAACGGTTCCAGATTGCACGAAATGCAATCATGAAAATCAAACATTCTTTAGAATTTACCTTTAATCCAATATTTAACGCAAGGAATAATTGTAGAGCAAACTCCTCTGAAAATTTCTATTCAAATGGTATCCTATTCAAAATGCACTTTTTTCTCAAACTTTTCAAATAATTCTAGAGAGATAGACCTCATTCAGCGTGAAAAATGTCACGTGATTTACCATGACTTGTTCTTAAAAATCATTAGGTGAGATTCATCAAAATCACAAAGCCCCAGGAGCTTTGTGAATCTGTTTGCGCTTCAAATCACTGTTGTCATGCCTACATTATTTTTTAAGCAAACCATTTTCCAAAATGTTGCTAAAAAGTATTTAGCTGATGAGTCCTAGCTCGCCTGTAGATGTATTTTTAAATCATATTCTATTTGATGAATGTTATAGGATCAGTCTGTTCTGAAATACACCATTTGCAAACCTTTCCTTAAATGTCTCTGATAGAGAACATGTATTTCCCTCGTGTCAAATTACCTGTACATCCATTCTAGTTTACACTAATATTATTGACCAAGCATACTTTATAGTGCATCAATTGTCTCCATTTTTCTAAAATGCATCTCTCACTTCCCCAGGAGCTGTCAAAAGAATGGGTCAAGAAGAGCTCCAAATAGCAATTAATTCAAATAAGTGCAGGAAATCCAACTTTTCCCCATGGTCATTCTAAATTTGTAATCTTTTTTTCTGGACTATATCCTGCTCTCCAGAGGACAAAGACTGTGTCTCTGGACCCAGGGAGGTAAAGGTGTTTTCAACAAACTTCCATTTAGCAGGAAACAGCAATCTGTGCAAGGAATGGAACAGTTGGCAGGTCAAAGGATAGTCTTAACACTACCTATTTTAAGTTGAAGATTGTGAGAAAGTGGTTTATTATTTGGGATGCATTAGCATCCACCACAGATAATAAAGTCACTGTCTTGTTAGGTCCATTCAAAAGTTTCAATAATTTAAACCTGCACTCAACCCTGGTAGCTGTGGCACAGAGCAGACAGGCTCAAGTTAATGAAAATTCTACTTGAATTTAAAACAATAGAGTACAAATCAATAGCAAAATAACACCACAACAAGAAAAATACAATAAGAGGTACTAGAGTTATTACTTTTTAAAGGTTTACAAAAAGATAGCACCAAAAAGTGCAAAGCACCAATACTGTGATCAATGGCTGGGATCCATGCGCTCCTTGAACCTCACAGCAAACCAAGCTACACTAGACCAATGACCTCCAATCAGGGTGAAATTAATCTTGGGATGCTTGTCTTCGAGTTCATGAAGGACCTGGCTAGGCAGTTTGGGTTGGACAGTTCCTACTGGAATAGGGTCAAGACTGATTTGCATATGACTAGGTCCGAACTGAGTGGCATGGTGGGGAAAAGAATGATGGTTAGACTGCTATCCCGAGTGATTGTCAGTCATTAGCTTAATGCTTGCATTCCTCCCATCCCCTTATTTCTGTTTGATTCAATGTCCTAAATGGCAAACGTATGCCCAGACATAGGTCCTGTGGTCATGATATCATTGGAACCAAGGTATACCCAACCGAGGAGCCCCAATTAGGGCAAAACCTTTCTTGGGGTGCTTGTATTATAGCTCAGGGAGGACCTGCCCTAGCAAGTTGGGGTGGTCTGTTTCCATTGGAGCAGGATCTAGACTGATTTGCATATGTGTCAGAAGATTACCCATTAAATCAAACTTTCACAAGAGCAGATGCCTTTTACCCAACTCCCTCCAACAGATGTGTTCTCAGACGTTAACTGATTATATGAACCCTGCACCCGCTAGGGAGAATGGGGAATGGGAATGGAAAAAGAGAGACCGCCTCCAGATCCAGTTCCAGCCTGTGTTTCCCACTTGAAGATAGGACATTCAGTGTGTGTATCTGTAAACCTGCACCTTTCTTCTTATTGGGATTTCTTTAAAGGAGGGACCTGCAGTCGAGTGATAAGAACATTTTCCATTCGTCTCCCTTAGCAAATCAAATTAAATGGTACGCTCTGCGAAGATCTAGTTTGGTGTAGATTTTTGCGTCTTTCACCTGATCTAGCAGTACTGAAATCAAGGGCAGGGGATATCGATTCTTCACCGTAACTTGATTTAACGCTCTATAATCGATACAAGTTCTTAACTCTTCATTCTTCTTCTTTGGGATGAAAAAAAGGAGGGAAGAGACTGGGGATTGAGAGGGACTAATAAAACTGTTTGCCAAATATTTTTCCAAATATTCTTTTAGGGACTTGTTCTCCTTTTCAGTAAGGGCATAGATTCTACTGCAAGGGAGATTCACACCTGGCTCAAGTTTGATCCTGCAATCAAAAGATCTGTGGGGAGGTAGCTTCTCTGCCTTTGCTTGGTCAAACACTGCAGACAGTTCTTTATATTCAGGGGAAATGACAACCTCTTCCAGAGCAAAAACCACAATGGATTTAGTAGCTAAAACTTGGGCGGGAGATGGTGCACTACTTATCTTTTGAGGACCATAATAATGCTTCTGACAGTAACTTGAATTTAATTGGACAGTCCTCTTTTCCCAATTAATTTCTGGGTTGTGCTCCGTAAGCCACAGTAAGACCAAGATCAGCTGAAATTGAGGACCATCTATGAGAGTGAAAGATATATTTTGTTGGTGTCCTAGATGATCTTTTAGAACTATAGGTTCAGTTTCATCTGTGATAGGACCTGAAGATAAGTTTGTTCCATCCACCACACAAACATGCCCTGCTACTCTCTTTTTTACAAAATGAATTCCCTTTTTTGTGGCATACTGGATGTCGCAGAAGTTTCCCGTAGCTCCTGAGTCAGTAATCACTGAAACCTCCTGCAGCTTCTTTTCTCTGAAGATGAGGTCAAAAGAGATGGTAAGATGAGGGGAAGCAGACGGTAAGGTGTTTGCCACTAATTTGGATTCAGGGGCTGGTTGGTGTTGTAAATCAACCAGGGCCACTCTCTTGGTAGAAAGAGTTTTCTCTTTTCCTGAATTACCTTGTTTAGGCTTCTTTGGGCATTCTCTTACAAAATGCCCAGCCAACCCACAATAGAGACATAGATCTTAGATCTTTGCTTGTCCTTTTCCTCTTTAGGCAGGGGACCTCTAACACTGTTGATTTGCATTGGCTCTTCCGAAGAGTTTCCACTTTACTCCTATCGAAACGTGATGGGATAGAATTAAATTCTCTCTTGCGTTCAGTTTTTCTTTCAAACAGACGCTGATCAATCTGTAAAACTAGGTGAATTAGTTTTGGCACATCAGTAAGTCGATCTGGAATTTGAGCTTTCACATCTTTTAGTTCTTCTCGTAAACCTCGGTAATAAAAGCAGCCCTTTTGCTCTCGGACCAACCAGTCTCTACAATTAATTTGTTGAATTAGGCCAGATAAGAGATCAAGGGCCATATGTACGAAAGCTTTTTCCCATAGAAACAGAATGGGTAAAATCCTTTCATACATCTGACCCCAAATCCCTACTACCTTGTTTTAAGTCTAGTAATTCATTATCTGTGGCTTGGGAAATTGTTATGCGGTCAAAGATTTGAAGGAATTTGGTTTTAAAGACTTCAAAATAATATAACATAGGGTAATTTCGTGACACCAAGGGCATGGACTATGAAGCCGCATCTCCACTCAAATAAGACAAAATGAACGCTGTTTTTGACTGATCCTCTGTAAAAATAACGGGACGACAAAGGAAGTGTAAGTAGCACTGGGTTAAAAATATCTGCGCCTTGTTAGGATCTCCACTAAAACGTTCGGGTGGGGCCAGGAGAATGATAAGGAAGGTGGAATTAATGACTTGTGTGGATATTTCTGAGGTAGAGGTAGGGAAGTTTTTATCTGAAACCCCCTTAGTCCCTGGATCTTTTTATTTCCTCTCTCAAATTTTTGTTTTCATCTAGGGTAAGAGTTAACTGTTTTTGCATTTCGTCCATAAGTGCCGCCAAGCCAGTAAAATCTAAACCTTCAGCCATTCTTCTCGGGTGGAAATAAGTATTTTTAGGCACTCCAATCTGTCAGAAGATTACCCATTAAATCAAATTTCCACAGGAGCAGATGCCTTTTATCCAACTCCCTCCAACAGATGCATGCTCAAACTTTAACTGATTATCTGAACCCTGGATCCGCTAGGGAGAAAGGCGATTGGGAATGGAAAAAGAGAGGCCACCTCCAAACCAGTTCCAGCCTGTGTTTTCCACTTGAAGATAGGATATTCTGTGTGCGTCTCTGAAAACCTGCACCTTTCTTCTTATTGGGATTTCTTTAAAGGAAGGACTTGCAGTTGGGTGATAAGAGCATAGATAAGTACATTCCTACAGTGCATTCAATTGTTCAGCCATTCACATTTACCCAATTCTATCATTCTCCTAACCTGGATCTTTTTAGAGACTAGCCTCTCTCTAAGAGAACAATGTTAACTCAATCTTCTTTTCTGCAGGAGTCAGAGGTTTCCATGGTTCTCTGGAGAACAGTTCAAAAGTTTACAAATATACAAACTACTCATGTCATTTACTGGAAATGAAAACTCCTTCTCAAGGTTCAGTTTTCTCATTCACAGTCTCTAGGAATTAGTCTGAGCACTGAAGTTTGTCTATAAGACTGGCAAGTCTGCAAAGCAAACAGTTCTTGAATATATATGTACATAGATATATTGGCAAATCGGGAAATCATACAAAAGGAGTCCTTACTGCAATTGCTTGAAGTTCTGTTAAGCCAAAACAAATTCTCCTCAAGCCGATAGCCAGTTGTTGGTAGATAGAAAAAAACGTCACCTTCTTCAAAAGGGAAAAAGTAGCTTGTGTGCACACTGTAACAAAAAAAAGAATTAATTACTCAAAACTAAAAGAATACTCTATGAAACGAAGCACCTCAGGAACACTGCTCATTCTACTCAGGATGACAGTTGAAATGCAGGGCTCCCAGAGAGAAAAACAGCTGAGGGAAGCTTCAGCACAAGACTAAGGTAGAAACACTAGAGCGCTGAACTCACAAGGATTTGCGGCCACCATCTTGAGTGGCAGTTAAACCTGAAGAAGCTAGTTCTAATAACAGCCTCCACGAGAGCCACTGGGAGTGAGGACGCCGCTGCAACCAACATGAGTACAAGAAAAAGGGGAATCGTTTTTGCTGAGGGAAGAACTTAATATCGCTGGCAATAGTGTTCCTGACAATATGGCAGTGTCCAAACTGAGGTTACATAGTGGGCAAGAGAATGCTGGGTTAGAATGTAACCCTAGCAGTTTCCAGTGGTTAGACGCATCACGTTGTATGTATGATGTAATGTTCTAAGTGGCAAGGGTATGCCAAGATTTGTGGCCAATGCGCACTGTGCCACTGAAACCAAGCTACACCGGAATGAGAAGCCCCAATCAGGGTGAAATTGGTCTTGGGTTGCTAATGTGTTGTTTAATGGAGAGCCTGGCCTTGCAGTCTTTCTTGGTTTTGCGGAATTAAGACTGATTTGCATCTGGCTGGGTCCAAACTGAGATTGCATGGTGGGCAAAAGAATAATGGTTTGGAAAGCTACTGTAGCAATTGCCAGTGGTTATACGTATTGCAAGTATTTCTCACATCACCTTTTGTGTGTTTGATGTAATGCCCTAAGTGGCAAGGGTATATCAAGATGTGTGACCCATGCACACTGTGCAACTGAAACCAAACTACACCTCACTGACAAGTCCCAATTAGTGTGAAAGTGGTCTTGGGTGGCATGTGTTCCTGTTAATGGAGGGCTTAGCCTGGCAGTCCTTCCTGGACGAGCAAGGTCATGGCTGATTTGCATATAGCTGGGTCCAAACTGAGATTGCATGGTGGGCAAAAGAATAATGGGTTGGAAAGCTATCCTGGGTGATTACCATTGGTTAGACTTACTGAACCATTCCTCCCATGTGTTTGCTGTAGCACCTTCAGTGGCAAAGGCATGTCCAGAACGCGGGTCCCATGTTCACTGTGTCACTGTAACCAAGCAACACCTGGCTCAGAAGCCACAATTAGCACAAACCTGGTCTTGAGTTGCTTGCTTTCTGGTTCAGATGGGACTTGTTTGTGCAATTTGGGCTGGACTTTCTCTAGTGAAGCAGGGTCAAGACTGATTTGCATATAGCGGGGTCCAAACAGAGGTGGTATGGTGAACAAAAAACTGATCGCTTGGAATGCTACCCCAAGGGATTGCCAGTGGTTGGATTTACTGCAAGTATTCTTGTCATCACCTGTAGTGTGTTTCGATGTAACAGCCTAAGTAGCAAATTTATGCCCAGACATGGGTCCCATGCTCACTGTGCCATTTCAACCAAGTTGCAGCTGACTGCTTAGCGCCAACCAGGGCAAACTGGTCTTGATTTGCTTTTGTGGTGGTTCAGGGAGTACCTGGCCTGGAGTTTCGGGCTTGACTGTTTCTGTTGGAGCAGGGTCAAGACAGGTTGACATGTGCTTGAGCTAAACTGAGGTGACATTGTGGGAAAAGGAATGATAGACTGGAATGCTACCCCAAGTGATTGCCAGTGGTTGGCTTATTATAAACATTCCTCCCACCGCCTTTTGACTGTGTGATTATTACAATGGAGCCCTGGGAGGACACACCAAGTGGATTTGTCTTGCTGAGCCTGGAAAAAGTTCAAAGTCTTAATCAAACAGGGGACTTTGTCATTATTTTGATGGAAATGTTTTCTCCCATGGGCAAAATTGTGGCTGCCACTTTAAAACTTCTGATCAAATACTGTCTGGTTGCTACTGATAAGACTCTGGAGCTTTTGAGGCTTGTGCTTGCTAAGTCTCAAAAAAAGGAACTTTGTTGTATTTTTCAGAGGTCCGGGAGTTTTTCAGGGTGACAAACCTGAAATTCAAAGTAGGTCCAGTTTTTCTACTCCCAGGCAAGAGGACACAAGAAAGAAGATCAGCACAGCAAAGCAGGAATCAATTAGAGTAGCAGCCCAACAGAGTCCAGCAGCACAGCTGTCCTTCTTCTTTGGAGAGTATCCACTGCTCCAGAAGTATACTCTAGTAGAAGTGTCAGAGGTCTGTTACTTATACCCACCTCTGCTTTAAAGTGGGGGAGACTTCAAAGACATGCCTTTGAAGTGTACAGAGTACCTGTCCTGGCTCTACACTCAGTACAGGAGGGGTTGCAGCCCTTTGTGTGTGGACAGGACACAGCCTATTCAGGTGTAAGTGAGGCTGTGCCCAGCTCCTCCCTCCCATCCTGCTCAGGATGGTCCATCAAAGCCCATCGGGTCACACTTAAGCTCCCATTGTGTGTGGTTGTCTAGGAGGAATACACAAAGCCCAGCTGTCACCCCCCCCCAAGAGACAGGCAGCAGTCACCAAATAGCAAAGGTGGGAAAATGCCAACTTTCTAAAAGTGGCATCTTCAGAGTTGCAGTTTAAAATGTGACTTCACAATAAGCTGGGCTTTAGAATTGTGATTCCAGGGACACAAACATGGAAAATCTATCTCTTTCCAATTTGAAATTATATGTATAAAAGTTTGTAAGGCAACCCAGTGTTGTCTTATGAGAGAGATAGGCCTTGCAGTAGTGAAAAATGAATTTACATTTTACACTACATAGACGTGAAACTTAAAAGTGGGGCCCTTGGGACTGTCGAGGGCCTACCTAAGGGTTGACTGGTATGTATTAAAAAAGAAGGTTTGGGCTTGGATTGAGTTCCATTTTGCCAAGCCAGCATGACAGTTTACAACTGCACACAGAGGCACAGGGCTACTTAACAGGGTGTCACAGTCAGTGCTGGAGTTAGTAGCATTTAATTTACAGGCCCTATGCACATGTAGTGCACTTTACTAGGGACTTATTGGTAAATTAACTATGCTAACTGGGGATAACCCAATGTTACCATGTTTTGGGGAAATAATACAAGCACTTTAGCACTGGTCAGCAGAATCCTGAGGCCAGCAAAAACTAAGTCAGCAAAAACAGGAGGTCTGAAGGCAAACAGTTGGGGGAAACCACTACAAGGGTGCCAGGTCTAAAATGTCCATTTACATCTTTAAGCTTTGCTAAGCTGGAAAATTTGAAAAACAAAAATTTACTAAGATCAAATGTAAAACCTTGGACCAGGGTGAAGTGATAAATCTCTTGCAGAGACTTAGGCAGCTGTTCAATCTAGTTTTGTCCTGCTCATAGCTTTTGGCACCAAAAGTTCCAGCTGGAGCTTGAAGACAATGTATCTGTCTTTGTAGGACTCATCCTGACTTCAACCTTGTACCATGCCCTACTGGATGGTTTTGACTTCCAGAAAACAAATTCTAAGTCAGAAAATAAGTACTTTTCCCAGGATGACCTGCTTGGCGTATCTGGCCTTCACTCCATCACAATTGGCCTGAAATTTCTCTTAAGTACCGCTCAACCATGAACTATTATTTTTCTATGGTGTTTTTCTTTTCAGCACTTTTTGCCTTAAAACTTTACAAATTAATATCCCTGTGCCACATATCAGATTTTGACAATGGTCCTGTCTTTTAGGTCATTATTTTGTCTTGATTTTTCCAAATTAGATTGGGAATTAAATTATGTTGTTCCCTTAAGTTTAAAATTATTGGTACTAATTGAACTTAACAAGTACATCTCTGGGTATTTATTACCTGTTGATTAAAGTACAAGAGAGATAAACTGTGTTTAGACCTAAACAGATTGTGTTAATTGAGTTGATAAGGGTCACCAATTTTTTGGGAAGTGTCTGACCGTATAACTTGTTTCAATTTGATCCTTAATACATTAGCTTCCTGACTCCTCATACTCTCTTAAATGAATAAGCATTGGCAAAGTCAAAATATGTTGCTTTGTAAGTGATTGCTACTGGTATTGGTTTATCATTTATTGACGGTTTATGACACAAGCTTTAGCAAAAGTAATTGTGATCGGCAGACATCTAAAAATGTTACTTTGTATATGTCAAGATGGTCATCTCGATGTGTCCAGACACAGCATGATAGCCATCTTGGAAGTATAGAATAAAACGATAATCCAGAATGGCAGCCCAGTGCTATTGGCTTTGTCACAGCTTGTGCCTCAAACCTGAAAGCATTCTCAAACGAAGTAGTGTGAGCACCTGGAAGCGGGCTGGGGAGAGACAGAGGTGTGGGAGGTGGTAGAAAGACACACATAGTGCGAGCAGTGTTCTGTGACAAAAGATTAGGATAGGAAGCAAAGCGAAGGAGCTTGGGGTGTGGCAGAGAATAATATAGAGGCAGTGATACCTATAATGACTGAGGAAATGGGGTGGCAAAGATAGATGGAGAAGAAAGATAAAGCAAGTGGGGGGAAAGCATTTCCACTGTTTTCTAAAACTGAAATGCCAAAGACATCTGCAAAAATCAAATAGTTTCCTGGTGTCAGCAGTAAAATGATACACTCAACCAAAACGTTGGGTGCAGCATGAACTCTTCTGGGGTGTGAGAAACACAGAAAATAGGATGGAAATGATTGATTCAGGAGGAGAGAATTGAAATAGACAATAAAGAAGTACAAACATCAACAAGAGGCAGACCCAAAGCCCTCTCTGACTAAGGGCCTGATTTAGAGTTTGGCAGAGGGGGTTACTCCATCACAAAAATGACGGATATCCTATTGTGGATATTACTATTCCATTACAACCTATGGCACTTTATTATGGCGGAAAAGATATCTGTCACATTTGTGAAAGAGTAACCCTCTCCCCCCACATCCCCCTGCCAAACTCTAAATCAGTCCCTAAATTATGGTTACAATGCTGTCAGCCACAGGTACCTGTTTGCACAGAGACCACAACAATTTTCATGGTTCTTCTAATTTGACAGTAAAGAAATTCTAATAGAGCAACTGCACAGTGGATACAATTTCTTATTCATGAAAAGTTGGGAAGGTGCTCGAGCAACACAATGCAGTTTAGCATTGTACATGCAGGCCTTCAAATTGAAAAGTAAATTGACCTTCTTTTGAATAATGTAGCATCACGCAAACGTCCATGCAAATCTTAAATAACACCAGTGCTTAATTTGTAAATAAAAACGTGCTGTTGCTCAGAGCTCTTCTCTGAATCACGAAGCTGCTGCAATTAAATGTGCAATCATGGAATACTGAGGCAGCGTAATCGGGAAGCCATCTCAGGCCTCTTCAATCCATTTACAGCCATTACCTGCCCCTTGACCTCACTCTTGCAGCTTTCTCCCATTGTGAAGCTTTTTCGTTTTTCTCTTCCTTCGTCTTTCCCATATGTATCCTTTGCTCGCAGCAAATGCTTGAGGCAGAAGAATAAGCGCCGGCCCTCAAAAATAAGTGCTGGTGCTCAGCACCGGAACAACAATCACAAATTAAGCACTGAATAACACAGGACCATAGGCTTTAGCAACCCTGGTTTGAATATTTGTGGCAGTGTACAAAGTTCAACCTGGGTAAAACTGTGAAACAAACAAGATATCATTTCAACATGTATCACATTGAGGCAATTCTCGATTTTGCAGAATATCTTATTATAGCTTAATCGTTTCCCTATGAACTGACTTGAAGAGTGCTTTCATACCAGGGCGAATATCGATCTGCTGCTACATCTGATCTTATTCTGTAACGGTTTTTCAATATCTGTGATTATGTGCGTTCTAATTTGCGCTGACTTGACCTTTTGATTAATTGATGTGAGAAGTGGGTTGGAATATCAGTATTACTGAACACAATAAAAAGATCAACACACAGTGGGAGAAATGGAAGTTAGTACTAACCTTGCCTCAGACTAGTGTCGCCTTCATTCGGTCTTGCTTGAAGGCACTTAAAACCGCACTCCCTTAGCTGCGGGCCTCCTATGACGCAGAAGGATATAATGTACCTTTTCAAATCCAGTTTGCAAGAGTAGTGACTATTTCGTAGCTTTGGCCTCGAGCATTTTCCTGGCGCATTGAAAAATGCTGATTTTTGCATGCTCCATTCCTGAATTGGAGTGGTATTTATATCCCTTGAACCCCAAAGTGTTTAGCTGTTTTGTACAGTAAGCTTCTCAGAGGAGGAAATGGTGAATTTCATGTCACAAAATCCTAAAAAAGAAAACTGTGCGAACCCATACACACACGAAGACTCAGAAACATAACGAAAAATGATGGGCCCCTGAACAATGTTATGAGGGGGCACTGGGTCCAAATATATCTCATAGATATTAACTGGGCTTCAGTTGAATATGGGCCTCCTGTAAAGTTGGGGGGCCTCCTCTGCTGCGGGGGCTGCGTCAAATCCCTTCAGAAACAAAATCAAGCTGCAAAATGTGCGTTACCGTAGCAATGCACGCACAAAAAAATGTACACATCACGCAATAACAGATACATTGTGAGAACAATAAGGCTTCTGACTACATGTGTTTTGTCAAAAATCTATATCGGCTTCTTCTGCTTTTACTTCATCATGGAAGCATTTTTCAGCCCTTGCAGCATAGCAGATATTTCCTCTACTTGTCATAAAGTCTGCTCCAGAAGTTTCCTTTTACTAAAGCAAACAGATTTTCACAAGGTGACCTTTGCATTTGACTTCTTGGTCTCTGTCTGGGATGTCCATCTCTCTTGTGGGATTTGTTTTCTTCCGAGCAACAACCACCGCACTGTTGATGGCTGCTGCGTGCACACTCTGACCTTCAGCTGGTGAATTACGCTATTGACTGGAAGAGCAGGGGTACTTTTCAGAGCAGGAAGCTGCCATGTAACACAGACGCCAGCTATATGAAATCCGTCTAATCAGTCCTCCTACTGTAACTGAGAAGGCTGGAGGGTGTTGAAGGCATTAAAAGGCATCAGGACACTTTACAATTCACTTCTCAATCATGTACTGGCAATGTCATTGGATGACACGGATTTCAACACTTCTAGCAGGTTGTGTTGCTTTTATTCTCTACGTTTGGACAGTAACTGAAATCCTGGGACAGATGAAACGCCCACGCAGCAAAATCCTCCTATGTTCAAAATCAAATGCGTGGTACATGGTCTTTTGCATTAAATGCCTTTGTGCCTCGTTCATAAAGATTGCTGAACATGTAGGTATGACCTACTTTTGTGGTACTCCTGGCTCACTCATGAATTTCATGAGTTAGTCAGGGGTAAAGCAAAGATGTGCTTTGTCCAATGCACAAGAAAGTAGTTCATTTGCAACACTAAAAGAATGGTGTTGATTTACTACTTTTTCGAAATCACATTCATTTGCAGTCAAATGCATGCAAAACTAATCTATGTGCAAGTTTACAGTTTCCTGTGCTTCCATATTCCTGTGTAAAATTGTGTGTAAGCTGCACATAGGCCGAGGGAAATGGAGCCCAATGTACAAAAGCACAGTATTTGTAGGTCTTGCTTACCAGACAGCTTCTAATAGAGTGTAGGGAAAAGCGTCATGTGAACCATACCACTAAAGTACAGTTAGTGCCCGCTTACCATTGGTTGGCTGACTTTTTATTCTCATATGCTTGTTTTTTACTCAGTGCCTTGCCTTCCTCTTCTTGTACTTGGTCCTCGCTACAATATAGCCTCTTTACCGTCCTTTCGAATGGCTGACGTGTATGCTCCCGAAGCTACTTTTTAACTTTTCATTAAGCAGTCATGAGTGTGCATGTGTTTTCTTTCTTTCTCTCTTTTTCTCTTTGCTGCATACCCCCTCAAATACCTCTGCCCTGGTGCTTTTCTATCTCTAACAGTCCTTGCAAAACATGTTTTATTTAATTTTACTTTTTAGGGGGCCTGGCACTGGGATTTGCTGCCAAGCCACTCCACATTCAACCATTTTGTGCACCTCTATTGCTCCCTCACCCCTACCCATTCCGTCTATGTTTCACATTGTCCGTATTCCAATGTTCCCCTGCCCCTCGAGGTCAGCCACTTCGCTATCCAAAAAGCACTTTCACACCAATTAAATTATATTTTTTTATTTATCAATTCAAGTGGTATTCAGTACCTTTTATTGTGATATTGCTTTCTTTTGAATACACACGATATCCTGAGTTGATGAGGTGGGAGGAGGAACACTATATTTATAATTTCTTGTAATATATGTATTTTGCACTTATTGTGCACTTTGAAATCGCGTGTTATTTATGTTGGCTTTAACCTCTTCAGTGCTGGTGGTGAAAATTCATATATAGCACTTAATTCACATACTGTTACCCACATCATTGGTATGTGTAGATGAGAACTGAGAGAAAGAGTTTGAATACATTTGTATTTGTTGTCAATTGAGGGGTGTCCAGTGTGCTGTTGACAGGATAAGATTACTTGGAAGCTTCTGTGAAGGCAGGAGTTTGGTCATAATGTCAAAAGGCACATAACAGTGAATTCTGGGGTGTCCTGAGCACCCCATGCCTACATGTAAAATTAAGGAAGCGGCTTTGAGAACGATAGAGAAAATGATGTAATTTGAGACCAAACTAGGGAGAGTTGTAGAGTGTTTGTTGGTAAAATGACACACCGTGTTGCCTGAATGATGGTGTGGCTGAGATCGGTTGTGCTCATTCTCTGTTTAAGCATGTGATTGTGAGAGGGAAAAGCTAGAATCTATCTGCAGAGTGAGACATAGAAGAATAGGTTCTCGTCCTCTGGCGGTGCTTTTTTTTTACCCCTGCTCCAAGGAGAAAAGCTTTATGTAAGAGGGACACAACAGTGACGTTAAAAGATTTGACAGGTTTCTGTCTTTTTATTTTTTTTAGTTCTGACTCTCCATCCCTCAGAGAACATTTTTGTTTTGTGGTGTCCATAGGTCCACGTGGACCCTCATCAAATAGATGGACAGAGGGTAAGGGTCCTTTCCTGTATCAACCTCTGGCTGACTAGACCCATGTATTAGATGAGTATGGTTGGAGATGAATGTTTTTTGTTTTTTTAAGGATTGAGAAACTTGATATATCTACTTCATATGTACCTACACTAGTCATATTGAGTGTCATTGATGATTAAGGTAGTCACTAGGGAGATGTTTTTCGGATCAATATCCGATTGTGAGGGTCTGCATCTGCTGTGCAATACTCGTATTTGTTGTTTTCCCTCACAATTGTTTGTAGTTTGTAATTCATTTAAAATGAAAAATATCGAAAGTATTCTTTTTTGAAGGTAAGGCGTCCTTTGCTAGCTCACTATCATCCTTGTGAAATGTTGTAGAAAACAGCCCTATCAGAGATTCCCCAAATCCAGCCACCAAGTCGCATAGCCGAAGCAATAAGGCCTTAGGACGTCAGAGAAAGAATGATTTCAAACTTTTGCTAAAGTAAGTATTATATAAATAATGAAACATTCAATTTTGTAAAGCAGCTTCATTGCACTCACAGACAAAGTAAGAATGGGGCAGTGTTGCGGTTCTGTGCCAACTTTCCTGGATTTTCTTTGCAGGTGATCTGAAAGTACGTGGCCCTGATTATAAGTTCAGGGTTAAATTAGGATCCAGTAATAAACAGGAGTTTATCAATAATCTGATAGTTACTGATCAGGGTATTTCCTGCTACTTGATAAAGGCTACGCCTTGTGCAATTTTCCCATGGTAAATTTCAGCAGGACACATCTACCAAAATGTAGTGAGGGGAAATGCATGTAAAAGAAGAAAAACATGCAAAATATGGCAGTAAATACCACATCCACACATTATTCATTTTTTCAAGGGGTAAAATTTGAAATGTGAAAGCTTTACCGCACATGATATATACTGCACTGGAGATTTTCAATATTCACATGGAACAGCAAATAAGGAATATCTTAGGGGCAGATTTATAGAAAGTGGCGCTGCACCAAGGGCAGCACCACTTTCCCTACTCCTCTTAGCAGCCCCTACCGACCACCATGTGTGCGCTGTATTTAAAATACGGTGCACCATAGTGCAGGTAGGGGGCAATAGCATCATTTCACTTGACGCTATTGATGTACTCTTCAGGAGTAGCGACAAAATATTTGAGCAGACGTTAAAAGTGCCGTAAAAAATGGCACAAGGAAATCGTATAGATTTCCTCACGCCATTTTCCGGCTCCCCTAATGGGGGAACGCCCCCTTTGCATACATTATGCCTGCCGCAAGCATTGCGCAACCATGTAAATACGGCGCAGAGATTTTGGCCTTGTTGGGCCACATTAACGTCATTAATAATGACATTAATGTGGCGCAAGGTGGCACTAGGGGACTATAAATATCCCCCTTAGTGCGTTCTTGCTCACTTATAATCAGGGTCCGGTGTCTCAATGACTCATTCTTTCTTCAGCACTCTTGCCATTGTTGGCAAATAGATTCCTGTTCACTGTCCTTGATACAATCGTGGCCCTAAAAGGACTTGGCTTTGTCATTTGTGTGTTATCTACATGCCAAGCGGATTCACTTCACAGGCTTTGCAGTAAAGGAAGGAAACAAAGGCAGAACAAAGAAAGGGGTTAACAAGCACTTCTTCCTCCCTCCTCTCCCATTGAGAACATTGCAATAATTCAGAGTTCCAGCAGAGTGAGCAGTCTGAGGGTGAAAGATTACAAGGTGCAGAGCCAATACTGTTCAATTGATTGACCAAACTCAAGTGCTTGTAAACACTCTTTAACAATGTGGGGCATGCAGTGATGTGCAACATTTGTGACAACAAACCCCAGCACACATAAATAACTTTCAAATGATAAATACATCACACTTCCTTTTAATTTACTTCTATCTGATCTTTCACCAAACGTTTTTTTCATTGAAATAATCTAGCAGTGCATTTGAATATTAGAGGGTTCTGAATTGCACTTGTTCGAAATACATTAGTGGGTGTTTGCACTGTTGCTTCCCAAGTTCACAGACTGTATTAATTAAGTTGATACAATGCACTCAAACTTCCACAGACTGGACAGCCAAAAAGGGGAATTTTCCTCTGGACGACTGATTTAAATATCGGTGTGAATCTCAGTGAAATGTGTTCATCCTCCAGAGTCATCTCTGTGATCAGGAAATGCCATTTGAAATCCGACCCCGTTCTTTAATACAGGTTCAAGATGCTAATATTCGTGGCGCAATTGTTATAAAATGTCAATATTTTCTACTGTCAAACCAAATTATAAAACAAAGATAGATTTTTATAAAAGCTGGATTTCCAGTCAGGAAAACTGGACACACATAAACAGAATTCTTTGCGAGTATTTGGGGCTGCTTTAGGTAGAAATGACTATCACTTTCTCTCTTAACTAGGTCGATCTGAAAAGTTTTCAAATATATTTCACAAGGTAATATGCACAATTATGTCCGCCACATTTTTTTAAAAATAGCATTGTCGTCTGCTAATAGCAAAACAATGTCAAGAAATAGCATTCCAGACTTAGATGTTAAAAGAGGAGTTAGGCAGATTTTCAAATTTATTGATAAATGGTCACTTTCAGATATTCCAAAAAGCAGTAGTATGCATATGTGTGTCTGTGTGCGTGAATGACCAATCCCAGGGGACAGAAGTCTATCTGTCTATCTATCTATCTATCTATCTATCTATCTATCTATCTATCTATCTATCTATCTATCTATCTATCTATCTATCTATCTATCTATCTATCTATCTATCCGTCTGTCAGTCTGCCTGTCCATCTAGCTAACCTATCTATCTGTCTATCAAAAGAAGAATAAAGTAACGTTATTGTTAGACGTTATAAAAAAAGATCTGTTTTTGTTCTAAAAAAAAACCCATAGAAATTCACAAAAAAAAAACAAAGGGCCTTATTTTCAAGGCTTTTGTGTCGCCATAGTGTCATTTGTTTATGCTATGGTGGCGCAAACATTGTCCCACACAGTGCTGCATTTACAAACTCACACAAGGGTACCATTGCACCCGTTTGTAAAGCCTTGTGCCATAATATGCTTGCACCAGGTATAATGTATGCAAACTAGGTGCTCCCCTGCAAAAAAGCCCCACAGGAATAGCACAATGCAGTGCATTACTGGGCCAAATTGTAGGCCCAATGCTTTGTAGACAGCTGACCCTGGCTGGCCATGACCATCAGCCTTGCGCTGCTGTGGTGTTGCATTCAATTTCACTGTGTACAGTAGTAGTCTTCAAGCATCAGCGGTGAGCCACAGATGCAGAAGGGTCAAGCCTTTGGCAAGCTACAAGAGCATATACAGGATCATAGGTTAATATAGGTTGGTACAGCTTATTCTGGTTTTGCAGCAACAAGACACTGAAGCTTGAAGATGCAGCAAATCCATGCCTGGATCCATGGTAACAAGGTGGTTAACTGGAACCTGTGGAGGATTCATAAATCCCACAAAATGCTGCATTTTTAAAACATGTCTACTATGGGGCAGTCCCCTTGCGCCCATCATATAAGCCTGGCTGACAGGGATTGCTCTTCATGTCCTTTTATGTGCCTTTTTTCACTGACTTTCAGGAAGGGGTGACTAAGGCCCCGTATCCTGTAACGAAAAAAATGATCCACCAACTCATCAGATTTCAACATTATTTAAATTTTGGAGCCATAAATGTCAGTCATTCTCATACCACTGATCCTATAAGAAGTAAAGGTCCAGATATCTCTAAAATTTCACCTTCTCATGCTGGACACAAACACCTTTTTAAATGCTAATTTCTTATAAACTATTGAGCCAACCAAAATGAGCACAGTCCATGAGAAAAGTTCTTTCTTCTTGCCAAATTCGGAGTAATTTTATCAGCTGTGTTTGTCTGTATCAAAGAGCAAAGGCCCATATTTATAGTTTTTGACGCAAACCAGCGCCGCTGCTGGTTTGCGTAATTTTTTTTACAGCCAGCTAACGCCATTCCCACGCACAATGCGGGCGCCTTTTTTAAGGAATGACGTTAACCGGCGCTGCGGACTGGTCTGAGTAAAAAAAGAATTGACTCAAAACAGGCAGCACCGGCGTAGGGGAAAATGGGGTTTGTGCGTCAAAAAATGGTGCAAGTCAAGTCTGAGGCAAAAATCAGGCCTCAAACCGGACTTGCGAAATCTTTTGACGCACAACCCCCATTGAAATGACTCCTGTCTTAGCAAAGACAGGAGTCATTCCCCCTTGCCCAATGGCCATGCCCAGGGGACTTCTGTCCCCTGGGATTGGTCATTGGGCACAGTGGCATGTAGGGGGGCCCAAATTAGGCCCCCCTATGCCACTTTAAAAAAATGAAAAAAAACACTTACCTCAACTTACCAGTACTGACCTGGGATGGGTCCCCCCCATCCATGGGTCTCCTTCAGGGATGGGCGAGGGTGGCAGGGGGTGTCCCTGGGGGCAGGAAAGGGCACCTCTGGACTCCTTCCGAGCCCACAGGTCCCTTAACACCTGCCCTGACCCAGGCGTTAAAAAACGGCGCACATCAGGCTGTGCACTGTTTTTTAAGGCCCACCCACTCCTGTGCGTCAAAATGATGCTAGAGTATAAATAAGGCGCACAGGCCTTAAAGTCATTTTTTGGGCGGGAACACCTACCTTGCATAACATTAACGCAAGGCAGTCTCCTGCCTCAAAAAATGACGCACACAGTGGAATTTTGACGTCCGCAGGGTTGGGTGTCAGAGTTTAAATATGGGGCAAGGTTTGCACCGCATGTGCGTCAAACTTTTTGACGCACATTCGGCGCAAACAGAGTATAAATATGCTCCAAAGAATCTCATGGCAACTAATCAGTGAAATTTCACTTCTGGGATCCTTCTTTTTCTTGGCCCTTGTTTGACAGATCTACATGAAATCTCTATAGCAATTTCCCACCTGTTGTGCAGACCCCAAAGAACTATGTGGACTAAGTCAATAGTTTTGATTCTGAGTTGCATGGTTGTGTGAAGGTATTGGTAGTGGTGAAATCTATTAAATTGAGTTATGATGTCTGGTGTGATGCCCAGAGAATGTGCTCCAAACTCGATGCAGTGATATGTCAGCACACTTTTAGAGTGCATAAGTAAGCAAAGAAGTGTGACAATGGGTTTGCTGGCAGCCATATAAAAGCGTGCAGAACTTCTTATAGGTACTTGGTTTTAGGTTATGAAAAAGTCAGGGCTTGATGGCTCTTCTAAATTGCAAATGGTTGTTCGTAGGTCAAGATAGATTTTCTTGAACAATTTATGACATAGGTTGTGTGTCTGTACTGTGAAACAGCTATTTTCTTCACTGGATTTATGGTACATGAGAATAACCATTAATGGGAGCATGTCTGATCTTAGGTTCTCCTTTAGTTGTTTATTCTATCTTTTGATTGTAGGTAGTGCTTAATTTTTTAAAAAAAAATAAGTGTCAGCACTGTCACAGAAGCTGCCATTGCTGCCAAATGCCAGTATAAATGCTCCTTAAAAGCACCACAGTCCTACAAATGTGTAACTGGAATCTGGAAGGATGACCTGGACAAGATATAATCATTATTTTTAAGTGTAGTTTTTATTTTTAAACTGAAGTGTGCTGCTAACAAATCGTCAGACAATGCCACCATGTGTTAGACTTTCATTGTAAGTGCCAGTGTTTAGGATTAAACACCGTCACAAAATAAGCACTGATTGTAGGAAACTAGATTCCAGCTCGTTGATCACCTGATATGCAATGCTGAGAGTTTTAATTTTCAGAATTTAATGAGTGTATGTCCTTCTTTACTCTCTCCCCCAATCCCATTTCTTCTCACATCTCAGTGCCCCACCACCTGCCTCAGTAGGTTTTGAGTTACTGTCCTGACTCCAGATTATAAAGTTCTGACCCGAGTTGAAACTCCACAGGTGTCTGTCAGTGGGAGAGTAGTAAATGAAACATGTACAGATGCTTTCATTGGGAAACGGAACCTTTCAGAGTTCACCTTTTATCCACTAGAGGTATACAGTGTCATAGAAAGTGGAGGTGTGTTGCTATGGAAACTAAAACTTGCAGCTGGAGGAAGCAACTTCCTGCTTGAGGCAGACTTGCATGTGTGATATGAGTGAGATTCTCAGCTAGTGCAGTGTTCATACAATAATTGTGTGCTTGCAAGCAGACTGTTTTAGCTGGAGTTGCTGTTGTGTGTGCTGCAGAGTTCTCGAGGAAGCCGACAAGGTTTATGCTGGAAGAAAGGGCAGTCAATTTCTCCACACAGCCAAGCATCTCGTGAAAGTTTTTGGATATTGTTTACACCTTGTACTTTCCTTATTCATTTTATTGTCATCGGATCATCTTTCTTCTCCAAAAAACATATTCCTCATGAATAGGACTGATATAAACAAAGCAACTCTCTTAGCCCTTACCACTCCTCCCTCATTCAGATGTCTAGTATTTGTACACCTCCTTTCCAATGTGGAAGTGCAGTGATAGTATAATGGAGAAATGCCAAACATCAGCCAAGGAGGGCCGTATGCATGCCAGATATTCTAAATTTCGATATAGGATACAATTGCATACATAAAATCTAATTGAAGCCAATTTACAAAATCACAAACCTGAAATACTGGTAAGAATCAACTCTTGTGGCCCTTCGTTAGATAGCTCTAGTACAGTATCACCTCTTTCCCATCCCAGTGAGTAACAGATTACTCTTGGTCATGTTAGAACCACTGTTCGAGGCTGTTAGTGCTAAGATGCAGATAGATCATACATTTTTGATCTGTTCCTCGTGTCACTAAATTCAGCAGATTGTGACTAGTTTATGTTTATGAGCGCACAGGTGAAAAACTGAGGTAGAAAACTGCACTGACGCATTTTAAATGTGCATGTTTCTTGGATTTCAAATTTGACATTGATGCCTTTCTGATTTTATCACATGCTAGAAAGTTACAGTTGATGTTAAAGTGTAATTTAGACTCTAAACTAATAGCTAATGTCTGAACAAATTTGCATTTCTAATGTTTAGTGAAAGAGTAATGACTTTGAAAACACGCGCAAGTGAGAAAATGCACTCCTCTGTTATATTTAATATGATGCAATAACAAAGTATTTACAATTTATAATGAACTGTTTTACTTACACTGATGATATGTCATTAATGCTGAATGTATAAGTTTGCACATTATGGGGGTTATTACTACATTGGCGGTAAAAGCCGCTTACCGCCATGCAGAGGACCTCCAACACACCGCCGCGGACGCGGAATTTCGCCACAGCTATTACGACCCACATCTTGAAATTCGACAAAATTCAGGCACCCACAGAAGTCCGCCACACCAAAGGTCAGTGATAAACTGGCGAAAACAAAACCTCCACCGTCACGCCAACAGAAATACGCCCATGCTATCACGACCCACGAATCCACGCGGCGGTCTTTCAACCGCGGTATTCCATTGGCGGTACACACCGCCGCTCTCAAAATACACACACATCTCCAAAACACCACCACATTGGACAATGTGAAATACATACACCTGATACACACACCACTCCAACACACCCAATACAATATAAAACACACACCCACATCACCCAGAAACCCCTATGGCCACCATTACAGAGAGAAGGCCAGAGAGAGACACCACCATCAACAAACTAGCAGCCACAGGCACTCAACACCATCCCCCACACAACTGCCACGCACAAAACACCACACACCACACACCACTACATATCACCACACTTATCACCACACACACCACCCCACACATCACCTACACCACCCCATGGCACGGCAAAGACACTCCAGGTTCTTGGATGAGGAGCTCAGGGTCATGGTGGAGGAAATCGTCGGGTAGAGCCACAGCTATTTGGATCACAGGTGCAGCACACCTCCATAGCTAGGAAGATGGAGCTATGGCGAAGAATAGTGGACAGGGTCAACGCAGTGGGACAGCACCCAAGAAATCGGGACGACATCAGGAAGAGCTGGAACGACCTACGGGGGAAGGTGCGTTCCGTGGTCTCAAGACACCACATCGCGGTACAGTGGACTGGCGGCGGAGCCCCACCTCCTCACCCACAACTAACAACATGGGAGGAGTAGGTCTTGGCGATTCTGCATCCTGAGGGCCTCGCAGGAGTCGGTGGAGGAATGGACTCTGGTAAGTCAAATCTTAACTATCATATCCCCCACCATACCTGCATGCTATCACAGACCCCCAACCTCGCCCCCTCCCCTATCACTCCAACTCTTCATAAATGTACTAATAACAAACACCACCCATCCCAACACCAAGCCCTGCATGACAAAACAAAGCATGGATACCCATCACTAAAGCATGCCCACTGCACATACCCATAACACCCACCCTCAACCATCATCACACAAGCCCCCACACAGGAATGCTAGCACTGGGGTACACGGTCACCCACCCATTGCACACCATGACACACACAGATGCAATAATCATGCTTTTACACCCCTGCAGGACCACTACCCAACGTCACCAGACAGGAGGGTCCAGACATCTCCACCCCACCCACAGAAGAGGCCCACAGTAATGACAGCAGCTCTGTCAAACTGGATCCAGATGACAAGCCCGGACCATCGTGGGCCTCGGGACAGTCGGTTCCCCTCACACAGGCACAGCCCACCACAGACCTTCTACCCTCTGGTAACACCACCACAGCACCCACCCAGCGGGCCCATACCTCCGTGCCCAGGACACGTCAATCAGCTGTGTGTCCACCACTACAGGCAACCCAGGATAACCCACCACCCCAACAACAACAGGGACCTGGGGGCAGTGGCAGTGGGCACACGGTCCAGGGAACGTAGGGCAAGGAACACAGGGGAACTGGGAGGGCTGCCGTGCGACAGGGGGCGGACAGGCCAAGGGAACCCACTCTCCACGAGGCCCTCTCCTCCATCATGGGAACATACCACCACTCCCAGGAGACGATGGCAACGGTCCTGGCCAAGTTTCAGAAGACCCAGCACATGCAGGAGGAACAGTATTTGTGGTTCAGGGAGGAACTCAGAACCATCAGCTCCGCCCTGGGCACCATCGAAGGGGTGCTGAAGGAAATACTTAACACCAGGAGGGACACTGTGGCACTCCAAGGGGCCCCTGACACTAGCATGGACGATGAACTGCCCACCAACTCCGCTGGCGCTAGTGGACAGGAGGCACCGCCACAGGACCACCACACCAGCACCCCACCCCCTGCAGACGGAGAACCACCCCGCAAGCGGTCCCTGAGATCCAGGAACAAGACAGAGCACGATGCCAAGACCCCCGCCAAGAAATGAGACCACCCTGATTGTCATCCTACTGTCCCACTTTGTAACCCTGTCCATATTGGAACTTCCCCAGCTCCACTTCCTATGCCCATATGGGCAATGCACCTGTGAGACTAATAGACTGGACTCTGCCATGGACATTCCTCCACCATCACCCCTCACCATTTTACAACCCCCCTCCAATATTTAGCACTTCAATAAACACCCTTGAAGCACAAAACAATCTGGAGTCAGTCTGTGATTTTGAAAATGTGTATTAGCAATGACAGTGACAAAATGCGTTTTCAAATGTAATGTCAACATACCTATGTCACACATCTCAAGTCCATGAGGAATCTAAGCACATGACACACATTGGAAACCACACCTGTGAAACCGTAAGGGAAATGTACAACTCAGTGATCATATACAGGTTGAAATCGAGAGACAGGATAGAGGTAGAAGTGTGAAAGTACTTGTAGTAAGCAGGAATGTTTTCTCACCTGTGTGTCACTGGAAATATTGCTGGATAACTGAGTCCCTGTTGTCAATGTCTTCTTCCTCTGCTTCCTCCTCATCACTGTCCACAGGCTCCACAGCTGCCACAACACCGTCATCTGGACCATCCTCCTGCAGAAAAGGCACCTGTCATCGCAAAGCCAAGTTATGAAGCATACAGCAGGCCACGATGATCTGGCACACCTTCTTTGGTGAGTAGAAAAGGGAACCACCTGTCATATGGAGGCACCTGAACCTGGCCTTCAGGAGGCCGAAGGTGCGTTCGATCACCCTCCTAGTCTGCCCATGGGCCTCATTGTAGCGTTCCTCTGCCCTGGTCCTGGGATTCCTCACTGGGGTCAGTAGCCATGACAGGTTGGGGTAACTAGAGTCCCCTAATAGCCACACACGGTGCCTCTGGAGTTGACCCATCACATAAGGGATGCTGCTATTCCTCAGGATGTAGGCGTCATGCACAGAGCCAGGGAACATACCATTTACCTGGGAGATGTACTGGTCTGCCAAACATACCATCTGTACATTCATGGAATGATAACTCTTCCAGTTCCTGTACACCTGTTCACTCCTGTGGGGGGGGGGGGGGAACCAGAGCCACATGGGTCCCATCAATGGCACCTATGATGTTGGGGATATGTCCAAGGGCATAGAAGTCACCTTTAACTGTAGGCAAATCCTCCACATGAGGGAAAACAATGTACCTCCGCATGTGTTTCAGCAGGGCAGACAACACTCTGGACAACACGTTGGAAAACATAGGCTGGGACATCCCTGATGCCATGGCCACTGTTGTTTGAAGTGACTCACTTGCAAGGAAATGGAGCACTGATAGCACCTGCACTTGAGGGGGGATTCCTGTGGGATGGCGGATTGCTGACATCAGGTCAGGCTCCAACTTGGCACACAGTTCCTGGATTGTGGCACTGTCAAACCTGTAGGTGATGATCAAACTTCTTTCCTCCATTGTCGACAGGTTCACCAGCGGTTGGTACATGGGAGGATTCCGCCATCTCCTCACATGTCCCAGCGGACGGTGCCTAGGAAGGACAACAGCGACCACGGACTCAAAAAACTCAGAGGTATGTACTCACAGTCTACACAGAACACCATTCATACACAAAATGTGGCCTGTATTTGTGTTGTGAGACAAGGCCTAGGTATGCGTGACACAGTTGGTAATTAGGCCATGTGGGCCCCTGAAATGGCGGCTGCCTGACCTCTAAAGTGGGACAATGGGATGTGAGGTAACTGCACTGGTGTTGTACACCGTCACGGTAGGCGGTCGAAGACCGCAGCACAATGCTGCATTGGTTAACATTGGACCCTATGGGTCCCAGGAGCCAATGACGATGTACGCCGGCGGCGATGGTACGCACCGCCGCGGACATGACCGCCATTTTCTATCTGTTCAATCACTCGATACCTGATCTTCGACAGGAGAGGACCTACCCTGCAAGTGCTGCTGTCACCTCGGTCTGGAAGAGACAATGGCTCATGCGTCTGGGGAAAGGGCCCCTCCCTTCACTGCAGAGGAGTTGGAGAAGCTTGTGGATGGGGTCCTCCCCCAGTACACGCTACTCTACGGTCCTCCAGACCAACAGGTAAGTACACAGGGAGCACGTTGCATGGGCTCTGCCTGTGTGGAGAGGGCTGGTTGTAAGAATGAAGGGGGCACAGTTCTGCGTGCATGAAGGACTGTGAATGCATGTGCCACATGGCAAGGGTAGGGATGTGGGCCACTCACTTAGACGGTGCAGTTGGTAAGGACTTCTCTTCTTCACCTGTACATGTCATGTAGGTCAGCGCCCACAAGAAGGTGTGCCATCGCCAAGGACGTCCGGACCCTGGGGGGCCACCACAGACGGAGCACCCACTGCCGGAAAAGATGGGAGGACATTTGCCGCTGGAGCAAGAATACGGCGGAGGCTCAGCTGGGGATGGCCTCCCAACGTGGGAGGGGTGCCCGTCGAACCATGACCCCCCTGATGTTCCGGATCCTGGCGGTGGCCTACCCTGAGTTGGATGGGCGCTTGAGGGCATCACAGCAGACACAAGGGGGTGAGTACAACATCATTCAGCGGACTTTGCGAGCAGTGAAGGTGTCTGGGTGGGGGAGGAGGGCTGTGGGTTTCCCTAGGCCAGGGCGAGTTCCGTAGGCTAGGCCCCTCCGTAATGCAGGCCATGTGGCACCCCACTCCAACTCTGTAGAGTGCCAAGTACAGGTATTCATGCCCCTGTGTCATCTATGTGTGCAGATGTCGTCCATAGCCATGTAGACCATATCCCAGGAATTGCATCTGTAGAGCGCAACAGCGCAACGTAGTGCAGGGGGCTGCTGTGTCTGTATTGTCCGCCAACGGTAGCGGTAAGCCATGCACTCAACCTGTCTTTCTTCTGTGGTCCCCCCCTTTTTGTGGTCTCCCTGTTCTTGTGTGCATCAGCATCATCAGGCGGAGGTACAGTGGCACCGGAGCACGAGGGAGCTGTATCCCACATGGCCATGGAGGGCCACACCACAGACTCAGAATACACCAGTGGGACGGAGGGTGAGGGGAGCACCACGGCGGTCACAGGATCTGCAACCAGCGACACGGACTCGTCCTCCGATGGGAGCTCCCTTGTGGTGGCGGCAAAATCTGTGCCCCCCACTTCTACAGGTACAGCCGCCGCCCCCCCTACCAGCACCGCCCTCCCAGCAGTCCCTCAGCGTGTGCCCCGTGCCCGCTCACCCAGGAGGGTAGGCATCACCTTCGCCCCAGGCACCTCAGCCCCTGCCCCAGTCACCTCTGCTGCCCTCAGTGAGGAGGCCATTGACCTCCTCAGGTCCCTCACTGTTGGGCAGTCTACCATTTTGAATGCCATCCAGGGTGTAAAAAGGGAATTGCAACACACAAATGCATTCCTGGAGGGCATTCATTCTGGTCAGGCTGCCCTTCATCGAACCCTGCAAAATCTGGCCTCAGCACTGATGGCAGCCATTGTCCCTGTATCTAGCCTCCCCCCTCCTACTTCCTTCACCCAGACCCAAGACCCTGTACCGCAGCGTATCCCAAGCACACCATCAGACCAGCCTGCACACACCTCACCACACAAGGGAAGCTCAGGCAAACATAAGCATCACACATCCCACAGGCACTCACGCAAGCATCACACACATACAGACACACCACCATCCACTGCCTCCACTGTGTCCCCCTCCTCCTCGTCTCCCTCCTCCATCCCAGTCTCGTCTACACTCACACCTGCATGCACTACAGCCACTACGTCCCGCACCAGCACACGCACCACCACACGCCGCTCACGTGCACTCACCACCCCCACTACCATTTACACGTCCCCTGTGTCCTCTCCCAGTGTGTCTGTGACGCCCCCTCCGAAGATACACAAATGCAGGCACACACCCACCCAAAAGCCATCCACCTCACGACAGCCTCCAGCCCATGCACCTGCACCTGCACCCAAATCGACAAAAGTTACACCTCCTACAACAACCACCTCTTCCTCCACTCCCAAACCCCCTCCATCTACCCATACCAGTGTCTCCAAACAATTTTTCCTGTCCCCCCTTAACCTATTTCCCACCACTCCCCCTTCCAACTCATAGGTCCCGTACTAGCACCTCAGCCAAAAAATCTCCGGGACCAGTGGTGCCTGTTGTTACAGGTATGTGGAGTGCACCGGCCACCAGGACAACCAGTGCGGCACGGAGCCACAGCACAGCCAGTCCACCCCTTGTGCAGCACCAGAAGTTGGACAGTGCTCGGCGGGAGAGGGGGAAGACTCCAGCCAGCAAAGCCGCTCACAAGGGTCTCGGGGGGAGTGTGGACTCAGCTGTGACTCCTCCCAAGGTGGGGAAGGGGCATAAGAAATCTCCAAAGTCTGGGAGGAGCAGCACGGCTGAGAAGACTGCCATCATACCCGCTGCCCAGGAGGCCACCGCCAGCCCCATTGTCACTGGCCAGGAGGCCACCGCCAGAGTCACTGCCCAGGAGGCCAACCCCATCTTCACTGGCCAGGAGGCCACCGCCAGAGTCACTGCCCAGAAGGCCAGCCCCATCGTCACTGGCCAGGAGGCCACCACCAGAGTCACTGCCCAGGAGGCCAGCCCCACCGTCACTGGCCAGGAGGCCCCAACCAGCCACAGCCCAGCTGGCCAGGAGGGCCCCGCAAGCCACAGCCCAGCTGACCCATGAAGGACCGCCAGCCACAGCCCTGCTGGGCAATGAAGGACCGCCTTGGCAAGCACCGCTGAACAGGCCTGACACTGGCAACTCAAGCACCGCTGAACAGGCCAGGGTCCGCTGAACAGGGCAAAGACTGCCATGGAATGCACCGCCAGCCCATTTGCGGCAGGGGCAGTGATGCAACTGGGACCGTCACGGGGTGTGTGCTGCACTCTGGGCACCAGTCCCCCTCCAGAACCAGTGGAGACTTGCATCCACTCCATCTGTCCTGCACAGGATGAAGCACTCTGGGCACAAAGCCCCCTCCAGAACCAGTGGAGACTTGCATTCACTACCTCAGTCCTTGGCAGAATGAAACACTCTGGGCACAAAGCCCCCTCCAGAACCAGTGGAGACTTGCATCCACTCCGTCTGTCCTTAGCAGGATTAAGCACTCTGGGCACAAAGCCCCCTCCAGAACCAGTGGAGACTAGCATCCACTCCGTCTGTCCTGCACAGGATAAAGCACTCTGGGCACAAAGCCCCCTCCAGAACCAGTGGAGACTTGCATCCACTCCGTCTGTCCTGCACAGGATGAAGCACTCTGGGCACAAAGCCCCCTCCAGAACCAGTGGAGACTTGCATCCACTACCTCAGTCCTTGGCAGGATGAAGCACTCTGGGCACAAAGCCCCCTCCAGAGCCAGTGGAGACTTGCATCCACTCCGTCTGTCCTTGGCAGGATGAAGCACTCTGGGCACAAAGCCCCCTCCAGAACCAGTGGAGACTGTTATCCACTTGAGAGACTGTGGCTTTGTTCTCCTCAGGATGGTACAGTGGGCAACCCACCCACTGCAGAGACTTGAGAGACTGTGGCTTTGCACTCCCCAGGATGGTACAGTGGGCAACCCACCCACTTGGGAGACTTGAGAGACTGTGGCTTTGCACTCCCCAGGATGGTACAGTGGGCAACCCACCCACTTGGGGACTTGAGACACTGTGGCTTTGCACTCCCCAGGATGGTACAGTGGGCAACCCACCCACTGCAGAGACTTGAGAGACTGTGGCTTTGCACTCCCCAGGATGGTACAGTGGGCAACCCACCCACTTGGGAGACTTGAGACACTGTGGCTTTGCACTCCCCAGGATGGTACAGTGGGCAACCCACCCACTGCAGAGACTTGAGAGACCGTGGCTCTGCACTCCCCAGGATGCATCAATGGGCATGGAGCCCCCTCGTGGATCTGGCTTCGTGCACTCATCCGGCTGAGGTGCCCCCGCTTCTCTTCCCCCTGAGGTGCCTGTTGTATTTCTATCTGATGCCCCTGCAGTGTTCTCCCTATTTTGATCGGGTATCTTGTGTGGGCCTTGCCCATGCATTTCGGGCCCAGTGGTCCACGGACAATGAATGGTGCAATACCTGCACTACTAATCGTGGTGTATATTTTGTTTAATGTGTATATATATATATATATATATATATATATATATATATATATGTATATATTTGCTTACTGTATTTTGATATATTACAATGGTTCAACTCATTTCCTTTTGTCTTTGCATTCTTCTGGGGGGGGTTGGGGGTTGTTACTGTAATGTATAGATATGCATTGGTGTGTGTGTTGTAGTGGGTGAGGGTCGGGGTGGGGGTTGGAATGTTGGTTGTGTGTGTCCCTGTGTTTTTGCCTCCCCCCTCCCCATGTCATAGGTGCAGTACTCACTGTGGTCTTCCCCGCCGGCGTTGATGATCCTCGTATAGGAGCAGGAAGACTATCGCAGGGAGTATATGGAGTTCCGGCTCCATGTGCCCTCGTTCCTCGTGGAGTGTGTAGAGGTGAGCGTTTTCCCTTTGAAATGGCTGTTTCCGCCGTGTTTTTATCCGCAGTGAATCCGCCCCAGAAAAGGTGGCGGATTGGTAGGTTGTGATACTGTGGGCGGTACATTGTCCTCCGCCTGTCTGTTGGCGGTGACCGCCGCGCTGTTTGTCTGTACCGCCGTGGCGGTCTGAGTGTTAAAGTGGCTGTCTTTGTTGGCGATTTCCGCCATGGTCATAATTCCAATTTTTTTACCGCCGGCCTGTTAGCGGTTTTACCGCCGCTTTAACACCGTCCGCCAGGGTTGTAATGACCACCTATGTGTTTTTTATTAACAAGTACTTTTTAAATGATTTTATATTTTCTTGTCTTAGCATAACTAAGGGCTACAGAACTTGCATTTTGTCATCATGTAAATGTGCTGAATTAATTTTTCATAACATGAAACTTTCTTTCAGATTCATTCTCATGAGAAGTAAAGTACCATTTGTAAAGGCCTATTGTTCAACTGTAGAAGAATTGTGCACAGCTATCCTTGAAAAGTATATATTTCAGGAACATGGCATACTTTTGTTTCAAACTGTTTAGATTCACATGGAACTGAGATGATCCCATGGTAAAAACCTGGGAACCAATTGAACTGTTGCAAAGGCATTCTTTTGTTTCAAACCGTTGGAATCACATAGAAAGAGGAGATGTTCTCATGTCAGACCTGGACAATTATCAGACTGTTGCAAAGTGAAGTTGTCAATTTATTCTTATTGGATGATGCCCCTTTAAGGAGACCTGAAATCATGTCAATGGACCAATCAGAACATTTTATGTGAATTAAAATATGGATGGACATTGGAACTTCAGTGAGTCCCGGTTCAGCTCTTGTTCTGTCTTGGCTTGAGACAGACACTGACCTGATACTTGCAGACGCATTGCTGAACTGATGCTTTGCTGATGAAGATTCCCTGAATGCTATGTCCCTTAGAGATGTATCTTTCTCTCTGCCATTTGCCCCTGCCTATTGAAATGCCATTTTTAAGATAGACTCTTCACTAAGCGGATGCTTATTTTATTTTTATTTTAGTTAGCATCCGTAGTTATTTTATTTTTCCAAATTATTTTGTCCCTCTTTTATTTTTCTATTTTGTTTGCACATGTATGTCCCTAATTTGGTTAGTTGTAAGGTTAACTTGTGACCAGCAAATGATTAGTGACCTAATTGGATTTGCTTTTTTTGTTTTTTTATTCATCAAATTCAGCTTTATTCGATCAATTGACCATAAAAGCAACATAAAAACAAACTAGTAAGTAGTACATGAATAAATTGTAATTGTTTTGTTTAAATACAGCATCTACACATCTATAAATTAGTTTAAAATCATTAAAACAATAGAAAGCACAAATTACACATGAAACTCTAAAACCTGTCTAAAAGAAAGAAAAAAGAAATGAAACCTTAGGTTGTTTTTTGGAGATGGCAGCCTGTGTGCCATGCTGTCACTAGATGCTTGCTTACTGGAAGAATTACATTGACTGAATTGTGACTTTTTAGCACCCGTAGAGCCAAGGAACAGTTCTTAAATCCCATAGCCCTTCAAGTATTTTGAATCCATTTTGATCGCGGAATCGCATAGGCTGGACAGAAGAACATAAAATGTTAGATGGTTTCAAAGGTACTGCCACAAGCAGGGCATATATCAGGAAGACTGATCGGCCCCCACCTATGAATCAATGACATCAGGGGCAAAGAGCCGAAACAAAACCTTGCATATAGACTTTTGCCCTGCAAATCCGGTATGATGTCCAGATAAGATTCAAACTTTGGAGACCATTTAAGATCAATAAAAGAATTAGTAAAACAACCGTGAGATTTACAGGTTATATTGTTATCCCTAACATAAGACCAATAAGTTAACTTTAAAACATTTTTATGCCATCTCTCTAGTTTGTGTGGATTTTCCCAATAATCGCCAACACCCAACAAACGAAACCAATGGGACACATGGCAAATCCAGGGGAGAGTATTAGCATTTTTACATTTTAATAGGTCGAGTAGTGAGGTCTTATAAATATCTAATTCAGGGGTAATCCATAGCCTGATCCAATATAGAATGGGTATTAAAATAACTAGATCTGCTACTCGACTTAACCCCAAATCTAAAAATAACGGAAGCAGGGGTGTAGAGCGTGGACACGCTATCAAAGCCCTTGCAAAGTTGTTTTCCCCCACTGAGATCTTGTTACAGTTGGAAAAACCCCATACTTCCGCTCCATACAGGGCTGCACCTTGTGCCTTAGCTATATAGATTTTTATTGCTGGGGAAACAGCTTTTGTAAAGGAACTTTGATAAAAGCGCAGTATGGATGAAGCTCTGTGTTGTAATAACCCTGCGCTTTTTATGATCTGCTCTTCTCATGATAGTTTACTAGTTAGCCTGACTCCCAGATAGTCTATAGAGCTAACTTCCTTCAAAGGGACTCCATCAATGTGAATGGAACATCTTTTGCTAGGCCCTTTGGATAACACCATCTGTTTAGTTTTATTAATGTTAACCTCCAACCCGTGATCGCTACAAAATAGATTGAACCAGTCAACAAGGATTTGCAACCCCATCGGTGTCTTGGAAATGAGGAGCGAATCGTCCGCGAAAAGCAGGATGGGGATTTATTGTGTATTGAAGAAGGGAGCATCATTCTGGCATGTGGACACAGCCTTCACTACTTCATTAATAAATAAAGTAAATAGTAAGGGGGCTAGCACACAACCTTGGTGAACTCCCCTTCTAATTGGAATCTGTTCTGTCAGTTCGCCTTGTTCACCCCATCTCACTTGGGCATAAGTATTTTCATGTAATCGTTTTAGCAGGAGTAATAAGTCCTCTGGAACTCCCAGTCTGCCCAGCACTTCCCACAGTTTAGCTCTTGGGACCAGGTCAAAAGCAGATTGCAAGTCTATAAATACTACATATAGACATTGCTTGGCGATAAGAACATATTTCCAGTACAATATGGCCAATCGAAAGACCTGGTCTACCGTGCTGATTTTAGCACGGAACCCTGCCTGTAATTGGGAAAGAATTTGGTGCTCCTCGACCCAGCTAGTTAGCCTCTGTAGAATTTGTTTAGTGAAAATCTTTTGTAAGTTGTCTATAAGGCTAATTGGCCTGTAATTGGATGGAAGGTTAGCATTTCCTTTTTTATAGATGGGTATCATTTCCGCCCCCTTCCATGTACCTGGGATTTGTCCCCCTGCAGCTATACTATTTGAAATGGCATTAATATACCAGGACCAGATATTTTGTTCCGATCTATAAAGATCTGCAGGAAGTTTGTCCGGTCCGGGTGCTTTGCCAAGTTTCAAACTATTTATAGCCTCAAGAGTTTCTTCTACTTTATAAATGAGGTGACCCTTAGGAATACACTGGGCCCCCACTTGGAGGAGCGTACTGGGGTTCAAATCCAATAGCATTGGTGGGGAGTGGACTAAATTAGTGTCCGTTGAGCCCTCTGGTAGGGCATAAAGGGTGGAAAAATGCTCTACCCAGCTTTCTGGTTGTATGTGGTTGCTGGGGCAACTCCTACCTCCATTTTCTCTTTTAGACAGAAGTTCCCAAAAACGCTTGTTGTTCTTCTCTCTAGAGGCATTTAATAATTCCTGCCACAGGGAATCCTACCACCGCTTTTTTGCATTGGACAGGGTTCCTTTATATAGGGACCTAGCTTGTTTAATATCCCCCTGGGAACCAGACATTACTACTGCTTTTAGCCCAGACTTGGCCTTTAAGCACCTCTCATCAAATCATCCCTTATGTGCCCCTTTCCCTTCACATGGCTTCGACTGCCTTGCTTTGTAAAAGAACCCCCGCAGCTGAATGGCCATGCTATCATGTATTTTAAGAATCAGAATACTGCCCACAGCCTGGTCTTCGTACTCAGCCAAACTATTTAGAAAAATGTGGTATATTGCTCTAATACGATGTGGGTTGGACATCACTTTTGGCCAAGTAATCTTAGTGAATTTATTGTTCCAGCATGCTGGCGGAATTGTTGTAACATGATTATTAAGTGTTCTCCTGAACATTTCTCCGGAGAAGGTAAGAAGCAGGGGGAAATGATCGCTATCGCTTCTCACTTCTACTTTCATGTCTTCCAAGTGGGGCAACAACCTGACATCAACTAAAAAATAATCAATAGTGCTTGTGGACTTGCCCCTTTTAAACGTTGGTGCAATATTCATATCATATGGTGTTCTACCATTGCAAGCCCTAAGGCCGTGTTTTAAACACAGTGTAGCTAATTGCATGGCCACCCGAGATTTTTTACTGGGCCGAGTAGTAGGTAATTGTGGGATCCCCCACAGCTCATCCTCTTCGTCGGTTAGGCCACTAATAAGGGTGGAAGGTTCGAAGGTACAATTAAAATCTCCAGCTACAATTAAAATAGTCGTGGGGTGGAGGCTTTCTACAAATTAGGAAAAAATGGCCAAGGTGTGAGACTCAGAGCTGCATGAGACCGATCGTATATAAACATTAACAATGACAATTGAGAAGCTTGTAGTCACACTGCAGGTTCTTGATAACAAGTAGTAACAGCCCACCTTTCGCCGGGCCCGACCCCTTCTCTGACGGTATAGCAGGAACACTAAATGAAAGAAATCCATCTATATTGATAGCATCCTCTACCCAAGTTTCCTGGAACAGACAAATATCTATATCTTTAATAAAAAAGGCCCATTCGCTATCATCTAATTTCTTTGCCAAGCCAGCAATGTTCCAAGACATGAGTTATAACGTGCATTTGCCTTGGTTTATCATCATAGTTGAGCAGCCAGCATCCCCCGGGCCCAATTAATTACTACAGGTGTCTTATGATGGTACTTTATTATTCCCCTTTGAATGTAAGACCTTCGAACAGGCCATCACATGAGTCACTGGTTCAGAAGTTAGTCAATCAGGATCAGGCAACAACCCAAGATCGGTAGCTACCTTACATACAACACCTCCACAGGAATTAGTTGAGCCATCTGGTCCATCCGGTCCCATATCTAGTCCAGAATTATGTGGGTTTAACATAATTCGTATCCCCCCAATAGTTGTTACACTGTTCAGATGGGAGCGAGAATCAAAATCCATTAGTTGAGTCACCATGGTCTCATCTTCAAAATGGATAGTAATTATATCAAAATTGGTCCCTGGGATGCTGTTTCTCTCAGCCGATGTTATATCAGAATGAATGACAGAGAGGCAACTTCGTTGGGAGCGTATCCAGTGTGTGACTTTATTAATCAAAGAGGCTTGGTTCTCCACTGACCCTGGCGATAATTTTGGAACATTGATCAAATAGATTTTATTTGTTCCATGACTTGTACACAAATCCTGTTCTTTGATAGCTATGTTCTCAGTATTGTTACAAGAGGAAATATTGTTGTTGTAGGAGATTTTATATGGCCTGTTAGGGGATTGTGTAGAACTGTCCTCTTGAACAGTTTCCGGGAGGTCAGATCCGCTAATCCTAGCTAATTCCTCTGGCTCTATCACTAGTTGAATTGCTCGCCCAGTTTCCTTGACGGTCTCTGTATCTGGGTGCATTTTCAAACCTCCCTTTGGGCCTCAAGTTATCTTTGGTGGGGTTGCGGCGGTAATCTTCCCTCCCTTGTGGAGTTGTCCTCCCTCTAATGGGGAGACAAGAATGATCCCTTGACTCAGCCCCCTTTATTGGGGCAGAAGACGGGAAAACTTATTTTCCCCTGGCCTCCCCACAAACCCTGCAAATCCCTTCGCAAGCACAGTTATTCCCATGCTGGTGCACAAGATTGCTCTTCAAAAGATCTATTAATACTAGAACCAATCCCTTGACTTCATCGACTCTCTGGAGAACTGTAGCCAGGTTGCCTCTGCTAGCTGCAGATTCATTACCTTCCGGATCAGGCTGGGAGATCAATGGGATAACGCTAGTATTGGAAATTCAAACTACAGGCTTGAACACACTCATGGGCACAGGCGAATCCTCTGTTACCAGCAGTGGTTCAAAGCGATTAGAACACAATAGACTTGGAACCACCTTGATCACCGGGCTCAACGGAAGGAAAGTCGGTGTATTTGGTACATATGGGGAACCCCCCTGGGATACTGGAGGACTCACTATACTGAGAATGGGTTTTGGAGTGGGGTCCCTACAATTGTGCGGGCCCCCATCCCCATCAACCTCTGTTGTTGCATCTAGAGGATTTCTCTTCCCCTTCTTTTTAAATATCTCCGAGATTTTTCTATCCTTGGGGGGGCCTTTCTTTGGATTATTTGTCCCCATGGTTTGTGTACCTAACATTGACTCAACTTCTTGGACTAAGAGATCTTTTTCGTCAAGTGGATTTAGCCTATTGGATGGGCCCAAATTCAGAGATCTATTTGGGCGGTTTTTCGCTATTTTTGTTCCCTTGGTTTGCACTGGTAAATCTACAGCCTTCCTTTTCCCCATGATAATAGTACTCATAAAATCAATAAATACAAAATACAAGGAAAAAAAGGATAACTCTCTTACTTGTATATTGAATGTCCTGCCACTGGAGTATCTGGCCCTGCCTGCCAAGCCTCTTCCGGAGAGTAGCAGCGTCCCACTCGTCGCCTAAATACTTGTTTAAATAGAGCCCTCCGGGTAGTAGCCACCAAATAACAGCAGGAGAACTTGTAAAAGAGGCCTGCTATTAATGCAACTGCAATGGTAAACAATACTACTCAGTTTAATCTGTGTAGAATAAACTGTTTTTTTATTTATTGGCAAACCATAAGAGAAAGAAAAGAAAGAAAAAAAAACAAAGTCAAGAGCAGGCAGGATAACAAAAAAACAGATAGCGAACCCAAAGCCAGAAAGCCAATTCAGCATAAACCAACGATGGTACTATCTAATGCCCCTGGCTCATTCAGTAATGTTTTCAGACCACCTAGTCAGTGCTGATCAAATCTGGTCCTCTACGCCGCTTCCTATTGCCTTTGAACCTATGTAAACTCAATTGCATAATATGGATGGCCAAGAATCTCACCCTCCAACTTTCAAATGTTGGGGGCTCAGCTTTTAACCAGTCTGAGGAAATGCAAAGCTGAAATGTTGCCATGGCAATAAATAGAAGATACTTTTCCTATTTTGCACACCGATTTTCTTCAGCGGAATTGCCCACCCCTAATAGCACTATTGCGGGTGTAAAACTGACCTGACCCTTGATAATAACACTGAGAAGCTGCTCCCTTGCCTGAAACAATGGCTTCAGTTGGGCACACGTGAAAAACAGATCAATGATCTTGGCCTCCAACCCCCTAAAACGATTACATTTCCCGTCAGAGCCACCCCATTTAAAGACCTTGGCCGGCGTACAGTACAGATTAAATAGAGTCTTATAGTGTTGTAGTGGTTAGACTGGCTGAGAATTTTCTACCATCTGCAGTGATTCTTCCAACCACCCTTCCTTACCAAGACGCGAACCCCATTTTAAATTCTGGAGAGCAACATCATCTTTCTGAATATTTACTAGTACATTATAAAGTTCTCCTAACTTGTCCTTATGCCTAATTGCTTGTATTATCAGAATCGTATCTATAGTGGCAGTTTCTTTTTTTGACAATGAAGAAAATCCAGGACTTGCAAAAAGTTTTAAAAAAATGGTTCAGAGTTAAATCATAATGGGCCTGCAAAACTGCAAATGATTTAAGTAGGGTGTTGGCATATAAATCGCCAATCTTAGTTATCCCTTGTTGTCTCCAGATATCCAAAATGAAGCCTTGAAAAACAGAAGATGGGAGTGGCAGGGCGGACATTGGTGAATATAAGCTTATCCTCCCTATAGAAGTGCTCCATTTCAGCTCTGCCCATATCATATAAACCGCCAGGAGAACATTAAATCTTGTTTTATTAAAGTAACTAGGTTCAATATGTTTCGGGAACCAACCTTTAGCCTCAAAGCCTAGCATCATTTTGTAAATAGAGGGAGACTCTGCAAAGTTACACCCCTCCATTTCTCCAGAAATTAATATGTTCATATGTTGCAAACAGCATGCAGAATAATGAGGTGTAAAATGGGGGACCGTCCATCTACCTTGGGATATTGGGAGAGTCATATATTTCAGAGCCTTTCTAGGTTTGGTGTAGCCCCACAAGATGCTGCTACAAATTTTCTCCAGCTTAGCCAACTAGCTCCTAGTAAACTCTAAGGGGATATCACAGAAAATATATAATACCCTGGGTACATTGCAACAACCTAAAAGAGAAAGATTTAAGTGATGTATTCTGTCTAAATCCCTTTTTATCTTAGCCAACAGTGGGGCCATATTTTGATTCACTACTTGACCTACTGTGACAGTGAATCTGATCCCCAGATATACAGCATCAGATACAACCTGCTTGTCTATAACAGATGTCAGGGTTGAACAAATGACCTGAGTCTTATCCTTATTTACTTTTTAGTCAAAGTATGTTCCAAACAACTTAGCCAGTCTTTCAATTTCTTTAATGGCTCCATCAGAATTGGTTGTGGACACTAGCACATCATCCGCATAAGCAAAAACCTTATAGCTCTCCCTGTAGTAAATGATTGGGTTAATATCTGTACACTCTTCCAATTTACTTAGAAAAAGATCTATGTACAGTGCAAACAGTAATGGTGACTAAGGCCAGCCCTGCCCACTTCTTTTAGCTATAGATATTAAGTCAGATTCTAGACCTGCTAAACATACCCAGGCTTTGGAGCGTTTGTACATAGCTTTGATAGCTGTTAAAATCCTTCCCCGACCCCCTTCCATTTCAGGAAACACGATCAAATGCCTTCTTGGCATCTAGTAAAATCAAGCTAAATTATGTTTGATGTACTTCCTCAAGATCAAACAGGGAGATGACTCTTCTAATATGGTCAACTGTCCCTCTGCCTGGAATAAACTCATGCTGCCTTTTGCATACTGAAGGAGAGATAACCCTTGGCAGCTTACTTGCTAGAATCTTGGCATATATTTTCCCATCACAGTTCAGCAGTGACTTTGGGATGTACAACCAAGGAGCACATGGAGGTCTGTCCTTTAAAAAAAAATCTACTAGGCTGGCTACTTCCCAAGATGGTAGGATCTGTCCTTGCTGAGCCATTAAGAAGGCTGATAACACATCATTTCATAGTTCTTGAAAAAATACCTTAAAGAACTTGAGTGGGAGGGTGTCTGGCCCAGGTGCCTTTCCAGAAGCCAAAGAAATCATGGCTTCATATATAGTCACATATATTTCTTCTTGGAGCTTGGAGTTTCCAATAGCGTTTGCTCCTCCTGGCTAAACCTACATGATTTTAACCCTCCCAGAAACGCCACAGCATCTCTGTAGCCACCAGCTGCTTGTTCTAAATCATCAGAATATAGCTCTTCATAGAAGTCTCTAAAAACTTTTATAAGATCGCCTTTGGCTTTTCCAATTTTCATCAGTAAGAATCCTTGATCAAAGCTATATCCCTGTATGACACTCTTGGCCTAATTTGCCTCGCTAAGACGTTGGGAGTGAAATCCCCATACTCATAGCATTCAGCCCTAAACATCTGATATTTAACTGCTGCTGCATTGCTGATTGGCCTTAGCTTTCAATATAGATAGCTCGGCTTGAGCAGTATGGGCCTCTTCCCCCTTCATTATACTTTGCATCAGTTTCCCCTCTGCCTGCATAAGCTCATGATACAAACTCCTGAACCTCTGTCTCCCTCACCTTCTGCAAATGTAAGCCAAAGCTCAGCATCTCCCCTATGACACCAGCTTTAATACATCCCAAATCTATCATTATCTAAAAATTGTTTTAGCCAGACATGCATATGTTCTAAAAAGCCTGGGTCAGGTAATAGCTTTTTATCAAATGTCCAGGCTCGACGATGCCTAAGAAATCTGGTTATCAGTATAACCAAGAACAGTGGATTATGGTCTGACAAAATTCTTGGGGAAAATTCTATCCCTGCTTCAGAGGTTGAAGTTGCTGAGGTAAAGAAATACTCTCTAAAGGAGCTCTGTTCAAGGCTCAGACCCAGGCCCCTGATGAGGTTCATGACTTGACCCAAGCAGGCATAGTAGAGAAACCTCATTGGGGCAAACAAACTGCAGCTGAAGGAAGTTGACCAGCTCGGATAAAGATCTGGGAGATACATTTTTCTCTATGTCAGATCAATCTAGCTAGACTAGTGACAAAGACTTTGACCTTGGCGAGGGAAACAGTTGGGCTTGGAAAACGTTTTGATGTGATGCTGGCTCTGAGCCGACCACTCCCGGAGAAGGCAAAAGCTCTGAGTGGTGAAGGGGCCAGATCAAACTGAAAGGCCTAAAGATGCCACTGTTAGAAAAAATAAAAAGAAGAGAAGCCTTCGCTCATGCTCACCTAGCTATTAATTAAAATCTAAAGTACCTAAAGATTTGCACTAGGACTACTCCTCCACCTCTGGCTTTGGGGGGTACAGATACTCTTGCTAATCCTATAACAACCACATAGACAATTTCTTTGGAAATTATACATCAGAGTATTAGGGAGTATCAGGAGGAGACAAAGGGCGAAAGTTGCAGAACACAGTTAGCCTGCCGCAAAATGCAGGGGGACATTTACCGGGTGACAAAAACATACTCTGAATTTGCCATACATATGGGGGACGCTGAGACTCATATCTCTAAACTGGAGGATGATGCTTCCACACAAGGAGAGACTGATGATTTGCGGAAAACTCAGATGGATGATACCCACTGGAAGTTGGCGGATCTTGAGGATAGACTGAGACAAAACAACCTTTGAGTACTAGGCATTCCGGAGGGGAAGAAAGGCGCAGACCTTCGTAGAATTATGGTGAATCTTTTTAAGGAAGCCTTCCCAGACCTAGTCCACTGGGACTAGGAAAGAGAAATTCAGACGGCTCACAGATTCCCTTTTAAAACAAAAAACAAATTGAATGCAGAGACAGCAGAGGCTAGGGAAATATTGATTTGTTTGCACAACCTCCAGACAAGACAGGTTTTGTATAACCTTGCTCACCCAGACCATAAACACACAGCAAAGGGGTGTGACTTCTTTGTTAGACCAGACTTCTGTCATGCCGCTGTGGAGAAAAGATGGACACTTCATCAAGTAATCTCACCGTTGTAGAATAAGGGGGCCAGGTCTTTTTGATGAACCCAGCTAAGCTGAAGGTGGTTGTTAATGTCAGGGCCCACTATTTTCTCTCCAACTGAAGGCTAAGGAGTTCCTGGACTCACTTTGATAGTAAAAAGGCTTGGCAGAAGCTGGGACATGAGGATTTTTCCATGAGATTATATGTACTTATGCACTTATGTTGTTATTATAAGGCACTTTATGTGGGTGATGGAATTGTGTGACATGAGGAATATTGTATTGATATCAAATATTTAGGAACAAAAGGGAAGTAGGATGAGGAGCAAAAATCCATTGTGGAAGGGACCTGGCAGTTCCTTTGGCCTCTACAAGGTGGTGGTGGTTGGTATTGGGGAAGAGGGTTGGGGGGCTGCCAGTAGGGAGAGGTTGTGGGGTAGAGTAGGGAGGGAGCTCTGGATGGGCAGTGGGAATTAGGAGGGAATTTGGGCTAAGGAAGGGCAAGGTTAATAGGCAAACTAGTATGTACGGGCAAGCTGGTCTAATTGGGACCTTAAGAAAAATATTTAGCAAAAAGCAATGGATGATAACCCTCTTGGGGCAACCAGTCAAAGATAAGGCAGGGGGATTGATAGATATCCAGAAGCAAACATGGGTCATAGGCTAAGAATATGTTCTATCAATATCTGTGGTCTGAATGACTCATAAAAGAGAAGGAAGGTGGCAATGGGCATAACATCAATGCAAGCCGATTTCGTCTGCATACTAGAGACCCATATCCCTTGCATGAGGCAGGAAGTGCTGAGGGGGTTGGGGCTGACACTTTTTAGCCTGGACACAGCAGACAGTAACAATGTGGGGGTGACAGTTCTGGCCAGAAGTTATTTTTGTAATCCAGTCCGCTCCACCATGGTGGATAAAGGGGATTGCTCGGCCATCTTAGAATGCAATGTGGGAGCGGCCAGGTTTACTCTTTGTACTATCTACGGATCAAACTTTGATGAAGCTGAAATACTTGATGCTTTAAATCTGAAATTGGCTTCTTGGCCATTTCCCTAAACAATTTGTGGGGATTTTAACATCCACCTTCAAGTTAACAAGGGTCCAACAATGTCTGATAGCTATCAGAGACTTAAACCAAAGGTATTTAGGGGCATGAGAAGGTTGATAAAGGATCATGCTGTTACTGATGTCTTGGAAAAACTTAATTCTCCGGACCCCGGTTATACATATTACTCCTTCCCTCATAATAAACTGGTAGAACTTGATTGGATTTGAACTGACTAAATGATCGTGCAATCTGAGCACCACGTTATTTCTGGGTCTCAGATGTTTCTGTTAATTTTCTCTATCATTCTTCTTGAATGTTTAGTTTAATTGATGTTAGTTTGATCAAAATTGTTTGGTCGTCTTGGCTAACCCTTGCGGATTTTGTATCTTTATAACTTGGTTTTACACATAGTCTACATGACGCCCAGCTTCTGTTTGTAATAAAGATTTGAACTATGTTCCTGATTGGAGTTTTCCTTCCGTGACCACATTGGTAATGGTAGTGTTGAAGTAATTGTTTATGGTTCACCACACATTTTACTGGGTCAAAAGATTCATCAATCTGGTTGTGCATTTGAATCCTGTAAAGGATAAAAAAAGCATCCACAATGCACATAATATCTTGGCTGTTATTTGTCTGAAGTGAATTGGTGCTGTTCAAGATTGTTGAATGGCAAGCATTATAGCTGCTCCTACTTCTGCTGCCCTTTCCAGCTCCTCTGACTGCTGCTGCCTCTGTCTTTGCTGGGACGAACTGAGAGTCTCCTGACTCCCAGTTCGAGGCCCTCCTCCACCCACAGGCTCATCCCTGCGCCTCATCCCTGGTGGTCTAGTGGCCATCACAAGTAAGTATTTCTTTCTCTCTGTTGCTCTTTCACTCTTGCTTTTTTGCCTTTTTCCCTGTCTTTTCTAATTTTTCCTCTATTCATTTTTCCTCTCTCGCCTCTTTCCTCTGCCCCCTCACCCCTGCGAAGCACCTTTCCCACCCTCCCGCCTCCCAGCTGACCTCTCTCCCACCCCCCATTTCTTAATGGCAGCCACAGAGTGGCCACACCGCTGGCGTGCTGAATTTGAGCCAAAGGAAATCCCGTCTGCGCCCGTTAAACCACCTCCTGGACTGCCTCCATTACAGCTCCAAGACCCTCCTCTGTCTCAACACCGGACATCTCAGCAACTGCTGCACCATCTCCCCCAAGGACACCCATGGACCTTTCACCTGCAAGAACTGCAACTTCAGCGTCAGCCTGAACAAGCTGAAGGGGCTCTCAGCACGCAAAAGATACCAACAATTTCCACAACCCATCAACTGCCTGCTCCTGAACATCTGCTCCCTCCACAAACACACCACCGAACTCTGGGACCTGATTGACACCGCCCGACGGGACATCGCCTTCCTTACCGAGACCTGGACAAACCCCATCTTGGGTCCAGACATTGCCATCGCCATTCCCAAGGTTACAGCATCCTAAGGAGGGACCACCACCCCGGCGGAGGAATCGTCATCGCACACAAGTCCTCACTACGTGTCAAGGCCGTCCCAGAAGAACACTGCACTACCATAGAACACCTTCACTTCCTGGTCCACTCCAGCCACAACTCCTCCAGCCACAGCACACTGGTGTACAGGCTACCCTGTCCCAGCCCAGCTTTCACTGACAACATCGTAGACATCGCTACCGCCTGGGCCCCAGCGTCAGTCAACGACCTCCTCTTTGGCGACCTGAATTTCCAACTCGAGGACTGCACCGTCTCAAGCACCACCGCTCTAGTCGATAACCTCTCCACCTTTGGCCTCAGACAGCTGGTCTCCAAACCCACACGCATTGCAGGACACATACTGGACCCCACCTCAAGCAAATGGATTACCATCAAGACCATCTCCACCCCAGACTGGACTGACCACCACTGAATACACTTCACAATCACTGCACCCAGCAGCCGCACCTGCACCTCCATGACCCCACACAGCAAATGGAGTGAAATCACCAACGAGCAACTCACCTCATCGCTCACCAAATCCCTCCGTCCTCCTTCCAATGACACCAACACAGCAGTGCGCAATCTCAACGTATCGATCACCAAATGTGCCAAAACTCTAGCCCCTCTCTGGCTGACATCGGCCAAACACGTACCTAAGAAAGCCAGCTGATTCACCACCGAAATCCAAGAATCAAAGCGTACTCACAGACATTTGGAGGAACAGCCAAACCAGCAAAGACCTCGCTCATTTAGAGCCGCAACTGCCGTCCACCAATGAAAAATCAAGAACTCAAGGAAGGACACACTCTGGGAGTGCATCAACCCCTCTGCACACAACTCTAAGGAACTCTTCTAAGTCATCAATGAGTTCACAGATCCCCCCTCCAAAGCCACTGGCATCCCCCTGTCACAGGACCTCTGCAACAAACTTGCTTCCTTTTTCCACCACACGATCCAGGACATCTACAACAGTTTCCTCCTGGAAAATCCGGGCACCAGAACTTGTGACCAACCCACCCCCCCCAGAACCCACCCAGATCATTCACAGCTGGTCCACGCTCAGCACAGGGGATACAGTCAACATCATGAACAGCATCCACTCCGGAGCGCCCTCGGACACCTGCCTGCACCACATATACATCAGAGCCAGCACATACATTGCCTCTAAGCTCCGTAACACAAGCAACTGCTTCATCAACACAAGCACCTTCCCCAGGGACTGGAAACATGCCGAAATACACCCTCTCCTGAAGAAACCTTTGGCTGGCCCATCTGAACTAAAGAATTTCCAGCACATCTCACTGCTACCCTACCCCACCAAAGTACTGGAGAAAGTAATCAACACACAACTACGGAATTTCATTGAGGCCAACAACTCCCAGTCTGGCTTCCGCAGCAACCACAGCATGGTGACAGCCCTCCTGGCAGCCACCAATGACATCTGATTACTCCTAGACTATGGCCACAAAGCAGCACTCATACTCCTCGACCTCTCAGCACCATTCAACACAGTCTTACAGCACTCTGCGCACCAGACTCCATGACACAGGAATTTGCGGAAGAGCCCTGGAATGGATCCACTCCTTCCTCTCTGGGAGGAAACAGAGGGTCAGACTCCCACCCTACACTTCCAGACCCACAGGAGTCAACTGTGGAGTCCCCCAAGGATCCTCACTGAGTCCCACACTGTTCAACATATACATGGCCCCTGTTGATGACATCATCAGAAGCCACGGTATGAACATCATATCATATGCCAATGACACACAACTCATTATTTCCCTCACTGAAGACCCGGACGAGGCCAAAAGTAACTTCCACTCAAGAATGGAAGCTGTTGCCACCTGGATGAGAGAAAGCTGCCTCAAGCTCAACTCGGACAAGTCTGAGCTCATCATCTTCAGGAAGGCGACCTCAGCTTGTGATGACTCCTGGTGGCCCACATCCCTGAGCGTCCCCCCTGAAGCTGAGCACGCCCGCAACTTAGGAATCATCCTCAACTCCTCCCTATCCATGACCCGCCAGGTAAACTCTGTTGCCTCCTTCTGCTGGCACACACTCTGCAAACTTCAGAAGATCTTCAGTTGGATCCCAGCACACTGTTGCTGGATAGTCACCCAGGCCTTGGTCACTAGCAAGCTCGACTATGGCAATGCCCTCTACGCCAGCACCTCAACTAGGAACTTAAAAAAACTTCAACTCATCCAGAACGCCACCGCCAGACTCATTCTGGACCTCCCTCGCTGAGAATACATCTCCCAACACCTGAGGACCCTCCACTGGCTACCGGTGGAGAAGCAAATAACCTTCAAGCTTCTCACCCACACATACAAGGCCATACACAACGCAGGACCAGCCTACCTGAACCACTGCGTCTCCTTCCACTCCCCGCCAGATCCCTCCGCTCAGATGGCCCTGGCCACCATCCCTTGCATCCACAAAACAACCGCCAGAGGACGATCTTTCACCTACACTGCCTCAAACAGGTGGAACAACCTCCCCCTTCATCTCAGACAAAGACTGCTGTTCACCATCTTCAGAAAGAACATCAAGACGTGGTTCTTCTGATGAGGCCCCTCCCCCCCAGCATGGATATAGCAGATTCATTGCCCCTCTTCACATTCTGCAGAGGGGCCTCCTCATTTAGCATTACTCCACTGGCTGTGGCAGTTCACCTTTCCATACCATGACTACTACTGTCAGTGTTTTTTTACTAAATGTTTGGTTGGTAGCATAAAGGGCAGTTAGTATACTAAGGCAGCTCCTCTACATGTTTTGCTGATTAAGAAAACAAACATCGTAGCTTAAATTTAACCCTTCTATCACTCAACTAACCCCAGGAGGAGACTATTTATTTGAGTAAAAAAAAAAAAGGGACTGCGGTTTTTTAATTATAATAATAACTTGTACTATACATTGCTTTCTATGCCACATTTCAGTTGTTTCTAAGCTCTGTAAATAATAGGTGTTATTATTACTCAACTTAAAGGTACTTGTTACCTTCTTCCACTGGCTTATATGTGCCTATGATCATCTGAAAGGGCCTACAGCTACGTGACTCCCCTACAGCAGATATCCCCACAAAACCACATGTTTGCACATGTATTAGACCATAGAGAGAAGTGAAGGGCGGGTGGGCTAAAGTAACTGTTTGAAATCTAAGGGGGTAAATGGATTGGTCCAGTTTCTATACCGGCGGTGAGTAACTAGGGCATGATGTGATTGTGAATTTTGATAGTGTTTTAGTTTTCCAGGAAACTGACATTTTGGTATACCTACGTACTCATCATACTCTGAAATACCTGTAAGGACTGCTGCCAATTATTATGAAAAACAAAGTCAAACAGAACATTGTTTTAATTGTATCCAATGAGACCAGAGGGAAAATTGTGAAGTGCCAATGCTAAATTTTGCTAATTTATCCTCCCTAAAAAAATGCAAAATATGCAAAAGCTACTATTGCAAAAAGCTTGAATTTAAAAAATATTTTTATCAGTGGGGAAAAAGAGCATAGACATGTTAATATTTTTAATAATTCAATGCCCCCTTCCCAAAATTGATAGATCCCAGTTTTGTGTGAGAGGGGACAAGAAAGCTAAAATAGTTCTCGAGAGGGAAGGATACCTGTGCCGATGGAGGGATTTATTGATTCTCTAACAAATAAAAATTCACCAGAGTCTGTGAAAATATAATCTTTCTTTGTACCTAGAAAATGGGCCGCACTATTTACAAAGTGAAAACAGTCGAAAAAATACTTCCACAGGGGAAAAAACTATCAATCTGTGGAGCATACTAACTCCTCTGAGCCTCAGCTGGATTTAGTCAGAGAGAGGACTAGATGTCAAAGAAGCCTGGATTCCTTTACTCAAATCCGACTGTAAATTACTGTAAAATAAGAACAGGTGGCTGAGAAAGTAAGGGGTTACATTTTGCCTGAAATACAATTAAGCCAGTACTTAATAATTCAGACTAACCAGCTTCTTTTTGTTAGTATATCGTTTACCCCTGTTGTAGAAGACCGATGACTAAGGCACAGTCAGACTGTTCTTGTTCCCTTATTTGTTTCCTGTGGATGCTAAGGAATTGCATGAAGGGAGGGGGGCAAAAGGGTAGATTGAATACCACTATCCCTTGCCAAATTAAGGCATTTACCCCTATGTTTGTAGGGAAGGCTAGTAAGTTCATGTGACTCATATTTTGGCACTGTTTTGTAACATCCCTGAATTAAATTAAATTTGAAGATTCAAAGCAGTGTCCACATGACAAGTATATCAGACTTTCTTTTGCGCTAAACTATTTTGCATCCCATGTGCTTTAATCATTTTCTAGATTTTTGATATGGGGTAAAACATTTCCTGAACGTTAACACCTGTCATGCTTTTGCTCCTCAATGTGTCTTGAACTAATTCCCGGACTAATAAAAACACTGTTGCCATATTACCCACTTGTTATAGTGTTCTATTCAGATCAAACCGAGTTACCTTTACTCTAGGAAAATAGTTACATGTCCAAATTAAACCAGAACTGTGGCAGATTATTTTGGAAACAGGCCAAATGGTTATGGATGAGAATGTAAGATATAGCTGCAACTGGGTTAAGGCTACTTACATAAGCAAGCTTGGTTTGGATTCAGCTGTGCAAGGTGATGCACTCTTTATTGTATATCTCTTCTTCAGGAGGCTGCACTTATAGAGCATTCATTGATCTTTAGTGAGTTGGTCTGCTGTATTTTCCTATGGAAACTGATTTAATCAAATTGCATGTCCTTTGTATACTTTCCATACATTATAGCTCTGGCTCAATAAAGAGAGACTTCCGATGATGGGTTTGGTATATCAAAATGCAATAAGGCATTAGTATCAACCAAAGTATCAATCAACTGATCGAAGCTGTTGTTTAATTGAATTTTGTTATGGTAAGCATAATAAATGTGCATGGTTGTAGTAGTGTACTTCAGTGACAAAGATTTAGGAATTGTTAGGCCTGACAGCCTTAGGGTGGTCATCCCCCAACTTTTTGCCTGCCTCCCTCCACTTTTCTGATACTGTTTTTGCTGGTTTTAGGACTTTGCACACTTTACTACTGCTAACCCATGCCAAACTGCATATGCTCTCTCCCTTAAACATGGTAACTTTGGTTTATCCCCAATTGGCATATTTGATTTCTTATAAGTCCCGAGTATAGTGCACTACATGTGCCCAGGGCCTGTAAATTAAATGCTACTAGTGAGCATGCAGCACCATTTGTGCCACCTACATAAGTAGCCCCTTAACCGAGTTTCAAGCCTACCCTTGAAAGGCCTGTGTGCGCAGTTTCACTGCCACATCAACTTGACATTTAAAAATACTTGCCAAGCCTTAAAACTCCCCTTTTTCTACATATAAGTCACCCCAAAGGTAGGCCCTAGGTAACTTAGAGGGCAGGGTGCTATGTAGGTAAAATGCAGGACATGTACATATGTGTTTTACATGTCCTGGTAGTGAAAAACTCCTAAATTCGTTTTCCACTACTGTGAGGCCTGCTCCTTTCATAGACTAGCAATAGGTCTGCCTTCATATACTTTTTGAGTGGTAGATTCTGATCTGAAAGGGGTAAGTAGGTCATATTTAGTATGGCCTGAATGGTAATAAAAAATCCTGGTTATTGGTGAGGTTGGATTTTATATCACTATTTTAGCAATGCCACTTTTAGAAAGTGCCATTTCTCTGTACTTAAAAAACATCTGGGCCTTACAGCCTGTCTTCAATCAATGTCTGGGATGGGTTGGTTGACGGCTCCCTTGTGCGCTTCACCCAGACAATTACAAACACAGGACACTGAGTCACACCTGTACTCATCTGCATATTGAATGGGTCTTCCTGGGCTGGAAGGGTGGAGGGCCTGACACTTACATTTCAAAGGACAGTGGCCTGCTCTCACACAAAGGACTGCCAAACCCCCTACTGGGACCCTGGCAGACAGGCCTGAGCTGAAAGGGGAACTTGTGCACTTCAAAACCATTCTTTGAAGTCTCCCCCAATTCAGAGGCATTTTTGGGTATATAAACTGGGTCTCTGACCCCACCAACTCAGACACTTGTGGACCTATACCTGCATCCTGTCAGGAGGAACTGCCTGGCTGCCCAAAGGACTCATCTGGACTGCTTTGTTGAGAAGGACTGCTGCCATGCAGTTGCCCTGCTGCCCCACTGACCTCTTACTTTGCTGAGAAGGACTTTGCCTTCCCCAAAAGTGCTCTCCAAGGACTTGGATTGAACTTGCCTCCTGTTTTCTCAGCTCTTCAGGAAATTCCTTGTGCATAGAAAATCGATGCACCGCCTGCTGAAATCGATGTGAAGCCTGCATTGTGACCTAGAAAACGCTGCACAGCCGACTCGAAAGACACAGCCCGACTTCCTGAGTGGAAATTCAAAGCGGCGCCTGCCTTGCAATGGAAAAATCGACGCATCGCCTACTCGATTGAAGCAGTGCCCGTACCTTCTTCCAGCGAATCAAGAATTTTCCCTGCATCATCTCTGGGCATCAAAATATCCCTGCAGTGCAGTGAGGAACCAAAACTGGCCACCGAAAAACGATACAAGCCCCTTGCAGCATGGAAAGAAACAACGCATTGTCTATGTCACGCCAGAAAATATGATGCAACACCCTATTTTTCCACACATCCCCTCCCCTGCAGTCTCTGTGCGTCGCTATTTTTGACGCATACCAGGTAATGTGTGAAACAAAGATACTACTGTTTATTGCCAAGGATTAAGACTCTTTTAAAACTTTCCAAAGTAATATTTCAACTTGTGCTCATTGGATCTTTGTCAGTTTGACCTTATTTTATTCAGATAAATATGTTCTATTTTTCTAAGCCTGTGTGGTGCATTTTTGTGGTGCTTTCACTGTGTTACTCTAAGAGTTATTGCACAAATACTTTACACATTGCCTTCAAAGTTAAGCCTGACTGCTCAATGCCAAGCTACCTGCGGAAGGGCACAAGATCATTTGGATTGTGTGTGACTTACCCTGACTAGGATTGTGGTCCCTACTTGGACAAGAGCGTATACCTTTGCCAACTAGAGACCTCAGTTTTACAAACATGCTGCATGAATTATGCTGTGCACAATGTGACCCTCTCTAAAGAGTTGTTCATACTGTTGTGGATTATTATAACAAACTTAAAACCAATCAGGTTGTATCTCTAGCACACTTTGAGGTATTGTGCAATTATCCAACAACCTGTTGGTCCTGCAAACCCAGGTATGCCCTTGTAAAAATTCTCTGAGTTGATAATTTGCATTTACAAGGACTAATGCTTGTATGCAGAGACCAATGCTTGTTAGAACTAATGCTTGTTAGAGACCAATGCTTGTTTGGGAACACTTGTTGCACAAGCCTCCAGCATCTCTATGATTCAGACTGGGTGTGGCTGGATGCAGCAGGTATTTAAACCACACCCAGTCTCTGGGAATTGCTTGCTGTGAAGGTCACCAGCTGCAGAGAAGTAATCTCTGCTCCTCCGCTTTTGATCTTCATGTTCTTTTCTTTCCAGCATCTTGGAGGCCGCTTCTGGAAGAAGAAGAAACTGAAGGAATTAACCTTTAAAAAGGCAGTAACGTGCTGCATACAATTTAACAACATTTATTGCTAAAACTTGGTACTTGCTTACTTGAAACTTGATAATCAAATGTTCCAGGATGCGATGCACATAAGAGGGCACAACTTTGGTTTCTAAGGTCATTAGGATGCTCGCCACTTGTCATGCTATAAACATTATTGTAGTTGCTTGCATTATACCACAGAAAGGAGTTTCTTTTGAACAATTATTATGACAGCGATATACTGTGAATACTTTTTTATCGCTGAGTTTAATGTGGCATTGATATTGTTTTTAGAGATACGATGTACTGTGAATACAATTATTATCGCTGAGTTCAAAGTGGCATTTGCATTATTTCAAGTTGTTGCCAGTGATGCAGAACATTCTGTGTTTGATGCTTAAACAAAGTTGAAGCTTACCTTTGCCATTCCCAAAATTACGCTGTGATGCAACATTGACAAGCCGGTTGTTCATGAAGTTGAACGCTATGAACACTATGCTTTCATATGAATACAATGTGCACCATAATCCTTGATATTAACCCATGTTTTCAGTGTGATTTAAACAATGAATTGCGTTCCTCGCAATATTAGAATAGTACAATGGTTAACCCACGAATATCTGGAGAATCTAATTCCCTGAGAGTTTGTTTTTATTATTGTTGCCTATGTAAATGTCTATGAGTCAAGTGAATCAGCATCTTGGGAAATCTCATCAAGGTGAAACACGCAAGATATCCACTAAATGTCAAGGAACATCTAGGTAGGCTTAATTGAGGTGGCAAGGGACTAATCTGGGATCACAGTGATAGTATGTATAGACAGTTTAGGAGGTTCAAAGCTCTTATTTAATTACAGATAATCCACATTGTTTCTGAAAATTCCCAGAGAGAGAGAGGGACAGCCATCAAAATTGGGAAAGGGGACCCCCACAGGTACATCTAGCTTGCACATCATAGTTTAACAGTAGAGTATACATGGTTTTTTAGATATTAGTTATTTGACGGATGTGTAATTTATCATAGAAAAGGCCAGCTCTTCAAAAACCATCTCTAAGAGTCCGGCTCCAGCCCTGCGACTCCAGTGTCTCTCTCCTTCTCTCATCCATCCCCTCTCCCCAGGGATGTTGTGGTGCCAATCATCTGTATTTAAGTGGGAGGCACACAATGTTTAGGTGGATTTGAGAACAAGCAGCTTCTTCAAAATTGTGTGTTCGTAGGACAAAGAGGTTAGTGCTTGACACAACCCGAGAAAATCAAATGGGGTTTAGGGGGACTTTTGGGACTCAGTGTATCGTTTTGGGGCTTGGGCTCCTTCAAAACCCAATGTAGCCCAATTTTTCTATTTAGGAGGATATTTTTGGGGCCCCAGCCACCGGTAACATGGTGGCTGGGTTGCATAGCCCACTCCCTTATTTTGTGTTTAAGTCCCATGGTGTAGACAGAGGAGAAAGTGGGCAAGGCAATGCGTCTGCTAAGGGAGGCAGGCCGCGTGGACCTTGTGGCTGGCAAAACTGGAACAGCTGATGCAGAGGGCATCAGACCGCATTGCGTCAGCCGTCCTCATGTGCTTGTTGCCCCGCAGATTACGAGTGGCATTACCCCACATGGGACAGCTAGGTTTCGCTGCTTCACAGCATGCAGCCCCACATGAGGCGTTAGAAATGCCTGGCAGCAGGGAGGGGGAAACAAGCAGGAGACTGTAGCAGCCGCCCCCATATCCCTGCAACCTGTGCTGCGAGGGGTGGCAAATCAAAGGTGGCAGCAATGAGGAAGGTAACCACATCAAAGGCTGCCGCACCTCCTTGACCGGATTATACATCAGCCTCTGAACACCCAGGCATATGTACGGGCCTAGTAGAGACGTGGGGAGCAGGCGGACATAGATTTGATATCACAGCAAGATACTTGGGCCAGACAAACTTTGGAGTGTGGCCTATTTCCAGACAGTGAGTGGAAGGCGACACAAGCTCCCCAACAGGAAGAGGCACAGTGGGATGACAGTGAGAGGGGAGGGGGCAGTAAAATGGAGGGTATTTGGTACACCCCTGTAGCTAAAGGGGCCCTACAGTGGGGGCAGCAGAGGGCCCCCCAGTAGTGTATGCGGCCCAGATGAATACCCTTGGATAGGTCATTGAAATTGGCTTCAGAGGGTCCCACAGGCACTACAGGAACAATGGGCAGAAGATGGTGCCGGAGGACCTGTGCAGGCAGGGCACATAGCGTTGGGCAGGACAGGGTGGGGAACAGAGCACAGGAGCAAGCAGCATGCCAAGCACCAGTTCCTGTGATTGAGGGAGATAGGCTTGAATAGATTTGAAGGGATTGCAGGGTCACCAAGGAGGGAATAATACCCACTTCATGGAGGGATCTCTGCTAATGGTTTGTCTAGTATTGCAGACATGACACATGGTGGCATTGGAGCCAAAGAGGCCATTGGCGAAGCGGCAAGCAGCTGCACGGGCAGCATCCTTGGAGCCAGGTAAGGGCCTTTAGGTGTGGGCCTGGGCCCTGAGTTGGTATCCATGAGTGTGGATGTGGGTTATGATACTGGGGAGGGGGTACAGTTGAGGAAAGGTAAGTGTGAAGCTGACATTGGGATGGACATGGAAGCTGTATACAGTCCTGCAGCAGTGGCAGGGTCAGAGGAAGCGAGTCAGGAGGGCAAAGGAGGAAAGAGAGGAGGGAAAAGCAGGAAAGAGCGGTGCAGGAGCAGGGGACACTAGCACACAAGGCACAGAGGAGGTATGTAGCAAGAAGGATGGATCTAAGAGCAAGGAGCAGTAGGTAAAACATTTACCCTATATGGGGACTAAGACTTTGGGGGCACATGTAATTCGCAAGACCCAGCTGACTTTTGGCAGTTATGGCTGAACTCAATGTGATGAGGAATTTAGGGCAAGAATGGCTTTGAACACAGAGGAGAATTGGGGGGGAATTAGACACCGATCTTCAGCAGCATACCATGGGCTCTTCACAATTTGGTAAAACAATTGTCATGGCTAATGACCTCCCCATAGTTTATAAACCCTTTCAGAGGCATGGAGGGCAAGGACCTACCACAAAAGGCTCATACTCCAATAAGATTGGAAAGACTGGAATACTGGTTGGCCTTTTATGATAGAACAAAAGAGGCAAGAATGTTGATGAAAGGGTTCATATAGGGTTTTCATTTGGAATATGATGGCCCCCAGATGGGAAGGGCAGATAACCTGTGCTCTGTGACAGAACACAAAAGGGTAGTACAAGGGAAACTAGACAAATTGCAAAAGGGAGTATACAGGGCCACTTTAAGATCAGGCCTGTGAAAAATGTGACTGTATCCCCTATTATCGTACCAAAAAAAGGAACAGGACTAGTTTTGGTTAATTCAGTATTTCTCCTGACCGTAAGGTAGGTCGGGGAACAACTTCATCCCAGAGGAGGTGGTTTCAATGTCTTACTCATCAGTCGACGTGGCCATTTATTTAGTGGTGTCAGCGGGGCAAGGGGCACAGATGGTAAAGTGCAATGTAAAGTTGGCTTTTCAATTGCTCCTTAGGCATCCAGATGATTTCCAGCTTTTGGACATGACATTTTAGGGCAAATGGTACACAGACAATGCCCTGTCAATGGGATGCTCTATATCCTGTGCACTCTTTGCGTACTTCAGTTCCTTCCTTTTCACATGGCAAACGGGCCATAGCATGGTGCCCATTTACCTCAAAGATTTTCTGTTTGTGGGGGCACCCCGCTCAGCAGACTGCCAACGGGTATTAGCAAGATTCCAGGAGCTCTTGGGTGACCTGGGGGTCCCTTTGGCCCTGGAAAAAAACAGTGGGTCTAAGTACAGTGCTATATTTCCTGGGCATAGAATTAGATGCAGTAAGATGGAGGCAAGACTGTTCAAGCAGAGGAGGTCCTGCAGGTGTTGTTGGTAGTTATGTTGGCCAGAGTGAAGGTTAAGGTGAGAGGCATACAATCCCTGTTTGGTCACCTCAGTTTTGGTTGCAGGTGGGTTAGGACTGGGAGGACTTTCTGTAGGAGGTTGGGTCTGGATCAGCAGGAGGCAAGCTACTACACTATCATGTGCACCTATCTGCTGGGATCAAAGAGGACTTCAGCATGTGAACTTTCATCTTGAAGTCTTTCAACAGTATTCTGCTGGTCAGATATGGGGATGTAGACTGGGGTGTACACATTTATTTTAATGCGGCTGGTGGGTTGGGTTTCAGCCTGTTTTGGCAAGACCACTGATGGTCAGAGGAGTGGCTGGAGCATTAAAAAGCTTGTGGCAGAAGCATTGCATTTCTGGAATTCTTCACCTTGGTGGTGACTATTACACTGTGGGGAAAACAGCTGGTGCACCGGAATGTATTGGTGCATGTCAACATCAAGGCTGTAGTACAGAAAGGGAACAGACAGTCCGACAGGGATAAACAGGTCTAAAAGTAAGTGCAAGTTTTCATTTTGGGTTGCCTGCTGCATGACATCTCTTTCAAGGTGCAGCATATTCCTGGGGTGGAGAATGACACTGCGAATGCTCTGTCTCATTTTCAGTGGGAGCTATTCCGTGGGCTGGCCAAGGATACAGACAGATGCAGGACGCCCATCCTATTGGAGCGGTGGTCAGTAGGCATCAAAGGCTGATACAGTTGGTTTTAGGCTCCCTAGCTGAATCAACTAGAAGGTCGTACAGGCAGGCTTGGCTGGAATTGTTGGTACTGGGGCGCAGCATAGGCTACCAGGGTGGCAGAGTTTGGAGAATGTGGTGCAGTTTCTACCTAATTTGAAGGAATGACATCCTGCTGGTAACAATAGCAGGGAAGCTGGCAGGCATTGGATTTATCAGTAAACTGTTGTGGGGATGCACACTGTCACCTGGGATATTGGGCCAAAGGGTTCTTGAGGGATGGGCTTGGGGGCAAGGTCTTCTAGAGTGACCCTGGGATCTTTTCAGCCAAGTTCTCCACCGCATGCCCTATGTATGCTTGTGGAGAGAAGAGATGCACATTTTCTCCAACTTGATTTCCTGGATTTTTTTTTGACACTTTCAGGTATCTAAATTGCTGGGGAAGTAAGGGCAAGGAAAGAGTGCAGGGGGAGGTGAACTCTAGGAGTAAGGACAAGTTGGTAGTGAGGCTGCACAGCTCCAAAACTGACAATATGGGGGTTGAGAGGAATGTAATTTTGCAGGCGATCCCAGTGTTGGATTTGTGCTCACTGGCTTTCTGGTGAATGATGAGCAGTGCAGCAAATCAACCCTGGAGGTGATGGGGCGTTTCCAGTGACAATCGGGATTAAGGTTTCCTCTTTTCAATTACTTTCTTTCAGTATTGTGTGAAGCGCTTGTGGATTTGGGAGTTCCCCTTTTTGAATTTGGAACTCATTTGTTCCAGATAGGGGCCGCTACTAAAGAAGACTGGGCTCAAGAGGACATTAAGCGCCTGTGAAGATAGTTTTCGGAGATATGTGTGCACTCTGCAGGGGGATAGCAGCACATAGGGGATTATGCCTTTGTGAATATTTACAGTCTTTTCTGTTCCAGGTTCAGTTGCAGGGCCATCGGTGCAGAGTTGTCCATCTGGGTTGTTGGACCTTCCTTCATTCATTGGGCAGAACATGAGGTGGCCCAGAGGGAAGCTGGGACCAATTTGGGCTTTGACAAGCAACTGTTTTCTATCTGTTGGAAGAGAAAGGGTGGCATGCAGTCCAGAGACCTTATCCCTTGTCTCAATAGCATGATGGTTGAGGACAGATTCCCCGATGTGCTGGTTATACATTTTGGGGAGAACAACCTCATTGTGGAGAAGGGAGTGATTTAGATGCAGGCCATTAAGCACGACCTAAGGCATTTGAAGGGTTATTGGTCTAGTTCTTTTGTCCTTTGGACTGAGTTTTGACCTCACAGGCAGTGGAAGGGATGGTGAAACAAGCGACAGTGGACAGAGCACGTAGGAAGCTTAACAGGGAGAAGAGCCATTTTTGCAGGGAGCTGTGTTTTGGTCACATTTGTCACTCAGATAACCAGTACAATAGTGTGGAATTTCTCAGGAGTGATGGTTTCCATCTGTCAAGAATAAGAATGGAGCTGTACCTGTTGGAGTTGAAAGAATTAGTGGTGTGGCTTTGAATATCAGAAGCTAAGGTAGGGGTACTAATGAAGATGTTTGGAAGAGGGCAGTAAAAGTCAGTGGCTTGCCTTTGCCTCGCTGTCAGTGGCATAGAAAGATATCTAGGAGGTTTACAGATCTTGGAGTAGGCAAGTATTTTAAGATTAAGAAGTTGGTTGGTTAGAGTTAATACCTGCAATTATAAGATAGAGGGGCAGACTAAAGTTGTTATGGTTGAAAGGAATTGCATATCCAATAAATACTGGTGGGGTTGGTTCTGTTTAGTGGGACAGTAGGGGGTGGGGGTAGGGCATTGGTTAGTTTATTGATTGTTAGCGAGGTGGTAGTTTTGTAAGGCAGTTTGCCCAGGAATGAGTTGTTTTTGTGCACTTGTTTCAATAAAGTGGCCTTTTCCAA